>NC_082643.1:82851638-83477638 GCF_028023285.1 Balaenoptera ricei
ATATGTTTAGCTTCCAGTTCAGTGTTTATTTGTATTTAGCAACTATAGAGCTAAGATTAAGCTGTTTCTCTGAATACACACAAATTAGATGACAAATGTATAATATCTTACTGGCTTTACTCTCAGGAACCCTATTTGGAGTGTGTCTGTAGAAACTGCACCATCACTGTTACACTTCTTCCTCTTATGTAACTAGATTCATGTTTCCACTAAATTTACAAGTAATGTGTGTGCCTTTCTCGCCTACTGTCCTGTTGCACATAGACTTGTCCTCATTTAATTTATTCTGATATACAGGATTTTTTTAAAAAAATATTTATTTATTTATTTGGCTGAGCCGTGTCTTAGTTGCAGCACATGGGATCTTCGTTGCTGCATGCAGCATCTTTAGTTGCAGCATGCGGGATCTTTTAGTTGTGGTATGTGGGCTCTTACTTGCAGCATGCATGCGGGATCTAGTTCCCTAACCAAGGATCGAACCCGGGCCTCCTGCATTGGGAGCACAGAGTCTTAACCACTGGATCACCAGGGAAGTCCCAGATATACAGGATTTAAAGTTGAGCTTTGCCTGATGTATGTGCATGGGTGATGGGGATATGGATCATAGAATAGAGAACACTGAGCATACCCAAAGCAAGAAAATATGATCTCTGTGCTGTCTTCTTTAGCTCTAGGGGGAAATCCTATTCTTTTCCCAAATCTCTTCCTCCTGACAGAAAGAACCAGGCAATTATGCAACTGATCCATGCCCTCAGTCATTCAGGTGACTTCCCCCTCTGATAAGATCTACGTCTGGCTCATAAGAGTTGGACCAACTAAGAATAAAGAACAATGGGAATTCAGACCAGATTGGCCTATAGGGTTTTCAACATAGCAGAGAGCTTTGTCCTTTTCACAAAAGAACCTCTTTCCCCACTCTCCATCCTGTCAAGCTATTCCTGTAGGACCTTGTTCCCAGTGAATTTCATAAATTATGGCCTTTAAATTTATGTGTGGATAGACCAAGAAAAGCTGTTCTTTTAAAATTTAGTGAGTGAAAGGTCAAAACACTTTGGTTATATGAGGAAAAGACTATGTATGTAAGGTCATGGGTTGCTTCTTGGATTTTGGGCAATGCTATTTTATTCAAGGATGTTGCTTTATTCAATTTGTAAGCAACAATCATGGAATGGCTATATAATCTTCAGTTTAGATAGGTCAGTAATTGGAGAATTTAAGGACCAGGAATCCCTTGGAAGGCCTCTGAAGACTTTTTTTTAGCCAGAAACTCTTAAGGGAATCCCACTGTGGTTTTCAATATGTCATTTCTATATTTTGCAAAGTGAAAATACAGGTGAAAAAATAAACATTAAAATTATTAAAAATTGATATTATTGATTAATAGAAAATTTGTCTTATAGTGTACAAATATTATCAAAGAAACTCTTATTCTTAGAAATAAAGAGTGCTTAAATTATTTTGTTACTTTTAAATAATACTGATAGAAAAACAATCACATCTAATGTTTGCCTATGTCCTTAATTAATTCCTCAGGATCAGTTCCTATAAATAAAAGTGTTGAACCTAATATAAATCACATTTTAAGATTTTAGTGCATATAAGTAATTTTCCCTTAAGAATTATCATTGATTCATGATTCCCAGAATAGTGTATGAAGAGCCCTGAGGAGCCCCTTTACCCTCCCAAATGCAAATGACCCTTAAACAATACAGGAGTTAGGGGCACAGATCCCTGCACAGTCATGTAACTTTACAGTCAGCCTTCTGTATCAGCAGTTCTGTGGCCATGGATCCTACCATTCATGGATAATGTAGTACTGTGTTACTCTTTATTGAAAAAAATGCAAGAAGACCTCAGACTTCCCAAAAGGCAAGAAACTCCCCACGTACCTGGGTAGGGCAAAAGAAAAAAGAAAAAACACAGACAAAAGAATAGGGATGGAACCTGCACCTCGGGGAGGGAACTGTGAAGGAGGAAAAGTTTCCACACACTAGGAAGCCCCTTTGCGGGCAGAGACAGGGAGTGGGCGGTGGGGAAGCTTTGGAGCCACGGAGGAGAGCGCAGCAACAGGGGTGCGGAGGGCAAAGCAGAGGGATTCTGCACAGAGGACCGGTGCCGACCAGCACTCACCAGCCCAAGAGGCTTGTATGCTCACCTGCCGGGGCGGGCGGGGGCTGGGAGCTGAGGCTCAGGCTTCGGAGGTCAGATCCCAGGGAGATGACTGGGGTTGGCTGCATGAACACAGGCTGAAGGGAGCTAGTGTGCCACAGCTAGCCAGGAGGGAGTCTGGGAGAAAGTCTGGAACTGCCTGAGAGGCAAGAGTCCATTGTTTCCTGGTGCATGAGGAGAGGGGATTCAGAGCACCGCCTAAACGAGCTCCAGAGATGGGCACGAGCCGTGGCTATCAGCACAGACACCAGAGATGGGCATGAAATGCTAAGGCTGCTGCTGCAGCCGCCAAGAAGCCTCTGTGCAAGCACAGGTCACTATCCACACCTCCCCTCCCAGGAGCCTGTGCAGCCCGCCACTGCCAGGGTCCCGTGATCCAGGGACAACTTCCCCAGGAGAACACACAGCACACCTCAGGCTATTGCAACATCATGGTGTCCTCTGCCACCGCAGGCTCGCCCTGCATTCCGTACCCCTCTCTCCCCCCAGCCTGAGTGAGCCAGAGCCCCCTAATCAGCTGCTACTTTAACCCTGTCCTGTCTGAGTGAAGAGCAAATGCCCTTAGGCGACCTACACATAGAGGCAGGGCCAAATCCAAAGCTTAACCCCAGGAGCTGTGCTAACAAAGAAGAGAAAGGGCAATCTCTCCCAGCAGCCTCAGGAGCAGTGGATTAAATCTCCACAATCAACTTGATGTACCCTGCATCTGTGGAATACCTGAATAGACAATGAATCATCCCAAAATTGAGGCAGTGGACTTTGGAAGCAACTGTAGACTTGGGGTTTGCTTTCTGTATCTAATTTATTTCTGGTTTTATGTTTATCTTAGTTTAGTATTTAGGGCTTATTATCATTGGTAGATTTGTTTATTGATTTGGTTGCTCTCTTCCTTTTTTTAATATATATATTTTTTTCCTTTTTCTCTTTTACTTAGTGGGTATGTGTGTGCTTTTTTGTGTGATTTTGTCTGTATAGCTTTGCTTTTACCATTTGTCCTAGGGTTCTGTCTGTCCTTTTTTTTTTTTTTAGTATAGTTTTTAGCGCTTATTATCATTGGTGGATATGTTTTTGGTTTGGTTGCTCTCTTCTTTCTTTTTTTTTTTTCCTCCCTTTTCTTCTGAGCCTTGTGGCTGAAAGGGTCTTAGTGCTCTGGCCGGGTATCAGGCCTGAGCCTCTGAGGTGGGAGAGCCAAGTTCAGCACATTGGTCCACCAGAGACCTCCCGGCCCCACGTAATATCAAACAGTGAAAGCTCTCCCAGAGATCTCCATCTCAAAGCTAAGACCCAGCTCCACTCAACGACCAGCAAACTATAGTGCTGTTTATCCTATGCCAAACAACTAGCAAGACAGGAACACAACACCACGCATTAGCAGAGAGGCTGCCTAAAATCTTAATGGTTCACAGACACCAAAAAACACACCACCGGACGTGGTCCTGCCCACCAGAAAGACAAGATCCAGCCTCATCCTCCAGAACATAGGCATCAGTCCCCTCCTCCAGGAAGCCTACACAACCCACTGAACCAACCTTACCCACTGGGGGCAGACACCCAAAAAAATGGGAACTACAAACCTGCAGCCTGCGAAAAGGAGACCCCAAACACAGTAACTTAAACAAAATGAGAAGACAGAGATATATGCAGCAGATGAAGGAGCAAGGTAAAAACCCACCAGACCAAACAAATGAAGAGGAAATAGGCAGTCTGCCTGGAAAAGAACTCAGAGTAATGATAGTAAAGATGATCCAAAATCCTGGAAATAGAGTGGAGACAATACAAAAACGTTTAACAAGGACCTAGAAGAACTAAAGAGCAAACAAACAAGGATGAACAACACAATAAATGAAATTAAAAATTCAATAGGAATCAATAGCAGAAGGAATCAATAGCAGAATAACTGAGGCAGAAGAACGGATAAGTGACCTGGAAGATAAAATAGTGGAAATAACTACCACAGAGGAGAATAAAGATAAAAGAATGAATAAAAATTGAGGACAGTCTCAGAGACCTCTGACACAACATTAAATGTACCAACATTCGAATTATAGGGGTCACAGAAGAAGAAGAGAAATAAAAGGGACTGAGAAAATATTTGAAAAGATTATAGTTGAAAACTTCCCTAATATGCAAAAGGAAATAGTAATTCAAGTCCATGAAACACAGAGAGTCCCATACAGGATAAATCCAAGGAGAAACATGCCCAGGCACATATTAACCAACTATCAAAAATTAAATACAAAGAAAACATATTAAAAGCACCAAGGAGACAAGAGACCTGTATGCAGAAAACTGTAAGACACTGATGAAAGAAATTAAAGATGATACAAACAGATGGAGAGATACACCATGTTCTTGGATTGGAAGAATCAACATTGTGAAAATGACTATACTACCCAAAGCAATCTACAGATTCAATGCAATCCCTCTCAAGCTACCAATGGCATTTTTCACAGAACTAGAACAAAAAATTTTACAATTTTTATGGAAACACAAAAACCCCAAATAGCCAAAGCAATCTTGAGAAAGAAAAACGGAGCTGGAGGAATCAGGCTCCCTGACTTCAGACTATACTACAAAGCTACAGTAATCAAGACAATATGGTACTGGCACAAAAACAGAAATATAGATCAGTGGAACAGGATAGAAAGCCCAGATATAAACCCACACTCATATGGTCACCTTATCTTTGATAAAGGAGGCTAGAATATACAATGGAGAAAAGACAGCCTCTTCAATAATTGGTGCTGGGAAAACTGGACAGCTACGTGTAAAAGAATGAAATTAGAACACTTCCTAACACCATACACAAAAATAAACTCAAAATGGACTAAAGACCTAAATGTAAGGCCAGACACTATAAAACTCTTAGAGGAAAACATAGGCAGAACACTCTTTGACATAAATCACAGGAAGATCCTTTTTGACCCACCTCCTAGAGAAATGGAAATGAAAACAAAAATAAACAAATGGGACCTAATGAAACTTAAAACTTTTGCACAGCAAAGGAAGCCATAAACAAGACAAAAAGACAGCTCTCAGAATGGGAGAAAATATTTGCTAACAAAGCAACTGACAAAGGATTAATCCCCAAAATATACAAGTAGCTCAATATCAAAAAAGACAAACAACCCAATCCAAAAATGGGCAGAAGACCGACCTAAACAGACATTTCTCCAAAGAAGATATACAGATTGTCAACAAACACCTGAAAGGCTGCTCAACATCACTAATCATTAGAGAAATGCAAATCAAAACTATAAGGCGGTATCCCCTCACACTGGTCAGAATGGCCATCATCAAAAAATCTACAAACAATAAATGCTGGAGAGGGTGTGGAGAAAAGGGAACCCTCTTACAGTGTTTGTGGGAATGTAAATTGATACAGCCACTATGCAGAACAGTATGGATGTTCCTTAAAAAACTACAACTAGAACTACCATACGACCCAGCAATCCCACTACTGGGCATATACCCTGAGAAAACCATAATTCAAAAAGAGTCATGTACCGCAATGTTCATTGCAGCTCTATTTACAATAGCCAGGACATGGAAGCAACCTAAGTGTCCATCGACAGATGAATGGATAAAGAAGATGTGGCACATATATACAATGGAATATTACTCAGCCATAAAAAGAAACAAAATTGAGTTATTTGTAGTGAGGTGGATGGACCTAGAGTCTGTCATACAGAGTGAAGTAAGTCAGAAGGAGAAAAACAAATACCATATGCTAACACATATATATGGAATCTGAAAAAAATAAAATAAAAATAAAAAAGGTCCTGAAGAACCTAGGGGCAGCACAGGAATAAAGATGCAGATGTAGAGAATGGACTTGAGGTCACGGGAGGGGGAATGGTAAGCTGGGGTGAAGTGAGAGAGTCACATGGACATATATCCACTACCAAATGTAAAGTAGATAGCTAGTGGGAAGCAGCCTCATAGCACAGGGAGACCAGCTCAGTGCTTTGTGTCGACCTAGAGGGGTGGGATAAGGAGGGTGGGAGAGAGATGCAAGAGGGAGGAGATATTGGGTTATATGTATATGTATAGCTGATTCAATTTGTTATCCAGAAGAAACTAACACAACATTCTAAAGCAATTATACTCCAATAAAGCTGTTAAAAAGTAATAAATAATAATGGGGCTTAATCAGCAAAAGGCCATCCAGCATGTCACTCAGAAAAAAATAAAAATGCATATAAGTGGACCCACACAGTTCAAACCCGTGTTGTTAAAGGGTCAACTCTCCTTCTACATGTACGTTCCCAAATACTTCATAAATTATGTGGATATTGAACTGTGTTTTATTGTTGCTTTTACTATACTGTTTGATAATATTACATTTATTTGAAAATACGCATTGATTATTTCTTCTTTATTGAGTTAATACTTCTTCATATTTTCACAATTTTCAGTTAGAAAATGTGTCATATTTTAACTTACTTGAAAAAAAACTATGTTGTGGATTTTCCTATTATATCTAACATATATTGAAAATTTCCCAATATGCCATTTGATTTTAATTTTTTTGTACTAAAATATTTTAAACTTATTATTGATCACATTTGGCTTGTTTTTCTCTTTTGGGTTTCTACTTTTGCAATGTAGAAAGTCCTTCCCTACCTTCCACCTTCTTAAAAAATATTTTATATCCTTTTATGTTTTAATGTATGAGGACACAAATGCTTAAAAAAATTAAAAATGAAACACATTAAAAGTAAGAACTCCTTCAATTACATTAAGAAAGTGAAAAGGCAAACTATAGAGTGGAAGTAGAAGTTCACAAAACAGATAAAATCTGACAGCCTTGTAGCTAGAAAATATGAAGAACTCCATTAAATCAATAAGAAAACAAAAGTAAAGGGAAAATTCATGAAAGTTGGGAAATTGCCTTTAAAGAAAAAATAATTTATGGCTTAAAATTACTGAAATTTATGTAGAAGTATGCTATGATCTGAAAGTTTATGACCTGCTCCCCCCTCCCCCACCAAATTTATATGTTGAAATCCTAACCCCCCACTGTGATGGTATTAGGAAGTGGGGCCTTTGGGAAGTGATTATATCTTGAGGTTGGAGCCCTCATGAATAGAATTAGTGCCATTAAAAAAGAGGCCTTAGAAAGCAGCTTTGCCCCTTCTGCCATGTGAGGTTACAGTGGAGAGATGGTCTTCTATGAAGTGGCCTCTCACCAGACACCCAATCTGCTGACACCTTAATCTTAGACTTGTCAGGTTTATAAGCCATCCAGTTTATAGTATTTTTTTGTTATAGCAGCCCAGACAGACTATGAGTATCACTCATTTATGATGATAAAATAATATAAAACTTATAAGTACTAAAAGGCTGAAAATCAGCTTGGACTGAGGAAGAAAAAAGTAGCCCTGACTTTATGCCATGGGGCAGGATAGACAGATAATGCCAGAAGCAAAGCTAACAAGAAACCTTGTTTCTCTTAAGGTCAAGTGGAAGTTGTAAAATGTCATTTGAACCCCCTAAGTGATAACTTCTTTCTTACTAGTGATGCCTCAGAACCATTTGGCTTCTTTTATTCATTACTATAAATCCAATTGCTAAGCTACCCACATTTCATGACATTACCCCATCTTTGGTTATTACCCTCTTCTACTCTCACTTAAGAAACAGAATTCAGTCCAGTCTGTTTCCTAATTTAGGCTCTCCTTGTTATCCATCAGCACAAACCCAGAGCTTACAAAAGACACTTCCCTTCAACTCTTGTGAAGCAGTATCTCTGGCTTCCTGTGTAGCCTCTTCCTTCCCTGCATCCAAAGTAAATCTGATGCTGTCAGACTAGAACTTTATTCTGGTGTTCTTGGCTGATTAGGCTTTAAAGATAAAAGCATGATGCCTCTTAAGAGCTGGTTTTTTTATTTTGTTTTGTTTTTTCTGTTATAAGACTAAAGAGTTAAATATCACAGAGTTTGAAGTGAAAACAAATATATTTCTGGAGAATCAAGTTAAATTTAGCATATAAGATAGGAATAACAATTTAAAATATAATAGTAAATAATAATAATAGAACACACTCATTAATGAATTTGTATTGTCAATGAAAAAATCAATAGTCAAACTAAGAAAGAAATGGAAAATTTTATTCAATCCAACCTGAGAATTATAACCCAGGAGACAGTCTTTCAGAAAGCTCTGAAGACTGTTCCACCCATTAGAGGTAAAAACACAGTTATATGAGTTTTTGAGACAAAGGATTATACCTCAGATGATGTGTCAACAGTTCACACAATTCAGATCTGCATGTATAAAGCCAGTAGTGAGCCATCATGACCCCTTACAAGATTAAGAAGGAGGGTTATCTCCTAAGGAGGTCTAATTATTGAAGATGCACAACACACAATAAAGGGGAGAGAGGAGGCGCAAATGGGCAAAGAAAAATTTTATGTTTAAATTTTTCTTGTTTTGACATAAAATATGAATTTTATTTCATCAGTAGTTATGCATAAAATTGTTTTGATTAGGATTAGATGGCTACCAAAGTGTAATTTAATTTTAAAATAAGTTGGTTTTCTGTAAGTGTCTAATTACAAATACATGCTAAACCTTACTTCTTTTATTTATACTGAATGAATGTGTTGCAGGAAAGAAAGTGGGGCTCAGAGGATGGCACATCCCAGGTCTCAGGTGAGTCCCTGGGATGGCCGCCAAGTGTGGGATCTTGGCTTCACGCAGGAAAGAATTCAAGAGCAAGCCATAGTAAAGTGAAAGAAAGTTTATTCAGGGAGATACACACTCCACAGACAGAGTTTGGGCCATCTCGGAAGGCAAGAGGGCTCAGGGTACGGGGTTGTCAGTTTTTAGATGGGTGGGTAATTTCCTAGGCTAGTGAGTGGGAGGATTATTCCAACTA
The DNA here is from genome assembly GCF_028023285.1 of Balaenoptera ricei. NCBI lineage: Eukaryota > Metazoa > Chordata > Mammalia > Artiodactyla > Balaenopteridae > Balaenoptera > Balaenoptera ricei. The sequence continues at coordinate 82,860,691 of NC_082643.1, forward strand.
TTTTGGGGAAGGGGTGGGGATTTCCAGGAATTGGGCTACTGCCCACTTTTTGACCTTTTATGGTCGGCCTTGGAACTGTCATGGCACCTGTGGGTGTGTCATTTAACATGCTGTTGTATTACAGTGAGCGTATACAAGGCTCAAGGTCTAGTGGAAGTTGACTCTTTTGCCATCTTGGACCTAGTTGGTTCTAACCAGTTTATGTCGTGTCCTCAATGGCTGTCATTCTTTTAAACATTGTGCCCTGCCCCCTTCCTGTACACTCAATGAAAAAAATTTTTTTTTCAGGATGTGTGCTTATATTGGTTAGAATAATATAATGATGAAGTCTGATGAAATTCCACAGTATTAGATTAAAATAAATATTTTGAGAGTTTTTATGTATTATGATTATAAATCTCTAATTTCTTTGCCTTTTTTTCTCTCCTTAACAAAAGTATTAGAGTAACAAAAATATTACAGTAACCAATAGTAGAGTGGAAATTAAATCTGCCATTTATTATATACTGATGTAACATTTAAAAATATGATTCAGGATATTACTACACTGTATACTATTTTTTGATAGGATATTTAAGGTAAATAGAGATTCTTTATAAAATTTACATGGAAAAAAGATATTCGATCTCTGCATAAGTGGAAATGAATACAAATTTTAGCACTTTTTATTAGCATCTTAACTCTTACTTTTCTTCCTTGCTTTCTACGCCCTGAATACCAAGCACTTAGTTGGTAGTAAGTACTTTAACAAGAAAATTGCTTCTTTGCTTCAGGTCAGTGATCAGCAATAATTAAAGTAGCTAAAACACTAGGAAAATAGGCTAGGAAATAGAAGAACATGGTAACTCGATCCAGTTTTAAGTTGTTAATTAAAATAAGCAAAGACACATGCAAAATGAAATATACCCTCCAATCAATAAAGTGCTATTGAATACCTTTAGTTTAATTTAACTTTTAATATTCTTAATGTTTTATATTAAGATCTAACTAAACACATGATAGAGGGATGAATTTTGCTTTGGTCCATTTCATCAAGGAAGGTATCAAACAACTAAAAATTAAAAATGACTGGCATTCACCAGGTAATCTGAATAGCATATAAACCTTCCAAGCAGAGACAAGAATAGGATTAAAGGTATTTTGACTGTAAGGTAGACCAAATTGGGAATCATCGGGTTTCTCTATTTGGGGAAAATAACTCTGCAGAAAGAATTATTTGAAGGAAAAATACTGTATTAAAGATATTTTATTCATTATTTTCTGTTCATTTATTTATTCTTTCAAAAAATATTTGTTAGGCGTTGTATCAGTCATGGAGATAGAACAGTAGGAAAAACAGAATCAGGCCCTATACTGTGAGGGTAAAATATTGACTAATAATAACACAAATGTATAGATATAAACTCATATATATGCCACAGAGGAAAGAATATGGAACCATATTTTTTGTAACATGGATTGTATAATATGGATTAAATAGATCATTATGTTTTATAAACATTATATTTTATATTTTAGAAAGTATTATGCTTAGTGAAATAAGTCAGAGAAAGACAAATACTGTATGTTATCACTTACATGTGGAATCTAAAAAATAAGCTAATGTATATAACAAAATATTTAGAAACAGCTGCACAGATATAGATAACAAACTAGTAGATACCAGTGGGGAGAGGGAAGGAGGGAGGGCCAATATAGGGATAGGAGATTAAGAGATAAAAACTACTACGTATAAAATAGATAAGCAAAAAGGATCTATTGTACAGCACAGGGAAATATAGCCATTAGTTTATAATAACTTTAAAGGGAATATAATCTGTAAAAATATTGAATCACTATGCTATACACCTGAAAGTAATACAATATTGTAAACCAGCTATATTTCAATTAAAAAAACAAAATAAAGTTAAGCACTAATCAATATCTGCATTGAACTCACAATTTGGTACTTACATGTGACTTCCTTAAGTTTTTGTAAGTGTGAGCATTTTGAACAGAAGATCTAACATCTGAGGTTTAATAATAGCCCATGATTGTATGTTTATGCCTTTAGCTGTAAATAGCTGTGTTACAGTAAACCAGCTCTTCAGCATAAATAAATTAAATTTACAAAGCCATAATATAGCATTTGCTGATTTTTGCAGTATAAATATTCCCATAATGACCAATTTCAATCTACTGAACATTTTCACTGAAACTTGGATTTGGGAGAAATGTAGACAGTTGGCATTTGCAAGACAATATAAGCTTGGTTCAGTACAAAACTGGTTTCATCTTTTAAGATACATCTCAACCTAGTAAATCGATATATGTGTGCCCAATTTATTTCTAAACCTATTGCAGAAGTTATAATATTTGGAAAACTTTTAAAATAATGTGGAAATTTAATATACAGTATGACTCCAATCTTCATTCTTTCTTTTTTTTAATTCCCCATCTCATTTGCAAGAGACAAACTGTTTTCATAAAAAGTGAGTTTGTTATTATTTTTTTCCTCCAAAAAAATAACAAATAACAGTCAAAGACAGTGCTCACATTAAAAGTTTACAGAGTTTTGGCAACTCACACCACTCTTTTGGCTTTCTTCCCATGGAGGATAATACTGAGCTACATGTTAATTCTTTTTGGCACCGATTCTGTTGATTTTAGCTTTGTAAATACTGTCTGGTAGTGTTAAAATGTCACTACTCCATGTATCTTGTTTCTTCTTGGAAGGAAATTGTTTCTAGTGATAATGAAAAAGATAATCAAGAGAACCACAGTGAATTAAAAGAAGTATGACCAATACCCTAACATAGTTTTCACTTGGCATCATAATTCAGAGATTAAGGATATCGGAAGTGAGGCAGCAGGAAAACAGTCTACTGCAGGCAGCATGGTATCATCATAATTTAGCAGTGTATGCTGGGATAGGGTTCAAAGAACCAGGAATCATTGTCACTATCCCTCTAAGGCTAGTAACAAATCAAAGAGAAAGAAGAATATGGAATTCATGTTTATAAACCCAAGGGAATAGTATATTATACCGAATCTACATGCAAAGGAAAATAAGAAACCATAAATGGGAAGTGAAAATTATACTATTTTGAGAGATGGAAAGAATGAGTTGTGGATGATTCTTATTAAGTGATGCTGTATTTAAGCAAGGTTTAAAAAAAAGAAATTTCACAGTTCATGGAATAACTGGTCTGCTCAGAGGTTAAAGAGGGCAAGGCATCAGGGGATGGTGGGAGGGAGAGATTTCTCAAAGATACAAAAAAAAAGAATAGGTTATAGTTTAAAGATTCAAAAAGAAAATAAACTTAGGGTGTTTTTTTTTAAGGCAGTTGAAGAATAAATCAAATGAAGGGAAGACAGTTCCAGTAACGCTCTGGCATCTGAAACCTGAAGTATCCTCTCCCTTGCCAGTGATTCTCTTTCTCACACTAATTTGTAACTTCGAACTATAAATTCTGTGCCATTGATTTTTATCCTGAATCTTATCAACTAACTGGCTAGCTTTGGAAATCTTAGTCTATTTTCTCTCTCTCTTTTTTATTTCTCCTGTTATGTAAACTAAGAATCTCTGTTCTTGAAACGTTTTATAAACTTAATGCCTAACTACTGATTATTTAGGCTGCCTGATGTGTGACTTAGAATTGCCCCCTGTGTAGGGTTAACCCAGAAAATATGAATCATTGGAAAGACAACAAAGCTTTTCCCCTGAGAGCAATTATATCTGATCAGAATCAAAAAGAGATACAGATGGATTTGAAGCCAGCCAGAGCGAAACAGATGGAAATTTATTTGCAGGAGTATCTTTATATTATCAGAGATCTAGTTGGTGTGTTAAATTTACTTTTCATTCCTTTAGAATCTTTGATTTTGGAAATCAAAGTACATATTTACAACCAAAAATTCAGCCATTCTTAATTCTCCTTTCTTTCATAACACCATTCATGTCAGGATTCCCATTAACTTTAGATCTTCAAGACATATTGCAGAGCATACATTCAGGATATCTAAAAAGAAGCTTACACAAAAGAAATTACGTACGTCTGTCAAGAACTGCGAAGTGTTTTAGACTTTACCCTATTTGCAAGCCAACAAGTTAGTATGCCACACTTTCCTGAATGCTGGTAGAAGACATAAGTCTCCTGGGTCAGAGAAAAGACAGTATATTAATCACAGCAATGGCACTAAGCATTGTATTATCATTTTTAATTGGCCCTCTGACCACCAATTTTTACAGGGCTATGCAAAAAGGGTCAGAGGATACTTGCACACACAGGGAGCTTCATTATAGGTGGCAGACCCTGAGATTAGGGAACCAAAATCTTTTATAATGATAGTAAGAATGCCTGCCCTTTGCTCTGGAGGGATATATGATCTCTGCACAAAGTCTGCTCACTGTACAAATCTCCTTGAAAAAATAGTCTGGAACAAGATTAAATTACTACCTCTGCTCTAAGATGTGCAGAAACATCAAAAACCCCTAGAGAGTCATCTCCCATCACAAGGTAAGGAAATACATACAAGAAAAGAAATACACTTTTATGTTGTCATTATTGATTAATACAATTTACTATACTCAATTTATACTGGAGGGGAGTATTTTAGGTATGTTTTCTGCTTTAAAAACATACATGTTTTCTCCATCATTTCAGAGAACTAAAGAATTGTTTAGTCTCGGTTATGGAGAGCAAGTATTTAGTTTTTACTTAAACATTTAAGAATCTTGAGGAAACAAGATTACTTTATGTTTCATTTCCAGGCTATTATCTATTTTTTTATAAGGCACTAAGAAATTTTCACTTAGATTGTGTTTAATTTCTAGCCACATGGCTTGTATTTCTAAAACTCGGCAGATTCCCATGCTCTGCCCAATTTCTACTAAATTGAAATCGCCAAGGGAAGGCCTTGGGAACCCAGAATTTTAACTTAACTGATTCTGATGATTAGAACAAGTTGGGAAACTGGCTCAGAGCAACTGAGTTTGTAGCCTCATCTATGAAAACTAAATAAAAAGAATTTGGCCTCAAATCTAAATAATTTAAATGCTAAAATCCAGGTGTTCTTCATCATAATATTCCATGTTTATTAAACTCTGCTCCTCTGGTAGATATGTTGTTAAAGCTTTAAATGCATTATCAAGGTTACCACTCACACTCACCCTTATGAGGCAGGGTAATGTTATCACATCCATCTTCCTGATTGTGAAATGAGCTCAGTGAAGATAAGTAATTTGTCTTAGGTGAAAGGTGGAGTAATGGATGCTTGAAACCAGGTCACTAATTCAGGTGCCTGGGTTCTTCCTGTCTTAATTACTTATTTATGTCTTTAAATTTCTAACAAAAATATCATCCACCTTTGCTTCTTAGTCTAAGTTCATCCAGACATTATAATTGTAAGGACCTGCCCTTTAATCATCTTCTATCCTTGCCTCACTCTAAATCCTAAATGTTAAGTACACGAAATGCAAAAGAATGGTCTATGTATTCCTAAAAATTATGCTGTCATTGTATTGTGCATTTATACGGTAAGAGGTTCACATGCTAATAACATTTTAGCTTTCATTTTACTTATTTGTGGAGAGGAAAGAGAACCCATTCTGGCACTACTAGGTTTCTGATTGGAAAATACCAAATTTATTTTTCATGTTTCACCTGTGACTTAACATAATTACAACATACAAATGTACACTTTCTCTGCATACAGTTCTGCTAATATTTTCTTATGTTTTAATGGTGCTTCAACTTCTAACTACAGGCAGCTTCTTTGAAGGTGGCATTAAATAAACCATTCTTATCAATGGGAGTTTTGAATGTGGCTCGAGGGCTCCTGGTACACAGCAGAGAGTGACTAAATATGGTAAAAATAAGCAAATGTTACACAGATGCTCATAGCTGACTTCTTGGTTTCCAACTTATTAAATGGTCTTTTTGCAAACCTATAGATCGTTATTCACGCAGATTCTCTATCAGGGGTGCTTCAGTAGAGGCTGCCTATTCTGAGTTAATGAGAAAAGTCCTAATTAAGCTGGCCATATGTTCAATTGCATTTATAAGTGGAAAAATAGCCCTTTTTTGCTGCTGATACTACCATTGTTGTTATCTCCTGCTGCTATGGGTGTCACTGAAGCAGTTTCAACAGTTTCAACTGTTTCAACAGTTTCCTCTGTATTCCAGCATGTTCATTCCAGGCCTGCACTCTGCTTCATGAGATATTCTTGCCATGCACAGTTGAATGCCTGCAATGCTTGCTTATGAAAATATCTTTCTAGAGATCTATGTCTGTATTGAATACAACTATATCTTCAGTTTTGCTTTGGATCTCGCAATGCTGCCAAAACATATTCTTCCTTTTCAAGCATTTAATATGTTCTGGAGCATGTGGAGAGCCCAGGAGTCAGGATTGCCCCACATAACCTTTGTCCCTTTTGCCTTGATATTTGGGCATCCTTTGGGGCCTTTTCTTCTGTGCAAAACATTTGCTTGAAACTTTATCATTGAAAACAGGTAAATACTCTTAAGTGTAAATGTGTACTACCTTGAGCCTAAAACTGCTTAGAGGAACATGCTTTCTTTTCAACTACCTATGCCTAAACACTTGAAAGCTGTAAAATAAAATTTTCTAATTTCTTGATGGTGTCAGACCATCAATGTGTAATAGCATTATATTATATATTTATTTATTCTACATTATTTAGCCATATGATAAGCATGTACTGTGCACCCATTATGACCCCTATACTTCCTGGGGAATTAAAAGAATGACTATCATCTCTTTGCAAGGTTTTCATAACCATAGTCATCAGTGATATTTGTGCATATATACATAGGTTCTGTGACAATAAACATACAAAACTATATTAAACATATATAATTAACAGATTTGGATAGCTCAGATGCCTTATCTAAATAAAGAAAAGGAAAATATAATAACATGTGATATGTATAATCACAGTAATGAGATGTTTAATTTTTTGTATCTTTTTCAAGCTACTTAGTCTTTCTCAAATTTATTTTGTTATACGATATGAGGTAGAGAAATTTTTGTTTTTTTATTTTCTGTTATTGTTATCCAATGGAGTGATAACTATCAATAAACTATCCTTTTCCACTTACTGCACTAGATGAAATTAATAGTTCTCCTAGATTTTACCTGATTGTCTTGGGTATTTCAAATGAACTATTATATTGATATCTACTACAAATGATGATGATTTTGTCTTCTTTCAAAATTTATGCCCCGTTTCATTTTTTCAAGTATTTGAGTTAATTTCCACAACAATGTGTAGTGAAAACACCTGCCAATTAGCCTTTTTGATTGTACTGCAACTGCCTGACATTAGCTTTTGATGGCAGAGGCCTCTACTTCAAAAACATCCATCTTGCCAGCTACACAATTAAATAAAGAGCTAGGCTGGCCCACCCATGAAGTTGCTGTTTTGTTTGAAGAGCTCTGGTTGACTTAACTGAATATTTCACTGCTTGCTTTTCCCTTCCTTCACTTTAATTCCCACTCTTGTGTTTTAGATTCAACAATAAATAGTGAACCCACGAAACCCTAGTTACTTCACCATCCATCCCAAGAAAAGCTGAACCCCAGGTCTTCTCTCTCTCTCTCTTTCTCTCTCCCCCCTCCTATGACCTCACTGTGTGGCCCCAGGCATGCCATGGTTCCTCCGGGACCTATGAGTAATAAACTTTGTCGTCTCAAAGTTCTCTGATGGTTGTTGCTGTGGTGAATCTTGTAATCATAATAAGAGCCACAAGGTTTGGTACAGCCACCCACATTGACTTCGGTTGGGGAAATGTCTGTGAAGGCTCCCCACTAATAGTACAGGCCCAGGTGAGTGCCTATGGATTTCTAACTGATAATGTCACTATTGATAGGCTGAGGCCAACACAAAACACAACGTCACATAACATACATATTAAGCATATTTATCTTATATGTGACTTTATTAGAAATTCTACATTTTTCCTGATAGATTTGATGTTAGTGTTTGAATTCACATCATTCCTTGGTGTGTTTAAAAAGTAAATTCCCATACATAGTTTTCCTTTTATCAGTAATGGATTAATGGATGTTGAGATTTTTAACAAACGCTTATAGCTGACAATGTGATATTTCTTTTTTGACCTGTTGATATGATAGAATCTTGTAGTCTAACTTCCTAAGCTATATGAACTTGTTATTCATTCAATAAATCATACTTGATTTACTATTTAATTTTTTAAAATATATCGCTAGATTTGATATTTGATAAATGCTCCTTAAAACGGTTTCCTTGGAATGAGGAAGAAGGAAGACAAGCTAGTTTTAGTCTATCTCATTTTGTCTGCTAATTAGTATAAATGAATAATAGAAAATAATTCCAAGCCTTCTGCTTCAGCTTTTTTTCTCTTATTTCATCTTTTTCAATGTTTTATTACCAAATTATTAGGATTGTATTTTTATATGTATACATACATACTATGTTTGTATATATATATATATCAATATATGTATATCTTAGTCATAAAACATCTGAAAAGGCATATTTGTGAGGGTAGTCTTTAAAAAACTTCTGTTTGCCATTGGTTCCCCAGGAACAAGACTCTAACATGGAGCTTTGATGTAGGAAGATTATTGGGTAGTGCTTTAGAGATCAACACCCCTGGGAGGGTGTGGAGAAAATAAGATTGGTCAGAGTGAGAAGTTGAAATGCAGTACAGTCTTGACGAAGACATTAGCTGATCCTATGATTCCACAGGGAGTCCAATGCCAGAATGGTCCTTCATTATTTTTCCACCTTGGTGCAAGGGGACCAGGCCTATATGTCTTGGCATAGATCAGCCAGTGCAGGATGCTCTGGGGAGGGGCCATGGGAAGATGTCTTTTACTGCTTGAGGCAATTCCTGAAAGCCTTTAATCACCAGCACTTGCTAGCGGCTGGGACTTTGAGTCCTAAGGTGCTGAAATTGGAATTCGAGAGGGACCCTAGAGCCTCCGCTACAACTTCTTACTTTTTTCAGTTGTTCCTTTAACAGATACTGACTGATCACACACTACTTATCAGATATTCTTCTAAGTACAGAGGATATGACCATGAACAAAGCAGACAAAAGTCTCTGACTTTTGGGAGTTTGTAGTCTTTATTGAATAAGAGAACACACTCATACAGAATTTACTGTATTCCAGGCATAACTGTATTTTACATATATTCACACATTTAAATTTTAAAAAACATGAGTTAAGAACTAATATCTCTACTTTACAGATGAGTTAACTAAATTCTAAATAAGATAACTCACATGTCTATTATCATATCCAGTAACATTAGTCAAGATTTGGACCAATGATTTCTGGCTCCAGAGACCATAGTTATAATTTCCAAAATATGCATTCTTCTTTATTGCTAAATAAATATATTTCTGAGATTTATTTTTCCCATTTTTGCTTGATTTGAATTGCTAAAGAATTTTAGTGTTTTATTGACCTTTTAAAAAAATATGCTCCTAGATGTTATCAAACCTGTTACAGTTGACCCTTGAACAAAGTGGGTTTGAACTGCACAGGTCCACTTATAAGCAGCTTTTTTTCAATGGTAAATACTACAGTACTGCACGATTCAAGGGTCGTTGAATCAGTACATGCAGAACTATGGTATTGGAGGAATTTGAGACAGGTCCTGCAACCAGCTTCCCTTGGATACCGAGGGAAGACCGTTATTGTTTTTGTAATTATTTTTGCTTTACCATTATTTTTACTAAACTGATATATGTACATGGACATGCAAACATGTCTCTCAGACCTTCTGTGCAGGAAGTGTACATAATTGCCTGACAGCGGTCTTTACACCTAAGTCACACCTTCAGTGGGCTGTCCCAGGCAATTACTGAGCACTGTATTAGCGCTGGCCCATTACTGCAAGGTAAGAGACTCCAAAACTTGATAACTCCCCATTGTTAAGCAAGTAATGAGGATGGGAAATATGGTCCAGGCAGTATGTATAGTGAAGGCCGTAAAGGTATAAGAAAATTGGTAACTCTAATGAGTCCGTAAACATCCAGTACTTAATCGCATAATGTTTCATAGATATTATTTTTCTATTTAAACATAAGGTCATTGAAAAATTATCTAATGCATTAAATTATAGGGATTTTGTTTTTGTATTTGCAAAAACATGTATTAGGTCATGTGTGACACTGCAGCCTAAAAATGCTACGGAAATTTATCTCTAGTCCAGCGGAAAGCTACCTGGTTGATATTCCTGGTAATATTACCTTGTGTAATAAAGATTAGGTAACTCTCATCAAGAAAATGGAGATATCAACTTCATACTTGATCCAAAGTCATTATAGTATTCTATTAATCCGCCTGTTGATTCTCTTTTTCCATGAGTAATGTTCACCATTTTGACAATATTTTAACATCCAATTGTGTATAAATGCAGAGTTCCTAAAGGAAAATAATATGAAGATCACTTCAATGAAAGTTGCAGGAACTTTTTTAGATGATTTGTCACCTGAGTTAGAATATCGTACACTGGGTCTAAAGATCAATCCTTTGGAAAGAAGCTATTTTTGGTCTTTATTGCATAGATTTAGCCATAAAAATTTAACAGAATAGCAATAATTACTCAAAGTTTTAACAATCTGAGAAGCACTCTAGTTTCATTTTTCCTTTTTAGAAGGGACTGATATTTGAACATGATAAAGAATCACTGAGTGATGTAAACTGTATCTTCCTTACTGTATATACCTGAGCATGTTCTTAAAGATCAGATCTGTGGATCTTTCTGAATATGGTACATTTGATTATTTAATTGGACATCTGTCTCCTGTGATTATATTAATTCCTTTTCTTTTCAAAGCCAGACGTTAGAGATGATTTAAGACATATAAAATTGCAGTTAATGAGTTCATTCAATGCACTCTGGATTTCTTTCTCTCTCAAAGTACGTTGACTTTTGAGAGATTTTGAAATTATTTCTTAATGGGTAGTTTTGTGACATCCTGTGATAATACTGTGTATAGACTGAGTTAATAACTAAAAGGATAATTTATGTCACAGGTTTCAATTGATGTTAATTGTATATGAAATGGTTTAGTAAAAATAATTGTATATTTTTATAAAATAATACTGGCATAATGATTAATATCAAGGCAAAATTTTTAAAAATTGCAATCCAATATAAGGCCCTAATACTGGGTAACAAACTTTCAAAATATGGAAACAGTTATTCATTTAATTATTCAGTATTATTATCAGAGATTGACAGGATGATTAGGATAACTCCTTATCAGTAAAGTAAATACTTCATTAAGTTTTTTGAATCAAGATTCAGGCTATATACAATTGCTCATGGAGTTATTGATTGCATTATATGACAATCTGTAAGAATGTTTATTCTGCCATTCTCTCCAATTCTATATTATCTACTACAAATATTTTAAAATGTGTTATTGGAATATAGTGTCATAAATATATCTCCATTTATAAATTCAGGTTGTCTACATATAAGATAAAATTTATCAGATGTATTATTTTAAAAGACATTATTTCACAAATTTATGTTTTAAAAATGACTAAAGCCTAAATAACCAGCATTATGCCATCTCTAGGAGAATAATTTTAATAAGTTTAAAAAACAAAAAAATTAGAAGAGTAATATAACTGAAAATGTTCTTTTGGAAAATAGACATGTTAAATGAACACTTGTGAAGTATTACGTAAGGAAATAATAGCTAATCTATTTTAGAGACTTTAAAAAATGTAGTGTCTAAAAGTATATATTTACATACATTCCTTACTAAAGGAAATAGAATATATAAAAGTACCTAATTAGTTTAAAACCAATATAAACCTAAAATTTTGTTCTCTTTGGAAACATAAGAACCTTTAAATGGCGTAAGTTTAGAAATGCCTTATTTGACCTAATAATGTCACAGTTTGTAACATAACCACGATTTTTTCCTGCCAGTATATTGTTTAACTATAATTACTTTGAAATTCAAAGGTGTGCAGAAACTTTAACAAGCATAATCTAATCAAGTTTTGAAATGCTTTGCTACAGCTGACCTTTAAACATGTATTCTAATCAGTAATGAAATTTTATTTTGCACCCTGTAATAGTACTCTGAATGGCATTATAGAATAATAAGAGAAAGTATACTTGAACAAATAAGCTTTCAAACATTTTAATACATTTTTTAGATTATGCTCTTAATGCAGAGATGAATATGAAACCTATATGTAAATTACATTTATGATAAAGTGGTAGATTTTAGTTGTTCCTTCTAATTGAGCCTTAATTTAAATAAATATTTTAAATGTATAGTTCTCTTCTAAGTAAATAGTGATTTTAAAGTTCTAGTAGGAAAATTCAGTTCAAAAGTTCTAGTAGGAAAATTCAGTTCAAAATGATCACTTTCAAAATGATATTTCTACTTTTGACATTTAACTAAATATAAGAAGCACGACTGAAATGATGGGATGAAATGGAGAGACAACTAATTTTTAAAATTTGTTAGCTTCAATAATGTCAATATTTTCATGTGTAGATAATTTTTAATATAGCAATAAAATAATGATCAGCTATAATTTCAGTCCCTTAAGATAATCACCTTTAATATGATAGTATATATATTTTGATTATACTCTGTTTATATTGGGCCATTTTTTTGCTAGAAGTAAGGTTGTTTCCTGAACAATGCTGTTTTATCTTAATTCCCATGGAGGTGGCTTGCTGCAAATCACAACATAATCCCTGCCACATTTTCAGTCAGCATACAATTGGGATTCAGTTCTTCCAGACAGCACTAATGTTTATAAGTGTTCTTATGAAATTGCATAGGAATTCCAACAATTCAAAATTTTCTCTGAATTTTACCTGTTTCTGCCATGATTTCCTTAGAGATTCCTTGTGTAGCTCTAACATATGTTTTACATTTAGAATTGTCCTTTTCTTTGGAGGAGATAAAAATCTAACTTCCTGACCATTTATCAGGCAATATGGGTCAAAAATATTCCCTCAAATAAAAATTAAGGCAGAAAAATAGATTATAGAGAAATGAAGGACAAAAATCCAGATCACAGTGAACTCAGGAGAGCACAGGGTAGCATTCACTGACTGAGAGTAATTGCAGTATGCAGAGTTAATAACATTCAGTGGATGAGAATGTACAGTAGAAAGTGCCAAGCTGATTCTCTTTAGTTAATAGTGTATGACAGAAATCTGGGGTGCAGATGCCTATCAAGCTCAGGCGGAGTCCCTGGCGCGCTGGGTGGTGCAGGCAGCGCAGATAGCCCGGCTCTGACCCCAAGGACACCAGGCTGCCCTGTGCGCCTCAGGCCACCATCCTGCCCCTCCGGCGGCTCCAGGTCCCCATTGCTGTGCACCAGCCAGGTGGTTCCAGGGATTTGTAAGTCTGTGTCCTTGGGGGAACATTACTTCCCCTGCCACATGCCCTGTGACTGACAGGGTCTTGGTGCTCCAGCCTGGTGTCAGACCTGAGCCTCTGAAGTGGGAGAGCTGAGTTCAGGACATTGGACCATCAGAGACTTCCCAGTGCCACATAATATCAATCAGTGAGAGTTCTCCCAGAGATTTCTCTCAATGCTAAGACCCAGCTCCACCCAATGGCCAGCAAGCTCCAGTGCTGGGTGCCCCATGCCAAACAATTACCAAGACAGGAACTCAAACCCACTCATCAGCAGAGAGGCTGCCTAAAATCATACTAAGTTCACAGACACCCCAAAACACACCACCGGAAGAGGCCCTCCCCACCAGAAAGACAAGATCCAGCCCCACCCACCAGAACACAGGCATCCGTCCCCTCCACCAGGAAACCTACACAAGCCACTGAACCAAACTCACCCACTGGGGGCAGACACCAAAAAACAATGGGACTATGAACCTGCAGCCTGCGAAAAGGAGACCCCCAAACACAGTAAGTTAAACAAAATGAGAAGACAGCGAAATACGCAGCAGATGAAGGAGCAAAGTAAAAACACACGAGACCAAAAAAATGAAGAGGAAATAGGCAGTCTACCTGAAAAAGAATTCAGAGTAATGATAGTAAAGATATCCAAAATCTTGGAAATAGAAAGAAGAAAATACAAGAAACTTTTAACAAGGACCTAGGAGAACTAAAGAGCAAACAAACAAGGATGAACAGCACAATAGATGAAATTAAAAATTCCCTAGAAGGAATCAATAGCAGAATAACTGATGCCGAAGAATGGTTAAGTGACCTGGAAGATAAAATAGTGGAAATAACTACTGCAGAGCAGAATAAAGAAAAAGAATGAAAAGAATTGACGACAGTCTCAGAGGCCTCTGGTACAACATAAACGCAGCAACATTCAAATTATAGGGGTCCCAGAAGAAGAAGAGAAAAAGAGTCTGAGAAAACATTTGAAGAGATTATAGTTGAAAACTTCCCTAACATGGGAAAGGAAATAGTCAATCAAGTCCAGGAAGCACAGAGAGTCCCATACAGGATAAATCCAAGGAGAAACACACCAAGACACATATTAATCAAACTATCAAAAATTAAATTCAAAGAAAAAATATTAAAAGCAGCAAGGGAAAAGCAACTAATAACATACAAGGGAAACCCCATAAGGTTAAGAGCTGATCTTTCATCAGAAACTCTGCAAGCCAGAAGGGAGTGGCAGGACATATTTAAAGTTATGAAAGGGTAAAACCTACAACCAAGATTACTCTACCCAGCAAGGATCTCATTCAGATTTGACAGAGAAATTAGAACCTTTACAGACAAGCAAAAGTTAAGAGAATCCAGCACCACTAAAGCAGCTTTACAACAAATGCTAAAGGGACTTCTCTAGGCAGGATACACAAGACAAGGAAAAGACCTACAAAAACAAACCAAAACAATTAAGAAAATGGTAATAAGAACATACATAGTGATAATTACCTTAAAGGTAAATGGATTAAATGCTCCCACCAAAAGACATAGACTGGCTGAATGGATACAAAAACAAGACCCATATAAATGCTGTCTACAAGGGACCCACTTCAGACCTAGGGACACATACAGACTAAAAGTGAGAGAATGGAAAAAGATATTCCATGTAAATGGAAACCAAAAGAAAGCTGGAGTAGCAATTCTCATATCAGACAAAATAGACTTTAAAATAAAGACTGTTACAAGAGACAAAGAAGGGCACTACATAATGATCAAGGGATTGATCCAAGAAGAAGATATAACAATTGTAAATATTTATGCACCCAACATAGGAGCACCTCAATACATAAGGCAAATGCTAACGGCCATTAAAGGGGAAATCAACAGTAACACAATAGTAGTAGAGGACTTTAACACCCCACTTTCACTAAAAGACGGATCATCCAAAATGAAAATAAATAAGGAAGCACAAGCTTTAAATGACACATTAAACAAGATGGACTTAATTGATATTTATAGGGCATTCTATCCAAAAAGAACAGAATACACTTTCTTCTCAAATGCCCAGGGAACATTCTCCAGGATAGATCATATCTTGGGTCACAAATCAAGCCTTGGTAAATTTAAGAAAATTGAAATTGTATCAAGTATCTTTTCTGACCACAGCGCTCTGAGACTAGATATAAATTACAGAGAAAAAAATGTAAAAAATACAAACATATGAAGGCTAAAGAATAGGTTACTAAATAATCAAGGGATCACTGAAGAAATCAAAGAGAAAATCAAAAAATACCTAGAAACAAATGACAATGAAACACGACAACTGAAAACCTATAGGATGCAGCAAGAGCAGTTCTAAGAGGGAAGTTATAGCAATACAGTTCTTCCTGAAGAAATAAGAAAACTCTCAAATAAACAACCTAACCTTATACCTAAAGCAGTTAGAGAAAGAAGAACAAAAAAACCCAAAGTTAGAAGAAGGAAAGGAATCATAAAACTCAGATCAGAAATAAATGAAAAAGAAATGAAGGAAACAATAGCGAAGATCAATAAAACTCTGGTTCTTTGAGAAGAAAAACAAAATTGATACACCATTAGCCAGACTCATCAAGAAAAAAAAGGGAGGAGACTCAAATCAATAGAATTAGAAATGAAAAAGGAGAAGTAACAACTGCCACTGCAGAAATAACAAACTGACACTGCAGATATACAAAGTAATCATGAGAGATTACTACAAGCAGCTATATGCCAATAAAATGGACAACCTGGAACAAATGGACAAATTCTTAGAAAAGCACAACCTTCCAACACTGAACCAGGAAGAAATAGAAAATATAAACAGACCAATCACAAGCACTGAAATCGAAACTGTGATTAAAAAGCTTCCAACAAACAAAAGCCCAGGAAAGGTGGCTACACAGGCGAATTCTATCAAACATTTAGAGAAGAGCTAACACCTATCCTTCTCAAATTCTTCCAAAATATAGCAGAGGGAGGAACACTCCCAAACTCATTCTACAAGGTCACCATCACCCTGATACTAAAACCAGACAAAGATGTCACCAAGAAAGAAAACTACAGGCCAATATCACCAATGAACATAGATGCAAAAATCCTCAACAAAATACTAGCAAACAGAATCCAACAACACATTAAAAAGATCATACACCATGATCAAGTGGGGTTTATCCCAGGAATACAAGGATTCTTCAGTATATGCAAATCAATCAATATGATACACCAAATTAACAAACTGAAGGAGAAAAACCATATGATCATCTCAATAGATGCAGAAAAAGCTTTTGACTAAATTCAACACCCATTTATGATAAAAACCCTCCAGAAAGTAGGCATAGAGGGAACTTACCTCAACATAATAAAGGCCATATATGACAAACCCACAGCCAACATCATTCTCAATGGTGAAAAACTGAAACCATTTCCACTAAGATCAGGAAGAAGACAAGGTTGTCCACTCTCACCGTTATTATTCAACATAGTTTTGGAAGTTTAGCCACAGCAATCAGAGAAGAAAAAGAAATAAAAGGAATCCAAATCGGAAAAGAAGAAGTAAAGCTATCACTGTTTGCAGATGACATGATATTATACATAGAGAATCCTAAAGATGCTACTGGAAAACTATTAGACCTAAGCAATGAATTTGGTAAAGTAGCAGGATACAAAATTAATGCACAGAAATCTCTTGCATTCCTATACACTAATGATGAAAAATCTGAAAGAGAAGTTAAGGAAACACTCCCATTTACCACTGCAACAAAAAGAATAAAATACCTAGGAGTAAACCTACCTAAGGAGACAAAAGACCTGTATGCAAGATGAATGGATAAAGAAGATGTGGCACATATATACAATGGAATATTACTCAGCCATAAAAGGAAATGAAATTGAGTTATTTGTAGTGAGGTGGATGAACCTAGAGTCTGTCATACAGAGTGAAGTAAGTCAGAAAGAGAAAAACAAGTACAGTATGCTAACACATATATACGGAATCTTAAAAAAAAAAAACAAAAACGAAAGGTCATGAAGAACCTAGGGGCAAGATGGGAATAAAGACACAGACCTACTAGAGAATGGACTTGAGGATACGGGGAGGGGGAAGGGTAAGCTGGGACAAAGTGAGAGAGTGGCATGGACATATATACACTACCAAATGTAAAATAGATAGCTAGTGGGAAGCAGCCGCATAGCACAGGGAGATCAGCTCGGTGCTTTGTGACCACCTAGAGGGGTGGGATAGGGAGGGTGGGAGGGAGGGAGACACAAGAGGGAAGAGATATGGGGACATATGTATATGTATAACTGATTCACTTTGTTATAGGGCAGAAACTAACACACCATTGTAAAGCATTTATACTCCAATAAAGAAGTTTAAAAAAAAAAAAAAGTCCTATATGCAGAAAGCTATAAGACACTGATGAAAGAAATTAAAGATGATACAAACAGATGGAGAGATATACCATGTTCTTGGATTGGAAGAATCAACATTGTGAAAATGACTATACTACCCAAAGCAATCTACAGATTCAGTGCAATCCCTATCAAGCTACCAATGGCATTTTTCACAAAACTAGAACAAAAAATTTCACAATTTGTATGGAAACACAAAGGCCCTGAATAGCTAAAGCAATCTTGAGAAAGAAAAACAGAGCTGGAGGAATCAGGCTCCCTGACTTCAGACTATACTGCAAAGCTACAGTAATCAAGTACTGTATGGTACTGGCACAAAAACAGAAATATAGATCAATGCAACAGGATAGAAAGCCCAGAGATAAACCCACACACATATGGTCACCTTATTTTTGATAAAGGAGGCAAGAATGTACGATGGAGAAAAGACAGCCTCTTCAATAAGTGGTGCTGGGAATACTGGACAGCTACAAGTAAAAGAATGAAATTTAGAACACTCCCTAGCACCATACACCAAAATAAACTCAAAATAGATTAAAGACCTAAATGTAAGGCCAGACACTATAAAACTCTTAGAGGGAAACATAGGCAGAACACTGTATGACATAAATCATAGCAGGATCCTTTCTGACCCGCCTCGAGAAATGGAAATAAAAAGAAAAATAAACAAATGGGACCTAATGAAACTTCAAAGCTTTTGCACAGCAAAGGAAACCATAAAGAAGACGAAAAGACAACCCTCAGAATGGGAGAAAATATTTTCAAATGAAGCAACTGACAAAGGCTTAATCTCCAAAATTTACAAGCAACACATGCAGCTCAATATCAAAGAAAGAAACAAACCAATCAAAAAATGGGCATAAGACCTAAACAGACATTTCTCCAAAGAAGATATACAGATTGCCAACAAACACATGAAAGAATGCTCAACATCACTAATCATTAGAGAAATGCAAATCAAAACTACAATGAGATAGCACCTCACACCAGTCAGAATGGCCATCATCAAAAAATCTACAAACAATAAATGCTGGAAAAGGTGTGGAGAAAAGGGAACCCTGTTGCACTGTTGGTGGGAATATATGTTGATACAGCCACTATAGAGAACAGTATGAAGGTTCCTTTAAAAACTAAAAATAGAACTACCATACGACCCAGCAATTCCACTACTGGACATGTACCCTGAGAAAACCATAATTCAAAAAGAGTCATGTACCACAATGTTCACTGCAACTCTATTTACAATAGCCAGGACATGGAAGCAACATAAGTGTCCATGGACAGATGACTGGATAAACAAGATGTGGCACATATGCACAATGGAATATTACTCAGCCATAAAAAAAAAAAAACGAAACTGAATTGTTGGTAGTGAGGTGGATGGACCTCGAGAGTATCATACAGAGGGAAGTAAGTCAGAAAGAGTAAAATAAATACCGTATGTTAACACATATATATGGAATCTAAAAAAAAATTTAAAAATGGTTTTGAAGAACCTAGGGGCAGTACAGGAATAAAGATGCAGACATAGAGCATGGACTTGAGGACACGGGGAGGGCAAAGGGTAAGCTGGGACAAAGTGAGAGAGTGCATTGACTTACATATACTATCAAATGTGAAATAGATAGCTAGTGGGAAGCAGCCGCATAGCACAGGGAAATCAGCTTGGTGCTTTGTGACCACCTAGAGGAGTGGGATAGGGAGGGTGGGAAGGAGATGCAAGAGGGATGAGATTTGAGCATATATGTGTATGTATAACTGATTCACTTTGTTATAAAGCAGAAACTAACACACCATTGTAAAGCAATTATACTTCAATAAAGATGTTTTAAAAAAAATTACATTAAGTAATCCTTCAGATTAAATTGTGAGTTTAGCGTATTCTTAGAAATATTTTCTTAAAATATCCTCTCAAGTGTTTAAACCTTTAAAAGCTTTTAACTTTGAAGCATAATATACAACTTCTTTTTGTTTTTCTAAGAAACAGAGATAATAGCATATATTCTAAACTGACGTTTCCCTTGTTTTTATATAACTCTACCATTATACAAATTTTATGCCCATTTTTTTTCTTTGCGGTATTTGCTTTATTTTTTTCCAGTAGAAACCAATGTATCCTAAACAAAATATCTCAGAAATATTATTTTATCTAATGGATGCTTGCATAAAAATATTGTCTCAAATAACATATGAAGTTCACTTTTTAAAAATAATGTGAACCCATAATATGAATAAGCTATGTAAATACATATGTTTTTGCAAATATTATGAAGTCTGAGCAATAAACACATAGTTGTGTTTCAAACAATTTTTATTTTATTTCATTCAACCTGCTAAACTGCTTCAGATACTAGACTCTATTGATGTTTATGTTTCTTTTCATAATCTTTGAAATTAAAAGAAGAACACGGTGATGGGACTTTCAAAGCCACAATAAGTACATATTGAGCCCATATATTACAGTGCTATACCCATAGGCAATATTAAAACAATTGAAAATTTAAAACTTAGGAACATATAATTTACTGAAGGAAAAATACAAATAAATATGTACAATATAACATTAATGTAAATGTTATCCTGACATAGAAATATATGTTTTTCCATACAAATGCCCGGGCAGTAGAGGGTAGGGGTGGGATTGATTTCTACTGGGGATAGCAATTGAGGGAGGAACTTAAGAAAGGCTTTATGTAGAAGTAGAGGTTCAAGCAATGCTACAGAAATGTGAAAGTGCATACCACATACGCTGTAAAATGGCTAATGTAAATGGTATTCAAAGGAAAAAGGCGCTAGTTGAAACAAAAGACATAGACATCAGAAAGGGGATAAGCTTGAAAGATGCGCAAAGGAACTGAGATTGCATGAAGGAAAAGAGACTCATTAGAGGATTTTGATCAGTGGAGAGAGTGACTTTTCTGTTTTCATTAAATAACTCTGATACCATGTGGAGAGAAAACTTGTATAATTTAATTTTTTTAAATTTAATTTTTATTTTTGCTCCAAATAGAAGGCTTGAAGACCTAGAACTCTCTTATTCACTGTCCTATACTCAGCACCTAGCACTATGCCTCTTATATCCTAACACTCTTGCGTTACGTACTGGGTGAAATAAATAAAAGAATGAGTTGGTGAGCACAGTTAAGAGGCAGGACAATTAGAAGAATTCGATTTCTGTCATAAAAGTTTAGGTCTCTGGTCTTTGGGAAACGAATGCGTTTAGTGGCATTGAGAATGGAAACAAGAAGTCTAACATAACAGACATTTCAGAGGTAGAATTAGCACAACTAGATTGCTAATTAGTAACTTCCTATCCATTACTTCATATGCTCAGGATTGACATTCAGTTTTCTTGCCTGGATAAAGTTTAATATGGTTATCTTCTTTTCTCTTTGTCTCTTATGCTAATATTCTTAATCATTATGCAATACTATCTGGAACAATGGTAAAGCCATTGTTTTAAAATGATGATTACAAAAAGAAGTATATTTCCAGTAGAAGAAAATAATTGGTCTTGATAAGAATGTATTGAATTTGAATCACCTGCAACATATCAGCTTGGAGAGTCCCTCTCAGGTGTTGAATAAACATAAAGGACACCTACACCTTTATATTGAGGATTAAACTTCACTAGAGGTATTATCTGAAATTGCAGGAATAGAGGGGATCAGTCAGAGAGAAAGAGTAATGAGGGAAGACTGGACCCAGTGCTCAGTCATTTATTCATGCAGCTATAAACTTCTTAATGGAATAACCCCAATATATCTAACACTGTATTAGTAGCTGGATATTCAAAGATGATTAAATCATAGTCCTTATCCTCAAAAACTTATGTGTGGTAAGGAAAACAAAGTTTATATAGTATAAAAAGATCTATTAAAGTCATATTCCAACTGCATTTTTTATGTTATAAAACATTTGTTTGGCAAATTCAAGAAATCTCTATATAGAAAAAAAGTTAGCAAACGTTTGCTTTAAAGAACCAGTTAGTAAACATTTTCAAGTTTCCAGACAATATGGTCTTTGTCTCAATACTTGACTCTACCAATGTAGCATCAAAGCAGCCAGAAACAATAAGGGATGGATGTTGCTGTGTGTTCCAATAAAACTTTATTTACAAAAACAGGAGATGGGAAGGATTTAGCTGGCAGGCCATAGTATGCCAGCCTCTTTTAATGTAGGACTTGAGAGGGCTGCGTCTGAAAGAAGAAGTAGGAATTTCCTAAGCATATAAAGATAAAATGAAGTACACTGTTTTTTTTCCTCTATTCTAGTAAATTTCATGTTAGTATAGACATCGTTTATTCGTAGCTTTATGTTCAATGGAAGGATATCCTGTATTTTATTACACAGAATAGATGCTCAGTAAATATTTGTTAAATGAATAAATATTTTCCCACTGAGGTTTTTATTTTCCCCTGGCAATTAATAGTATTTGCAGAAGATTCCTAGTAGCATACTCTTCAATTTTTTAATCAAGAGTAGACAGTGAATTATATCAAATATCTCTTCTATCTCTATTGAGAAGTTCTGACATAAACCATTCCTTCATCCCTTAATTCCTCTTAGGTATGTGTTGTGGTTAATACTATTATGGCTCTGTTCCCATCAAAAAGTGGGAGTATCTGCCCTACCCCTTGAATATGAGAGATTTGGAACTGCTTTGACCAAGAGAGTATAGCAGAAGTACCATTGTAATATTTCCAAGACTATGTCATAAAAGGCCATGGAGCTTCTGCCTTGGCTGTAGGGAACTTACTTTTGAACTCCTGAGTTACAGTATGAGAAGTTAAATCACACTGAAATCACTTTGAGGGAGAAGCCATGTGGAGGTAGTCCAATGGGCAGTTTCAGCAATGCTGAAGCTGACTGAATCATCATCCAGCCAAGTGAGTAAGTTATCTTGCATGACCAGCCCTGTTGGGACTTCAGATGACAGCAGCCTCAGGTGACACTCAACTGCAACCAAATGAGAGACTCAAGAGAGAACTTCCTAGCCAAGCTCTTATGGAGATTCTGACCTACAAAATTAGTAACAAAATAAAGTTGATGCCTTAAAGCACTAAGTTTTGGTATAATAAATTTTACAGCAATAGTAAGTATGAGAATGGTATATTTCAATACAGTATTGAATACTATATTTGGTTTGAGCCATACTGGTAAATAGAATTCATTTATGTTTATAATATTTGCCAATTTTGTTGTTAGCATTATACAGAAATATTTATTGCCTTAAATACTCTAACATTTTAGTACCTTACATTTTTGAAAAGACATATTAAAACAATGGACATGGACCTTTCAAGGGAGTAGGGAATATAATAATAATATTAATTTATATGCAAGGCAACACACTAAAAACTTTACATAAACTTTTTTAGTTCATGCAACAATAACAAAAAGCATTATGAAGCAGGTATTTTTATTATGTCAATATTTTTAAAGATGTGGGAACTGGGGCATAAAAATTGCCAAGATTGCAGTATATACTAGAATCTGAAAAAAATCTGATTTCAATGGCCATGACAAGATACTATTCATTGAACTTAAATTTCTTTGATTTCTTCAGATCATTGGTGGTCTAGTAAAGTTTCTGTTGTTGTTGTTAACTTTTTAATGCAGATATGTTCATATAAGTTTTTCTAAAATATCATTTATTTCATTTGGAGTTAAAATTTGCTTAGAGATACATACCCAATTTCCTTTTCAATAATACTCATTTAAAGAAAATTTCTCTGTTTTTTACTTTTTTGAACTTGATAGATACTTGTATGTTCTATCATTATTTTTTAAGTAGACCACTGTATTATTGTAATATGTGTATAATTTGTTTTCTCACTCTCTTAAATGGAGCTTTATATTTTCTCTCTCTTCAAACCTCTAACTCATCTTTCACTACTCATTCTCTGTTGAAGAGCTTGATTCTTATTTCACTACTTCTAGGTTAATAGTTGGATAAGTACAAAAATAGTACACCTTCTATACTTTTCTATAGTTGAACAATGCATGGTCCTAAGAAAACCTTTCTGTTCCTGGATTAAAAACCAACTCATCTCAACAGCCATTTTTCCATGTCCCTTCTGTTACATTTAAAAAAACAAAAAACAAAAAAAAACCCCTCCTCTTTACTTCTCAACTCTTCATTTCAGCATGTAACCATGAAGCTCTTTCTTCCATGGTAAAACAAAAACAAAAACAAAAACAAAACAAGCAAAAAAAAAAAAAAAAAAGAAGAAGGAAAGAAACAAAGAAACTAATTTTTGAACCCACTTCCCCTTTTCCTATCTCCTACTTTTCTTCTTCCACTTATAGCAAAACTCCTTGAAATAACTGTTTATATTGCTGTCTCAAATTTCTCTCCTTTCATTATTTTTTAAACATATTTCAATTGAACTCTCATGCCACCTGCCGTAGTAAAATTCAAAAATCACCAACATGGTGTTAAATATCAATACAAAAATCAATCCTCAGTCCTCATCTATATTAACCTATCTGTAGACATACAAAAAAAAAATCACTGTCATTTCATTGAAACCCTTTCTTTATTGGCCCCAAGATACAGCATACTTCTAGTTTTCCACTTTCATCTCTATCCTATACTATAGGATAGTATTTATTACTATCCTTTGCTGGACTATTCTGATCTCTCCAACCTCTAAACTTTACAATGATGCAAGGATGATTTACTTTTCTATGTTATAGCTGCACTAATGTCCTTGTATATTTCATTTAGTCTCATTGTTTTAAATATCATCTAAATCCTAATGACTCTAAAATGTGTATCTCTTTTCCAGTTCTCTTTAATGCCTAACATATATCTAACAGTGAACTAAAAACATCTGACTGGATACCTATTTGGACTATTAAGTTTATCATGACTTGAACATGAACTTCAAATATTCCCCACATTTGCTTCTCTAAGAGTCTTTCCCATTGCTATAAATGGTAACTTCATTCTTCCACTTGCTTAAGCCAAAAAACTTAGAGTCATTCTTAAATTCTTTCTCTCAAAACCAGTTGAGTATGTCAAGAATCTCATTAAATATATCTTCAAAATATAAAGAAAATTACAATGTCATCCAGTTCAAACCACCATCATATTTTGCCTAGAATGTTGTAGTAGCTTCCTAACTAGTCCCCCTGCTTCTGCCCTGGGTTACCTATAGTTTATTTTCAACCATTAGCCAGGAAAAAAATTGTTAAGATATTAAAGATAAGTCACATCCTGTCATTCCTCCGCTCACAGTCCTCATTCATATCATGGCCAAAATCTCAACAATGACTTCTAAGGATATGTATGATTTGACTCCTTCCTTCCTCACACCAATCCGAGATATTTCTCTGACATCATCTTCTACTACATTATTTATCTTGTTCTTTATCTTCCAACCATATTGCCCTCCTCATTGTATCTTGAACTATCTCAGCAATTTAATAGCTGCTATTCCTTCAGCCTGAAATGTTCTTTTCCCAGAACATTGTTCTCACACTTTCTTCATTTTTTAGTCAAGCATTCTATTTTCACGGAATTCTTTCATGTCTTCACTAAGTGTGCAGATTTTCCTGGCCCTCCTTAATATCTTCTATCCATTCTCTGCTTTATTTTTCTATTTAGAATATGTAAAATATTTTATTTATCTTTATGTTTGTTTTCTCCCTTATAAGCTTAATGAGGATATAGTTTTCATACAGTTTGAGTACTGTATTTTCCCCACTGCTTAAATTTTTTTCTCAATAGTTGGTATTCCTTGAATGAATTATTATCCAATATTTCCATGTATTACATTAGATCCGTGTGTGAATTACCAACACTTTCTCTAAATTTCACTGCTAGAGAGTCAACAATGACTCAGTTTACTGATTTCTTTACTTTTTATTTTTCTTTTATTTTAGGTTGTCCTCTTTCTAATATTTAGTAATTTAATATTTACTTTATTGGATTACTTATGATTTTATTCAAAAATAATATTACTGGTGAATGTTTTTGAATGGTCAAATATATTTTTATCTTGCTTTGATTTTTTTTTTTTTCTTTACTGAGTTTTTTTTTTTAACATCTTTATTGGAGTATAATTGCTTTACAATGGTGTGTTAGTTTCTGCTTTATAACAAAGTGAATCAGTTATACATATACATATGTTCCCATATCTCTTCCCTCTTGCATCTCCCTCCCTCCCGCTCTCCCTATCCCACACCTCTAGGTGGTCACAAAGCACAGAGCTGATCTCCGTGTGCTATGCGGTTGCTTCCCACTAGCTATCTATTTTACGTTTGGTAGTGTATATATGTCCATGCCACTCTCTCTCTTTGTCACATCTTACCCTTCCCCCTCCCCATATCCTCAAGTCCATTCTCTAGTAGGTCTGTGTCTTTATTCCCGTCTTGCCACTAGGTTCTTCATGACCTTTTTTTTTTTTTTTTTCCTTAGATTCCATATATATGTGTTAGCATACTGTATTTGTTTTTCTCTTTCTGACTTACTTCACTCTGTATGACCAACTCTAACTCCATCCACCTCACTACAAATAACTCCATTTCGTTTCTTTTTATGGCTGAGTAATATTCCATTGTATATATATGCCACATCTTCTTTATCCATTCGTCCAATGATGGACACTTAGGTTGTTTCCATGTCCTGGCTATTGTAAATAGAGCTGCAATGAACATTTTGGTACATGACTCTTTTTGAATTATGGTTTTCTCAGGGTATATGCCCAGTAGTGGGATTGCTGGGTCATATGGTAGTTCTATTTTTAGTTTTTTAAGGAACCTCCATACTGTTCTACATAGTGGCTGTATCAATTTACATTCCCACCAACAGTGCATATCTTGCTTTGATTTTTGAAAGACAGAATATAGAATTATATGTTAAAAATTTTTTTCCTCAGCATTTACATTTAAATTACAAAAGTAAAATATATTTATGATGGGATGCTGGAATTAGCTGGACTTTGCTTTAAGGTCCCCATTGAGTCTTTTAGTTCTGTCAACTTCTTGTCCCTCTGGAAGTTAGGATTCACCAGAGCTCTACCCCACATTTCTCTACAGTAAAAATGTCCCCTCTGGAGGTGTACAGATATAGATCTTGAGTTTATTTTAGAGGTCACCATTCTTAAATTTAGTTTGATTGGGAAAATGAAAACTAGAATCCTGAAACTGTTTTCAGTATTTTAATTAATTATCCTCTTCTTCCACTTTCTTTTATGCCAGCTCCACTTCCTATGATTGAAGGATGTTTGTCCAACTTTTATTAGAAAACGCCTCTAATTAGGTAATCTCTCTTTGGCTTAAATGGTGTTTCAGGATTTTTAATTGTTGAGATTCTTGTTAATCCTGCCCCCAACTTATTTTATATATTACAGAAATTTATCATTGTTTCTGTCTGTTGTTTAAGCACTATCTAACTTTGTGGGGCAGTTGACTATATTTATATTTTTTCTTTATTTTGGTTTGCAAAAGGAAGATTGTCTTGGTCTTGAGCATGACGGCTTGTCTAAGTCTGCCTCTTGCTTAACAAATTTTTTACAACTTTATTGAGATATAATTAATATACAAAAAACTGCACATATTTATTATGTGTAATTTAATGAGTTTGAACGTATGTATACACATACCTGTAATGCTAACAGGCACACACACACAAGTAATGTGGTAGAAAAGCATGTTTTAGGGTTAAGATGATAACTACTTTTGGACATACAGCATAACTGTTATCTTTGAGTATTATATTTACAATAATCAAAAATTGAGGCCGGGAGGTCAGGGTTAAGAGTAATCTTGTTCTACTATCTTTTTTGTTTTTTTTTTAACATAAGAAATGTAACCTATGAAATTTAAGCAACTTGATTCCAGGTCAGTATTCAGTAATAATTTCAAGGCTGAGTTGTAAGTCATCTGACAACATTTCATTTTTAGATTCTAGTGCCTTTCTAATGTTTCTCTATTTAGAATACTTCTTTCTTTTTTTCCTGAGCTGTCTCTAAAACTCCCATCAAGTGATATATTAACCTCATTAGCTACTTTAATTTCTGTTCAGAAATTATATTTTATACTTTGTATTATCAGGGCCTGTCATTCAAAAAATTATTACGAATTTAGTTCATTGGAAAATTGCATATTATTTATATTATTTACTCTTTATATAAAAGATTCTTGTCACTGCAATTTTAAAAATCAGATAATGTATCATTACTCACCACACACTGCCAACAATGATGGTCACAACCTTTGTTCCTTTTCAACAAACTATAATTTTGTGACATGATGTTATATGCTCTCTATCATTTAATTTGAGCCTTTCAATAGCAATAGCCAATTGAATATACATCTCAGACTATGAAGTAATAGCCATACAATTATTGCAGTCTGTTAGCTTGAACTGTCTCTATGTGTTGTCTCAAATGCCAATAATGTGTAAGTATCTATAACTCTATATTTATGTTATAAAATTTGTGTTTATACTTAAAAGATAGAAGCCAAGCTCTTTCCAAGAGACAGCTACATGATAGCTAAAAACTGTGTAATTAACTTACTTCTATCTCCTTGAAATATACACATACACATGATTATGAAAAAATATTTCAATTTACATTAGTAAAAAATATACTTGTAGAATAAGTCAAAATTAAATGTAATATATAATGCATCCAATTATTTTTCCTGAATGATACCAATTTCATATATACTGTTATATATCACCATAATCCATTAAAAATTCCCAACATTCTCATATTTTAGCATCCCAGCTACATATGCTATTATACTATTGCATGATCTTTGATGTCAGAGATACTTTTATATACCAGAGGAAACTTTTTATTAGTATTTGTTCAGTGCCCCAAAACCTATGTCTAATTAAACTATTGACAACTGCTTTGCTTGTATCTTTATTGATAATATATTGATTAATAAAATCAGTATACTTGAATAATAGAAATGGCAATCCCAATGGACTTTTCAGTCACCAGAAGATATATTTATATGTGAACACAGTTATTAAAGTGTCATTAATGCTATTGAGTTAAAACTATCTGAACAAATCCCTATAAAAGTTAACTATTTTTCCTATAATATGCCTTACTGTAGTTACAACTTTTAGCATCTCTAGTGTTTAAGTAAATTTGCTAGGTATCACTTTTTTTTCACTTTGTCTCTCTTGAAACCTGGACCTTGTGGCATGGTCAAATCTCATTGGGCTGATTCCTCTCAGACAAAAAAACTATACTTGTTATATAATAGAAACTTTACATGGTTATCTTTCATATAGATTTTAAATTTTAAAAAATGTTGGCTTTTCCATAATGTAAGTATATCTTAACTTGTATATATCCAATGATACCTGGCATATAGTCTTGTCAAGATTATATGTAGAGCTGATTTATTAGCATTGTTAAAAATGTATATTTTTTCTCATTAGTATTTTATAATAATTAGTCAGGGCTGTTATAATTAGAAGAGGCTTAATTTCCTCTGATATGAGGAATTGTGCCTACATATTAACTCTCACCTTTTAGAATATTTGTCTAATTTATCATTTAAATATACTGTTATACCTTCTTTCTAATGAGTTTTTTGTATAACATCCACCAACATAATTTAGATGGTGGACTCTCCTTCCATCTTCATATTTTATACGAGCCCACTAATAAGTACTTTTTATTCTTTGAATAGTTCCTGATATTTGAAGGACTGTTTTAACACAAAAGTTTTTGTTCACTCCTTTATGATTCCATAGATATTTAATGTATACCTACATTTCTAACCAGATACATACTTGAAAAAAATACTAAACCCATAAATCAACTCTTCAACAAATCACTCTTCTAATTATGAAAACCATAAAATATAAATATTATTTCATGCTTTCTTTATAGCTTATTTTTTTATATAACATAAATTAATCTTTACAGTGTCAATCATCATTATGTACTAGTGTCATTTTACAAGTTTACCTTATTATGATACATCTTTTTTATAATGTCAATGTAGTTATTGTTTGTTTTAAATAAAATAGTTATAGCCTCACTAGAGGGTGATGCCTTAACTAGCTTCTTTTGTCATTTTACAACTAATCATGTTGCGATTGAAAGCATAATGAACCTGGACAGCCAGAATTCCAATCGTATCCCTGGTAGCTGTGTAACCTTAGGCAATTTATTTAACCTCATTGTTCTTATCTGTAAAATGGAGGCAATAATATTTCCAACCTTGCAATGCTATAGTGAGGATTAAAGAAGTTAATGCCTGTAAAACACATGGAACAGTGCTTATTAAACAATTATTAATATTAAACATATTTTCTAATGATATGTAGATAGAGACTGATCTACTATTGATTGAAAGACTTTTTCAATAATTCTTATATTTTCACTGAAAAATATACTCATTGACAAAAAAAAAGATAAACTCTGGAGCAGAGACAAATATCAATTCAGTTATTATTGAAAAAATTAAGAGACCCGCCCCCATATTTTAACCTCTGGCATTTTGCTAATAGAAATTACAGAGAAATAAAATGGAGAAAATGGCTAGCAAAGAATCATTTAAAAATACCATTGGTGATTATTTTCCAGATTTAAGAAAAATAAATTTGCAATACGGAAGTGCATTCTAAATCTAGGATTCTTAAATTAAATTGAATCTAGATATGTCTGCAGTATAATTTCAATCTATACCAACATTTCATTAAAACAATTGCACAGAGATTTTTATTTTTTAAACATAGACCAAAGGGTGAAATGGAGAGGAGAAACAGCAAGAAAACTTTGTAGTTGGAAAGGAGATAAATAAGTGGCATGTGATTTAGCAGATACAAGGAAGGCGAATCTCAGAACAGTGCTAAGAAAGTGAAGAACTATCCCTTTTAAAATGCAGAATTCTCAAAAGCATAAAAATATTTGTGGAACCAGTTACCTCTGTTTTAGTTTCTAAATTCAGAGCAGTACTAACTGACTAGTATAGTGTAATTTCTCTCTTAATAGGTAAGTAAAAAATAAAATGTAGCATTTAATGGAACAAGAAAACATGAAAATGGAACGAATGGGAGACCATGAAAGGACGTTACCAAAAGGAAAGATAAGTGTAATAGAGAACGTCATCAGAAATTAGATTATACAAAAGAAAAGAAAATAAAAAACACTAAATTATTTGGAAGAAACTCTGGGATAAAGTTCTGTTATATAATCAATACACCTAAGTTGCCACTTCAGTAATGGTAATAATAAAGTAGTTTTGAGGCTCAAATTAATTATAGATTTGGATATGGTTTATGTTAGTTGTTACTATTATTAGGGGTATTTAACAAGGTCTTGTTAAAAAAAAAAGCTGCTATTTGGTAACTTGTCTAAAATTTATACTTCTTAAAAAGTTATCTTACCATGGGTAGAATTTTTATACTCTGAACAATGGAAATAGGTTCCATCGGTTCGTGTTATAACTGGGCATGTAGCAGCAATGGAAAAGTGAATAAAAGAGTTATGGTTATTTTACATTTGCAACTTCCTTAGGAAGCAAATATCTATTTTAATATTTACTATTCATTCTGTACAGTATGCTTTGTTTTCAAACTGTCATAAAAAATCCTGAAAATGTTTTAGTAATATTTAAAAAAAAATTATAAACAAATTACATTAAGAGTTTTGTGTAACATTATCAGAATCTCAAAATCTTTTTGTTATTATAAAAGCAACTTATTCTCTTTTTTTTTTTTTTAAACATCTTTATTGAAGTATAATTGCCTTACAATGGTGTGTTAGCTTCTGCTTTATAACAAAGTGAATCAGTTATACATATACAATATGTTCCCATATCTCTTCCCTCTTGCATCTCCCTCCCTCCCACCTCCCCATCCCACCCCTTTAGGTGGTGGTCACAAAGCACCGAGCTGATCTCCCTGTGCTGTGCGGCTGCTTGCCACTAGCTATCTATTTTACATTTGGTAGTGTATATATGTCCATGACACTCTCTCACCCTGTCACATCTCACCCCACCCCCTCCCCATATCCTCAAGTCCATTCTCTAGTAGGTCTGTGTCTTTATTCCCGTCTTGCCACTAGGTTCTTCATGGCCTTTTTTTTTTTTTTTCCTTAGATTCCGTATATATGTGTTAGCATACTGTATTTGTTTTTCTCTTTCTGACTTACTTCACTCTGTATGACAGACTCTAACTCCATCCACTTCATTACAAATACCTCCATTTCATTTCTAAAAGCAACTTATTCTCTTTAATGAATATTTGGGGTAAACACTGAATTGTATTAATAAATGATTATAACTACAGCCAAGGAATATAGGTAATATCCACAAATTGTTGTATTTCCTTTTATTTTTCTCTACAGAAATTTTTATATTTTTCAGCTTACTAACCATACTGTTGAAAGAGTTCTTCATCCCATATGTTGTAGAAACTTTCTGTATTGTTACATAGTTATTTCACCTGTAGTTGGATATAGGTATTCTCAGATGTACCATTTTTAGGTACAGTTATTAGTTAGCACATCATGTTTTATTTTGAAAATGCCAAATAAATGCTCCTGATTATCAGAATTGAAAAGAAAACTGGTTTTTAAAATATGGGCTTTAGAGTATGTAGAGTTATCAGTCAGCTTTTTAAAAATTGTATGCAACTGCCTTAATTGGTATATTATCACCAACTCATAATTTTATCTTATACCTGAATAAGAGTAAAGCATACCTCTTTTTTCCAAGCAAAGTTAGGTTAGTATCACTATAGTTGTGGTCTGATTGTTAACTCTGATTGGTCAAAGGATGAATCACTTGTTCTAACAATAATAAAGCCAATTTTGAGCACCTACCTTAATAACATTCATGTTTCATATGTTTTGTCAAATGATGTGATTTTAATAATGTGATTCTGGACTCTACCTTTATAAAGGACTGAACATTTGAGAATTTTTGTCACCTGGATGATATAATTTTAGTTCTAGTTGATAGCACCAGAGGCCTATTTTTAGATAGGTGCCTTATTCCTCAACAGTGGATAGTAGGAATGAAGGATAGTAGGAATGAAGGATAGTAGGAATGACAAATGGCTGATATCACCTGTAAAACAGCCTTATATTGTTCATGAGGCAGTGAGTTAAAATGGCAGTGTAAGCTTTGAGGGCAATGTTGTAGACATCAATCTTAAAGTGTGTCCTGCTTGTAATAAATATTGACTGCATCATAGTTTGGCTTTTCCACTCATAATTTTTGGAACTCTAATCCCTTTAGTATTTATGTCATTTTTTGATTTAACAAATGTATTCATGGAACAACACTATTTTCCAATCACTGGCATGCCCACCCTTCCTACACAATTCCAGAGTAATTCAACCAATGACCACAGTATCATCTAGTCTAATCTCTCATCTCACGTTTCCAGCTCACCTATACTCTTCTCAAGGAGCACTTCAGTTACCATTAGGAAATGTTACAATAAGAAGAAGTGCCCTTTTCCTTCAGTGAGTGTGGAATATAGATGTAAGTAATGATAAATGGATTTATAGACCATTTCTTTCTGATAATACCTTGCCATACTGATTAATAACTGTAGCTGTACTTATAAGGCCAGAGTGCCAAAATTAAGCTGTACACTAGTGACTGAAATTAATTATTGTGTTTACTGAAGGGTGGGAAATTTGGGGATGTTTTAAAAAAAGGGGATAGAAACAGTAAGTAAAGACTGAGTTAAGGTGAGATATCCTGTCCCTGATTAAAATGAAGCAAATATGATTATAAGGAAATTCATTAAGTTAATAAAAGAAGTAATTGAATAGGTTAATCCATATTCTGTAATAAAAGTTATAAACATAGTACTATGCAGAATGAATATATTATGTTCTAACCACATATCAAGTATATTTCTTAGTCCATTTGGGCTGCTATAAAAAAATACCATAAACTGGGTAGCTTGGAAAGAACAGAAATTTATTTCTCACAGTTCTAGAGGCTGAGAATCCTAAGATCCTCACATGATGGAAGGGACAAAGGAGCTCTCTGAGCCCTCTTTCATAAGGGCACTGATGAGGGTGGAACCCTCATGACCTAATCATCTCCCAAAGGCCCCTTCCCCAAATACCATCACATTGGAAATTGGATTTCAACATATGGATTTTAGATTGAAACATTCAGTCTATATGTATAGCAATCTGATATTAGTTTGTAGTGTGCCCTCACTAGTAACTCACAGTAGGCCTGAGCAGTGTGGGGAGGTTCTAGCAATCTGGATTCCTGTCTGTGTTCCCAATTTGTTCTTGTCACACTTGCCCTAATCTACACTGGAATGTCTTGATTTTTTTTTTTTTTTTTAAACATCTTTATTGAAGTATAATTGCCTTACAATGGTGTGTTAGCTTCTGCTTTATAACAAAGTGAATCAGTTATACATATACAATATGTTCCCATATCTCTTCCCTCTTGCATCTCCCTCCCTCCCACCCTCCCCATCCCACCCCTCTAGGTGGTCACAAAGCACCGAGCTGATCTCCCTGTGCTGTGCGGCTGCTTCCCACTAGCTATCTATTTTACATTTGGTAGTGTATATATGTACATGACACTCTCTCACTCTGTCACATCTCACCCCACACCCTCCCCATATCCTCAAGTCCATTCTCTAGTAGGTCTGTGTCTTTATTCCCGTCTTGCCACTAGGTTCTTCATGGCCTTTTTTTTTTTTTTTTTTTTTCCCTTAGATTCTGTATATATGTGTTAGCATACTGTATTTGTTTTTCTCTTTCTGACTTACTTCACTCTCTATGACAGACTCTAACTCCATCCACCTCATTACATATACCTCCATTTCATTTCTTTTTATGGCTGAGTAATATTCCATTGTATATATGTGCCACATCTTCTTTATCCATTCATCTGTCGATGGACATTTAGGTTGCTTCCATGTCCTGGCTATTGTAAATAGAGCTGCAATGAACATTTTGGTACATGACTCTTTTTGAACTATGGTTTTCTCAGGGTATATGCCCAGTAGTGGGATTGCTGGATCATATGGCAGTTCTATTTGTAGTTTTTTAAGGAACCTCCATACTGTTCTGCATAGTGGCTGTATCAATTTACATTCCCACCAACAGTGCAAGAGTGTTCCCTTTCCTCCACACCCTCTCCAGCATTTATTGTTTCTAGATTTTTTGATGATGGCCATTCTGACCGGTGTGAGATGATATCTCATTGTAGTTTTGATTTGCATTTCTCTAATGATTAGTGATGTTGAGCATTCTTTCATGTGTTTGTTGGAAATCTGTGTATCTTCTTTGGAGAAATGTCTGTTTAGGTCTTATGCCCATTTTTTGATTGGTTTGTTTCTTTCTTTGATATTGAGCTGCATGTGTTGCTTGTAAATTTTGGAGATTAATCCTTTGTCAGTTGCTTCATTTGCAAATATTTTCTCCCATTCTGATGGTTGTCTTTTGGTCTTGTTTATGGTTTCCTTTGCTGTGCAAAAGCTTTTAAGTTTCATTAGGTCCCATTTGTTTATATGTGTTCTTATTTCCATTTCTCTGGGAGCTGGGTCAAAAAGAATCTTGCTGTGATGTATGTCATAGAGTGTTCTGCCTATGTTTTCCTCTAAGAGTTTGATAGTGTCTGGTCTTACACTTAGGTCTTTAATCCATTTTGAGTTTATTTTTGTGCATGGTGTCAGGGAGTGTTCTAATCATACTTTTACATGTATCTGTCCAATTTTCCCAGCACCACTTATTGAAGAGGCTGTCTTTTCTCCACTGTATATGCTTGCCTCCTTTATCAAAGATAAGGTGACCATATGTGCGTGGGTTTATCTCTGGGCTTTCTATCCTGTTCCATTGATCTATATTTCTGTTTTTGTGCCAGTACCAAACTGTCTTGATTACTGTAGCTCTGTAATATAGTCTGAAGTTAGAGAGCCTGATTCCCCCAGTTCCATTTTTCGTTCTCAAGATTGCTTTGGCTATTCGGGGTCTTTTGTGTTTCCATACAAATTGTGAAATTTTTTGTTCTAGTTCTGTGAAAAATGCCAGTGGTAGTTTGATAGGGATTGCATTGAATCTGTAGATTGCTTTGGGTAGTAGAGTCATTTTCACAATGTTGATTCTTCCAATCCAGGAACATGGTATATCTTTCCATCTATTTGTATCATCTTTAATTTCTTTCATCAGTGTCTTATAATTTTCTGCATACAGGTCTTTTGTCTCCTTAGGTAGGTTTATTCCTAGATATTTTATTCTTTTTGTTGCAATGATAAACGGGAGTGTTTTCTTAATTTCACTTTCAGATTTTTCATCATTCGTGTATAGAAATGCAAGAGATTTCTGTGCATTAATTTTGTATCCTGCTACTTTACCAAATTCATTGATTAGCTCTAGGAGTTTTCTGGTAGCATCTTTAGGATTCTCTATGTATAGTATCATGTCATCTGCAAATAGTGACAGCTTTACT
Organism: Balaenoptera ricei; assembly: GCF_028023285.1. Lineage (NCBI taxonomy): Eukaryota > Metazoa > Chordata > Mammalia > Artiodactyla > Balaenopteridae > Balaenoptera > Balaenoptera ricei. Next base: position 82,896,948 of record NC_082643.1, read on the forward strand.
TCTTCTTTTCCGATTTGGATTCCTTTTATTTCTTTGTCTTCTCTGATTGCTGTGGCTAACACTTCCAAAACTATGTTGAATAATAGTGGTGAGAGTGGGCAACCTTGTCTTGTTCCTGATCTTAGTGGAAATGGTTTCAGTTTTTCACCATTGAGGATAATGTTGGCTGTGGGTTTGTCATATATGGCCTTTATTATGTTGAGGAAAGTTCCCTCTATGCCTACTTTCTGCAGGGCTTTTATCATAAATGGGTGTTGAATTTTGTCGAAAGCTTTCTCTGCATCTATTGAGATGATCATATGGTTTTTCTCCTTCAATTTGTTAATATGGTGTATCACATTGATTGATTTGCGTATAGTGAAGAATCCTTGCATTCCTGGGATAAACCCCACTTGATCATGGTGTATGATCCTTTTAATGTGCTGTTGGATTCTGTTTGCTAGTATTTTATTGAGGATTTTTGCATCTATGTTCATCAGTGATATTGGCCTGTAGTTTTCTTTCTTTGTGACATCTTTGTCTGGTTTTGGTATCAGGGTGATGGTGGCCTCGTAGAATGAGTTTGGGAGTGTTCCTCCCTCTGCTATATTTTGGAAGAGTTTGAGAAGGATAGGTGTTAGCTCTTCTCTAAATGTTTGATAGAATTCACCTGTGAAGCCATCTGGTCCTGGGCTTTTGTTTGTTGGCAGATTTTTAATCACAGTTTCAATTTCAGTGCTTGTGATTGGTCTGTTCATATTTTCTATTTCTTCCTGGTTCAGTCTCGGCAATTTGTACATTTCTAAGAATCTGTCCATTTCTTCCAGGTTTTCCATTTTATTGGCATAGAGTTGCTTGTAGTAATCTCTCATGATCTTTTGTATTTCTGCAGTGTCAGTGGTTACTTCTCCTTTTTCATTTCTAATTCTATTGATTTGAGTCTTCTCCCTTTTTCTCTTGATGAGTCTGGCTAATGGTTTATCAATTTTGTTTATCTTCTCAAAGAACCAGCTTTTAGTTTCATTGATTTTTGCTATTGTTTCCTTCATTTCTTTTTCATTTATTTCTGACCTGATCTTTATAATTTCTTTCCTTCTGCTAGCTTTGGGGTTTTTTTGTTCTTCTTTCTCTAATTGCTTTAGGTGCAAGGTTAGGTTGTTTATTCGAGATGTTTCCTGTTTCTTGAGGTAGGCTTCTATTGCTATAAACTTAGCACTGCTTTTGCTGCGTCCCATAGGTTTTGGGTCGTCGTATCTCCATTGTCATTTGTTTCTAGGTATTTTTTGATTTCCCCTTTGATTTCTTCAGTGATCACTTCGTTATTAAGTAGTGTATTATGTAGCCTCCATGTGTTTGTATTTTTTACACATCTTTTCCTGTAATTGATATCTAGTCTCATAGCATTGTGGTCGGAAAAGATACTTGATACGATTTCAATTTTCTTAAATTTACCAAGGCTTGATTTGTGACCCAATATATGATCTATCCTGGAGAATGTTCCATGAGCAATTGAGAAAAATGTGTATTCTGTTGTTTTTGGGTGGAATGTCCTATAAATATCAATTAAGTCCATCTTGTTTAATGTATCATTTAAAGCTTGTGTTTCCTTATTTATTTTCATTTTGGATGATCTGTCCATTGGTGAAAGTGGGGTGTTAAAGTCCCCTACTATGATTGTGTTGCTGTCGACTTCCCCTTTTATGGCTGTTAGTATTTGCCTTATGTATTGAGGTGCTCCTATGTTGGGTGCATAAATATTTACAATTGTTATACCTTCCTCTTGGATCGATCCCTTGATCATTATATAGTGTCCTTCTTTGTCTCTTATAATAGTCTTTATTTTAAAGTCTATTTTGTCTGATATGAGAATTGCTACTCCAGCTTTCTTTTGATTTCCATTTGCATGGAATATCTTTTTCCATCCCCTCACTTTCAGTCTGTATGTGTCCCGAGGTCTGAAGTGGGTCTCTTGTAGACAGCATATATATGGGTCTTGTTTTTGTATCCATTCAGCCAGTCTGTGTCTTTTGGTGGGAGCATTTAATCCATTTACATTCAAGGTAATTATCGATATGTATGTTCCTATTCCCATTTTCTTAAATGTTTTGGGTTTGTTATTGTAGGTGTTTTCCTTCTCTTGTGTTTCTTGCCTAGAGAAGTTCCTTTAGCATTTGTTGTAAAGCTGGTTTGGTGGTGCTGAACTCTCTCAGCTTTTGCTTGTCTGTAAAGGTTTTAATTTCTCCATCGAATCTGAATGAGATCCTTGCTGGGTAGAGTAATCTTGGTTGTAGGTTTTTCTCCTTCATCACTTTAAGTATATCCTGCCACTCCCTTCTGGCTTGCAGAGTTTCTGCTGAAAGATCAGATGTTAACCTTATGGGGATTCCCTTGTGTGTTATTTGTTGTTTTTCCCTTGCTGCTTTTAATATGTTTTCTTTATATTTAATTTTTGACAGTTTGATTAATATGTGTCTTGGCGTGTTTCTCCTTGGGTTTATCCTGTATGGGACTCTCTGTGCTTCCTGAACTTGATTAACTATATCCTTTCCCATATTAGGTAAGTTTTCAAGTATAATCTCTTCAAATATTTTCTCAGTCCCTTTCTTTTTCTCTTCTTCTTCTGGGACCCCTATAATTCGAATGTTGGTGCGTTTAATGTTGTCCCAGAGGTCTCTGAGACTGTCCTCAGTTCTTTTCATTCTTTTTTCTTTATCCTGCTCTGCAGTAGTTATTTCCACCATTTTATCTTCCAGGTCACTTATCCTTTCTTCTGCCTCAGTTATTCTGCTATTGATCCCGTCTAGAGTATTTTAAATTTCATTTATTGTGTTTTTCATCGTTGCTTGGTTCCTCTTTAGTTCTTCTACGTCCTTGTTAAATGTTTCTTGCATTTTGTCTATTCTATTTCCAAGATTTTGGATCATCCTTACTATCATTATTCTGAATTCTTTTTCAGGTAGACTACCTATTTCCTCTTCATTTGTTAGGTCTGGTGTGTTTTGACCCTGCTCCTTCATCTGCTGTGTGGTTTTCTGTCGTCTCATTTTGCTTATCTTACTGTGTTTGGGGTCTCCTTTTCACAGGCTGCAGGTTCGTAGTTCCCGTTGTTTTTGGTATCTGTCCCCAGTGGGTAAGGTTGGTTCAGTGGGTTGTGTAGGCTTCCTGGTGGAGGGGACTAGTGCCTGTGTTCTGTTGGATGAGGTTGGATCTTGTCTTTCTGGTGGGCACGTCCACGTCTGGTGGTGTGTTTTGGGGTGTCTGTGGCCTTATGATTTTCGGCACCCTCCCTGCTAATGGATGGGGCTGTGTTCCTGTCTTGCTAGTTGTTTGGCATAGGGTGTCCAGCACTGTAGCTTGCTGGTCGTTTAGTGAAGCTGGGTCTTGATGTTGAGATGGAGACCTCTGAGAGATTTTCGCCGTTTGGTATTACGTGGAGCTGGTAGGTCTCTTGTGGACCAGTGTCCTGAAGTTGGCTCTCCCACCTCAGAGGCACAGCCCTGATGCCTGGCTGGAGCACCAAGAGCCTTTCATCCACACCGCTCAAAATATAAGGGAGAAAAAAATAGAAAGAAAGAAAGAGGATAAAATAAAATAAAATAAAGCTATTATAATAAAAAATAAGAAAAAAAATTATTAAGAGTAAATGTATTCAGAAAAATTTTTTTTTAATTTTTAAAAATAGATTTATTAATTTTTTATAGTAAAAAATAAGAAAAAAATTTTTAAAAAAGAAATTTATTAAAAAAAATTTTAATTTTTCTAAAATAAAAAATATGAAAAAACTTATTAAAATTTTTTTTAATTTTTAAAAATAGAAAATACGGAAAAAATTATTAAGAAAACATATATTCGGAAAAAAAATTTTTTTTTTAAGTTAAAAAAAACAAAAACAAAAACGGACGGACCTAACCCTAGGACTAATGGTGAAAGCAAATCTATACAGACAAAATCTCACCCAGAAGCATACACATATACACTCACAAAAAAAGGAAAAGGAGAAAAATTAATATATTCTGCTCCTAAAGTCCACCTCTTGAATTTGGGATGATTCGTTGTCTATTCAGGTATTCAATAGATGCAGGCACATCAAGTTGTTTGTGGAGCTTTAATATGCTGCTTCTGAGGCTGCTAGGAGAGATTTCCCTTTCTCTTCTTTGTTCTACAGCTCCCAGGGTTCAGCTTTGGATTTGGACCCGCCTCTGCATGTGCGTCGCCTGAGGGCGTCCGTTCCCCGCCCAGACAGAACGGGGTTAAAGGAGCAGCTGCTTCGGGGGCTCTGGCTCACTCAGCCCGCAGGGAGGGAGGGGTACGGAGGAGGCGGGGCGAGCCTGCGGTGGCAGAGGCCTGCGTGACGTTGCAGCAGTCTGAGGCCCGCCGTGCGTTTTCCCCGGGAAGTTGTCCCCGGATCACAGGAGCCTGGCAGTGGCGAGCTGCAGCGGCTCCCGGGAGGGGCGGTGTGGAGAGTGACCTGTGCTCGCACACAGGCTTCTTGGTGGCGGCAGCAGCAGCCTTAGCGTCTCCTACCAGTCTCTGGGGTCCGCGCTGTTAGCCGCGGCTCGTGCCCACCTCTGGGGTCCGCGCTGATAGCCGCGGCTCGCGCCCGCCTCTGGAGTTCGTCTAGGTGGCGCTCTGAATCCCCTCTCCTTGTGCACCGCGAAACAAAGAGGCAAGAAAAAGTCTCTTGCCTCTTCGGGGCTGCAGACCTCCTCTCCGGCTCCTTCCCGGCTAGCCACGGCGCGCCAACCCCTTCAGGCTGTGTTCTCGCCACCAGCCCCAGTCCTCTCCCTGCGATCTGACCGAAGCCCGCGCCTCAGCTCCCAGCCCCCGCCCGCCCCGGCGGGTGAGCAGACAAGCCTCTCGGGCTGGTGAGTGCTGCTCGGCGCCGAGCCTCCTTGCGGGAATCTCTCCGTTTTTCCCTCTGCGCCCCTGTTGCTGTGGGATCTGCGCTGATAGCCGCGGCTCGCGCCCGTCTCTGGAGTTCGTTTAGGCGGCGCTCTGAATCCCCTCTCCTTGCGCGCCGCGAAACAAAGAGGCAAGAAAAAGTCTCTTGCCTCTACGGCAGCCGCAGACCTTTTCCCGGACTCCCTCCTGGCTAGCACCGAAGCCTGAGCCTCAGCTCCCAGCCCCGCCCGCCCTGGCGGCTGAGCAGACAAGTCTCTTGGGCTGGTGAGTGCTGCTCGGCGCCGAGCCTCTGTGCGGGAGTCTCTCCGCTTTGCCCTCCGCACCCCTGTGGCTGCACTCTCTTCCGTGGCTCCGAAGCTCCCCCCTCTGCCACCGCAGTCTCTGCCCGCAAAGGGGCTTCCTAGTGCCTGGAAACCTTTACTCCTTCACGGCTCCCTCCCACTGGCGCAGGTCCCGTCCCTATTCTTTTGTCTCTGTTATTTCTTTTTTCTTTTACCCTACCCAAGTACGTGGGGATTTTCTTGCCTTTTGGGAGGTCTGACGTCTTCTGCCAGCGTTCAGTGGGTGTTCTGTAGGAGCAGTTCCACGTGTAGATATATTTCTACTGTATCTGTGGGAAGGAAGGTGATCTCTGCGTCTTACTCTTCCGCCATCTTGCCCCTCTCCCTACCGAATGTCTTGATTTTTGATTCAGGGTTGTTAGTAATTTAATTTTCAACTTTAATCTTTTAAATATATCAAAGTGCTGTGGCATTTAGATTTGGTTGAAATGTTTAAATAAGTCATGTAGCAATTTTATTTTTAAATTTAATATTTATAGGACATCAGAAATTACATCTACAACTAGTTACCTTTATGACAGCCATTTTTCATGTCAGCCTAAACATATGTGAGGGGATATGTACACAGAAACACACAAATATTGAAAAATGTATGTATTCAAAAACATGTATTCAAATATATATATTCAATATTTTTTCAAAATCCTTCAGGAAATATTAAAGCACAAGAATTCTAAAGGCAATGGTTTAAAGGTTATTTAACACTTTTATATTCCTTAGTCAGAGGTTCTTAAGTGCAAGTAGATGTGTAGTCTGTGTACCTTAAGAATTTAAATGCAAAATTTAAGATTAGGTGTTTTTTTTTCAAATTATTTTCTAGTCAATAATTATCATGAGGTTCTCAGATCAGCAAGCCAAAGTTGTATAAAATCATATCATTATATGTCCATAAGTCCTAAATGGAATCAGATTTCTCAGTTTTTACAAATTAGTGATATTATAAAAATAAAATTTAACACTAAATTTGTTGAGATTTGTCTTTATGAAAACTACGAACACATGAGAATTGAACACATGAAATGTCTTGGCTTTAAAATCATTATTTGCAAAGCAGTCACCTTCCTTTATGTGTTTTGATGTCCCATTAAAATTTAATTCATAAATCATATACAGAAACTATTTCTGAAGAAAAAAGTTATTTCTTCTCAACTATCTGGTTAATTGTTTTTTTATTATTTTATCTTTTTGTGTTAAGAACACTTAACTTTAGATCTACTCTCTGAAAATGTTAAGTGTATAATACATTATTGTTGGCTATAGCTACGCTGCTGTACATCAGATTTCCAGAGTTTATTCATCTTGCTTAACTGAAACTTTTTGGCCCTTGACCAGTACCTCCACAATACCCCCTCACTCTAGCCCTGGCAACCGCTATTCTATTCTTTGATTCTATGAATTTGGCTATTTTAGATATGTCATATAAGTGGAACCATGCAGTATTTGTCTATCCATACCTGATTTATTTTACTTAGCATAACGTCCTCAGGATTCATCCATGTTCTTGCACATTTCAGAATTTCCTCATTTTTTAAAACTCGAGTAGTATTCCATTGTATGTACATAGCACATTTTCTTATTCATTCATACGTTGGTGGACATTCCGGTTGTTTCCATATCTTGGCTGTTATGATTAGTGCTGCAAGGAACATACGAGTGCTAATTAATATCTCTTAGAGATCCCGATTTCAATTTTTTTGGATAATACTCAGAAGTGGGATTGCTGGATCATATAATAGTTCTGTTTTTAATTTTTTGAAAAACCTCTATACTGTCTTCTATATAAGCTGTACTATTGGCATTCCCACCACCAGTTTTGAAAGTGGTCAAATTTTCTCCACTTCCTCTGTTTAACATGTTTCTTTCTTTTTTTTTATTTTAATTTTTGTTTGTTTGTTTTTTGGTGGTGGGGGGATAACAGCCATCCTGACTGGTGTGAGGTGTCATCTCATTGTAGTTTTGATTTGCATTTCTGTAACGACTGGACATTTAATCATCATGGAAATGATGTTGAACATTTTTTCATATACCTTTTGGATATTTGTATGTCTTCTTTGGAAAAATATCTATTCAAGTCAATAGCCCATTTTTGAATCAGGTTATTATTTTGGTCTTGTTGTTGTTTTCAAGTTATTGAGTGGTAGGAGTTTCTCATATAATTTGGGTATTGACCCCTTACCGGATATGTAGTTTGCAAATATTTTCTCCCAGTCCATAGGCTGCCTTTTCACCCTTTCCTGTGCAAAAGCTTTTTATATTTGATATATCGCCACTTGTTTATTTTTGCTTTTGTTGTCTGTGCTTTGGTATCATAACCATGAAAGTATTGCCACAACGACTGTCATGAAATGTTCCCCCTATGTTCATTTCTAGAAGTTTTACAGTTTCAGGTTTTACCTTTAAGTCCTTAATTAATTTTGGGTTGATTTTTGTGGACGGTATAAATAAGGTAAGGGTTCAGATTCATTTTTTTTCATGCGGATATCCATTTTTCACAACACCATTTGTTGAAGGTACTAACCTTTCCCCATTGTGTATTCTTGGCACCCTTGCTGAAGATCAGTTGATCGTGGATTGTGTGAGTTTATTTCTGGGTTCCCTTTTCTTTTTTCATTGGTTTCTGTGTCTGTTCTTAAGCCAGTACTATACTGTTTTGGTTACTGTAGTTTTGTAATATATTTTGAAATCAGGAAGTGTGATGCCTCCACCTTTGTTCTTCTTTCTCAAGTTTGAGTTGGCCATTTTTGGGGTTTTTTGAGGTTCCACATGAATTTTAGAATTTTTTTGCCTATTTCTGTAAAAAGTATCAGTGGGACTTTGATAAGGATTGCATTGAATCTGTATATTATTTTAGATAGTATGGACATTTTAATATTAAATATTCTAAATCATGAACATAGGATATCTTTCCATTTGTTTGTGTTGTAATTTTTTTTATTGTAGTTTGTTGTTAGTGTGTAGAAATGCAACTGATTTTTGTTTTTTGATTTTGTATCCCGTAACGTTATTGAATTAGTAGTTCTACCAGGTTTTTAATGGAATCTTTAGAGTTTTTTATATATAAAATCACGTCATCTATAAAAGGGGGCATTTTATTTCCATTTTTATTCCTTTCCAACTTGGATGGCTTTTATTTATTTTTCTTGTCTATTTGCTCTGACTAGATTTTCAGTACTATGTTCAATAAAAATGGTTACAGTGGGAATCCTTGTCTTGTTCCTGATTTTATAGGAAAAGCTTTCAGTGTTTTTATCATTGAGTATGATGTCAGCTGTGGGCTTTTTATATATGGTCTTTATTACATTGATGTAAATTCCTACTATTCCTAGTTTCTTGAGAGTTTTTATCTTAGAGAGTGTTGAATTTTGTAAAAGTTTTTTCTTTCCCATCTATTGAGATAATCGTGTGACTTTTATACATTATTCTATAAATGTAGTGTATTATATTAATTGATTTATATATGTTGAATCATCCCTGCATCACAGGGGTAAATCCCACTTGGAAATGATATGTGATCCATTTAATCTGTTGTTGGATTTGGTTTGCTAGTATTTTGTTGAGATTTTTTTACTCTGTATTCTTTACAGATATTGGCCTGTAATTATCTTTACTTGTGGTGTCTGTCTAGCGCTGGTGTCAGAGTAATGATGGCCTCGTAAAATGACTTTGAAAATCTTCCCCCCTCCTCTATTTTTGGAGTAACTTGAGAAGGATTGGTGTTAATTCTTTCTTAAATGTCTCATAGAATTTACCAATGAAGCCACTTGTTCTTGAGGTTTTCTTTGTTGGAGGTTTTTGATTGCCAGTTATATTTGTTACATCTTCCTGATGGATTTATCCTATTATCATTACATAATGTTTTTCTTTGTCTCATGTGAGAGTATTTTATTTAAAGTCTCTTTTTTTCAAATACAACTATAGCCATCCCTGCTCTTTTTTAGTTACCATTTTCATGGAGTATCTTTTTGACCCTTCACTTTCAGCCAGTGTGTGTTCTTAAATCTAAATTGAGTTTTTTATAGACAGCATATAGTTGAATCTTACTGTTTTTATCCATTCAGCCACCTTATGACTTGATAGGGGAGTTTAGTCCATTTACATTTAAAGTAATTATTGATCATGAAGGACTTATTATTGCCATTTTATTGGTTGTTTTCTTGTTAGTATTGTAGTTCCTTTGTCTCTCTTTTCTCCTCTTGTCATCTTCCTTTGTGTTTTGTTGAATTTTTTGTATTGAAGTGCTTTGATTCATTTTTATTTTTTATAACTTTACAGTTATATTTTTCCTAGGGGCTTACATGAAATATCTTCCAGTCTCTTGAGTGGCAGTCATTAATAAAATAAGCAAATTGACATATGTGATAAAGGGGATGAAGAAAATAAAAAACTAATGCCTCATTTGAGTTGAGTTGGGATGGGAGTTGGACAGTGTACAGAGTAACAGCATATACAGAGGCTCTGAAACAAGAAGTAGTGTGCAGTGTCTGAGGAACTGAAAATACTTCTGTGTATCTGGAATGTAGAGGAACAATTATGCACAAATGACTCTGTAGAGTTAGGCAGTGGGTATGTCATGTAGGACCATATAGGATTTTGGACGGGGTTTTCAAAACCGTGGAAAGCTACTGACAGGAATCAAGCACGTTGGAAGGTGGGGGATGGCATGATCAGATGTACATTTCTCAGATACTAGTTTAGAGGTGGATGCAGAGACATTAGTCCATAGATATTAATGCTGTCTAGGTGAGAGATGACATTAGTTTGGCATATGTTGGTGGGTGAAAAAAATGCTGAACAGTGGGTAAAATGCAGAGATATTAAAGAATTAAAAAGTAAAACTTACATGAGTTTTCATGAGATAAGTATGAAAAGTTGGGAAGTAAGAAATAACAAGAAGGGTTTTTTGATTTCTATGACAAGCAGTTGAATGAATTGTGAAGAGTAGTACTGTATCCCTGGCCTCTCAAAATATATAGACTACATCCTAATAATGTGAGGCACATTCTTCTAACCAGAGGGTGAAATATCAGCCCCTTGATTTGTTAAGAACCAGCAACTTCCCAAACATGTTTGTTTATATATTTTTAAGCACATAACATACTTGTTGACACTTATTCTGAATTTCCCGTAATTAGTGTTGAGTTTAAGAGCAGTGAGGAGTCTGGCTTGTGGTTAAAAACCTATGTATGATTTTTCAAGTCCAACTGTAGACAATTACAAAGGTTTTATCTGGTAGGTCTCAGGAGGAAAGCTGCCCTCCCACCGGACTTGGTGCACAGCCATTGCATTGCAGTCTCTGAAGAGAGCTGCAGTCAAGGACTCAGGCCCTTCCGGAAGGTCATGCTCTTTATGCATTTTTGTATTCCTAGACTAGACACCTTTATTCCTAGATTTCTTTATCAGGAGCCTTTGGTAGAGATCTTTCTCAGATGTTTCTGCTGAGGCCTCCTTATGAGGAGAGAAGGGGTAAAACTTAAAGACACTTTCCCCCCTCAGACTCAGTGCCCAGTACTTTTCTGCTCCTAACCTTTCTCCTCCATAGCCCTACCCCTACCCCCGGGTCCAGAAAACCACCAGGTCATTTTTGGGAGTCTCTCTCAACAAAATAAGACACAAATGAGAAGACCCCACATCCGTGCTGATCCATCAGACCCTTGAATGGTGTGCCCTTCAGTGGGGGGAATGAAACAGCGGGGAGTTGGTGCCTCTTCCCTTTTTAGCATCTTGCTTTACTTTTGCTGTGATTAGAGGCTTCAACATGACTTTCATTTTCGCTCATGATTGCTTTAATTGGCTACTCTAGCAGCTCAGCTCTCTCTCCAGCTCAGCTGAGCTCCTTACAAATACATATATTTCTTTGTAACCGTTTACATTTTGTAACCAGATTAAGTTAAATATGAATCTGAATTTAATAAAAACATTTGTACTTCCAGAGTATATGGAACCATGAAAGGGAGAAGAAAACACCCCAATATACAACCTATATTGAATTTTCAAAGCAACTGTTGTTTTTTGGAAGGCAACTGCATATTAGGGCAACATGTATCATTCTATATGATAAATGCATGTCTTACATATACATTAAAATGAAACTTTAAAGAAAAGTATTTATGAATTATTTTTTGTAACATTCCTTAGGGCCATTTAATTGCCTTGCAGTTAGAGGGTCATATGTTTCAGTGACTGCTCTACAGTATATATATATATATATATATATATATATATATGTATATGCATGTGTATGTGTATGTATATATATAATATATATGTGTGTGTATGTATTTATGTGTGTATATGTGTATACATATATATATATATACATATAAGATTTATTTTAATGATCAGAGGGAGACCTGTTGCTTAAAATGGATGATTGATCCTTGCCCATCATTTTCTTCATCTACATTTGGCTTTTCCTCCCTGGCTTCTTGGGAAATCTAATTTGTGCGCTGCATGGGATTGATTCTATTACAGTATTTTTACTGAGTTTCTGTTTTTCAGTGCCATCTTTCTCATAGTTGTTATGATTGCAGTTTTCGGTGATTTTTCCTTCTTCTTTGTGTTCTACTTTGTAGTTCCCCAAGGCAGTGAGTCATTCTGGAAGTATTGTGTAATTTGTTTTGTTCAACAGATTTCTTGCCATGCATGTACTGTGTATTTAGCTTCTTTCAACTCTCCTTCCACATGTTGTTTTCATCTAGTAATCACTTTCACCTTTTTTAGTACACTGCTTGATGGCTGAGGCTGGGATCTTTTTCTGTCTTATTCATTGCTATGTTCCAAATAGAAGGGTACCTAACACAAACTATATGTTCAGTAAATACACATCGAGGCAATGAATTAAAGTGAGCCTCCCCTTCCTATTTCAATTTTCCACGTTGTCTTATTTGTGATGACTTATGAAGATACTTACTATTACTTTGGTAAAAACTTTTGAATTTCTCTATTTGTGCTACTGCCGTTTGTAGTTTTCCAAAGGCACTACAGCTTTCTGTGCCTTTGTTCTTAAATCAATGAAGAAAACTTCCATTCTGATTTTAATTTTGAATTAAAGAATTAAAGTTAAAAAGTTAGTAGAATAAATATAGTTTTTATTATGTAATATCATAAATTACCTTATAGTCTCTAACATGGTGTACTGTTCCATAATTTATCACTCTCCTGACACCATTATAATTCAGTAATGTTTTGCTTTCACCCATTCTTGCCTCTCTAAAGACCCGATTATCCCCACAGAATTAAAAATCCCAGAAAATAATTGAGATAGCAGAAACACACATTCATTTAAAAAATACAAACAAAATAATTTTTCCTCTGTAACTAAGACATATATATGTATGAATGCATATATGCATGTAAGCACTATATATATCTAATATATTTTGTAGTTTAGATAATTAGAATGTATTTATATCTTCTCAATAAAGAATTTCTCTTCTTTTAATATCTGTTGCTAAATACCAGGAGGGACACAGTTTTTTTCAGTTCCTTCTTAACCTGAGATGGAGGAACCAGGTATACTCTCCACCTGAGTTGCTCTAATATAAGTCTGGCCTGGGCTTACGTCTCAGTGTTATATAGCTGAACCCAGTGAGTAAGTAGACATAGAGTTTTTTCTTGGGGTTTTGCCCTTCACAGTTGATGGTGCTTTTACAAGTTAAACACAAAGAGACTTTAAGTACCAAGCTGCCCTATAAAAACAAGTATTGACTGAAACAAATAGACTACCAGATATTTCCCCAGCAAAGATGGGTTTATTCAGGATCCACAGAGAACTACAATTTGGGGTCTGCAAGCATGGTGAAACACATACAAGTCCTCATCCCCAAGGAAAGAACATTTTTATAGAGAAGAGAAAGAAGTTGGAAGGGCTGTAGTAAACAGAGTCCCTAGCTTTTCATTGGCTGAGGCTTTGCCAGGAAAGAAGTGAAGTCTTTCTTCTTCCTGTTGGGCTCTGTTATTGTCACAGGGAGTGAGAGCCCCCCCTCTGGTCTCCCAACTTTATTTAATTGAAGTTTCTGTTAATTAATTTTCTTAACGTTTCCCTGTTTTGATCAAGATCTTTCTCTGAAAGTATTGCTGATCTAGAGTCAGATTTTCTAGTTTCAGCAGCTTTTTGTCCCTCAATGTTAGTAAAGATCTATTCTGGATGTAGTGTATCATTTCAGAGGGAAAATGCACATATTGGAAATCTATTAAAGTCACATCTGAGTAACAAAGAGGGGTAGGGGGAGAACTCTCAGGCATTTTTTAATCTAAAGTCCATACGTTATCAAGATTAAAGAAACTGGAGATCATCTGAAGTGTTATGTCATCATCAAAGGTTTGGCAACAAACTTCTAACAGCCCTGGTCTGGAAATATTAGGAGAACTGTTTCATTAGATGTCGTCTGCTTCGATTCCAGGAAATCTTTACTTTCAGGTCACCAAAGATGTGCAGGTCCAGTCAAGGTTTGGTGCTTTGTTTAGGTGTGTCACAGAATCCAAGAATCATTTCCTTGGAGTTTGGCAGCACAAGGGTTGGTTAGCAGTTCTTGAAAGGGGCCTTTGCAGTGAGGTTGAAGAGAGTTCTTCTGGAGGTGTATTTTCCAATAGACAAAATCTTCAGGTTGCAAAGCGTGATGTTCAACGTCTTCATCTCCCAAGGGTTCACTGTGAAAAGATTGCTCTACCAAAACATGGTTATTTTTAATAGATGCAATTAGACCTTTGCAATATTGGAGTATCTCTCCTTTTATCAGTCGTGGGTCAAAAGAAGCAGGAACCAAGTGCATTGAGCATCCTATTACTATCTCAAAGGATGAGAGTTCATGAGTTCCAAAACGGGTGGGTCTGAGATTTAGAAGGACCGATACAAATACTTTTGTCCACGATGTTTCGAGGGCCTCCACACATTTTGCCAGTTGAGTCTTAATAATGCCATTAATGTGTTCAACTAAACCAAAGGATTGAAAGTGGTAAGCCCAGGGAAAGTGCTATAAAACCAGCCAAATAGCACAGACTCGTCGAAGCATATGGCTAGTAAAATGGGCTCCTCGATCACTATAAAGTTTGAGAAGAGTTTTCCAGGTAGGGATAATCTTTTCCTATAGGACTTTAGCCACAGAAGAAGAAGTAGCCTATCTGCAAGGGAAGACTCTACACCAGAGTGAAAACATACAGACCATGACTAAAACATATTTATATCCCATTAGATAGAGGGAGTCATATGAAATCCATTTGATCCATTTGCCAGAACTTAAATGGTTCATTAGGCAGTTTAAAATATCCAGGATCAGTATGAACAGGCTTCCCTGTTTGTACTTTGGACAAGTGGGACAAGTGAAGTAGGCACTTTTTGTGGCTTTGTTAATGTTTCCCCACCAATATTGATTCATGAAGGCTATCATTTTGTCAGGAGACCAATGGTTTAATGCATGTGTAGTGGTGAAGAGTGGGAATTTTAGAATTTCTGGTAGGACTGGGTTGTTAGTTGGTCAAAACCAGAGCTTTCTCTTTTTATCAAACGACTGTTGAATTTCTAACCTTGTTTTTCCTTTTCTGAGGTCAATATTTGGGCCTCTCTAGCCAGTTTTTCTCAGTTATCATTTGAGGAAATATCAGAGACAATGGACAATGACAGAGGTTTGGCTACTATTGTCCCCTTAAGGACGGCATTTCTTACAGAAATATCAACAAGGTGATTTCCCTTAGCTTCCAGAGAGTCAAAGTTAGAATACCCTGAAATCATAATAAAAGCTAAAACAACAGGTAAAAATATTGCATTCAATAATTCCTAAGCATAGGGGCCATTTTAAATTTTGCTTCCACTGGAAGTAAGGGAACCACATTGCTCCCACAACATTTCAAAATCATGAGCTACTCTGAAAGCATATCTACTATCAGTATAAGTATTGGGAGTATTGCTCTTGGCTAAAGTAAAAGCCTGTGTAAGAGTGCATATTTCAGCCTGTTGGGCAAAGTAGCCATAGGTAAAGATGCTGCCTCAACAACATCAAAAGAAGTTGTAATAGCATATTGAGCACAGTATTTGTCATTGTCACCTTTTAAATAAGAATCATCAGTGAACCTTGAGAAATCAGTGTTACCCAGTAGAATTTCCTGTAGGTCATCATGAGGAGTCAGGAGGTGTTTTGTCAGTGTTAAGCAGTGTGAAGGACTTTGTTGGTGACAGAAGGGAGAAGAGTGGCTAGGTTAATGTTATTACAATGTAAAAGAATTATGTGAGGAGCAGTTAACAAAAGGACTTCATAGGAGGTGAGGCAGCTGGCTGAGAAATGTTGAACATGATGAGAATTTAGGAGAGCTTCTACTGCATGAGGTACAAAATGGTTAAATGGAATGCCACAATGATTTTCTCTGTGGCCTTAACCAAAAGGGCAGTGGGCTTAATGACTGTAAGACACGAGGGTATCTCCATGCCACAGGGTCCAGTTGCTGGCTGTAATATTTTATGTGTTGATGGTGTTCCCTGTGTTTTGGGTGAGAACCACAAGGGCATTCCCTTCCTTTTCATACACAAAAAGGAAAAAGGGAATCTGATAATTGAGAAGCCCAAGGGCAGGTGGGTTCATCAAACTCTTTTAAGGCCTTAAAGACTATATCATTTCTTTCTTCTGGGTCGGGCTTGTTACTGTTGAGTAAAACAAATAGAGGTTTGGCTGTAAGAGAAAATTTGGAATCCAATTTTGACAATAACCAACTAACCTGAGAAAACCTTGCAGTTGGCATATAGTTTTGGATTGGGGGAAACTTAAGACACCATGAAGTCTATCTGGATACAGGTGTAGCCCTTGTTCTGGGCTACCCCAATTATCTAACCTAGGTTTGGGCAAACTACAATTTTTCTTTGGTGACCTTATGCCCCTTTAAGGCTAAAAGGTTTAGCAAGCAGATGTTGTCAATCCTGTGAGGAGGCCTGAGAAGAAGAACAAAAAACCAAATCATTTCCATATTGCAACAAAGTAGAACCTCTAGGGAACTTTATGTCATCCAGATCAGCCTTCAGGATCTAGGAGAAATAAGGACTCTCAGTATAACCCTGAGGCATTACTGTCCAGGTGAATTGTTTTCCTTCCAAAATGAAGGCAAAAGATATTGGCATGATTCATCAACTGGAATATTAAAGAATGCACTGCACAAATTACAGTAATGAATTTACTTCTGGCTGGTGGCAATGGATTTTAGTAATGTACGGGGGTTAAGAACTATAGGGTGTTGACAGTAAAAAATGATGTTTATTGCTCTGAGGTCCTGGACAACCTCCACCCTCATCCCTTTTCTCACACGTAAAATGGGAATGTTATAGGGGCTAGTACAATAAAGCCTTTAGTCTTGTAATTTTGTATTATGGGTGCTATGCCTTGAAGAGCTTCTTTACTTACAGGATATTGATTAATTCTCGGAAGAATTTTTGAGAAGTTTATTTACATCTTGATGGGAGTGCACTGTGAATTTTGCCAACATCAGTCGGAGATTTTGCCCATAAGGAAAGTGGTAGCTGATTCAATGTTTCGAGATGTGTTCAACGATCAATGTTTCCAGAATCAGCTCTAGTATCATCAGAGATGGAAAAAAATTAAAGATATCAAAGAGTCATTTAATTCACCTGGTGGGTTACTTTGATGAGTACTCTCAATTTCTAGAATTATTTCCCCCTTTGGGGAAAAAGAAATTCCAGCATGATAATTCTCTAAGAAGTCTCAGCCTAATAAATAAATAGAGTCAGAGGAAATAAGGAGAAAAGCGTGTGTATTTCTGAAAGGGCCTAAACAAAAGGGAATAGGTTCAGAAACAGGAACCTCTTGAGGTTCATTAGAGATCCCCATAATTTATGCTATGTTAGTACTCTGAAACTGGGTCTATTTTTTAGTAGTGGGGTTGAGCACAGAGAATGTGGCTCCAGTGTCAATTAGGACTGGAAGGGATTCATCCCCATCTGGAGAAATGTTTCTCCAGTCTGATTAAGAGGAAGGGATTGGGGAATTCCCTGGTAGTCCAGTGGTTAGACTCCAAGCTTTCACTGATGAGGGCCTGGGTTCAATCCCTGGTCAGGGAACTAAGATCCCACAAGCCATGTGGCACAGGGGGGGGAAAAAAAAAAAGAGGGAGTATTGGAAAGAGCTTCTGTAGGTGCTTGGAGCCCCATCATTAAAAATTAGGAGGATGTTGGAAAGGCTGGTTAAAGGGCTGAAGGTGCCTAAAGCACTTACGTTTGTAACAATCTCTTTTCCAATGTTCCACCTTTTTTTGTTTGCAATAATAGCAGAAACTAGGAGAATTTTGGTTTCGTTTAGGAACCTTCATTTGGTGGAGTTGAAGGTTAAGAATTTTAACAGTCTTCCTCTGAGATGACTGAGAAAACTGATCTGCAGATTAACTAAATCTGGAGTGGACATAGTTTCTCATTCCATCCTGGTCCTTTTTACTGAAAGGGAAAGGTGCTGATTCAGCACATTAATAAACAGAATTAAAAGCTACCCAGGTGAAATCAGCTTCTGAAGGAAGACCAGAATTTTCCTTAAAAACAATCTGAAGTGGATTGTAATTTTCGTGAATGAGCTTGTCACACTTTTGTGTGTAAGCCTGAATTTTGTTCTGATCAACAGGCTTTGTAAAAGCCCTGGAAATTGCTCTAGGAATTGCTCAATGAAGTTGCCTAAGGCTGATCATAAAAGTTTGCAGGCTGTTGGCCTGGTTGTAATTCTAGAGACGTTTCAGGATTTTCTTAATTAGCAGTTTTTATTCAATGCTGGTCCAAAACCTTTTTTTTTTTTTTCCCCTCTTTGTTAGCCAGTCTCCAGAAGACAGACCTTCCAATAGGCTGAAGTCTGAAAAACCATTTCAGAGAAACAACCCCTGTTCCCGATGGAATGGGTTGAAGGTTAGCCAGCTTCAGGAGAAGCAGCCCTTCTTCTGAAGGGAATAGACCAAAGCCAGTCAATTTCAGTGAAATAGTTAGATCTCAAAATCAGACCTAAATGCCAAATGAGTACTTGTATACAGAACAAAGCCTTAACAAAAAAGACAAAACTTTTGAATAGATCCTGAATAAAGTTGAGAGCTTCAAATACAATGAGGGCATAAGCTCAGATCCAGGAGAAAGATGCACCTTCAAACCCCAGAGTCATTGAGAAAGCAGTGAGCCGCAATGGGTTCATTTGTGAATAGAGCACCTGTTTGCTCACCAGCCCTGGAGCCATCGGGAGTCTTCTGTGGTCCCCATACGGGCCACCAAAATGTTCTCTTAAAACAAATAGACTGCTAGATATTTGTCCAGCAAAGATGGGCTTATTTGTGATCAGCAGAGAATTGCAATTCAGCATCTGCAGCCATGGTGAGCAAACCCTGTGTAGGTCCCCAAACTGAAGGGGAAACTTTTCTACAAAGGAAAAGGAAGTTGAGAGGGCTGCAGTCAACGAAAAGTCCATGGCTTTTCATTAGCTGAGTCCTTGCCAGGAAAAAGAGGAGTTTTCTTACTGCTGGGCTGCTATTGTCACAGGGCATGACAGCTCCCCCTTCTGGTCTCTCAACTCGATTTAGTAGAGATTTCTCTATTTTTTTACACTTGGCAGCCAAATTCTATTAATACGTGATTATTTTCAAACTAATAGGACTGACTAAACCCTTAATTCACAGGGCTCATATTAGTGAAGGGAAACACATAAACAAAATTAAATAAATAAACTATACAGTGTGCTAGATAAGAACAAATGCCCTTGAGAAAAATTAAAGGAATGGATGACTTTCTGGGAAGGAAAGTGTGTGTCTGGAAGGGGTTTTGATTCTCAAACGGGTAGTCATTCAAAGCCTTAATGTGAAGGTCTTTTTTGAGCAAAAATTGAAGAAGATGAGCGAGTTACCTATATGGATTTCTGGGGATACAGTGTCATAAGTAGAGCTGGCTACATAATTTTTGAGGAGCAGTATAAAATAAAAAGTGAGGGCCTTCTGTTTAAAAAGCAGCGAGAAGCTTTTCTTTTTCTCCCATGATGTGTCTCAACTTGCCGTGGGTTTTATTTGCTATTTAATGTCACAGTGCTTTGGGCAGGGGATACTTGCTGTGAAAGTGCAGACCCTCACAAGCCCAGCCTCTTTCCTTTGTGTCCTGATTTACCTCATATCCACATCTAAGCCCCCATTGGGGGCAGAAGGTGGCAGTGGTTACTGGGTGGGGAGAGAGGAGTGGGTGCTTGAGAATCTCTCCAGCCAAGAGAGAGGAGGCAGGAGAAAGGACCTCACATGAGCCAAGACTCCAAGTCTATGACCTATGCATCATATGCCCATTGGGCTTTATTTATAAAACATATATGCAATGATAAAATAATTAATAATTTCAAAAGTGTGGCTGTAAAGCATTAAACCCCAACACAGGGGCCCTCTTCTGAATGTGGGGTTTTGTGGAACTGCACTGGATGCACACCATACAGCCATCCTTGGTTACAGGCAGAGGAAACATCAAGTATAAAAGCCATGAAATGGGACTATGCCAGAGCGAGCAAAGGGGAGAATAATAAGAAACAAAACTAGAAATATAAGAGGGCTTCAGATTGTGTAAGGCCTTGTTGTCATTGTTAAAACTTTGAACTTCATTCTCAGTAAAATAGATAGTGAGAAGTGATGGCGTTTTGGACCAAGATTATAGTGGTGAAAGTGACTTGTTTCTAGTTAGATTTTGAAGGTAGAGACCACAGGCTTTGCTGACTACTTACCTGTTGAGTATAAAAGAAAGAGGGGAGCCAAGGATAATTCCAAGATTTTGTATTGAGGTCTACTGGAGTTGCCACTGAGTTCAGGCAGATGATGGAAGGGGCTTGTTTTGGAGGGGAAGGGAGTGGAATCTGACATTTGATTTTATACATATTAGTTTGGGAAGCTTGTTAGTGATTCAATTAAAGAAAAATATTATGGATAGCTCAATAAATCAATCATTAATCATCTGTTGAACATCTCAGTCTAGAAATGAAGGGAGAAGTCTGTGTGGGAGATATAAATATGGGAACCATCAGCCTTAGTGTATAGATAATATTTAAAGCTATGTAATTGAATGAATTCAGGAAACAAGTAAGTGAAATTACAGAAGAGATACTAGGACTGCGTCCTGGGATACTCCAATAATAAGCAATCAGGAAGATAAGGAGGAACAAGGAAGGGTAGTGAGAAGGGCCAAAGATGGAAGGGAAAACAAGGAAAGTATAGTTTCCTGGAAGCCAGTGGAAGAAAGTGTTTCCAGGGTAAAGGAGCAATCAATCAGCTAAGTCAAACACTACTGACAAAGACTTGAAAGACTTAGACTTAACCATTGAACTCAGCAACCTTGGTGACATTAACAAACTTGGCAAGAGCAATGTCTGTGGAATGGTTGGGAGAAAATACCAGTAAGAGTCTTGGGAAAGAATAGGAGAATGAAAATTGGAGACAACTGAGTTTTTGACTACTTTACAGAGGTTTTTGTTTGTTTGTTTTGTTTTGTTTTGTTTTTGTTTTTGAATGGAAATGGAGAACTGGGTAGTAGCTAGCATAGACTGGTGGTAAGATTATTTGTTATTTAGCAAGTACTCATTTTGATACCTGATAGGACTGTAAGCACCTTGTGGGCCAAGGCTGCACCTTACAGTTCTTACATATCATCTGGTGCTAATTCCAAATAGCAACTTAAGTGAGGTGTAGAGTACTGTGCCTATAGAGAGGAAGATAGGAAAGTGTGCTGGGGCAGGAAGTGCTAGGTACCAACTGTTTGACTAGTTTGGTGGTTTTAATTTTATATTTTTGTACTTAGAAAAGCTGTTTTCTAAGTAGAATTGTATTTAAGAATATAATTCTATGTATCCAGTAAACATTATTTGTATATAACAACGGGAACACTGATGATATTGGCCATGCTGTTATCAACCTATTTATAATATGGAATATTATAGATATGATACATAAAGCCATGTAGGTGACACAGTTCAGATAAGTCAGTTAACCAGTGGTCAGTAGTGTTTTTAGAAGCCACCCATCCCTCGTTTCTCCAGGAAGACAACAATAACAATGGAGGAAAAATGGCCAGAGCTTTGTAGAGATTAAGGCTTCATGGGGAGTGAACATGTAGTTCAACACAAGGTTTTAATTTAGGGAATACAGTGCTGCAAAAGAAATTCCATGCAGAATCTCATTTAATTTGTACCAAAAAGACATGGAATTTAGAGCAACACAACTGGGTCGTAATGGCTGGTAGAACCAAGCATCTTCATATCTGAACTGTGGTTTGGGGGCCCACATACAGAGAAGTATTTGGATACAGGCATTAAAAACTATATTTTAGCAGACCTGAAAATGGTCTGAACTGATACTTAAGCAGTAGGGAAATTCAGAGTTCATTTTAATCTGTGAAGAGTTTCTTATAGGAAGTAGCATTTAAGATGATGTGGGAAAGGTTGTATTTTAGTAATGATGAATGTTTAGAATACATCTACAATTACAAAAAAAGAAATGTCATACTAGCATATTCTAGTTAGTTGAATAGTCTAGCAGCACCTAACTAAATACCCAAGTTGCTTCAAACAAGCCATTTCATCCTCTGTGCCTCAATTTCATATTTGTAAAATAATGAATCAGACTAGACAATCTCTAAAACATTTTTTACCTATCATATTTTATAATTTACAAGATTACTTTGAAGCTGATGGCTTTGGGAAATACAAGATGCACTCTGAGGGGTGGGGGAGACTAGAGTTGGTGTGTGATTCAATATATAGCTATTTTAAAAGGAAGTTTTATAAAAAGTTTTTTTTTAATTTAAATATTGATAAAAGTGTGAGAGGATAGAAGGAAGGGAGGGAGGAAGTGGGGAGGGACTAGTTAACTTAGCATCATGGAGTCTGAGGCTGGAAGATAAACAACAGTTAAAAGAAGCAATACAAAAGAACTAAACCTAGAGTCTAAATTTGGTCAAATAGTTCATGGGGAGTGAAAGGTAGTAAGGAATGTATTGGCAGAATATAGTTATTTCCACAAATGACCTTTATGCTGAGGAAAAACAAGGATTTCAAGTGGGAATGAGTAGTTCCAACTCAGCATGTTACATTTTAAATACTAATGTAAAGGTGTTCATTTCAAGGAAATGTACAGAAAGTTCTTTAAACCCTACCTAATTAACCATTAACTAATAGAACCAAAAAGGAATTCAGATGAGACAAAGCTGTGATTTAACACGTGTTCTGCTTATTGAACTACCAGGTAAGGATATTTCTATTGTGATTTGAGACTCGGTTCCTTCATGTTTCCGTGAAGAAGTGATCCCTACAGTTAACATCTTGTTCCCTTACTCAGTTCCACGCTGGGAAGGGATCCAACTAAAAATTCAGGGCAAGAACTAGGCGTGTGTAACTCAAAACTCCTAGATTACTTTGGGGGTAAGTCTTCCTAGAAGAAGCATGCATTCCCAATAGTTCTTGACTCTTGTTAAGCTGAGCCAGTACAAGCCCTGTTCCTGTGATTAGCCTTAAATTTGACCATTTGCCTTTGTATGGGTGACGAAATTTGCCATATTCATTGCTGAAGAATTAGCAAGTACCCTTGGCTCAGCGCCAAATCTGCATTCATCAAAAAACTTCATTAATAAAGAAAATTATATTTTACCTCCATTTGTGTAACTTGAACAACTATCTCCCAACTGCTCCAACATCAGGCAGGGAAATGGAATGTTGCTTACACAAACCTCAAAGGTGCCTCACCTTTCTGTATTCTTTATGTAGTGTGCAGTGAGCTCTGTGGCATATCCACAGGTTAAATGGGTCCACTGGGGTCTCGAGTAACAATGAAGGATGCTGTAGGCTCTCCTTCATAAAAGAAAACATATGCTCAATCATCTTTTCATCTGAAGCAGTTTGCTCAGTTCTAAACCTCTTTCTGCCTCAGCTCACAAACATGCAACAAAAACAGAAACAATAGAGAAAGGACATCTGAAAGAGATAGCATTTTTACTTTTTTGGTCTTTGTGATAGCTCTGTTAATTATATCTCTCTACCTCTGTGGAACTTAATTTCTGCTTCAGTCACAGTGACCTAAAGTCTTATTATGCACCCATACTGAGTATGTGTGTTTTCAAAGCAATGGTTCAGAGCATTTCAGAGGGGTGTCAAACCTAGTTTGGGGAGGGTCAAAAGAAGATTCCTTAAGAATAATGGTATTTAAAACAAGACCTAATTTATAAAATAGAATTTGAGAGCTGGCTTTTCAGGAAGAAAAGATGATACAGAGGCAAGGCATGATATGATCCAGGAATATAAAGAAGTCTACAATGGCTAGAGTCAAGAGAAATACAGTAAGTGGCACAAGATGAGGCTTCAGAGGTGAGAAGCAAAGTCTGGTTGACCATGTTGAGGATGACAGGTGGAATTGCTAGTGAAAGCTGCAAATGTTTTGAAATCACTACTTGGGGAAGAAATAAGCTTAATAGGTAATCCATCATAATAAACACATTCTGAAGGACAGATATAATTTCTAAAAGCACCAATGCTCCTTCCTTCTTGGTTTGCAATGATCTATAATTTTAGATAAGTTTCTTTGTCTAGATTGATAGCATATCCTCATTTATAAAATGCTGATCTATGACAGAGACTTCCAGTCTTTAAATAATGAATTTTAGTGCCTTGTGAATCTAATTTGATAGGTGCTATAACATTGCAACACAGTGTATAGTATTATGATCTGGTTTTAAAAATTCAGTATCATTATGCCTTTAAAATGTTCTTAGGAATTAGGTTGATTATACATGAGCGTTCACTGAGTGAGTCCAAGAATGTAAATGATTACTTGGATGGCTAACTCTGGCTTAAATTATTTCAGAAGGGATAGACCAGAGGAGAGTGATGAAAAGTTTAAAATTTTCCAGCCTCTATAGGAAGCTGCCATTTCAGGTTATATTCTTTGTATAATGGGCCTTTGAAGTGAATTCTGTTGCTTTAACATTCCAAGGTGATGTGGAATATTTTCGGAGCCTCCCCATCATTCTAAACATACAGTACGACCCTCTCTAGGATTCAAGAGTTGCCACTTGGCACCTTTATATCCCCAATCAGAAAGGAACTGCAGAGAAGCATAGTACTTCATCATGGAAATATTTGAATTACATTTCCCTTAAGGACAAATATTTTATCAATTTAGTAAGGTAAAGAACCAGATTTTGTTTTTTAACCTACATATGCATGTAATTTGTACTGAATCATGAGTATCTTTCACATCAAATCAGATCCTATTGCTAACAAGGTTGCATACTTTCATTTCATGAATACAATGATAGATATACAGCTAAACCCATCACCAATCTTGTTTCCTCATTATTCAGTACTTTCTATGTATGGAGACAAAGTTTTACAGTATGCTGTGCATTGAAGTGAATTATTGTACATCCTTCTGCATTAGCATATAGTCTTAATTTTAGGTCTTAGTATCAAAATGTAAATGCCTGAGACTTTTCTTGAACCAGTAACTTCTATCTGCCATTTTTATTCTCTTGTATTCATAAAAAAATCCTTGGGTAAGATAGCATTGTCACAAACTAAGAAATAATTATTTTATACCTAACTTCAACAGAGACATATCATTGCCAATTACTTATGCACTTGAATACATGTTATTTTATTTTCCAAAGTAGCATCTTTGGCAAGAACTTGCAACTTGCATATGCTGGTGGTCATAAATGAGTATTAATATGAATATTAATTGATGAGTCAAATAACATCTTCAAATAATTGTTCCATGGCTTGGTTTACTAAGATTGGTTCTGGCTTGGCCCTGTGATAACATAAGGTCTTTAGGACTCTACTTGTTAACAGGGATTAGTTATTCTTAATATGTGAGCCTATTGTAACACTTTTGGCCATTATCTGTGGTCCATTAGCCCCCATAGCTCACTTTCAGATGCCAATGAATATAGCTCTAGCTTTTAGAATCAATATTCAACTTCTACCACGCATCTGTGACCAGTGCTCTCTTAAGTGCTTCTCCCAATGCTACTCAGTGCAATGTAAGTGCCTTTGCAGCACATACCTACAGAAATACTTTGGTGACAGAATGCTTTCAACCAGGGTTTTCACCTTACTGAAAACACAAGGTCTTTTAAATATGAAGAATGAGTCACTTCTCTTTCCATATCACCTCAGTGATAAAATGACAAAGCCATATGAGCTCATTTATTGTTCTGCTGAAATTAACTTTGTGCTATAATTAGGCAGTTCTCAGATTTCCCGAATATTCTTTATGTGCTCCTACATATAGGACTTAGCTTTAACTGTGCCCCATTCCTAACAAGGTTGAATGAGAAGTTTTGTAGTATCTCCCAATTCAACTCTTTATTCAAGATATAATTTAGAAATCAGTATTTTAGGGAAATTCTCCTTAACTTCTCTAACTCACATAATTTGGTTTTACTGACATTTACAAGTCCTTTGAGTAATTTAAATAATAGTATGTTGTTCATTTTGGGGTATTTACTACTTGTTTAGAGTTTGCAGATTGGTTTGCATAATTAGTATATGGGTATTGTGAAAAAGAAAACAAAGTTTATATCTTTTATGTATCCCTTTATTTCAGTTATTGTAGGTTTACTTAGGTGTTCAGAATTTAATCAGGTTTTTATACTATACTAATAGAGGAAACACATGACTTGTGAGGGTTAATGTTTTGAGAAGTATTCAGCTGCTCTTCCAGCCTCAGATAGAATTTACCTAAGCAATGTTAAAATGGGCCACTGTGGTTTCTTTAAACATTTAGAGAAACATGCAAATGGTGATTAAGGCTACTCTCAGTGTTCAGCCCATTTTTGAAGAGTGACTGGACAGAAGCCTTTCCAGAGAGATTTGTTAATTTTAAAGACATGTTAAGCCTTTTAAAAGTGATCTTTTTCCCCTTGTTGACTTGTCTGAAAATTGTTTTTCTTAGAGATACATAACACACAAACACACGCACACGGGAGTGTGTACTATAGACAATGATTATTGCACAGTTTCTCCAACAGTAATGGAAATTCAGGTAGTTTGCACACAAAAATATTTAACAGTATAATATTTGGAGGAAAATAGTGTTTTGTTGTAAATATTTTAATATGTGAGGAACTATGATTTTGTCAGTTTCTGTACTGTAGGATTTTAAGGAACTCTTTTTTTTTTTTTTTTTTTAAATAAATTTATTTATTTATTATTTTTGACTGTGTTGGGTCTTCGTTTCTGTGCGAGGGCTTTCTCTAGTTGTGGCAAGTGGGGGCCACTCGTCATCGCGGTGCACGGGCCTCTCACTATCGCCACCTCTCTTGTTGCGGAGCACAGGCTCCAGACGCGCAGGCTCAGTAATTGTGGCTCACGGGCCTACTTGCTCCGTGGCATGTGGGATCTTCCCAGACCAGGGCTCGAACCTGTGTCCCCTGCATTGGCAGGCAGATTCTCAACCACTGTGCCACCAGGGAAGCCCAGGAACTCTTTCTTTTTAATGTTATCTATCAAAATAAAATCAGAAATCAGGACAGGATTCTAGTCTTAAAAGAAATCTCTAGAGTTTGCCTGGTCCATATTCAGTCTATAATTTGGGACATTAGTGCATGCAGTGTAAGAAAGTAACAGAAGATATAAAAGAGAGAGTATTGGCCTTCAGATAACTAAGGAGCAATAAGAAAACAAGCGACAAATAAAAGACAAAAAGTCTTTCATGATACACAAAATGTAAAATGAATGAAAGGTTAGAAATTAAGAAAACTTCAGCATAGCATGAAGTTATTTAGAGAAAAAAAACATTTTACCAGATTTTCAGTAGAAATCATAGAAATATATAATTGTAGATCATATAAGTATCAAAAATTATATGATAAGTAAAGGTGAAAATGAGATGTGTGCTGGAGAAAGCACAATATCCATAATTTTGTAGCATTTCATGAAAATCTGCATCTGACATTTGCAATTCAGATAGTCAAATGCTCATACACATATACACACAATGCCAAACTTTGCAGAAAAAATTTGGGACCACTACTATTAATTTTGTATTGGCAAATTAGCACAGCAGTAATGACAATTTAAATGAAAGTGTGAAGAAAACTTGGTAATGTACCAATAAGAAATTTGTTATTTTGCTTTTATATATATATACAAATAGTTTTATTAATGCATAAGTTTACACATCCTAATAATTCCAATTTAATATCCCTAGAGAAAGATGATAAAGCAAAAGTGAGCATAAACATATATGTCATAATCAGATTGGTTAAGTGGTTTTCATCTTTTAAGACTTACTTTTTATAGCCGTCTGAGCTTTCTGCTTGGAGGAATATTCTAGTAGATGCTGCTTGAAGGAAGCTGTTCCCTTAATTCACACCAGATGGCACTATGGAACTTTTCCATTTCCTTAAGAGGCCAAGCAGAGATAAAAGAGATGAAGTACAGTGAAAAACTATTGTTGAGTAAATTTGTCTCTCATGTCTGTTTCCTAAGATCAGCTGGCACTATTGTTTAATTTATAACACAAGAATATGCTGGTCTAACATTCTTTTCCCTCTGTAACTCTGTATATACAAATAAATATGTAATAAGACTTTGTTTTAAAAATTCCAGAAAGCCTTGGGTTAAACTCATTTTTTGGGAAATAATTTATTATCTTACGCATTTTGTACCCATTTTATGGGCCTGCTAGAAATCCATCAAGGTATAATCACTAATTATTTCTCAGTGTTCACATTCCTAGTATGGTGCTTGCAAAACTCAATTGGCCTGAACTGTACCTCTTATTAATTTTCAAGTTACATCGATATAGTTCACTTAGTCCTTTTTTCCTGCCTAAAAAGGGTATGCAGACAAACTGAGACTTTTAGTACATTATGACTATTCTATTTCTTAACCTCATATATTTTCATAATTTCCATATCTTTTATTTTTTTTTCCTTTTTTGTACAGTGAAGATGATACGAATATATAGTATTTGGTTTTCAGTCGTGTTGGAGAAAGCACTCCAAGTTGTGGTATTTTATGAATGATGAAACAAGATTCATGTAAAAGGACATTTTCTTCCATTATAATTCCTTTTTTTAAAAAATTTTACAGCTTCTCTTTGGTACCTTTTATCATTAAAAAAATGACTCTGGACACAATGGTTTAAAAAATCCATTTAGATTGCTATGCCATGCATTTAAATATTAATATTTAATTAGAAACATATCTATGCTGTGCATAAACCAAATAATATGCAACATTTCCACTTTTCAGTAATTCAGTTCTGTCCTTATATTTATATAGAAGTCTATCGACTTTGGGTTTTCAAGAAACTACCAAAATGACTGCATTAAAAAAAAAATCTTAGCCAAGTTTAAAGCTCAAATATTATTTTTAACATAGATAATTTTCCTATACTTTGTACAGAAATAACATTATGTATTGCTTTAGACAATACGATGAATTACATGAAAATATGCTATGCCACTATTTAAAGTAGATATATTAAAACAATATATTACCATTTATCAAATCCATAATTATAAATTAATCAAGTAATAGAAGATGTCAAATATATATCCATTCACATCTAATAGAACCTAAGCAACACAAAAATATCTTTGACTTTTACTTATGTGCCTTAAAAAGTTAGAGCTGTAAACATCTGTAAACCATAAAGAGACATGATAAAATGGTTCTCCTTTCATTTGACATTCTATAAATAGGGCTCTATAATGAGAGTTTTTTAACATAAAGGGAAAAGGCATATGCTTATATGGATGTTTTGGTAGAATTGTCTAAAGGTTACATGAGAAATAAGTTAATGGACTGAAGTTTATAGCTGTGTATATAACTGTCAAATCTTTCTGTAAATTACCTTTCTCTTCTGCTGGCTGGAATGCAAAAATCCAATAAACTGTTAATAAAAATGGAAAGGTCATATGTAAATATCAAAGATCTTGAAAATGAACCAGAAAAGATGATAGTTTGCAGAAAAATATCATTTTATATTCTGTTTCATTGTATTCTAAGTGTGATTTGGGTTGTATAGTGTGTTTCCAAGAAAAAAAAATGAGTAGAAAAGTTTCTTTTAAAAAGAGATTAGTTTCCCATCTGAAAAGAGGAGTTTGAGTACTAATTGGCTGTTGGTTTCTGCAACTTCAGAATTGCAAACAATTAAACGCTTTGATATTTTCTCTGATTAAACAAACTCTTAATAGGGCCTCATGGAATTATTCCAGAAACACTGAGAGAGCACAATCTGTGTAGGGTGTGTGTATGTGATGGAAGGTTCATTGCTTAGGACTTAGGAGGCTCCTCTTCTTTCTGCAGCCAGACACCTCACAATCCAACATTCGCTGGCCTGGTCTTGAGCTTGTAAAGAATTCGGGCCTGAAAGAACTGGAGCAACAGAAACTACTCTTCTCAGCCCAACTCCATTTATCCAAAGACAGAATAGTCTTGTAAAGCCAATTTGAAAGTTGTAGCCTCATAAGGGAAATGCATTTAGGCCTGGGGAGAAGCTGAGTTTGAACACATGCTGCTTTTGATGAAGCCATGCATGGTGCCTCTTGATCTTCTCTGTCTGTATTTTAAGAGCTGTTCTGGTTCCTGAAAATAATGGTTGACAGAAGGGCAAAGTGTGGGTTTGGTCCCCTGAATAGGTCCTTGAAAGAGCAATTTCTTTCCCCCTTTCTTTCCCTATTTTATTTTCAGCAGTGCCTAAACTCTAACATTTTTGTATAGGATCAACATAAGAATCAAGTTTCATCAAGACTATGAAGTCACAAGTAGCATTGATTGCTAGTGATGTCTTTTAGCTGAGGGGATGATTAGTCCTGTATGACTTAGGCAGATACTCAGTTTTCTTTAAATGTGCTAAATTATCCACCAAAAGCGACGAACGAATAGATGAATTTGTTTAGGCCAATGCTTCACGTTTTCCTTAAATGATCTAAATTATTCAGCAAAAGCAGTGAATGAATGGATGGATTTATTTCACTGGAAACATATAGCGATTAAGATAAGATTTCCAAATAAATTTGTAATGTTCACATTTGATGTAAATAAGTATGCTCCTTTCATTAACTAAAGGCTGGAAATAGCAGTGAAAGAAACCCAGAAATGATCCAAATACATACTCAAGTGGGATTTTGAATTTCTAGAAAAGTTTCTTCCAGAATACATTATTTACCATATTTAAATAACATTGGCTTAAGGTCGGATTTAAATTAAAAAGCCCTTTCAATTTAAACCTGATTCCTGTGATCACTTTTCAATTAGACAATGAAAAACAATTTAGTGGATACTTAGCTTAATTGGTTTGCTTCTACTTTTTGACCTCCAGGCAGGGCTCCACTTATGTATTCCATGCAATATGCTTGTACGATTATCTGACTCTTTAGAATGCACATTTCCTATGATTTTGTACAAACTGTCTGATTCAAGCACTGTTAAGTACTCTTTACTCCTTTTTCCTTTTAGGAGAGTAGGGTTCAATTCAAGACTTGCTCCTAAATTCTGGCATTAAAAGGAAACAGTATCTTCTTATTAATAGGAAAGAACAAGTCTGAATCAGTAAATGATGCTGTAGTTTATAGACACAGTTATGCTACAGAATGTTAAATAGAAAGTCATTAAAACTCTGAATAGAATGATAGAACAAGTAGTTGTTAAATAATTAGTTAATTAAATACACTAATATCGGCTCCAAACTTGATGAATCAAATATTTTGTAGTGATGGAATGTATTTCTGTTTATGTCTGTGTTTGCATCTGAGTGTGTATATCTCTCTAGGGGCCAGGTTCTTTTGACTAAAGTCCATGGCATTTCTTTCAATAAACTTCAATACATTTTAAGTTTGATAGATTACCAGTTTATACCTAGTTGTATGCAACTAGTTATATGAAAAATATCTCAAATATAGTATAGGCTTAAAAGCAAAATCAGTTTCATATGAATTCTGGTCCTAATTTTCTAAAAGCTTGTCATCATGAAAAAATAGATTTAGTATTACTAAAAGAAAAGTTTTCTAAAGATCAAATTTTCTCACTATATTTAGGTAGAGGATGACAAATGACATCTCATGTTGAAAAACATAATTTTCAAAAACCTGATATTTATTAAACTTTACTATTTAAGGTAATTTTACCTCATTTATATCAACCTCATTCATTCATTCATATGTTTAAGGACTTTTTAACTAAAAGGGAAAGAGACTATCTTTCTCCTTAAGAAATATACTGTACTGTAAAGGAGAAAGCAAGTTCTCCCCTATAGAAGAAACAATAATTACACAGTATGACAACTCTGCTCTTTAAGACCCATAATCTATTTTTAAAAAGAGTTAAGGCTTAGCATGAAAACCAGGTAGGATTAACACTTTCTCCCCATTTTATAGATATGTAAACTGAGCCCAGTAGCTCTGTACATAGTGAGGATTTCAGGAAATAGAGAAGTCATTAACTCTTATGGTCCTCAGTTTTTCCGCCAGTAAAAGGCTTGGGTTAAATTCTGAAGTTTCTTTAAATTAACCCTTTTACCATTTTATTACTTGTTCGAGATCACATAGCTGACGAAACTTAGAAATCAGGACTTCTGTTTCTTAGGACACTGTGCTCATCAGTATCCTCAATTTATCTTCCCAGATGCATCCAATCCCTTCCTAAGACCTAAATTTCTTCCTGCGATTAGATTTATCAAACCACCCATTCTTTGTATCTCATCGGCTCAGATTAATTTCCTCCAGCTTTATGATTCTTTGGCATGTATATAATATTTAATGTCTCTGTAGCAATTATTTACACGTCATTTTTTATATCTATGTTATGGTTTTACATTTTTAACTGTTCTTTCTTGTTATAGTGATATATCTACATAGTATACTTATGATTCTTTTACTTGTGTGCACTGTACTTTTGTTTATGCATGAGGCTATTTAATGTCAGACTATATTACAACTGAGATTCTTCAGTTTCTAGAATCAAACTAGATCTGGATGTAAATCTTAATGTAGCTCGTTACAAGTGGTATGAGCTTG
Organism: Balaenoptera ricei; assembly: GCF_028023285.1. Classification (NCBI taxonomy): domain Eukaryota; kingdom Metazoa; phylum Chordata; class Mammalia; order Artiodactyla; family Balaenopteridae; genus Balaenoptera; species Balaenoptera ricei. The sequence goes on from NC_082643.1 coordinate 82,929,165, forward strand.
TGGAGAGTTGCTTAACTTCTACAATAGTTGCTTGATTTTTGTGTTTAAAAAGCTTTTCACATAAAATTAGAATTACTGAAGTGAATATTCATAAAGAATTAACCTTGTTGATTGAGGATTGCTTTTTTTATGGTGTTGCAATTATATTTGTTTTCCTCTTGAAATTATGTTTCTAGCACCAATGTTCCAAATAGACTTTTTTTCTCTAGCTCTTCTTCTAATTGCATATCTTCAGTGTTTCTTCCTAAAAAAAAGTATAGTTTGAACTCCATGAACTAATATGTTTTGGGGGAAAGATACCATTTTGTAATATGCAAATACTGTCAGTATTTCTAAGATATTTTAGTTCTATCTATCTCAAACCACTTTCTCGTCTTTCCTCAGCTCACACGAGCACTCCTAGTCATTAGCTGTTTTGATATTGGGACAATTATCAGCAATTTGGGAAAATATGCATGGTTTGTAGCTGAAAAATAAACTAATGTTGCAAGGCCCGTAAGTTTCCATCTTATTCTTCCTCTTAGATTCCTTTGCAACCCAGGTCAATACTTATATCTTCATACTTAGAGAGTTAATCTGTATAATGGAACTGGTGGAATCATTGTTACTGAAACATTTAGGTCAGATGATGATGGAAAATTGATTGCTAGTATTTCTGGAGGTTTGGTTTAGGGTAAATGTGCCTGGATAATCTAAAATGAATTGCTGCCAATATAACAGGGGAGAGGGATGTAACTTTAAATTTTTCTTTTTGTTATTGTTTCATCATAGGACAGTAGCATATGAGCTCTTTTGTGTGGAAGTGGAAATATTAGAATCGTTAACACCAATAGCAGAAATGTACTTTTCCTTTAAATTTAGATCATTGGCATTACATGCTTTGAAAACTAGAGGTGAGACAAAAATAAACCTGTTGATCTTTTTTCTTAAACATATAATCTAGGGACAATAAGAAGAAGAAAAGGTAAAATTGCAGTGATATGCCAAAGTCAAACTACAATCCTACCTACTTACAGCTATGCCGTGTCTGAACTATACTTAACAGCATTCCTGAGGCAGAGTAATTATAGCAAGACAAAGAGATAGGTGGGGAAAATATAATGTCTTTGTGTTTTTCCCCCTAGATATTAGGGGAATTGTTATTTTAAATTTATATATGTATCCTCTTTGACATTCTAGAAGCAGAATCTTTTAACACCAGAAATTACCTTGGATCTCCTTTTAAAGATGAAGTCTATGCATAGCCAGATAGTCGTTGTGATGAAAATAATATCAGTGTTTTCTCTATTGTCTATTCTGTCTTATACCAGCCACTAAAGATATTGATTTACCTCTTGTTCTTTTGGCTCAGCTGCACACTAGAATTTCTAGTCATGGAGCCCACAGGTGAGAATCCATTAAGAAATTCTCCTCTCACTTTCATGGCATCAAGTTGGTGGAAGATAGACCACTCCTATTATTATTACTTGCATGGACAAGGGCCTTGGAATGGCAAAGAAAAGTAGATATTCTCAATAGCTAACAGAAAATAAACTAACTACCCTTTCTGTGTTTCACTGAATTCAATAGGATGAGTAAAAACATTTATCTAATTTTTTCACTGTTATTGAGAACTTAACCATGCACTTATATTGACCTAGATAAATTGGAAGATGCAAGCTAGAACTTTGGTTACTTGTGCTTACTTACTCACATGTATGAGGGTTGAGGTGAGCACTTGGGAGTAAAAGAAGGTTGATGTCAACAGAAAAATTAACCAGTCGATCTAAGAAAGAAATGGAAAATTGTATTCACACTAAATTGAGGATTATAAAAATGGACCAGCCTCTCAGAAAGCTCTAAGAACTGTTCCACCAGTTAGAGGGCAAAGCACAGTTACATAAGTTTTTGAGACAGAGAGCTGTACATTAAATGACCTATTATTGACGGTTTATACTATCTAGTGGGTAGTGGGTCATGGTCACTGTGGCCCCTTACAAGATTAAGAAGGAATGTTACCTTTTAAGGAGTTGTCTTATTGGTGGTAGGGGAGTGTTGCTCTTTATGGTTAAGCAGGTATTTCTTCAGATGGGGGAGGTTTGGTGGATGCATAATGAAGATACACAATGCATAGTATATGGGAGAGAGGAGGCCAAATGGCAGAGAAAAAAAAAATTATGTTTAATTTTTCTGGTCTTGCCATAAAATATGAATTTTATTTCACAATGTGAAGTAGCACTTAGAAGTGACAGAGCAAAACAGTAATTATTATACTATAGTATGCAGCTTTTGGTAACTTCAAATTCATTCAGTACCCTAGAAGCATGGACCTACATAGCAACAGGAAAGACTACCTTAAGAGCATCCTTGGAGGACTCTAGGTGAAGAACAATGAGATTCTAATAAGAATAGATCTCTACTGTCCTGTTCGCTAATATGTCCCCAGAGGAGCCTTCCAGACTATTATCATGGCACTTATAATACAGTATTCTATCAATCTATGTATTTCCTTGTTTCTCCTAATTGACAGCCTAATTAGGTCAGATATTGTTTCTTCTAATTAGGTCAGATATTGTGGTATTAATTTTTGCCTTATGTTTAATCTTTAATACAGAGAATGTAGTCAAAATGTGCATTACAAATGAAGAATACTACCATTTTAACTCTGATATTTTCTATCTAATGAATGTTTTAACTATATGTTTATGAAAACAAATATTTTAATAAGAATTATATCAACATAGTTGAATTTTCTTTCAGAAATAATTTTTGAAGCACTCAAACATATGTTAATGTTTATCAATTTTCTATGCAATGCAGTTATACTTTTCTACCTTGCCCTTTTTTAAAAAAAATATGGGAACTATGGCTTTAATTGAACATTGAGAAAAAAAAACTATTTAATATTGTTATTGTCTATTTGATTATTTACTAATTATCCTCCTTGGCCATTCTTAGGTTTCCTTTTGGGATATAACTCTGTGCCATTTTTTCCCAGTCCATATTTGTCAAGAATATTTTATTACATTTTCAATGATAGCAACTATTACCATTGAAAAAAATCAATGTCCACTGACATTTTAACAAAGATCCATTTCATTTGGGAACAGACTAAATTATCCATTAAAATAGAATAAAGTTATTTTTCTGGCACTTCCATTTAAAGTTGTCTTAATAACATGATATAACATTTACATTAATGAAAATATTTCCCACCTCTTTTTCAGACTATGGCACTGCCATGCATCCAGCCACATAAACAAGAAAAATAGGCATCGTGCTTTTTCTGCTTTCTTCTAACTCAAACTCTCACACCTAATCCATCACTCAGTCTCTTAGAATTTACCTCAAATATATTGTAAGTGATCCCACCCTTTATAACTATCTATACCTTTGCCACATAAGCACCCATAATGTTTTGGCTAAATTACTATAATAGCCCACCTTTTGGTCTCCCTCCTCTCATCCATTCCACTTTACATTGAACTCCAAGTCATTTCCCCGACCCCAAAATTCAAATTGATTATCCTACAATGTAAAATATGTCAAAGGTTCTGAGATGTCACTTGGTATCTATCATATCTGAACTGCCATACATTGTGGAATATGAAGAAAAAAGCCTAAATAAAATACATTGCTGAGCTTTCATGTAAGAACACTGTTAAGGATAAATCTCACTATTTTCCATAAGGTATTTTTCTATGACTCAAGAGTTAATTTTGTTTTCAGCTTCAGTGTCAAGAATAGTTGTGCATATATATTTGCGTATTGGTCGTCCTAACTAAACTTTGAGTTCAGGAATGACAATTATCATTGTTAATGTAAGAATGAAACATAAATAGCACTTAATCCATCTCTGTTGTCAGGCATTTCTTCTGTCAGCTACACCAATGCCAAAAAAAAAAAAAAATTCTTATAGATTCTTTCTCTCTGACTACTGACATCTTCTTTCTATGCCTTTTGTTATTGCCTTAATATTCCCTTAATATTCTTTTAATATCTTTAAAAACTGTAGTTATGTCACTTCTCATTCTTAACATTAGTATCTTTTTTCATGGTCACTGTGGCTATAGGCTTAGCACATTTATATAACTCCAAAAAGAACCAGTTTTTGTTTTATTGATGTTTTTTCTATTGGTTTTCTATTTTCTATATCACTGACGTTAATTGAAATTTGCATTGATTTAATTATAGATTCCCACGCAATTCTAACAAATAATATAGAGATCCCATGTATAGTTTGTTCATTTTCCCCCCAGTGATGATAGTTGCTTGTTGTGGTTGAAATTCCCCCCTACCTATGGAGAACCAAGAATATTTCTCCCCTAGGTGCTTGCTGTGGTAGCATCACCTACTATGGGTGCTCCCCAGCAACCCTTTAGTCTCTGGCAGTAAAAGGTGTGTATCAGGCTTATGAGGACAAAGAGGCTTACAGGACCAGGATGTTTTTCACAAGATCCCTGCCTGCCTCTGGGTGATGGAGAACACTTCCCAGGTTGGGCAACTTGCTATGAGGGAATAATTATTGAGGCCTATAGCTATAGCACTGTTGTTTGTGGTCAGGGGAAGAATGAGTCTACCTGAATGGCCTTCTGTTGATAGTTTGAGAGTTGGGAAACATTGGATCAGGATTCCTTTCTTCTGTTGGGTGGGGAGACTTAAGATTCCTTAGTGTTGTTATTTTTCTGGTCATGTGGTCCCAAACCAGTATTCCTCCTTCTTTTTACCCTTCAGAGTTGTACTTTGGATGCCTCTTTTATTATTTCCAGGGTTTATAATTTTACTTAGTGGAGAGGAGCGGTGAGAAATGTACCTATGCCATCTATCTGGACTGGAAGTTTCTGTTTGTTGATTTTTGCCCTGAACTTTATTATTTTCTTTCTTCTGTTTTCCTTAGGAATAATCTGACTGCCTTCTTTAGCTTCTTAGGAAGGAAGCTTAGGTCATTAATTTGAGAGCTTTCACATAAAATGCTAAGTTAAATGTAAATTCAGTTAAAGTTGTGAAATTCAAAATTCAAAATTCACTTCTGGAAAGTGAATTTTGAAAGTTTACATGGTACTTAAGAAATATAGGCAGCTATTCTTTCGAATTCATAGTCATATTTAAAGAAAAGAGCCCCCCAAATTGTATTCTCATTATAGGAGCCAGAATAATCCTTTTAAGGCATGGGTTAGATCACATCATCCCTCTGCTCAGATTACTGCAGTGGTATCTTATCTCACTCAGAGTAAAACTTAAATCCCATACAATGGCCTAAAATTCTTTAAAAAATGTGCACTTTTCCTCACTCTTTTGTCTGAGCTCATCTAAATCACTTTCCTTTCACAAGGTCTTCTCTGATAAAACTAATGTGCTTGATATTTCTCAAATACACCAAAAGTATACATCTGCTTTTGGTGCAAAACTGCAAAGAAGACCTTTGCATTTCAGATTTCTATACTTGGAATACTTTTTCTCCAGATTACTGCATGGCTCTCATCTTTGTCTCCTTCAGGCTTCTGTGCAAATCTTTTATTTTTATCAATTTGGCTTTCCTTAATGACTCTATTTAAAATAGTAATTCCAACCTAGTAATATTTATATCTCTTATATGCTTTATTTTTCCTTCAGAGAACTTATCAAAATTAAAAATATTATTTATGTTACTTATTTGACGATTGTCTATTTCTTCATAATAGAATGTAAGCTCACTTAAGGCAGGGGTTTTTTTTTTCTGTCTGGATCATTGCTCTCTCTTCCACATCAGGAATAGTGATATATATCCAATAAATGTGTGGCTTCTTGACAAAAGAAAGGAAGAAAAGAAGACAGGAAACAATAAATTAAGAAAGGAAAAAGACAGGAAATGGGGAGAAGAGGAAAAAAATAGAAAGAAGAAAGAAAGGATCGAAGGAAGGAAGAAATGAGGAAGGAAAAAATGAGGGATAAACATTGGGATCACAAGTATGGAGATAGAAAAATAAATACTTTAAGATTTGAAGCTTACTATCCTTGGGTCTAAATTTTCCAACATGTTGATATGTTGCTTGTAAATATATTTAAAACTTTCACAGGCTTCTAGTCTTTCCTTTCAACTAGAAGAAAAATATGGGGTCAAGTGAGCACTGCTCTTGTTGCTATTTGATTGAGTTCTCTGGAAACAAACTCTGAAATGAAAACTTTCACACAGATGGTTTGCTGAGGAGAGACACAGGAGATACACTTGTAAGAAATTGAGGAAGGAAACATCGATCAATGCAGTTGCAACTGAGACCTCAGCCAATTCCTAAACAAAGTTTTGGAGCAGTGATATTCCTTCCAAGTCCATAGGGCTGATACTATGAATTCCCTATCCAAATATTAACTCTGGGAGAGGAAATAACCCTGGACTAGGCAGCTCCCTGAGGATAAGGGCAACGCTGAGTGACTAAGTTATAATTTACCAGCAGCTGATAGCTCCTTTGTCTAGGAGATAGATGTTTCAACCCTGCCAAGGATATTTGGGCAGAGTAACACAATACCCTTGCTATTGTGGGGTTTTTTTCCAGCTTTATTGGGATATAAATGACACATAGATTTGTTTAAGGTTTACAGTGTGATTATTTCACGCACATATATATTGCAAACTGATTACCAGAATAAGTTTAGTTAAACATCCTTCAACTAGTAAAATTAACGTTTTGTTGTTGTGTTGGTGGTGGTAAGAACGTTCAGTATTTACTCTCGTAGCAGCTTTCAAGAATGCAGTACAGTATTGTTAACTACAGCCACATGCTCTACATTAGATTCCCAGAATTCACTCATCTTAAGCTGGAAGTCTGTGCTCTTTCGTTGGCTTCTTTCCACCTCCCTGCTCCCCACCGCAACAACCGCTGGTAACCACCATTCTACTCTATTTCCTTTCTTTATTTTTCAACTAGTTCACTGTTAGTGTATGGAAACACAACTCATTTTTGCATGTTGATTTTGTATCTTGAAACTTCACTGAATTTGTTGATTAGTTCTAACATTTTTTGGTGGGTTCTTTAGGATTTTCTGTGCACAAGATCATATCATGTGTAAACAGAGACCGTTTTACTTCCTCCTTTCTAATTTGTAGCGTTTTATTTCTTCTTGCCTGATTGCTCTGGCCAGGACTTCCAACACTATGTTGAACAGGAGTGGTGAGAATAGGTACACTTGCCTTCGTCCTGATCTTAGAGGAAAAGCTTTCAATCTTTCACTGTTGAGTATAACGTTAGCTGTGCATTTGTCATATAAGGTCTTTATTATGTTATGGTATATTTCTTTCATACCCAATTATTTGAGAGTTTTTACCATACATGAATGTCAAATTTTGTCAAAACCCTTTTGTGTCTATTAAGAGGTTTATATAATGTTTATCTTTCAGTCTCTTAATGTGGTATATCACATTAACTGATTTGTGTACCTTGAACAACCTCTACATCCCAAGGATAAATTCCACTTGATCATGCTGATAATCCTTTTAAGGAGATGTTGAATTCAGTTTGCTAGTATTTTGTTGAGAATTTTTGCATCTGTATTTATCATGTATGTTGGCCAGTAGCTTTCTTTTCTTATAATGTCATCTGGCTTTGGTATTAGGGTCATAATAGCCTCATAAAAGAGTTTGGTTGTGTTTTCTCCTCTTCAAATTTTTAAAGAATGTAAGAAGAATCAACTCTAATTCTTCTTTAAATGTTTGATAGAATGAGTTTCTTTTTTGGAGATCTTTCTCTTTTTGTTGATATATGTGTTTATCACTATAAACTTCCCCCCTAGAACTGCTATTACTACATCTCAAAAGTTTTGGTATGTTGTGCTTCCATTTTTTGGTTTGTTTGTTTCACAATTTTTAAAAATTTCCCTTTTGATTTCTTTTTTGACCCAGTGGTTGTTTGGGAGCATATTGTTAAATTGCACATATTTGTGAATTTTCTTATTGTCCTACTGTTATTGATTCTAGTTTCATACCATGGTGGAAAAAAAAATACTTGGCATGATTTCAGGCTCCTTAAATTTATTTTTAAAATTTTTTAATTTTAATTTTTTAATTTTTTATACAGCAGGTTCTTATACATATTAGTGTGTATATGTCAATCCAAATCTCCCAGTTCATCCCACCCCCCCGCCCCCACTTTCTCCCTTTGGTGTCCATACATTTGTTCTCTATATCTGTGTCTCTATTTCTGCCTTGCAAACTGGTTCATCTGTACCATTTTTCTAGATTCTACATGTATGAGTTAATATACGATATTTCTTTTTCTCTTTCTGACTTACTTCACTCTGTATGACAGTCTCTAGTTCCATCCACGTCTCTAAAAATGACCCAATTTCATTCCTTTGTATGGCTGAGTAATATTCCATTCTATATATGTACCACATCTTCTTTACCCATTCATCTGTCAGTGGGCATTTAGGTTGCTTCCATGACCTGGCTATTGTAAATAGTGCTGCAATGAACAGTGGGGTGCATGTGTCTTTTTCAATTACGGTTTCCTCTGGGTATATGCCCATTAGTGGGATTGCTGGGTCATATGGTAATTCTATTTTTAGTTTTTTAAGGAACCTCCATACTGTTCTCCATAGTGGCTGTATCAATTTACATTCCCAGCAACAGTGCAAGAGGGTTCCCTTTCCTCCACACCATCTCCAGCATTTGTTGTTTATAGATTTCCTGATGATGCCCATTCTAACCAGTGTGAAGTGATACCTCATTGTAGTTTTGATTTGCATTTCTCTAATAATTAGTGATGTTGAGCAGCTTTCCATGTGCCTCTTGGCCATCTGTATGTCTTCTTTGGAGAGATGTCTATTCAGGTCTTCTGCCCATTGTTTGATTGGGTTGTTTGTTTTTCTGATGTTGAGCTGCATGAGCTGTTTATATATTTTGGAGATTAATCCTTTGTCCGTTGATTTGTTTGCAAATATTTTCTCCCATTTTGAGGGTTGTCTTTTTGTTTTGTTTATAGTTTCCTTTGCTGTGCAAAAGCTTTTAAGTTTCATTAGGTCCCATTTGTATATTTTTGTTTTTATTTCCATTACTCTAGGAGGTGGGTCAAAAAAGATATTGCTGTGATTTATGTCAAAGAGTGTTCTTCCTACGTTTTCCTCTAAGAGTTTTATAGTGTTTGGTATTACATTTAGGTCTTTAATCCATTTTGAGTTTATTTTTGTGTATGGTGTTAGGGAGTGTTCTAATTTCATTCTTTTATATGTAGCTGTCCAGTTTTCCCAGCAACACTTATTGAAGAGACTGTCTTTTCTCCATTGCATACTCTTGCCTCCTTTATCAAAGATAAGGTGACCATATGTGCATGTATTTATCTCTGGGCTTTCTATCCTGTTCCATTGACCTATATTTCTGTTTTTGTGCCAGTACCATATTGTCTTGATTATTGTAGCTTTGTAGTATAATCTGAAGTCAGCTTTGTAGTATAATCTGAAGTCTGATTCCTCCAGCTCTGTTTTTTTTCCTCAAGACTGGTTTGGCTATTCGGGGTGTTTTGTGTCTCCATACAAATTTTAAGATTTTTTGTTCTAGTTCTGTAAAAAATGTCACTGGTAATTTGATAGGGCTTTCATTGAATCTGTAGATTGCTTAGGGTAGTATAGTCATTTTCACAATGTTGATTCTTCCAATCCAAGAACATGGTATATATATATATATCTCTCCATCTGTTTGAATTGTCTTTGATTTCTTTCATCAGTGTCTTATAGTTTTCTGCATACAGGTCTTTCACCTCCTTAGGTAGGTTTGTTCCTAGGTATTTTATTCTTTTTGCTGCGATGGTGAATGGGATTGTTTCCTTAATTTCTCTTTCTGATCTTTCGTTGTTAGTGTATATGAATGCAAGAGATTTCTGTGCATTAGTTTTGTATCCTGCAACTTTACCAAATTCATTGATTAGCTCCAGTAGTTTTCTGGTGGCATCTTTAGGATTTCTATCTATAGTATCATGTCATCTGCAAACAATGACTGTTTTACTTCTTTTTTTCCAATTTGTATTCCTTTTACTTCTTTTTCTTCTCTGATTGCCATGGCTAGGACTTCCAAAACTATGTTGAATAATAGTGGCGAGAGTGGACATCCTTGTCTTGTTCCTGATCTTAGAGGAAATGCTTTCAGTTTTCACCATTGAGAATGATGTTTGCTGTTGGTTTGTCATATATGGACTTTATTATGTTGAGGTAGGTTCCCTCTATGCCCACCTTCTGGAGAGGTTTTATCATAAATGGGTTTTGAATTTTGTCAGAAGCGTTTTCTGCATCTTTTGAGATATTCATATGCTTTTTATTCTTCAGTTTGTTAATATGGTGTGTCACATTGATCAATTTGTGTATATTGAAGAATCCTTGCATCCCTGGGATAAATCCCACCTGATCATGGTGTATGATCCTTTTAATGTGTTGCTGGATTCTGTTTGCTAGTATTTTGTTGAGGATTTTTGCATCTATATTCATCAGTGATATTGGCCTGTAGTTTTCTTTCTTTGTGACATCTTTGTCTGGTTTTGGTATCAGGTTGATGGTGGCCTCATAGAAGGGGTTTGGGAGTGTTTCTTCTTCTTCAATTTTTTGGAAGAGTTTCAGAAGGATGGATGTTAGCTCTTCTCTAAATGTTTGACAGAATTCACCTGTGAAGCCATCTTGTCCTGGACTTTTGTTTGTTGGAAGATTTTTAATCACAGTTTCAATTTCATTACTTGTGATTGGTCTGTTCATATTTTCCATTTCTTCCTGGTTGTCTTGGAAGGTTATACCTTTCTAAGAATTTGTCCATTTCTTCCAGATTGTACATTTTATTGGCACAGATTTGCTTGTAGTAGTCTCTTAGGATGCTTTGTATTTCTGTGGTGTCCATTGTAACTTCTCCTTTTTCATTTCTAATTTTATTGATTTGAGTCCTCTCCCTCTTTTTCTGGATGAGTCTGGCTAAAGGTTTATCAGTTTTGTTTGTCTTCTCAAAGAACCAGCTTTTAGTTTTATTGATTTTTGCTATTGTTTTCTTTGTTACTATTTCATTTATTTCTGATCTGATCTTTATGATTTCTTTCCTTCTACTAATTTTGGGTTTTGTTTGTTCTTCTTTCTCTAGTTCCTTTAGGTGTAAAGTTAGATTGTTCATTTGAGATTTTCTTGTTTCTCGAGGTACGATTGTATTGCTATAAACTTTCCTCTTAGAACTGCTTTTGCTGCATCCCATAGGTTTTAGATCATTGTGTTTTTGTTGTCATTTGTCTCTAGGTATTTTTTGATTTCCTCTTTGATTTCTTCAGTGATCTCTTGGTTATTTAGTAACGTACTGTTTAGCCTCCATGTGTTTGTGTTTTTTACATTTTTTTCCCTGTAATTGATTTCTAATCTCATAGTGTCGTGGTCAGCAAAGATGCTTGATATGATCTCAGTTTTCTTAAATTTACCGAGGCTTCGTTTTTGATCCAAGATGTGATCTATCCTGGAGAATGTTCCTTGTGCCTGTTAGAAGAAAGTGTAATCTGCTGTTTTTGGATGGAATGTACTTTAAATCTCTCTGGTCTATTGTGTCATTTAAAGCTTGTGTTTCCTTATTAATTTTCTGTCTGGATGATCTGTCCATTGGTGTAAATGTGGTGTTAAAGTCCCCCACTATTATTGTGTTACTGTCGATTTCCTCTTTTATAGCTGTTAGCAGTTGCCTTATGTATTGAAGTGCTCCTATGTTGGGTGCATATATATTTATAATTGTTATATCTTCTTCTTGGATTGATCCCTTGATCATTATGTAGTGTCCTTCCTTGTCTCTTGTAACATTCTTTATTTAAAAGTGTATTTTATCTGATATGAGTATTCCTACTCCATCTTTCTTTTGATTTTGATTTGCATGGAGTATCTTTTTCCATCCCCTCACTTTCAGTCTGTATGTGTCCCTAGGTCTGAAGTGGGTCTCTTGTAGACAGCATATATATGGGTCATGTTTTTGTATCCATTCAGCGAGCCTGTGTCTTTTGTTTGGAGCATTTAATCAATTCACGTTTAAGGTAATTATCGATATGTATGTTCTTGTTACCGTTTTCTTAATTGTTATGGGTTTGTTTTTGTAGGTCCTTTTCTTCTCTTGTGTTTCCCACTTAGAGAAGTTCCTTTATCATTTATTGTAGAGCTGGTTTGGTGGTGCTGAATTCTCTTAACTTTTGCTTGTCTGTAAAGCTTTTGATTTCTCCGTCAAATCTGAATGAGATCCTTGCTGGATAGAGTAATCTTGGTTTTAGGTTCTTCCCTTTCATCACTTTAAATATGTCATACCACTCCCTTTTGGCTTGTAGATTTTCTGCTGAGAAATCAGCTGTTAACCTTATGGGAGTTCCCTTGTATATTGTTTGTCGTATTTCCCTTGTTGCTTTCAATATTTTTCTTTGTCTTTAATTTTTGTCAGTTTGATTACTATGTGTCTCAGTGTGTTTCTCCTTGGGTTTATCCTGCCTAGGACTCTCTACACTTCCTGGACCTGGGTGGCTACTTCTTTTCCCATGTTAGGGAATTTTTCTACTATAATCTATTCAAATATTTTCTCAGGTCCTTTCTCTCTCTCTTCTCCTTCTGGGACCTGTATAATGTGAATGTTGTTGCATTTAATGTTGTCCTAGAGGTCTCTTAGGCTGTCTTCATTTCTCTTCATTCTTTTTTCTTTAGTCTGTTCTGTGGCAGTGAATTCCATCATTCTGTCTTCCAGGTCACTTTTTCGTTCTTCTGCCTCAGTTATTCTGCTATTGATTCCTTCTAGTGTATTTTTCATTTCAGTTATTGTATTGTTCACCTCTTTTTGTTTGTTCTTTAATTTTTCTAGGCGTTTGTTCTTTAATTCTTCTAGGTCTTTGTTAAACATTTCTTGCATCTTCTTGATCTTTGCCTCCATTCTTTTTCCGAGGTCCTGGATCATCTTCACTATCATTATTCTGAATTCTTTTTCTGGAGGGTTGACTATCTCCACTTCATTTAGTTGTTTTTCTGGGGTTTTCTTTTGTTCCTTCACCTGGTACATAGTCCTCTGCCTTTTCATTTTGTCTATCTTTCTGTAAATATGGTTTTCATTCCACAGGCTTCAGAATTGTAGTTCCTTCTTAAATTTCTTAAGATTTGTTTTGTGACCTAACATGCAATCTGTCCTGGAGAAGGTTCTGTGTGCACTTGAGAAGAGTGTGTTCTTCTGCAGTTGGATAGAATTATCTTTATTTATACTTTAGTTTCATTTGTTCTACAGTATAGGTTAATTCTAGTGTTTCCTTATTGATTTTCTGTCTGGATGGTCTGTCCATTGTTTAATATGCATTATTGATGCCCCTAATATTATGGTACAGTTGTCTATCTCTACTTTCAGGTCTATTAGTAGTTACTTAATATATTTATGTCATCTGATGTTGGGTGCATGTATACTTACAATTATTATATCCTCTTGATGAATTGACCCCTTTTTCATTACGTAATGACTTCTTTGTCTCTTGTTACAACTTTTGATTCATCTATTTTGTCTGATATACATATAGCTATCCCTGCTGTCTTTTGGTTCCATTTGTGTGGAATATCTATTTTCATCCCTTCACTTTGCACCTTTGTGTTTCATTAAAGCTAAAGTGAGTCTCTTATAGACAGCATATATTTGGGCCTTGTTTTTTATTCATTCAGCTATTCTATGTCTTTTGACAGGAGAATTTAATCTCTTTGCATTTAGTATAATTATTGATATGTAAGGAATTACTATTGCCCCCTTATTAATTGTCTGGCTATTTTGTAGCTGCCTTGTTCTTGTCTTCCTCTTTCACTGTTTTCTTTTATAAATTTATTATTTTCCACAGTGATGTTCTTTGATTCCCTTCTCTTTATCTTTTGTGATTCTTACGTAGGTTTTGCCTTGAGATTACCATAAAGCTTACAGTAAACATCATATAAGCACCTATTTTAAGCTGTTAACAACTTAACAACAACTGTATACCAAAAATCTACCTTTTTACCTCCCCCCGTTATGTTTTTGATCTCACAATGTACATTTTTTATATTTTGTATTTATTAACAAAGTATTATAGCTATAGTTATATTTAATACTTTTGTTCTTTATCATTTATACTAGAGTTAAGCGCATAACCTACTACCATGTAACAGTATTGGATTATTCTGAATTTTACTATATACTTACCTTTGCCATTGTGTTTTATATAGTCATATGTTTTCATGTTACCATCCTTTCATTTCAACTTAAGGAACTTATTTTACCTTTTTTTTTTTTTTTGTAAAGCAGGGCTAGTGGTGATGATCTATCTTGGTTTCTGTTTATCTGGGAAAGTCTTTATCTTTCCTTCATTTCTGAAAGACAACTTTGCCAGGTAAAATATTCTTGGTAAACTTTCTTTTTCTTTCAATACTTTAAATGTATGATTCCACTCTGACCTTGCCTGCAAGGTTTCTCAGCAGAAACAGCCTTATGGGGGTTCCCCTGTATGTGAGGAATGTTTTTTTTTTCTCTTGCAACTTTTAAAATTCTCTCTTTGTCACTGATTTCAGACAGTTTATTATAATGTATCTTGGAGAAGATTATTTTGGTTTGAAACTTTTTGGGTTCCATGAGTATTATGAACTTGGATACCCAAATGTCACACTAAATTTGGGAAATTCTCACCATTATTTTTTTTTTAAATAAGCATTCTGCCCTTCTTCCTTCTCTTCTCCTTCTAAAACTACAATAATGAATAAATTATTTCTTTTTATGGTGTCCCGCAATTCATATAGGCTTTTTTCTCACTCTTTTTCATTCTTTTTCCTGCTCTGACTGGAGAATTTCAAATGATCTATTTTCACGTTTGCTCGCTGATTTTTTACTTGTGCCTGGTCAAGTGTGCTATTAAAGATTTCTATTGAATTCTTCACTGCGACTGTATTCTTCAGTTCTAGATATTTTTTAATGGCTTCTATTTCTTGTTCAACTTCTCATTCTATTCATGTACTGTTTTCCTGATTTCATTGAATTGTTTTTCCATGTCTTCTTGTAACTCACTGAGCTTCCATAAAACAGCTTATTTTGAAATCTTATTGGATTCTTACAGCTTATAGTGAATTCTTACTCCTCTTATTGGATGAATCCATGTCTTTTGGGTTGGTTACTGGAAAATTATTGTGTTTCTTTGATGATACTGTGTTTTCTTGATTTTTTATATTCCTTGAAATCTTGAACTGCTGTCTTTGATTTTGAAGTGGAGTCACCTTCTTCAGCCTTTACTGACTGGCTTTGGGAGTGAAGTATTTTCTATCAGCCCCTCTGGGGATTCTGAGGCATAGATCTTCTCTGTGGGCATGCCTACTCCACACATCTTGCTTCCTCTTATAGCAGAATTCTTAAGCTTGTATGCCTTCTCTTGATTCTGCCAAGCAAGATGGACACTGGCAGCCTCCCCTTTGCTTTCCCTAGGGTGGTGCTGGAAACCACAAGTTTGTGGTTTTTCCCAGGCCCATAGAATTTGTGTGTACTCACTAGCCGTCTGCAATGGCTCACTCTTACCACCATCAGGAACATGCACAAGGAGCCAGGTACAGGGTGGGGTGTGTGTGTGGGTGAGGCGACTGGAACACCGGTGGTGCCCAGGGGCCTGTTGTGGGTATCCACAGATGAGTCATTCCCAATACTCATGGGCAGGCTTCTTGATAGAGTCTGTGATGCAGTTAGTTGGATTCACATTCCTGTAATGCCCTACAAGAGTCCTATCTGCTGCTCTCCAAGATAGCCCCTGCCCCCTAGTCATGTAGCACACCTCAGTATTCTGGATGGGGCAGGATAAAAGTGAGTCTCCAGCAACTTCCAACAAAGCTCAGCAAGACAGATGCTAACTTACATGCTCTTACTTTCCCCCATGAGAGAAATCACAAGTCAAGAAGGTGTTTCTTGGCATTGAGCCGTCACACCTTAGGCAGGGATTGATGTGAATCTTCTCATATTACCTGATTCAATGCATATAATCTTGGATTTTTTGCTCCGAAAGTGAGCTGCAACTTCTCCACTGGATTCTTGGACTTCCACAAAGGCTGTCTTGTCCATAGGTTATTGAAAATATCAGTGTTATTCAGGGACTCCTGAATTGTGTTAAGAGAGGCTGAAGCTGGTTCATGGGCTGTAGACTTCAGGCTCTATAGCCAGGACTGAGGTCTGTATACCTATTATCTGTTTCATGGGTGGGCCTGATTACTCTTGGGTACTTTGGTGTATGTTGCTGGTGACAGAACCAGGCATGGGTACGCCTCATTACTCTTGGGTACCTTGGTGTATGTTGCTGGTGACAGAACCAGAGCCAAACTGGGCTGTAGCTGACTCCTCAGGTATATTGAGCTTTGTCTGGGTCTGTAACCAGGGCCATGGTTACAAGTCAGCCACGTAGCTGTGGGCTTACTTTCTCAAAACAGCTCTCCTCAGTCTTGGACTTCACCATGGTTTCACAATCCCAATGCGCCCACAAAGGCATTTCTGTGTGTATAAATACCAAGTTATTGTTGTAGAGGGGAGATACATGTGAAAGATATCTTATTTCACTCTCTTGCTGATATCAATCCCCATTTCATTGTGTTTTATTGTTGTACCTCTCTAGGGTCTCATTCTTTGGAACAGTAGTGGTTCTCAAATATCTGAGTCATCTGAGATGCTTATTAAATATACATATTTTAGAGACTCAGAGAAATTTATTAAATCAGAAATTCATGGAATCAAGATAAAGAACCACATTTCTAATCTGCATCAAATAATACTGACCTAGGTGGCAAGTAGTTTCCATGGTAAAAAAGACTCCACTCACATCACCATTCTAAACTCAAAGAAGGGAAATTTTATCTTGTTAATCTTATTTCTCCATTTTCTGATACATAATGACTTATATTAATAGACATTTATTTTTAACGAAAAATTGTGTATCAATGGTAATATATCCATCAATTCTAATTGGCAAAAACATTTTATTATTGGTACAGACATCATTTTACTGTAAAGCTAATTTCTTTCTTTCAGAAAGAGAATTACAGTCTTTTTAAAGTCAAATACATTATTAGGAGATTACTAACAATGTCTTTGTGCTAATGTAATGGAATAACATTACCCTTTTATTCATACTTGCCAAAACTTGGAAGTAACCAAGATGCCCTTCAATAAGTGAATGGATAAATAAATTGTGGTACATCCAGATAATGGGATATTATTCAGTGCTAAAAAGAAATGAGCTGTCAAGCCATAAAAAGACATGAAGAAAACTTAAATGCACAGTACTAAGTGAAAAAAGCCAGTCTGAAAAGGCTACATACTATATGACTTCAACTATATGACAATTTGGAAAAGGCAAACCTATGGACAATAGATAACAAAAAGATCAGTGATTACTGGCAGTTGGAGGTAGAGGGATGACTAGGTAGAGCGCAGAGGATTTTTAGGGCAGCAGAATACTCTATATGACACTATAATGATGAATACATGTCATTATACATTTGCCTAAATCCATAGAATGTATAACACCAAGAGTGAACTGTAATGTAAACTATGGGCTTTGGGTGATTATGATGTGTCAGTATAGGTTCATCAATTGCAATAAATGTGCCCCTCTGGAGGGGGATACTGATAATTGTGGAGGCTGTGCATGTGTGGGGGAAGGGAGATGGATAAGCTGTACTTTCCTATTTTTTGGTGAACCTAAAACTGTTCTAAAAAATAAAGTTTATTAAAATAAAGCGTAGATAGCAATGGGGACAAGAAGAAATTTTTTTTCACACAGAGACCTGACCTGGGGAGAGGAGAAATATTTTATCTTATATGTAGTTTTGATTTTTTATACAGACTTGTACTGGAAATGTATTTACTGAATGGTGACTATATTGGTTCTTAAAATGCCTGCAAGAATGTATACTATCTAAGAATAAGCTAAAAAATGCATAGGGCCTTTCATGTTTTCATGGAGGGGCAGGGGAAGATAACCCCCACTGAGTAAATTTTATGGAAAGATTCTGAGACCAGAATAAAGCAAAATATCTCATTTTAAAAAGTCACCTAATATTCACCCCCACCCCAGACCTTCTGCAAATCAGTAAACTCACAGTTTCTTACTGGTTATTAGATGCAATCACAGTGAGTGAGGAAGTAAAACTTAGCAGTAAGTTTTGTGGATGTCACTTCTTCTAACTGCTTGCTCTATATCTTACTGACAGATGTTTGTAAAATACAGCTGGCTAACATAAAATACTTACTTTTGGAAAAAAAAGATGTATTTTCATATGTGTGTGTTTTTCCTTGCTAAAGCAGTTTACAGCTGCAGCTGGTAGCATTAGAGATGAGTAGATCCTTTGAAAGGCCAAGAAAGGCCCTTAGGGCATATTTCTACTCTAGGTCTCAGATTCCAAAAGCAACTAATAGACAACATTGGGGACAAACTCAAAAGTTGCACTCCCAACCTGAGTTGAAAATAGTGTATATTTATATTTTGTCATGGAAAACCTATTAAAATGCCTGAAATCTAAGCCTGAAATCAGAATCTCACTGACAATACTGAACTTGTTGTGCCTTC
This sequence comes from Balaenoptera ricei, assembly GCF_028023285.1. Taxonomy (NCBI): domain Eukaryota; kingdom Metazoa; phylum Chordata; class Mammalia; order Artiodactyla; family Balaenopteridae; genus Balaenoptera; species Balaenoptera ricei. The sequence continues at coordinate 82,947,683 of NC_082643.1, forward strand.
CATTTTACTCTCTCTCTCTCTCTCTCTGCATCACATCTTAAAATGATATTAAGCATCATCCTTTAATTTATACCAGACCATTTGAAATAAATTAGGACAATACTAAGCACATCAAAAAGTCTTGGATTTTCTTCCTATTCAATAAGTAAAATTATTAGTCCTTAATTATTGACTCAATAGGACAAAAGGCTTAAAAAGTAGAAAAATAAAAATAAAAATAAGATAGTCTGTGACTTTTTGTAACCAAAACCAAGTCCACCATATCATTATGTCTTCAAACTCATGGTTATTTTTTTGAGAACCACCACTGCAAAGTTTTTTTTTTTTTTTTCCTTTTCTTTTCTCTTTTTTCAAGTATCTTCTTGGCAACATTACATATATATTACAATAGCATCAAGGCATTCAATCTGTATTTCAGGACCAAAACTTTATTTCAGTTGCTCATTGAGTTATTCATTCACTCAACAAACATTTATTCAGCACCAAATATATAAGCATATGAGATAGAAATGTTGTTTGCTCTCATGTATCTTATATTATAAAGGGAAATACAAAAAATAACAGTGTAGGTGTATGTATGTTCATTAAATGTTTCTGTAACATCTTGTATAAGATGTTGTGGACTGAATATCTGTGTCCCCCTCAAAATTCATATGTTGAATTCCTAACCCCCAGTGTGATTGCTTTTGGAGATGTGGCCTTTGGCAGGTAATTAAGGTTAGATGAGATCATGAGGGTAGAGATTTTATGATGAGATTAGTGCTCTCATAAGAAGAAACACCAGAGAGCTAAGCAGCTCTCTGGGGCTCTAGCTCCTTCTCTCTTTCCTTCTCCCTCTATCTCTCAATTTCCCGCATACACACACAAAGAAGAGGTCATATAAGCACACAGAGAGAAGCAAGCAGTCTGCATGTCAGGAAGAGAGTTCTCACTAGGGACTGAATAGTTTGACCCCTTGATCTTGGGCCTCCCAGCCTTTAGAACTGTGAGAAATAAATTTTCATTGATTAAGACACCAGTCTATGGTTATTTTGTTATGGCAGCCTGAGATGATTAAGACATATATGTTCATAATAATAACTGTGATGAAAGTTATGATGAGAAATGCAGAATGCTGGCAGCACTTACCAATGAGACCTAATCTAATTTAGGGAGTTTAAGAAAGTTTCCCTAGCACTTCCCTGAAGAAGTAGTATGTATTACTGACCTGTAATATGAGGAAAAGTAATCCAGATAAAGAAATTATAACTAAGTCATTAGGTATGTGTGGTTTAATTATTAAAGTGCTATGATCATAATTGTAAAAGATCATTCTAGCTTCATTTTGAAGAATGAATTATAAAAGATCAAAGCTAGAAGCATGAAGCATATAGGTCAGGTAAGAGTTGATTATAGCTTGCACGACAGTGGTCATAGAGGTAATAGATTTTATTAGATGAATTCTAGATGCATTTGGAGTTAGAGACAAAATTAATTGCTAATAGATTTATATGCGGGTAAAAGAAAGAATTATCAAAAACTAGATATACATTTCTAACTTCGAAAATTGTACTGCTCATGGTGGAGTTTTCTAAGGGGAAGAACCTTCTCAGACTGGGAGAGGTGCAGATTTGGGGAAATAATCAGTAAGCCTTTTGGACCCATGGTAAGTTTGAGTTGCCTACTAAACATCTAAGATAAGGTATCAAGTGAGCATTGAATATGCATATCTGAAATTTTGTAGAAAAGGCAATCAGTGTTGAAGATTCAGAATAGAATTATAGATTATAATTGTTTTAAATCCAAAAGCCTTAATGCATGCTCACTGGAGAGCATAGATACAATCATAAGAGAAAACCCAAGATGCATCCAAAGCTTTAAGTAGGAGAGAGGGGGGAGCTAACAAAAGAGAAAAAGGAAAGGAGTTGTCAGTGAGATAGAAAAACCTATAAATGTAAGCTAAAAGAAAGCAAACAAAAAGGTAAACAGTTATTACTTTTTCCAAATACATCTGAGTCTAAAAATATGAAAAGATAAATTGATCATTGGATTTAGAAAGCTGGAAATAAGGGACAACATTAAAAAAAAAAAAAAAAGAGCCTCAATGGAGCTATAGAGAGAAATAGTAGAAAACTGCCATAAAGACAAAAAAGAAAATTATTATTGAGATAAGAGAAGAAATTATTTAGAAAAACAAAGAGACACAAGAAAATAAAGTACCCAAACCCATGGCCCCAAGTACAGGAGTAAAAGGGGGGAAAATACAGATTTCCCATGAAAAGGCTTTAAGGAAATCAGTTATTAGAAGGAAACCAACAGTGAATTTACAATACGAAGTAAAGACGAAGGGAACATTTTTTAAAAATTGAATATATGGACAAATTTTTTAGTAAGAAAAGAATTTTAGAAGAGGGAAGTATGAGAATCTGTATCAGATTATTGGATGTGCAGGGTAGTGTGCCAGTGAGCGTCTGGGCTAGGTCTCTTCTTCCTAAGGTAAACAGATATGAATCATTATGGGTTTTCTGGACATATGTCATATATAAGGAATGAATTCTAGGGAATTCACAAATAGAGATATTTATGTTATAGATATTGATTACAGACCTACATTTAAAATTATACTAAACTCTTTTATGAGGCCTTCCACAAGCCTCTTCTGGCTGAGTTTTATTCTTGTCTTATATGTTCATATATTGCTACATACACATCTCCATTCTTTCCATTATTTTGTTTCTCTGATTTTCTGTCCATGAGTCTTTCTCTCCCACTACATCTTTTGAGAGGAGAGATTGTGTATTATATTTCTTTGGATTCTGGGTACATAGAATGGTGCTTATGAAGTGCATACAAAGCACTAGAAATGTATCAGTTGATGGCATTAATTGACTTCAAGCATCAGGAAGGGGGAAAATACTCATGTGTCATCCAAGGGACATTGTAATGAGATTTTCTTCATAGGCTTCTTAATATGTAATATGAAATATAAAGTTTTAATTCACAAGAACATGGGTCTTTTTTTTTTTCTTGGAGGGTTGTGTTGGAAGTACAACTTTATCAAAGAAGTTCAGTCTCGTAAGAAGAATCATGTTAGTGTTTCTTAGTCTTTATCTTTTTATACCTGAAAAATAAACAACAACCTGTTTGTAGGCAGAGAAACTTAAAACCATCTAATTGTTTCAATCAGAGAAAATTTAACACAGGGAATTGGTTACAGTTTACTGAAGACCAAAGGAACATAGTTTATGAGAAAGTAAGTAGAGATTAGAAACAGCAGAAAGTACAACCACTACTAAGACTGGAAAACTCATAAAAGAAGAGATGTTATGAGAGCCCCGAAGCTGGTACTCTATAGCAAGGGCTAAACCTCAGCAGGAACTGAGACCCAGAGGGAAGGGCTATTTTGTAGGAGAGAGAATAATGGAAAGAAACAGCTGATGCCAGTGAGTCTACTGGAAGCAGAGAAGAGAGCTTAGAAATAATCTCACTTCTTTCCTACACTTGACCTATATTCTTCTGATTCCAGAGGGCAGACACTTAGACAATTTTGTTCTATAATACTAAGGAAAGCAAGAAGAGTGTTAGGAATGCATCTAAGAGGAAATAGACCGATTACTGGCACACATTCTTAGATAATAGGTATTCAAAGATAAATCTCTCAAACATATCTTACTAAATAATATAAGATGATGACAAAACACTTACAATTGTATTATTACTATAGAACAACTTGGCTGAAACTGTGAATGCTTGGATGCGTTTAGAAGTATTGTCCATTTATTCATAAATTTGTATCAGTATAGAAAAATCTATGACTAAATCTTTATTCCCTCATTTGGTTCACACATCAGAAAAAAAAATCCATTCTTTTCTGATTTAGAAAGAATAGTATTAAGATGGTAGAGTTCACTGACTTTTGAAAGCATAGGAAGAAATTGATTGAGCAATATTTCTTGCCTCAGATCAGCGTTGTATGTCATTTTTAGTTTGAAATTACCCATTTGACTCTGCTGCAGGAAAATGATGTTGGACAATTTAAGTAATAACAATCAAAATTAATGATTATGTTTTCATTAAATTCAAATGCACTAGAAGAATTGGCATTGAAATCATGTTCCACCATCCAAAAGGAACACTTTATTTTCAATGTTTTTTCTTAATAATTTTCATATGTAATGACATAGAATAAGTCAAAATCACTCCCGTATATTCAACCAATAATTTCTTAGTTGGGGATTCAGTTTCAGCTCATTTTTGTTCCTTAATAGGATGTATTTATTTAAAAAATAGAAGGGGGGGAATATCTTCAACTAAACATAATTATAGATACTTCTGATTAATATTGTTGATATTAGTGGATATTTTCCCCCTAAATTCAGTGGGACTTTTGTTAAATCAATTACTATTTTCCTGTTACTGAACAAATAATAAATCAGCCTGGTTGAGGGCAATGACACAAATCGTATCAACTAGTAAATTAAAATACACCTTAGCTTTTAGCACCTTCTCGGGCTTACCTGATCAGAGTTTTCCAGGCAAAGACAAAGTGGACCAGGGAGCGGGGAGCTATAGATAGGTAGTCTGGACAGTAGAAATAAATACCCTGTGCAAGAGCCTAGAGGGAAGAGAAAGCGTGTCATATCAGGGACCAGCAAATAATTCTATCTAGGTAAAATGTTGAGTACTAATGCAAATGTGACAGAATATAGAGCCAGAGTGTTAATAAGGAAAAACCCACGTCATGAAAGCCCTGGAATTTGGCAAATTATCCAGAGTGATGGAATTTCATTGACTTTTTGAAAGGGAGAAATGTGATCACATTTTCATTTTATAACATCCTTTCCTTAGTATTGAGAAAATATTGATAGCGATATTGCATTAAATTGAAAGGAGAGAGAGCAATTCAAATGTTGTTACAATTATCCTTGAAAATGATATTAGTTCCTGAGCTACTTAGAGGTGAGAGGGATAAGAGAGAATTAGGATTATTTAAAAGCCATAAAGAAGAAAGCAATGAATAGTCTTTCATTAGATGAGACATGTGAGTTAGAAGGAAGCTAATCCAAAACCATGGTTTAACCCTGAACTCTTTCTATTCTGTGTTTGCTCTTGTGTAGCTTCACATGGCTGGAGAGAAAACACAACCACATGGACTGGGTCTCAGTTAACTTGTACATGGTTTTTCAGTGCTTCCTGGCTCTCAAACCATACTCCGCTAAGTCACTTACTCTCCCACTACCAAGAATCACTGTTTCACACATTTTCGTCTCCAGTCAGTTGCTCAGTATTTCCTTTCATACTCATTCTCAGGTGATACCCCTGCTGTGTATTTCACTGGGATAATTGGAAGGAATTTTATAGACTCCTATTGTCATATCTACACATCTACCTGCCCAAATATCTGCAAACACTTTCTTTGTGCCTAGTTACTGATAATTCTCTCTCAAACATGCCCCTTTTTTTGGATATTAGATCTAATACCTTGTTACCATAATTACCTTACCTCCAAAAACTTAATGTCAGAGCAGTAATTCTTTAGTGATGTAGTCAAGTTTCATGGCCTTAAAAACCATCTATATATTGATAACTCCCATTTTTTTTCTCCAGTACCGTTCTACATCCTGATATTCCACCACTCTTGACATTTCCACTTGGATATCTAATATACCTCAAATTTAATATGACCAAGATAGAATTGCTCCTTTCTTCTCAAGCTTGCTTCACCAATAACCTTTCTTCAATTAGTTGATAACAACTCAATCTTTCCACTTGTTTGGAACAAACATTTTTAAGTCATTCTTGGTTTTTCTCTTTCTCTTATATCCTGTGTTGAATATGTTACAAGTCTTACTTGTTCAACATTCAAAATACATCTAAAGTACTGTCACTTATCATCCTATATTACTACCTTCTGGCCCAAGCCACTGTTATTTCTCTCTTTGGATAAGTGCAAATAGCCTTCTAATAGATTCCCCTGCTTCCATGCTTGGACACCTACAGTCTATTCTTTATTCTTCAGCTAGAGTCAGTGAATCATGTCACTCTTCTGTCATCCAATATCTCATAATTCTTCTCATTCCACAAATGCAATGCCAAAGCCATTGACATGGTCTACACGGTCCTTCTATACTTCCCTCATTACTTCTAGGATGTTAATTCCCCATTACCATTGACTTCATCATCTACTTCTTACTCATTGCTTATTCATCTCCAGCTATACCAGCTTTCCCCACGTAATTAAAATATGCAAGGAATATTCTAATTTTAGTGTTTGTTTGTTTTTTTTTCCTGGATATTTCCTCTGACTGTATCAGACTGGATCACTCAATCCCCAGTTATTCACTTGGATAATTCCATCACTTCCTTCAAAGCTTGGCTTAAATCTTACCTTCTCAATTAAGTCTACCCTTGACTACCCTATTTAATACTACAAGTTTCCCACCAACCTGGACCTGTTTAAATCTCCTTTAGCTTACTATCATCTCCATTTATAAAATATAATTTACTTATTTACTGTATTTACTGGTAATTTTTATCTCATCTCTATATTAAAAGCTCAATAGGTCACACATCTATGCTGCCTTTTCACAGATATATCCAAAATAATGAAAACAAAATCTAGAGCACAGTAGGTGATAAGTAAACATTTATTAAATTAAAGAATGTATGCATGGTTGTCTCTGGGTATATGCCCAGTAGTGGGATTTCTGGGTCACATGATAATTCTATTTTTAGTTTTTTAAGGAACCTCCATACTGTTCTCCATAGTGGCTGTATCAACTTACATTTCCACCAGCCGTGCAAGAGGGATACCAAAGAGGAAGGTGGGGGTTGGGATGAATTGGGAGATTGGGATTGACATATATACACTGTTGATACTATGTATAAAATAGATAACTAATGAGAACCTACTGTATAGCACAGAGAACTCTACTCAATGCTCTGTGGTGACCTAAATGGAAAGGAAATCCAAAAAAGAGGGGATATATGTATACGTATAGCTGATTCACTTTGCTGTACAGTAGAAACTAACACGACATTGTAAAGCAACTATTCTCCAATAAAATTTTTTTTTTTAATTTGATTTTTGAAGAATGAAATAATGCCATTCGCAGCAACATGGATGGATCTAGAGATTGTCATACTGAGTGAAGTAAGTCAGACAGAGAAAGACAAATATATGGTATTGCTTATATGTGGAATCTAAAAAAAGGGTACAAATGAACTTATCTACAAAACAGAAATAGAGTTACAGATGTAGAAAACAAACTTATGGTTACCAGGGGTAAGGGGGGGGAGGGATAAATTGGGATTGACATATATACACTACTATATATAAAATAGATAACTACTAAGGTCCTACTGTATAGCATAGGGAACTCTACTCAATACTCTATAATGGCCTATATGGGAAAAGAATCTAAAAAAGAGTAGATATACGTATATGTATAACTGATTCACTTTGCTGTACACCTGAAACTAACACAGCATTGTAAATCAACTATACTCCAATAAAAATTTTTTTTAAAAAATGATGCATACATGGAGTCTGTTATTTTTGCCCAATTTTTTCTAAAGGCATTTCTGTTTGAAGTGTAAACATCTTTCTTTTCTTTTTTTTTTTCCTTTATTATTTTTTTCCTTCAGCATCCCACCCTGAGGTCATAGAGATCATTAGATCTAAATGATTGAATAAGATAGATGCCAGGAATATAAAGAAAAATACCTTAAAGTATCAATATATAAAATGTTATCCAGTGGCTATTTGGTTTTTGTTTTTTTAAATTTAGTCCTTTGAACCATCTGGAGGTTGTGTTGATATCCACATTTTATATAGGAGGACTGGCACATGCAGAAAAATTAAGTAACATGCCCAAGGTCACAAAACCAGAAAGTGGCACAACTACTGTCTGAGCAGAAGAATTTTCAATTTTTTCCCTCCATTTCACATGGAGAACCATTATAATGTTCTACTTTTTATTTCTTATCTCTATTCTAAATGCCCTGTTTCTTCATATATTTTCTACTTTCTCATCACTCTAATCACATTTTTTAGGCTATAGAATTTGTCAGTGATTATAGCCTGCCCTTCCAAATCAAAGTGCATTTCTGTATCAAGTCTCAGTTTCAGTTTGGGTGTATAAATATGGTAATATGTGTCACCGGATTATTTCTTTTGAAGCAAAACTTGTTCATTCCATTAACATAATAACAGTGATATTGGTGTTTGCCATGGCATGACTAGCATATTTAGCTCTCTCTATGGTGACCAGGAGGAAATATTAATACATGCATTTTTTCCCAGATGCTTGCTTGCATTCCACCTTCGTGCTTCTCATCTGTTCTTAATGTCTCTCTTCCTTTTACCTTTATAAAAACCCTAATAAATATGAGATATATTGCTAGGCACTAGGAGCACAGATGTAAAAACAGGCATAATCAAGGCATTCAAGGTACAAATTAGGGAGATACCTTTATACATCAGACTGGGATACATTCTTCTCTAAATGCTGTGATAGAGATATATGCAAATAGGGGAAATTAGGTTTTATTAGCATCTCATTATTTTTTCTAAGTATATGTTTCTGTGTGTGCTTACTCACAACAATTAATTTGAACTGAGTCTTTGTCATTTTTTTTTAAAAAACCCTACTTCTGTTTTTAGGTGTGATTATATAACAAGGAGATACAGGAATTACTTGTCACACGTTCTCTGGGATTTCAAAGTTTTTATTTAAATAACATTGAAGATGTCATAGTAATTTAGTTTCAACCTTTGAGAAAAGTGTTCTACAGAGACTGAGCGTATTGTGAAGCTTTTTGCAGACTTAAACCAGAACTATTTTCAGGACAATTTAACATTAAGCTAGAAGATGCTTTAAATAGTAGTAGCATGCCTTTTGAATTTAATGGCTGTACAACTTCAATCACGAATACTTTCTCAAATTCTTTTTCAAACTGAAAATTAAAGAAGATTGTTAAATACTCTAACCAGATAAAGCTTAGATGAAACTTTTGTTCCAGATATTGTTGTGCTTGTTTGGTTGAGTCAAATTCAATATTATTGTGAATGTCAGAAGGAATTTGGCATCAGCGCTGCAAATATTTTGTTTGAAAACGTGTATTTAAACAGCTGAGTTAACATAGAGACATCTGTGCATCTTTCTAGTAACAAGGGACCCAAAGTATGTTTTCTAGACATTGGTGCTAGCAAAGACCGGTGTGTCAAATCCTGGGAAGAGTGAAAAGTATGAATTCATCACTCTGAAAGCAATGCTTTTTATTGATCTTTGGGGAAGAAATAAGGGAAATTCAGAGAATTACACAGGAATAGATATGTAGAATAGAAATTTTTCATGTGATGATCATCAAACATCTTTGGAACTCCTTTCTTTGGCTTGGGAAATTTCTCCTACTCTGATTCACATCTACCAGTGTAAAAGCCAAAACTTGCCTTTCTAGTCATAGGACCAGAGATAACACAGGTCTGTGATTCAAAAGTGAGAACGCACAGATGCACAGAATTCTATTTTTCTTGAGGAGGCATTGGAGATATTTAGCTTTAGGAGGACAGCAGGATCAGGAATTTTGCTGCCCACTCCCTTGATCTACCTATAAAAGCCAAGATGTCTTTGATGAACTACCCATTGCAGAATGGTTGTAGCAGTAGTTTCTTCCGTAAAGCAATTCCCGTACTAGTCTATGTACTTCTCCTGCTTAAGTAACTTCCCCTGCCAAACTCTCTGGCACTACTGGAGAGTCCGTGAGGTATGAAATATCGTTTAATGAGTTTATTGTCTGATATAATTCTGATTGTTGTAACCAAGAACTCTATGTGATACAAGTGACTTCATATCATGGCTCAACTTTTTCATGTCTCTTTGGACAATTTTCTCAATTTCCTTGCCCTTCTGCCTCTGTCACAACTTTCTAGGAAAACACATACACACACACACACACACACACACACACACACACTTTCATTTATATTTTGGTTTCCTCTTTGCCTTCGTGCAGACTTCTGAGAGCTGCTTAAAAAGAAAATCACAAAACGGGGCTTGTGACATCATGATAAATTCATATTAATCAATCTCAATTTGGCCCTTCTCATCAACATTTAAACATTCTCAAAGTTCTGAAATATTGAAAATTATATATTTCCCATTGTACCTTATCTATATTAGCTACTCATTTTAACTCTTCCTTTTTTCTGATCTTAATAGACCTTTGTCACTCATAACAACTTCAAGGTCTTTTGGTTGAAGTGACCATGCAGTACAGTGAAGATAAAGCCAGGAAAGTGGGTGACTTAGTTTGGATGACAAGAAGGTCCATGGTGGGACCATTTCAAGAAGCAGTACTTGTCTTGCCTGTAAGTGGGCTTGGATAAGCCTGTGTTTATAAACCCTCTGGTTAAGACGGAATTTATATATCATCTATTATGGTTGACAGGAGAAAATAAATCATATGAAGGACTTAAAATATTTTTTTCTTGTGAAAATATGAATTTTAATTTTAAAAAATTCTAGAAGTGTAGTTATATCAACCTTAACACTTTTTTTTTTTAAAGGAATGCCTTTATTTTTATTTATTTATTTATTTTTGGCTGTGTTGGGTCTTTGTTTCTGTGCAAGGGCTTTCTCTAGTTGCGGCAAGCGGGGGCCACTCTTCATCGCAGTGCGCGGGCCTTTCACTATCGCGGCCTCTCTTGTTGTGGAGCACAAGCTCCAGACGCGCAGGCTCAGTAGTTGTGGCTCACGGGCTTAGTTGCTCCGTGGCATGTGGGATCTTCCCAGACCAGGGCTCGAACCCGTGTCCCCTGCATTGGCAGGCAGATTCTCAACTACTGCGCCACCAAGGAAGCCCTCAACCTTAACACTCTTAACACCTTTTTTGTAAAACACTCATCCCTTGATTTCCCTGATACTAAATTCTGAGTTTTCCTGTACCTCTGTCCTTCTCCATCTGAGCTCTAATTCCCAATACTCAACTATAAAATAAATGTTCAGTAGCTTCAATGCATCTTAAACTCAACACATCCACATCTGAATTCTCTATCACTTTAAAACCTTTTTACTTTCCTTCTCTTCCCCTGTCTATCTCTTCTTCCCATACTTCCCTCTGTCTTAGGAAATATCTGTGACTCTGTCTTCTCCCTCACTTCTCATATTCCATCAAACACCAGTCTTACAACCGTACCACCACTTATCTGTCTGTAAAATTCACCTACTTTTTTCTTCCTCTGTATATACTATGTTATTGAAGACACCATCACTTTTCACCTATATTACTGTAAAAGGTCTGCTGATTGGAAATCATGTCTATCCTCTTATCCCCTTCCAATCTATTCTCCACAATGAAGCCGTAAAAATAATTCTAAAACATTGATGAGTAAATGTCTTCCCTTGTGTGAATCCTTTCCAAAGCTAACTTTGAAGCTAATGATGTTGCTTACTACTACTTATTCTCCTGGTCAAGACTTAAATATACTTTTTTAGAGAAGTGTTTTAAAACTCGCTACAAATAGTAATTTTTATTTTAGATGATAAGAATTAGGACAAAAGTGATTTCTTGTGTATCCCTTAACTACTTATTGTGGATATAGATGGTTTTACTACTTTTGTCTTTTAACCTTTCTTCTAGTTTTATAAGTGGTTGATCTACTGCTTTTACTGTATATTTGCCAATGAGATTTTTCCTTTCATAATTTCATATTTCTAGTTGTTGTATTTTCTGCTTAGAGAAGTCCCTTTAACATTTCTTATAAACCTGGTGTAGTGCTGCTGAACTCACTTAGCTTTTGCTTATCTGTAAAATTTTTATTTCTATTTCCAATCTGAATGATAGCCTTGCTGAGTAGAGTATTCTTGCTCATAGGTTTTTTCTTTCATCACTTTGAATGTATCATGCCACACCTTTCTGGACTGCAGAGTTTCTGCTGAAAAGTCAGCTGAGAATCTTATGAGTTCCATTGTATGAAATTAGTTTTCTCTTGCTGATTTTATGATTCTCTCTTTATCTTTAATTTTTGCCATTTTAATTATATTGTGTCTTCGTTTGGATCTCTTTGAGTTCAGCTTGTTTGGGACTCTCTATGCTTCTTAGACCTGGATATATGTTTCCTTTAGCAAGTTAGGGAAGTTTTCAGCTATTATTCCTTCAAATAAGTTCTCTGCCCCCTTCTTTTTTCTCCTTCTGGGACCCCTATAATACTTGATGTTGTCTTAGAGATCTCTTAAACTATCATCATTTTTTAAAATTATTTTTTCTGCTCAGCTTGGATAATTCCCACAAGTCTGTCTTCCAATTCACTAATCCATTCCTCTGTATCATCTAACCTACTGCTGTTTCCTTCTAGTTTTGTTTTTTTTGTTTTGTTTTGTTTTTCAGTTCTTGTATTCTTCAAGTCTGTTTGTTTCTTTTTCATATTTTATAACTCTCTGTTAACCTTCTCACTGTGTTCATCCATTTTTCTTCTGAGTTCAGTGAGCAACTTTATGATCATTATCTTGAACTATTTATCAGGTAAATTGTTTATCTCCACTTCATTTAGTTCTTTTTTCTGAGGTTATTTTTTGTTCCTTCATTTGGAACATATTCTTCTGTCTCCTCATTTTTGCCAAATTTTCCTTGTTTATTTCTATCTATTATGTTGGTCAATTATGTTTCCCAATTTTGGAGAAATGGGTTTATGTAGGAGGTGTCTTATGGGGCCCAGAAGGACACTCCCCTCTGATCACCAAGGCTATATGCTCTACAGCCGCCCCCTATGTGGGTCACATGGGCCCTTCTGTTGTGTTGGGGCCAATTACAGTGGGTGAACTTGTTGATGGGGCTGGCCCCAGACCCAGTTGGCTACCAGGCCCTGCTTCATGTGGTGGCTGCCAGCTTGCTGGTGGCAGGGCCGGGTCCCAGTGTGATTGGCTGTGGGAACTAAGGGGTCCCAGGGCTGGTGCTGGCCCACTTGGGGTGGGGTCAGGTCCCAGGTCTTTTTTTTTTCTTTAGATTCCACCTGTCAGAGAGATCTTATGGTATTTGTCTTTCTCTGTCTAACTTATTTCCTTTAGCATAATACCCTGAGGGTCCATCCATTGACCCTCAAATGCTATTATTTTTTAAAAACTGAATATTTTTTTCCTTTGTCTACTTTGCTTCTAGCAGTTTAATGATAAAAGGTGAAATTGAGATAAAAATGTCAAAGATAGTTCAGTAAATGAAAAGCAGAAAAATATAACCAATCTGAATATTTGAAAGTTGTCTGCATTCTGATATCACTGCTTCTGGGTACAGAATGAATATATTTTCTTTCTTTTACTCTGTAGTATTTGTGGGACTTTAGTATTGGCCACAGGGACTAGTCTAGAAACACAACTAGATGAAGCTTCAACCAAGTTAGAATGTTATTGGTTTCATTAATTAACAGAGCAATACAAAATATGGGGAACTTCATTAGCTTTTAAGATTATAGTTATTTTTCTCTCAGGCCTCAGGGTACATGCTTAGTTTGATTTTAGATTAATTTTCTTTTTAAGCATTAAACATATCTAGTGGGAGCTTCCCTATTACAGTTAGTTAGTGGAGCAAACCATTATGTGGATTTTGTGGGGAGCTGATATAATATTAATAAGAACGCCATACCAGGGTAAATGTTGAGGAACTAGAGATTATTCAGTTTATCTGTCTGTGACAACAGTGGAGCACAGCATTGATACGATGGGTACGATGGAACTGAGGACACCAGTGGTCTATATTGTACATGCTAGTTGTTTATTTATTTATTTATTTATTCATTCATTCATTCATTTATTTGGCCTATAGGTCCTGGCAAGAAAGTTTGCCAGAAAGAAGAGTGACCACATTAGGGAACTGGGGCTTTGTCCTGCATAGCTGTAATCTCCAAACCAAAGATTATGCTATCTTCTTAAACTCCGCCATAATACCATCTCAGTCTAGGCTCAGTCAGAAAAACAGAATAAGGGACTTAAACATAGGAGTTAGGATTTACAGGAGAGAAATGAGAAAGGTGGGGAAACAAAGATGAGTAAAGTCACCAAAAAGGCCAAGATTGCTACACCAGAAAGTCAAGGAAGTAGAGTAGAGGCTGTGGCCCTTAACCTGATCTGTTAGCTCAGGTGGTTCTCAAAGGAACCTGTTGTGATTCTCAAGAATGTCCCTCCTGTCTCTGTCATCAGCATTAAAGCAGGTGATAGATAAGCAGTTCCAAGCTCTGTGAATCTCATGTTTGTTCACTACAACCTCTTCTTAGGAATCACATAATTTACTCCCATTCCCCTTGCCTTACATGAGTTTGTCTCATTCTTATTCTTACTAAATATCATGCAGAGAGGGCATTCTGGTAAACATGGTTCCAGATCTTTTGCCTTCATTGTAAAGAACAGCACTGGAAGTAATGCCAATTTGACAAAAATTCAGAATAGTTTCTTTGGGATAGAAACTGACATCAATCATTTAGTAGAGGAGGAAATTAAAGTTTATAGAGTTTAGGTAGCTTGCCTGAAAATGCAGGTCAAAAATGAAAGAAAATAATTAAATGCAGGGTATTTGAACCACAAAGAAAGTGTTATCTTGTTGTTTTTGATGGTTGTTTTTATTGTCTTCATAGCATCAATGATTTTGAACACTAGCTTAACACTGGAATTACAAAGGGCTTCAAAAAATTGTAAGCAGCTATGTGAAGCTCCAGAGATTTTAATTTTACTGCCCTGAGTTGGAATGAATGGAATTTGATTTCTGTCAAAACACCCTAGGGGACTCTGATGCACAAGAAGGCATGAGAAACACTGAAGTAGATCAAACTTATATTCACTCAGGATTTTCAAATTGTGGATCATAACATACTGGTGGGAATAAATATTTTCCTCATGAGCCTTTAACAATTAAAATTTTCAAATCCACTCTTGTTCTTACAAATAAATTATAGACAATTCTATGACTTATAATTTAGTATTATTTCTAATATTAGTATTATTTCATTTCCCATGTCTTAATGACTACTATATAAAAGTACATATATATCAGTGATTACTTACAATTGTGATTCATACACTATCGTCAGTGCACTGCTATAGAAATCAATTATTCTACTTTGAATATTGGCAGGTTTGCACAGTTGTGAAACTTAGTGAAAATCTATAAAACTAAACAGTTGGATTGCTCAAAAATTTCTGGGAAATTTCTTTATTGTACGGATAACATCATTTTTATGTTTAATGGATTTTATCTTTTAAATACAGTTTTCTTATAATTTACAATAATAAATAATTTGATATATGGGTAATTGCTTAGAATTATTACTGACAGAAAGTAAGTACTCAATAAGTAAAGTTTTTAAAAAGTGGAGAAGAAAAGACATAAAAATGTATATACTGAAAATATTTACATTGTTTTTGACCTGGTTTTTGCAATAGTGCACACTTACATGCATATAAATTTTATTTAAATCATTTCATAGATATTTATTTCTGTCTATATATTTAACTGTACTATTTGTCATCAAATCTATGAGGCCATTGGTTGTAAGAGATACCATTTTTATGTGTCACTAGAGAGAAAAAACCCTGCTAAAAAAGCTGTAACACAGGCTTTATTTCACATAGAACGCTTATTTTATACCCTTTGAAAAATCTCTTAATTTTATTTAAGTATAGATTTTTCTCCTTAATAAAAGGAAAATATGACTAAAATAACTCAGTTTAAGTGGTAGATCTTACAAGTGTCCATTTTCCTCCATTTCTGGATACATGGAAGACTGAGAGTCTCAATCCCCATGCACTGAGTTATTGCCATGTCTGTTGACCTGATAATAAGATGGAAACAGAAGTGAAATATGAAATTTCTGCACTGAAGTGGTGATTGTTGGAGAAGCTTCATGCAACAATGGAGCCACAGGTTTGAAGCAACTTGGCCATTGATTCACCACACAGAAGACAGTGTCTCTGAAAATTGAGCTAGATTTGCAAAATAATTTGCACAAGTAAGAAATAAACTTTTATTGCATTAAATCATTGAAATTCTGTTACTGCAATATAATATATCCCATTTTGATGAATGCAAATATTGACACAAAAATGGAGCAATGACCTAGAAACTTAAAATATATGGCTGGGCCATGAGTAGTGAAGGAACCAATAGGGGCTAGAATGATGGCATTCCATGTTTCAGTGGAAAAACTTTCACTAAAATTACTATGTACACTACCATGAGAAGTAGATCACACTTTTAATGAAATAGTAGTACACTTTGGTTGTTATCCATGGTGTTTTTGCTAGGTATCATCAGAATGAAATTAGTGTGTTAAAGAATTGGTTGATTTGCATACGGGTGTGAGAAGAGTCCAGAAGTTCATGGACTTTAGAATTGGAAAAGACAGCTGCTTCTCCATTCTAATGAATAGACAACAAGTTTGAGAAACACATGAGAAGGAAACATGCAAGGAAGCCTTTCAACTGAGCAAATCTCCCTGTTATAACAGATAAGATTAAAGGTGTCGAGTCCAGTAATTTAGGGAAAAAAATTTGACTAAGTTTTAGCCTTCTCTAAAACTGCAAAAACTTCAAAACTGTCTCTGCCAAATCAAAGAGCAAAAGACATGGGGCAAAGAAAGCAAGGAAATACAGCAGATCTGAGAATTTGTATAGTTGCCAAAGAAATGAATCTGGACTGAATGGGTAATCACAAGATACCTAAAAAAATAAAAAAATAACACTCTAAATCATTTTTGAGCAGGCAGTAAACTAAGAAAAGTAGTCAGTCCTCAAAGAGAGCATATTCCCCATTGTCAACTTCACATTGGCTGAGGAAGATAATAGAAAAGAAAGAAATCTCCTTCCCAGAGAGTAAAGCCAGCATCCGCAGAGGAAAAGAAGGAAGGTACTCACAGAGAACAAAATCAGTGCCTTAACAGGAAATGAGAACATCCTCTCCCCAGAATAGGAGCCCCGGGTGCACATAGCATTTCAGAATGCTGTGGACCAGTGGCCGTATCTCTGCATATGGACTCTTGCTGAACAGGCATCTGAATTTTGGTATACGGGGTATGAAGGATGGATAATTTTTTTTTCACAGGTCCTCAGATCGAAAATGACCTTATCTAAAAAATATATATGAAAACTATAGTGTATTACAGCTTAGTCTTTGAGCTCAGTCTTGAATTTGAATGGGATTTGGGGCTTGTCTTCCTTCGGGAGGGTTCTGTCTGTTTGGCATGAATCAAATATTTGACAATCAAGTAGTGAACTCTGATAGGCATTATTTGTATTCACCAATATTAGGTTTACTTCTATTTCCCTAAATTAAGACATCACATCCTAGGCTCTCTGCACATGAGTGGGCCCCCGTGATTACTTCTAACCAATGCTAATGCAGTGAAACCCATGTAATGTGAGATTTTTCCATTCTCTCTCTTCTCTACTTTTTCAGTAACTATGGAGGTAGCCTCAGTAAGATGATTGAATTACAAGGTAGAAACACCTTAAATTGCTGCTTTGCAGAATAATTTTTATAAATCTGTATGATAGACAAACATTTGATGTGATAGCCTATAGCAATCTCTAGCATAATCTGGCCAATTCTGACTGAGAGAGTTAAAGCATTTCTAAAATTTCTTCACATTTAGGGCATGATGCTTCGGAATTATTTTGGGCTCAGAATAATCAGTGTTTTTCATTTCCTTTGCAATATTGTTCTGTGTGACATCAAGCTAATGGCGATGCTGCAAAGCCACTATTATTTATTACGTAAATTTTGATCCTGGTCCCTTGTTATCTTATAAGAAAATATCAACAGATGGCTTTTAGAGTAAGTTCACTGCATGCACTAACATCGACCACTATATCAATACTGTTGCCTGGCTGAGAATAATTGTAAGGCACCTTCATTGTAACAATGCATCTTAATTTCAGAAATGTTTTTAAAAGTTGATCTTTAAGTTGATGAAATACAGCATATCCCTCAAAATTTGTTGGCATACTGACACTTTCTTAGGAACTTGCAGATACTGTTCTCTAAAAAAAACAAGTTAAAACAAGGAAAAATAAAATGGAACTCAGCAAATTAATTCATCAAGAAGCCCAAGAAGATAGTGTAGAATAGGTCTAAAGAATAGACCAGATTGTACAATGAAGCCCCTAGTAGATATAGATAGGCAATAAGTAAAGAGTAAAATGAAAATAAATAAAAAATAAAGGTCACACACACACAGAGTGAATTATGAACTGAACAAAATATCTGATGTTATACATCTTTTGAATAAAATGTAAAAATCCTTATAAGAAAGTTCTGCAAGAGGAAAAGAAAGAAAATAATAAGTCTGATAATAATAATAATAAAAGCTGTATATGATTGAAAATATAACCAGAGTATATACTTTGGCTCTGTAATTAACAATACTTGCTTAATTATAAAAATAATGACTTTTTGTTGATTGAAAAATAAAAATAGTACTATAACTGTATAGCAAAAATGGAAATGGACAGATGGAATTTATAAAGGAGGGCCCAAATCTCACCTCCAAGTGGAAAATGTAAATAGATAATGACTAAATTTAATGATCCAAGGGATAGTATATAGACAAATCATTCAGATACTGAATAGAACTATCAGGAAAAAAATTAAAAGAATTAAAATTGTTATCTCTGGAAATAATTGCAGGATGGGAAGTGTTTATTAGGAAAAACAATGTTCATTTTAAAGCCATCCTTAACAGTTGATATTTCAACTGCAAACATGTGTCACATTACTAATATTAAAAAATTTTATAAAAATAATTTAAGAATCACATCTCCATATTTATATGAAGATACTTATTAATGTGAAACTAACGGCTTCCACTATCATAGAGCTTGAAGTAAGTCAGAAAGAGAAAAACAAATACCGTATGCTAACACACAAAAACGGTACTGATGAACCTAGTGGCAGGGCAGGAATAAAGACGCAGACATAGAGAACAGACTTGAGGACACGGTGCGGGGTAAGGGGAAGCTGGGATGAAGTGAGAGAGTAGCATTGACATATATACACTACCAAATGTAAAATAGATAGCTAGTGGGAAGCAGCCGCATAGCACAGGGAGATCAGCTCGAGGCTTTGTGACCACCTAGAGGGGTGGGATAGGGAGGATGGGAGGGAGGCTCAAGAGGGAGGGGATATGGGGATATATGTATACTTACAGCTGATTCACTTTGTTGTACAACAGAAACTAGCACAACATTATAAAGGAATTATACTCCAATAAAGAGATAATAAATAAATAAATAAATAAATAAAATAACGACTTCCAAGTATCTGGCATGCCATTGTATAGTTAGAGCTTAGGTATACTTTCCTAAGTGACCCCTACTACTTGGCTCACACCAAAGATTAAAAGTGAAACTCCTATATTTGTTTATGCTCAATATTGTGGATAAGTTTTGGGGCGTCTGGATTATACTGTCTTCCTTTAAAGCAGAGATCAGCAAATTATGGTTATGGATTAAATCTGCTTAACGCACATTTTTGTAAATAATGTTTTGTTGGAACACAGCCCCATTTATTTGTTGACCTATTGTCTAAGGCTCCTTTCTGCCTGCAATTGCAGAGTTGACTGGGTGTGGCCCTCAAGCCTGAAATATTTACTATTTGGCCTGTTACAAGAAAAGTTTTCAAGCCCTGCTTTAAAGGGTGTTACCATTCCTTCTGGCAGGCAGTCAGGATTGGTTTTATTCTTTGTTTTATTTCAGTTTTATCCTTAGCCCAGAATGTTGTCCTTGGGACATGGTCCTTAACTCCTAAGTGGCTTTTATGGAGTCTTACTTAACTGAATACTGGAAATGCACAGTGAGGCGTCTGTAGTCTAATTAGGCTGGTCCAATATCTCCCTGACATGCATGTCCCACTGAATCTTTCCCTGCATGTATGTGGCTTCATCCTCTGCCAAGCTCCTGCAGGAAACCCCCATGTAGATTTAGGGATTGCCCTCCGTGTAGCTCCCTTCTTCTGGTAACCTGCTCCATAAATTCCAGCTACCTCAGGAGCCTTGAAATCTGCTATCTGCCTCCTGGGCACACCAAAGAACTTCGTGCCCTACTTGGTCTCAACCTCTCTTTACCATGGCCGAAAAGTGACCCCGGAAGAAAGGTGGTGTGAAAGTAAAAATGTGTGTTTCCTTTCTCTAAAGGATTGTAGTTCTGTGAGGTCTGTTATCTAATGCCTGAAAACAGTTGTCTCATATATTCTGCCCAGTTTTATAACTATTCAGGCAAGAGAGTTCATCCAGTATCAATTACTCTCTAGTGGCTAGAGTGGAAGAATCTAGGCAACGCACATTTTAATTGTAGTGATTGGCAATGGTACAATATCAGACTTTGGTATAAATTAAAAATATCTTACCTGTCAGTAATCATTAGCTCATGTAACCTTCCAGCTCTGCAGGATCTGAGGTGACCTCAGTTCCCAGGCCATATGCTGTTCCTCAGCACCATAGTAATAGTGCTCTCTGAAACCCAGACAAGGCTCAACTCCAGCCCTAAGATACAGCTTCAAAGGAAGAAAGCCTTTGATATTTCCTTAATGTTTCTTGCCCCATAATGTATAGGCCAGTCTGCTCCTATTCCTCCTCCCTGACTTCTGGCTATGCAGATTCATTACTGACTTCAGTTTCTCTCTGATGTTTTTTTGCATTTGATTATAGCCCTTTCTCTCTCTCTTTCCCTCTGTGACTTCCACTTAACTTTGACCACACCCAAATTACTTCATTATCATGATTAACCCCAAATATGCATCATTATCAAATTACTCTAATACTAATTCAATAATAATATGATAATATTAATAATGATAGACAGTCATTTATCTCAGACTGTGGAAAGCATACCCATGTTCAGAAGAGATAGAGTCTGTGTTTGCACACACATTTATTGTTATATATAAACCTTATATGTGTAAGGAAAGTGAAAATTCCCCAACAATCTGAAGTCTGCTATGAAGTAGCCCTCAACAAGTTTGGGATTTCTTTGGAATTCCCTGATTTAACTAAAAAAAAAAAAAAAGTAAGTGTTTCTTCCCACTCTATAGCATCAACATTTTATGTAACATAAAGTGGTTTAAATTAAAAGTTAAATCAGTTAACTTCCTCTGTGTACTACCAGAAATATTTCAGCTAGGAGTAAATAATATTTGTAGTGAATTAACTGAATAAAATTTACTAACCAATTTTTTTAATCTTTCACAACAAGAAATTTGGAGAAAGAGAATTTAGGAATAGTGCAGGGTCCTAATGATTTCACAAAAGAAAAAAAATACTAAATTTCTGCTTTTTCACTAAAACTGTGTAGTTTTCTTAACTCATGATTACGAAACAGCTAATTAAACTCCAGTGTATATCTTCACCCAAGGCAAGAAAAAAGGTAAGGTATTGACCACAACCACATTTTTTTCCTAGAAGCCCCCCCAAGACTCACATTTTCCTGGGCAGAGATACTTCACGTGGCTATCCCTCAAGCCTCTCTAATATATACCAGCAAATGAGAAAGGAATTGGAATTGAGTTTTCGCTCATCAGACAACAACATTGCTTCAAAAAATTTTTTTATTCCCAAAAGAAGCACCATGTTCCTTTCATGGCTTCTTGAAACCCCTGGCATATCCCTGGATCATACACCAGAATGAAAACAAGGATATTACACATAAAATGTATTTCTCTGTATCTTCTAGCACAAAGTTTGTGTGTGGCTACATCCTGCTGATACATTTTCTTGGTTCCAGTTCTGGCATGTTTTGCTTCTCTTTCCCCATCAATAGCTCCTCAGCCTCTGCACACACACACACACACACACACACACACACACACACACACATACATACGCAATACTAGCTCTTAACATAGAAAAAGTCAGTCTTTGGGGCTGGATGCAGGGTGGTGGTGGTGGTGGGATGAATTGGGAGATTGGGATTGACATATATACACTGACATGTATAAAATAGATAACTAACAAGAACCTGCTGTATAAAAAATAAATAAAATAAAATTCAAAAAAAAAGAAAAAAAGCATTATAAACACAGAATAAATCACCATTGAAAATTGAAAAAAAAAAAAAAAAGAAAACGAAAAAGTCAGTTAGGTAACTAGATTCTGTGTCCAGTCTTATAACTGGTACTATAAGCTGATGGTTGACAATACATTTCTTTGTTTTTTCTTCGGTAGAGATTCACATGACTAATAACTTTCACTTTATATATTCACAACACTAAAAAAGCATATTGATATTAAAGTGAAAAGGAATGTTTCTTTTTACTTTCTTACATATGTGTATATGTTTTAAGATAAACTATTTTACTTTAAAAGCTAATTCAATTTATTTCAATGCTCCAGAATTTTTTTAATTGCATTATTATCAGTAATAAACATTTACTCACAATCTATCTCATAATTATTATAATACGACCACAAAACCATGTTAACTGCTGTATTCTGTATTGTAGGCAGATTTTATGAAAGGCCTTTATTCTTCTTTTAAGCACTTGGTTGGAATAAACTATATCTTCATTTTTTGTTTATTTATTAGTTTATAATGCAGGGAAAATATTCTAGGAATAAACATAGGTGCAGCACAACCTATTTAAGTCCCCATAAACTGGACTAAGTAGTGAAGTCTTAGAAAATAGCCTTTATTGTTAATTTGATGTTGCTATTTTCAGGATTTTACTTTCTCTGATAACAGTGATTTGATGGCTTTGGTGACTTAGTGTATTAATATTTATACATGGCAATCCATTATAAAGGGTTAGTGGAAAACATGTATTGTACAAAAAGATTATATTTTAAAATTAAATTAAGTTTCTCTCTATTCTCTTCTCAAACTTGTTATTCTGTTGCTTAGGGCAGACCCTTGGTGACAATGACCGCTATGCTGCAGATATTCCTTGATGTTGGATAATAAAATCCCTGTGGGGAAGCTACACATTTGCCTAGTGCCAACACATTCTTGGCAGCCAGAACTTTTGCATGATAAATGTTGCAATTAAAACTATTGAGTTGTGCATAAAATAACCTTCTTCAATCTTGTTTCAAATTTATCTGAAGGCTATTAAAAGAATATAAACATATGAAGTAGAATTTTCAAATAAGGAAAGTGTATATAATTTACATATCTCATAGCTTAATAATATTAGTAATAGCAATACATTTTAAAAAGAAAACTTTCTTTTACCAAAAAGAGAATGTTATTTTGTGAGATTCCAAAAGTAGAGGAAATACAAGATTAACTAGCATGACTTCACTTGATTATTGTTAAGAATATCTTCTTTTAAAATGTATATTTAATAGAAGGACATTTTTCTCTACTACTGTCTATTAGTGGTTAA
Organism: Balaenoptera ricei; assembly: GCF_028023285.1. Classification (NCBI taxonomy): domain Eukaryota; kingdom Metazoa; phylum Chordata; class Mammalia; order Artiodactyla; family Balaenopteridae; genus Balaenoptera; species Balaenoptera ricei. The sequence continues at coordinate 82,971,020 of NC_082643.1, forward strand.
CTCTAGTTTTTTGGAAGCAGGAAAAAATTGCCACTTAGAGCTATGTTTCTTTTTAATTTAATTTATATTGTTTGATCTTTAATTCCTATATGGACATATTTTAAATTTTAATTATATGTATAGGTGTAATTGTATACATTCTTGTAATTTTTGTCCATCTTTTCTTTCCTTTTTTGAGTTGATTCTGCTCTCCCTGTCTTTTCCCTTATCAGCCTGAATCACCTCCACTTACTCCCAATATTTCCGTGCACCACCTTAGGACAAATTCTTTCATCTTTTACTGGTATCCATATGATAATATTACACAAATGTATATATGAATGCACATGAGTTCATACACCCATCAGGCACACATATAGAATAAGTTTTATTTGTTCGTGTTTCTTCTAAAGAAAATGGAATCCTACTATGCTCACTTTTCCACAAATCTGTCATTCAACCATATTTTCTGGAAATCCATAATACATCCATTACAATGTTGATTTGATTTCTCTTTCTGTCCTTTTTAAACCACTATGGGTAATACCATAATCAACATCCTTGTGCATTCTGTAGGAACTTCAAATCTGACATGTTGATATTTGACTTCTGCTAAATAAATTTATTGGAGTAACATTGTTGGATTTGTATTTTAGTCTGTAAATATTTTTGTATGTGCCTCTAAAAGTTACAGGCTTCTTTTGCAAATCTCAATGCTATCATCACTTTAAAAATATTAATAGCTTTTTAATATCAAATATCTAGCCAGTGTTCACTTTCTCATATAGCTTTGAATCAGAATAATAAAAGGTAATTGTATTTTAAAAATTTGTTTCTTACATCTATTTTAATTTATAGTTTCTTCCTCCCTCATTTTATTTTCTTTAATTTCAATTGTTGTTATTAAAGAATTTTTGTTATTTTTCCTGAATTTTGCTGATTGTTTCCCAGTGGTGTTATAAGTATGTGCCTCTGTTCACTGTATTTCCTGGAAATTGATAATGCAATCTAGAGGTTTGATTACATCAGAATCAATCTATATAGAGACAACTTCAAAACTGGTGTTGTGTACTTATACCAGCCACTAGATAATGTCTGCTTGCCTAACTTTTTGTAATGCTAGTAACAATTGGGATTATTTTATTGAAGATTGCAAAACTTAATATTCTAATTATTTTCCCTTCTTTGTTTATTAGCTAGAATATTTCTATACAGATATATTTTTCCTGAATAACAATTTGTATTTTGGTTTTTCTGTTTTGATTTGTTTAGAAAAGGCAAAGAAGTCTCCAGTTTTTCTTTTTATTTGTCATTTTCCAAATAAATAGTTGATTTCTCAGCTTCCAGCACAATGACCAAAAATATGTTTTTAAACGTTATGAAATCATGCATTTAATTATTTTTTACATATTTCAGCATATTGAAGTTCTAATTCTGAAGATGTTCAAATTATCCATGGTTTGTAAAGAGGAAGTTATTCAGTTTGGCTCTTGAGTTCTTCAGCTGTGTTTTTTGATGCCCTTGATGCTTGAGAATCATCTCAAACATTTTCTATCCCTGATGTGAAGCAGCTCTTGCTCTAAGAAATCCTGTCCCTTACAGTGGTAATAGAGACCAAAACCTGTACACAAGAAGTGTTCATGACTATGGATGTACTAATTGTTTCTCAGTGTTTTTACCTAACTAAGCTAGAAAAAGATATTTTTTTAAATGAAATATAAGTTCCAAAATGTTCCCAATTGACCTTCAAAATTATATGATTTGTCTCATCCTTCTATTCAATCCCTATTCTCCCACACTAAAATTTGTAATATCTTATTACATAAATTTTGTTACTTATTTGTTTTATCTTACATTACATCACTACATGCTTAACAGTCTCAAAACTGATGATACCATAAGCAATATAATTAGTGAAAAAATAACAATTATATTAATATAAATATTGTTTTGTATGTTTTTTATCCTTAGGGAATATCCCACCAGGATGTGTAATCAAATTACTCTAGTTGAATGCCACTGGGAAGACTTCCACTTTGTGTGGTTACATCACAGGTTTGTACCTCTACACACATTTTCACTTTCTTCGATTTCAATTTTTATGAATTTGCTTATCTTTGATTTAATTTTGTTTTATAATTATGCAAAATGTTTATATGTTTCCAAAGTCATATTTACATATAATGTACATTCATAGACGGCTTCATTCTAATATTATCCTCTCTAATCTATTCCCAGCCTTACCTAAAAGCAAATATTTTTTAAATGTTATGGTTACTGTCCGATAATGCTTAATGAGAAAACACAGATATTTGCATATATAGGAGCTTCTTTAGCTAGCTTTTTAATTGTTTTGAACTTTTAATTTTTCTGAACTTCAAAAAAAATATGTAAATATATGTATTTCATTTTCTCTTTACCTTTTTTAACTTAATAAATCCTGTTATCCTCTCTTTATAGATAAGTTTAGCATTCCCTTTTACAGTTACATAGTACTCTACTGTATGGCTTTTCTTAGTTCACTAAATCAGTTGCCTATTTTCACCAACCTTCTGCTATGACAAATAAGACTGCAGTAAATACCCTGTGCACACCTCTTTTCACGCTGTGTGAGTGCACCTTGGGGATAGAGCCTATAAATAGAATTACTGGATTAAAGGATGAATTTATGTATAGTACTTAGATATTTGAAAAAAATTTTTATTTTATTTATTTAATATTTTTACATTAAATATGTAGGCCAAATGTTCTTTTTTTCTACCAATGTTATTAACTCTTTGAACACACAACTAAAATAAATTTTATAAGCTTTAGTAAAGGAATATTATTTTAAAAATATTAACCATATGAAATTTAATGCATTCCCTTCATACTATTTATGTTTTTATTTTGTTTTGTTTTCTGTCATCACAGAAATATCTGATTTAATGTCACTTTTAAGAGTTCCATTGAGGGGGAGAATGCAGCTTTGTACTGTGACTACTGTTTTCATCAAGTTATAGTTTTCAAAGTTAGTCTTTAAGTTGACTGTGAAAGGGAACTCTTAGGCCTGATTTATCATGATTATTATCATTACTATTACTGTTATTATTATTATTCCCGTTAGTGAGGAAAAATTAAACAAAAGCTAAACTGCTATCTGTAAGGGAACTTAAACTAAATATACTAAAAAAAATTACTGCATGGAAAAGGAGATGTAAACATAAACACTTTGGATAGATTCAAGATTGTTGGGATAACATTTAAGCTTAATTCAGAATGATATACATTAACACCCTTTGTCACCATTTAAATCCTGCTTTTTCTTTGAAAATATGCTCAGTTTTCTGGGTAGCACCTATAATTATCTGAACCTCAAAAATAGCAATGTATAAGCATGCCTTTCTTTCCTTTAATTACAAGCTTTTTCTTGTATACAGAACTAATGACATTGCTTTTAGAAAGGTTGATACAGCACTCCTATTGATTAACTGTTTCCCAGGCCCAAATTCAAGGGTGAAAACACACACTACCTCTTGATGGGAAGAGAATCAAAGTTAATTACAAAGAGGCATGAATATTGGTAGAGGAGACTTTACTGTGGCCATCTTTGCAAAAAATCCACCTACAGTGCTACAGTCTTACAAACTGTCATATTAAAAGCAACTGCAAGCTTCTACTCCATTTATAGTTATTATAAAATATCAGCCATATTACCTGTGTTGTACAATATATCCTTGTAGCTTATTTTATTTATTTATTTATTTATTTATTTATTTATTTATTTATTTATTCTATTTATTTATTTAACATATTTATTGGAGTATAATTGCTTTACAATGGTGTGTTAGTAACATATTTTGTACATCAACTATATTTCAATAAAAAATTTAAAAAGAAAAAAAAAGCAGCTGCTAGAAAATATGCAATTAAAAACGTAGCACGTAAATTAACAATTCCTTGAACATTTAACTTTATAACTTCAGTTATATTTATTACAAGATGTACAACCTATAAATATAACTAATTTGTATCACTGAAGTTCACCACATCCTAACTGAACACAATGTTTCTTTATTTCAGTTAAATGCGTAGTGTTCAGTTAGGTACATGTTTCTGAGTCAGATTGCCTGAGTTTAAATACTGAATCTGCCATTATCTAATGGTGATATTGGGAACACTGAAAAAAAATTTAAGCCTCAAATTGCATTTATTTGAAATTGCCATGATACTAGGATCTCCATCAGCGTATTTTTGTCACATGAAAATGATATGATTTCTTTTTGGCACATAGGGTTATATAGTTATTATTGAGCATTTACTAATTACCAAATACTATACAGAGGATATAAATAATAAATCATAAAAATATATGATTAATTGTTTAATATACCTACATTTCTTTGTAAGAATCAAAGAGTCATTTTGGCTAACTTAAGTTGATGGAACTTACGGAGGAATAAGGAGAATTTCAAAAAATTCAAAAACACGACATGCAGAAGAATAGGACTTCACTGAGGCCAGTGTTTGTTGTAGAAGCCAGAGTTATCCTGAAGGAGAAGTTTATTTCCTTACCTCATTGAGTTGTGGCTGGTCCCTTTGACTTACTTAACCAATGGGATATGAGCAGAAGTGAAGTATGCAAATTCTAAGCGGAAACTTTGAGTCCAGTTTTGGATAGCACTCTAAAGAGAATAGTATGTTCCAAAATGGTGGCTGCTTTAGCCCGTATACATGAATGAAGAATATTCATGGGGCAAAGCCAAGCAGAACAGAACAAGAGTCATAGCTGACTGCTGTGGTTGAAGGAATCCCAGAGTAGAGCTGCGGCTGACATGCAGTGGGAACAGGAAGAACTTCCTTGTGGTTAAGCCACCGAGAAGGTGGGTTGTTATAATAGGAGCACAATCCAGCAAAGTTGATCCAAAGTGGCACATATTGGAATTATGTCCTAAGAATGTTGGCAGAAATTTAGAGATAATACTAGATTGTAGAAAATCTAGGAAACACCTTTATTGAAAGTCTATTAGAATGTGGTGTCTGTGAAGCATATTCGGCAGTCAAAATCCATTCTACTCCCCTTTTTGTTGGAAGATGGTGAAAGTAAAAGCACATTTCCTAGACTCACTTTCAGCTACCTTGACAAGTACATGCTCCCATGTAAGATGTGGAAAGTAGAAGTGACAAGAACACCCTATTTTTGTGTTTCTTGGTAGTTACTACTGGCAAAAGGTCATGAGAAGGATGAGATAGCAGTCCAATTCCACTATCTGACTTAGCTCTATTGTACTCAGAAATAGTAATAACTCTCCTGGATCTTTTGTCTATTTTATGGGATAAATCTCTTATTCAGCCAGGGACCTGCCCATACTTTCCTTGAAATAATTATATAAGCACCTGATTTCACGTATTACATCATTTCCTATTTAAAATAGCTAGATTTGATTTTTGTTTATTTATTCCCTGCACTGAATGTTTGGTAATAAAGGGCCCATTTTGTCACAACATATGATTTTACAGTGCCTGCAAAATAAAATGATATTGAGTACTTGCTGCCCAATTCATTCATAAATTATCCCAATTTATCCATAAATTTTCTAATATAAACAAAAAGTGATTTGAGGAAAAGCTTCTTATGGGCCCATTTGATAAATAAAACCAAAGTTTCACTATGGGAGAAAGAGAATAAAAATAGGAAATGGTGGGAGGTCAGAAAGAAAATATGAATGTAAATTAGAGATAGCAATATGTGTGGTAGGCAGAGTAATGGCTCCCCAAAGATGTCCATGTTCTAATTCTGGAACTTGTGAATATGTTGCTTCACATTGCAGTAGGGACTTTGCAGATGTGATTAAGTTAAGGACCTTGAGATGGGAAGATTATCCCGGATCATCTGGATGGACCCAACTTAATCACAAGCCACGAAACTCACAGTCAGAGAGAGATTTGAAGATGTTATGCTGCTGTCTTTGAAGATGGGGGGAAGGAGCCATGAGCCAGGGAATGCAGATGGCCTCTAGAAGCTAAATAAGGCAAAGACACAAATTTTCTCCTAGAGCCTCCAGAAGGAATGCAGCCCTGCCAACACTTTGATTTTAGTCCAGTAAGACTTGTTTCATATTCTGGCCTCCAGAACTCTGAGATAATAAATGTGTGTTGTTTTAATCCCCTAAATTTGTGGTAATTTGTTACAACAGTAACAGGAAACTGATAAAGTGTGGGATCACATTTTTTTCATTCGTTTTTGTTAACTTATTGTAGTAAAATAGACAAAACGAAATATGTACATATCACAAACTGAACATAACTCTGAACCAGAAACAAGGCCGAGAAACTGAACATTCTCACAACCCAGAAGCTCAACCTAATACATTCAGTTTGCCTCTTTATATAAATGGAATGATATTCTATGTAATCTTTTTATTTAACCTTTTACTCAACACTGTGTCTATAGTGTTTATCCATATTTATTTGGGTAGTTTTATATTATTAAGTACTCAATTCTATATAGTATATCATTGTATTAATATACTGCAATGTCTTTATCAGTTCCACTGTTAATGGGATTTTAAATATTTTCTCTTTTCTTCAATTATAAGCAGTGTGATTATGAACCTTCCAGAACATGTCTTTTGGGGACATGTGCACAAACGTGTGTTGAGTATATACCTAAAGGAATTTACTGGAAGTGAAAGCTTGTTGAGATAAAGGATGTGTATATATTCAGCTTTAGTCAATTTTAACAGTGACAGATTAAAGATGGGAGATAGCCACAAATTCTTTGACAAGCCTCCCATTTAGAGGCGGGGGTCTATTATGTTCCATTCCCTTGAATCTAGGCAGGCTCTGCGTCTTCCTAGAAAAAGTGACTATGGCAGAATGATGTTGTACCTGTTTCTGCAGTAAGGCCTTAAGAGACTGGCTGCTTCTACGTCTGCTTTAGAAATGCTTGCTTATAGCTTCATCCCTTTTGGGACCCAGCCACAAGTGCTGTGAGAAACTCAAGACATATGGAGAAACCACATGTAGGCACTTTCCACAGCCCAATTTGAGCTCCTAGCATCGACTACTAGCATCCCAACTCAAGTGCCAGACAAGTGAATATGAAAGCAACCTGGAAAGTACATTCTCCAGTCCTAGCCACCCCACTTAGCACTATGTAGTTTAAAGGAAAAAGAAAAATCCAGCCAAATCCTTTCCAAATTTCTGACTCACAAAATAAAGTGGTGTTTTAAGCCGCTGAGTTACAGAGTAGTTTATTACATACCAACGTAAAACTTGAAGGAAATTGGGCATCTGGAAGTGGAGTACTACATACCAAAAGCCTAGGACACGTGACACTGGCCTTCAGACTAGGCAGGTAGCAGAGGCTAGAAGGGATGTGAGGAGACTGTACATGAAAGCCAAGACGTCAAGACTTGAAGCCTTGAAGGACAGTGAGAAAATGTTGTTGAAAATTCAGGAGCGGGATAACCGTTGTAAAATGGTTGCCAGTTTAGCGACAGTGTCACCTGCAGGAATGTGGAACATAGAAAGGGTATCTGGTTTAGTAGCAATTTAGCTGGAGAGAGTTTCAAGAGCAATATAGGGAATGACATGTGGCTTCAACGAACTGCCTATGATAAAATACAGGAAGACTGAAGATGGCTTAAAGAAGGAACTGTTAAGATTTTGAGTAACATTTTAGGGAAATATAAAGGAGCAGGAACTTCTGGATTTGAAAATGAAATTGTTTCTCATTTCTAGGCTCTTCCAGCAAATGATTCTTAAAGTAAGAAATAACATCCAGGTAAGATCAAATTCATTATGAGATTATAATAGCCTATGTTAAGTCCTCAGAAAAATCTTAGGCAGATAGCCTGTCTTTTTAGTTCACAGGTCTTAAATTTAAAATAACTGCATCTGAGAAACTTCATTTATTTCTGTGCCTGATTTAAACGATGAGATCTTAGACCTTGATCTTGTTCTTGTGCTTGTTCTTGTTCCTGTAATGCGTTAGGTTTCTACAGTCTTGGAAGGATGATAGTTTGTAAGTGTAAGGAATATAAATAATTTGTGTCTGGAGTATGGATTTTAGTGGCCTTTATATAACTACAGATTCTTTGATATTCTTTCCATCTAGAAAGATAGGTGGCCTGTCTTTCCCTTTGCCTTTAATCTATACAGGATTCATGAGTGCTTTAACCAAAAAAATGTGGCAGAATTGGTGCTGTGTCAGTCTCCAGAGCCAGGCCTACTTCTTGTCTATTGAAATTATTGCTTTTGGGAATCTAACTTCCATGACATGAGAAACCCAAGTGTGTGTGCTGCAATAACAGCCACGGCTCTTGGCAGAGTGGTTCTCAGTTTTCTGTAATTTAAGTTAATCTGATTCTTAAAGGTCCTACCAATTTTAATGCCTTTAAAAATATGATTATGGGGACTTCCCTGGTGGCACAGTGGTTAAGAATCTGCCTGCCAATATAAGGGACACGGGTTCAATTCCTGGTCCAGGAAGATCCAACATGCCTAGGAGCAACTAAGTCCGTGAGCCACAACTACTGACCCTGCACTCTAGAGCCCACGAGCCACAACTACTGAGCTCATGTGCCACAACTACTGAAGCCCGTGCGCCTAGAGCCCGTGCTCCGCAACAAGAGAAGCCACCGCAATGAGAAGCCCGCGCACCGCAATGAAGAGTAGCCCCCACTCGCCACAACTAGAGAAAGCCCGCGCACGGCAACGAAGACCCAACGCAGCCAAAAATAAACAAATTTATTTTAAAAAAAAAAAACCACTGGGGCCTTAAAAAAGTCATTAAAAAATATATATTTATGATTATGAAACTAGAAAATATCAATTCTACATGAATTTTGTTATAATGAGGTATAGTAGAGACTGCTAATTGCCCTTCCCCCAATATCCATTTCACAGTCTTTCTTTATAAATTAACCCCAATATTTTTAGGGCAGAACAGGGTTGAACTTAGTCCTCAAGGTTTCCTTTTAGTTATAGGGATATGACAAAGCTGTGGCCCATGATATGTAGACATCAGTGGCTGGAAAGGAAATAAAAAGTTAGTGTCTCATGGAAAGACATCCTGGGTTCATGAATTGGAAGAATACTCTTTGTTATTGTTAGGATGGCAGTGTGACCCAAAGTGATCTAAAAATTCAATGTAATCCTTACCAAATCCCCAAAATTTTTTTTTCCAGGAACAGAAAAACTGATACTGAAATTCATATGAAATTTCAAAAGACAGAATAGACAAAGCAGTCTTTAAAAGAAAAACAAAATTGGAGGATTAATTTCAAAACTTACTACAAAGCTACAATAATAAATACAGGAGTATAAGCTTAATTATAGACATATAGATCAATAGAATAGAATTGAGAGTCCATTAACAAACCCATAGATGGCCAGTTGACTTTTCAACATGGATGCCAAGATCATTCAATGAGAAAATAATAGTCTCTTCAACAAATGGTGTTCGAACAACTAGATATCCACATGCAAAAGAACAAATTTGGACTTCTATTTTGCAACATACACAGAAATAAACTAAAGATGGACTGAAGACCTGAATGTAAGAGCTACACCTGTGCAACTCCTAGAAGAAAATATTGGAATAAATCCTAATGATCTTAGATTTGACAATGGATTTTTAGATGTGGCATGAAAAGCACAAGCAGTAAAAGAAAGAAACTGGTAAATTTGACTTAAAAAAATTAAAAACTCTTGTGCATCAAAGGATAATATCAAGGAAGTGAAAATACAACCCACAGAATGGAAAAAAATTGCAAATCATATACCCAGTGAGTGTCTAGTATCCCGAATATGTAAAAAACACCTACAACTCAACAACAGAAAGACAAACAACCCAGTTAAAAGTAGACAAAGGACTTGACTCAACATTTTTCCAAAGAAAATTTGCAGATGGCTAATAAACACAGGAAAAGGGGCTCAACCTCATTAGTCAGTAGGGTAATAGAAATCAAAACCAAAATGAGATACCAGTTCACACTCATTTAATGACTATAAAAAAAAGAAAGAAATTAACTGGTATTGGCCAGGATGTAGAGATACTGAAAATCACATTAATTGGTGCTGAGTATGTAAAATATCATGGTCTCAGTGGAAAACAGTTGGCAGGTCCTCAAAAAGTTAAACACATAGTTCTCATGTAAGTCAGAAATTCTACTAAACATATACCCCCCAAAGTTGAAAACAGGCATCCTAACAAACACTTGTACAAGAATGTTCATAGCAGCACTAGTCTCAATAGCCAAAAGGTGAAAATATCCCCAATTTACATCAACTGCAGTGCAAAAAAAGAAGTGGTATACCTGTACAATTGAATTTTATTTAGCCATAAAAAGGGATTAACTATTGATACATGCTACAATATGGATCAACCTTAAAAACATTATGCTAAATAAAAGAAGCCAGATACAAAATGTCACAAAGCATATGATGCCCTATCTATGAAATATGCTGGTTAGGTAAATCCATCGAGGTGAAAGCAGATTAGTGTTCACCAAAGGCTGGGAAGAGATTGCTGAATGAATATACTGTTTCCTTTTCTGGCGACGAAAATATCATGGACCTAGAGATGATGTTTGTGCAGTTTTGTGTGTACTAAATGCCACTGAATTGTACACTTTAAAGAGATTAAATTGTGTGGATTTTACTTCAATTTAAAAAATAATAAACTACATACAAAATATATTAATGTGACTTTAGACACGTGTTTTGAGTTCCTTCCTTATTCCTAACAGAAACGCAGGTGAAATGCCTGAAGCTGGAGCGGTCATTTTGAGACCTTGAAAATTAAAGGCAAAACTAGAACAAAGTAGAGCAGAAAGAGAATGTCTGCCTCAGCTGAGTTTATATGAGAGAGAGAAAGAAAAGAAAACAAAACAAAAAAACCCCAACATACTGCTTAATGGCATTATAGAGAGGTGTTCTGTTACAACCAAATGCAATTTTACCCAATTGTTTAACAGTAAAGAGATCGTAAGTTTATATAGAAAAAAATCATGGAAAATATTTTTAAATTATTGGGGAAAATAATTTTATTAACCCTAATTTAACTCATTATTCATATTGAAATGAGCATAAAAACTCAGAAATTTGAATGTGGATTTCAAGGAAGACTATTAAAATATGCATTGGTAATATGCTTCTCATTTTAAATAACCAAGATGTTCATTAAAGAGCTATTTTTGTGGATTTGCTGCATGGATTATATTCGAGACATCTTCCGCCAGGTGATGAAGGCAGTCTGTGATTGCAAAGATGGTCAGAAATAGACTTGTCTTGAAAAGTTAAATAAAATTTGGAGTAGTGAGTCAAGCCACTTAATTCCCTAAAAGTTTCGTTCTCCATTCCATTAATATTTAAGTATATAAATTTTGGTGATTTAAAAAATTTGTCCATTTTCTTACATCTCTCTGTTTCTGAGTTCTGCCATGTCAAATATTATATATTTTTTGATCACTCTATCTCCACATCTAGTTAGGGTCACCAGATTTAGCAGATTAAAAAGACACCCATTCAAATGTCATTTTCACAGCAAATATGTTCTTACTATAAGCATCTCCCAAATATTGCAAGGGTTATACATATTCTAAAAGCATATTCGTTGTTTATCTGAAACTCAAATTTAACTGGATATTTTTTATCTTATCTGACAACCCTTACTAGTAAAACGCCTAAAATAAAACAGGTGCTCAGCATTTTTTAGTTTGTTTAATAAATGTATGAATGATATACCATTCCACCCCAGTCAAAACTCATTGGCTCTCATTCTCATTGATACTGAAATGTTAATTTGCAGTTCTTTTTCCTTCCCTCCCTGTTGTTGCCTCCACTGTCTCTATAACTATAGTCACCTTCATGACCTTTTTCGGCACTTGGTTCAAAACTATTCAAGGAAATTTTATCTAAATATTATATTGTGTTTTATTCAATCCTGGATAATGCCTATACTCTATTCTGTTACCTAATGATGATATTCCTTAATTTTCCTATATTTTAGACATACACTTCAGTGTTGTATGAAATATCAACTTCTTAATGGACTAAAAATGAGAGGTTTATATGTGTATACTGGATTGCTTTGGAATGTTTTAATACTTAGACTGTTTCAGCTCATATAATTTGAGGAGAACTAGTTTGGAATTCCAGTACCTTTTATGATTACCACTACAAGCCTACAAAATGCAAAACCATATTCAAGTTGATTATATGCTTGTCATGTCAGTTAACCCAGTATCCCATTTTTAATCTACTCATGTGGATTCAATTGCATCATGAGTAGCACAACTGCCATTTCTCCTGCCAAAAATATCCTCATAAGAGATTGTTTGAACTAGAATTTTCATTTCCCTGGAGGAAGTTTCCTTCTGAAATTTTCCTCTGAAAATATGCTCAACATGATGCAGATTGTTTGTATAAATTCTCAGAGCCAGGTTTGTTTTGTTTTGTTTTGATTTTTACACTTTATAGAAGAAACATCTGACAAATTATTATACATGGGGATACTTTAGAAATTTAGGGCAGTTAGTGATGGAATTGGGGTATTTGTGTTACTTTTGGTCAAAAATAAAATATAAGACGAAACTTTGCTGTTGCTCAAGACCTTAACTTTGAACAACCTTGGCCAAATATACACAAAGTCAACTACACAATCCTGCATATATATTTCATCTTGACAAATGCAGGTTCAGATTGTTTTACAGAATTCTGTCAACACTGAAAGGCACCAGAGCCTTAAACTTAAACCTTTTGAAAATCTTACAGTTAATTCGAGAGTTATGATAGTTTCATCTGTCACAGAACCTGACCTGTCAGGTCTTTACCTTTTACAAACTCTGGCTCTTCAGCAAATATGTCTTAATATGTTTGATTGACTGTTAGAGTATATCTTTGAAAACAGCCATCTTTTCACCTCTGGCAAAAAAAAAAGCTAGGAAATGCCTCTGAATGAACATGTTGGGTTTCAAACTATTCAGTGTTCACTGTAGAGTTTTTCTATTTCCTTTCCTTTTTTATTAAGTCTCAGATAACTGCAGTGTCACAAGATCAAGTGTCACACATATTCTAACCTCAAAGCTTTGGTATAGTTGATCAAATTATTGATATATTAAGGGACTCCATAGTAAGTAATATCCACTCTAAATATAACTCTTGGAAAAATATGAACCAGATAAATTACCTATATGCCTTTTCTGTTATTTAATAAAGCCTGAATAAAGATCAAAATAGGTGATAGAGTTTAGAAGGTAGTAGTGAATTATCAGAAACTTTTTCTTATTGTGCAACATGCATAAAGCATAAGGTAGTCCCAGATGGTTTCGTTCATGAGCCTCCATTCTCGCCCCCCTCTCTTTACAAATGAAGCCACTCTCAGGCTGATTGAAAGACAGATCACATCAGCAATATGTTTCGAATCTGACTGACTGACAAAAGGATGAGCCAGCTTAAAAAGAAAGACAGTTTTATATAGATGCCAAACTGAAGCCGTTGCGGTTTTACTCAGTGGATTTTAATTCTCAGTACATGTATCGCTGTCCTTCACTTTGTGAAGTCCCTTGTCCTCTGAATGTTGCCCAGACAACCGCAATATGTAAAATATATTACAAAGTACAAACAAAATATCTTAGTCAGCTTGTGTGTGCAACCACGTGGATATATTTCTATGGGCCTATGTCTCCCTGGTTTCTTCTTTCTAAACATGAATACACAATGTCTTTCTGTTTTGCTGTCTACTTGGGATGTCAGTGCTCACTCTTATGGTCTGAATACAATGGGATTGCAAATTAGGCTTTAAAGAGCAAAACATTCAATTTCAAAATTATAATGAAATTAACTCTTTAGTAATGAATCCCTATTCTGCAACAATATGATATTGGTTAACTGATCTAGAAGAAAATGCCAACCCACTTGAGAAGAATTCGTACTGGCTACACAGTAGGGGATGATACAATAAAGTTTCTCTCTCTTTTTAATTTCTGTGTAATGCATAGACTCCTGATGCCTTGTAAAATACAAAGGTGCACATGACAGAAAACTAATTCTGAAATACTTAGCTCTCCATATGGTAAAGTCAAGTGTAATTGATTTCTCCGTTTTGTAACTCCCTGCCCACTATTATTATATAAGAAATTGAAAATGTCCTTCTTACTCCAACAACAACAAGGATATTTTAATTAAAAATTTAAAAACACAAATAACTTTAATATATTCTTTGTTGGCATCTTGGTTTTTTCATGGGACTTCCCTATTATGTACATAATTATACAGGGAGTGCAGAGAAGGAACATGAAGATGTTTCCCTTTTCCCTCTTCATAATATTTTACTTTGAGATTTTTAGCCTCCATGAACTTGAACTCCTAATTGTTAAGTATTGAACTATATGTTTCTCCTTGTAACTTGTTTCTTTCATGAATAGTCAAATAGTTTTATCTCCTACTCAACATTCAAAAAAACCCCAAACAGAACACCCTCTGCTTTAGTGCCTTAGAATGTAATCATACAGAAAATGTGGTTAAAAATGTTTTTAATCAGCTGTTAATTGTCTGAACTAAATTCTGCAAATACTGAAGCTAAATCTTCATCTTAACATAGGTATGTGTGTTAGGAATCTTTCAGTTGCAAGTGACATTAACTCATCTCGATTGATTATCGATGCAGGTAATGTGAAAAATATTCAGAAGGCACACAGCCTCATTCACAAATATCAGGCTTATTGAGACCTATATAAATAATGCAACATGCGTGCATTTCAGGTTAAAAGTAATTTTAAGCCAGCATAGAAAAAAAGCATTATTCTCACTAACTACCAAAGAAATATCTTGCATAGGAATCTCACAACCCTATTCTGCATGGACCACCTCAATAAGGCTTTTAAGCCCTCAAAATGTTCTGATTTAATTTACGCAGTTGGGCTGAGGACTGGTAACACAAAGAGAAGTCAAATACAAGGATGAATGATTCACCCTAGTGTCTACCTATTTGTGGTAAAAACTTCATAATCGTGTCTAATTTAATTTAACCTTTATGACGCTAAAGTTAAATTTTAAGTACTGATTAGAGATGAATAATGAATAGCATCAACTTTTAAACCTCACAATATTATCTCATATACTCAAGTCCTTTTAGTTTTCCCTAAATTCACATTTGCTTTAAATTAAAATTAACTTTAACCTTTTTGCACTTGATCTGTATTCTAGCTATTTAATCAATTTTGTGTCTGTTTTTTGATTTCTGAAAATAATTATGGAAAAAAAAAATAACTTTTGTTAAAGCAACTCTAATTTTAACAACTAATTAATGATCACATAGACCAAAGAAGATATATCTATGAAAAATTATGTGAAGTCATGTCATGCCAATATTCAAACTTGGCACAATTAGTCTCTTTTCTCATTAACTTCTTACATGGTGTAGCAAGGCTGTTAGATTCTGTTCCCATCAAATTGGGCAGACTGTCAACAAACTAGTTTTTCTAGTTATGGGTGGTGCTGAATTTTCATTGTTGAGAAAAGCAAAACACTTCTTGAGACAATATATTGACGACAAAAGACTCTTCCGAGTAGTCTCTAAATAAGAGAAGAAATTTGAAACATGCTCAGTGGTAACTTTAATATAGAGCATATTAAATCTCAAAGATTTACAGACATGGATATGAAAGAACACAACAATAGAGAAAAGCAATTGTTAACCTATAGCATCACAAGCTTTCTTTCCTTTGGAGAAAAGGAAAAAGGGGATTTTTAATGCCCAGTGATATATAAGGCATATTTTATTTTTAAATTAACATTGCCGCTGCTAGTATTTGAAATGTGGACTTACCAGAGAAAATGCCCATCAAAATAATTTTCAAGTTAAAAGAATTTTACCCACTTGGGCTTTGGCTTAGTACCCATAAAAGAAATTAATATGTATATCTAGCCATTTCTCTCTGTCACTCTCTCTCTCTCTCTCTCTCTCTCTCTCTCACTCTCTCTCTCATTCAGAGTGAAATCCAGACTTTCATTAAAAATTGGAATCTAATCTTAATTTTATGGATTTACAAAGAGTGGAATAAACCTTATTCCATTACTTGTTTCTTACGGTTATAGAAATATTTGAGTCTCCAATTCTCCCCACAAATCTTAATATATCTACATGTTGATATATCTGTATAATCACACAATGTAGCCTAAGCATCAAGGCCCTTATATGTGTGCATAAGGGCACAGTTTCCTCTTTGAATGATTTGCTGCTTCTTTACCTCATCCTATGCAGTAAGAGTATTGCATTTAATAAATTACTAGACATGGAATGATTGTAAATAATATGGAATAATTGATCAGCATATCAATACTGATATATATTAAATCAGTTTATCAAGTCTTAATAGCTCTGGAGCATTTGTTATACTTATGCTTTGAAAAACATGAAGCTAAAGTGGAACCTTGTCTGGTAGAAATGCTTTGGACCTCATAGGAGTGAACAGCTGTGCATGCCTAGAAGCAGACTGCTGTTCACTCTCTACCAGTTAAAAAGTGCCCAGAAGTGCAAGAAGAATAGTTCTATTGCATTAGCTCCTAATTCTAACGTCACAAAATGGAGACCTTGCATTTTGGTATCTTGCGTATCTACTTCATCAGTTCTCACTGGAATAAGCCTCAGATCTTTTCTGGTAGATGCAAAAAATGTATTAAACAAATTTTAGTTATTTAAAAATATTAAGTGTGATTGTTAAGAAATTTGGTTGAAAATCTTGGTTGCATTTGTTTAGCTTTATTCTTTTTAGTAAATTATCTTCATGTCATTTTATCCTGTTATTCTTTTTTCTACAATTTCTTCTTATATTTGTTTAAATGGCACAGAAGCGTTAGGGCCATGTATTAGTCTGTCAGCACTGCCATAGCAAAAGGCTAGGCGGCTTAAGCAACATAAATTCATTTTCTCAAGGTTTTGGAGACTGGAGGGGCAAGATAAGGTGTGGGGAGGTTGGGTTTCTTAGGAGGTCTCTCTCCTTGGCTTGCAGATGGTTGCCTTTTGACTATGTCCTCTCATGGCCTTTCTCCAGTGCATGTGCATCCCTGAGAGAGTGAGGAGGACACTTCGAAGCTTCTAAAATCAGCTGCCCAAGAGACACCTCATCCTCTACCCACTGTCCTGGAGCGCTGAGGTCTTCAGAACCTCCCTAAATATTCCTCAGTAGAGCAATCCCAGCCCAGGGCAAATCCCCAGGGAACCTAGAGAAGGAGAATGCTCCTCTCACTGAGGACCCTTGTATCCTTATGTTTAAAAGGCCAGAGGGAAGACAGGGATTCTGAGCTTTTAAAAGTCTCTCAACAAAAAATTCCTCATGCTCCTCTGACACAAAGAAACCTATTAAAGTCATAAACTTCTCCTGTGGAACACTTCTCAAAAATGTTATTTATCTAAAGGGCATCTGTGCTCAGTCTCAAACTCAAAAACAATAATAGCAATAACTATGACATTAAAATACTACTCAGTGTTACAGAAAAGATTTTAAGACTTTCTATTATTTACATTAAACAAGCAAGTACCTTAAAACAAATCAAAACAAAAAAGCCTCACTGTTCCTTCTCTTACACCCCTGGCCAGAGGGGACGCTGTGCCCCCTTTCAAATGACCAAGACCCTTTGCAGGGGCTGTGCTCTGCAAAGTCATCCTCAGATTAGAAACACCACCTCTGGCTGGAGTCATATGGGAGATAGGGGAGGGGGTGGGGGAGAAGAGGGATCCAGACTTGGGCAGGGGATTCTGGCCCCTTCTGGCTGCCTGCCCTGAGACCCTTGCTGCATTTTGCCATCCTTGGGTGGACAAGCTAGGCTGAAGGTGGTGGCGGGAGCTGTCCAATCTCTTCCTCTTCTTACAAGAACACCAGTCGTGTTAGATTTGGGCCCCACCCTTATGACCTTAATTTAACTTTAATTATGTCTTTAAAGATATGGTCTCATTGAGAGTTACAGCTTCAACACATGAATGGGGGGACACAATTCATCCCATAACAGGCAATTATTATCTTTTGCCCATGTCTAAAAAGAATGTCTCTATCAGTTACGTCAGCAGAGACTCGCACTTGCTCTATGTATAGGTCTTCCAATCTGTCTCCACAACCACGTTCTTAACTTGTAAATCCTATTCTCTTAATCCCCCAAGCAAGACTGAATGCACAGAGATGTTACTGGCATTCTGTTGATAACTAACTTCCATGGAAGTAAATATGTTCTACTCTTCCTAAACTCCCATAGTAAGTTTTAATAAATGTATTATTTGATTTATCCATTTTAACTTTGCAATATAGTTGGTTTTGTTGCTGGAAAATCTTTCTGTCCTGACAGTGGGCTTTATGCAGGAGAATCTATGTTTGATTTATATTTGGCACCTACTTTTATCAGACAGAAAACTCCAGCATTCAGTGAATAAATGATTGATCAGTTTAGTGATCAAATACATTAATATAAATATGGAGCTTCAGAATAATTATATTAGCATGTAGATTCTGCTAATTCATTTCCCTTTCATTAGAATCATTGACGGTTTAGGTGATAATTGATTTAAAATAAATACCTCTGTTCTCTAGTTTGATAATTTTACTTCCAGCCTTTCAAATATGGCAGTCCACAGTTTTATTGTAATTTATATGTAGATACGATTGGAGTAATTTAACTAGTTAACAACTCCTAAAGAGTTTCTTACCCCTCAACTAATTTTCTAATAAAATCTACTTCTCCTTGAGTAATAGATACTTGGTTTGTCCACTCTCACATTAAGTCTCTATAGCTGGCTTTCTCTTCAATTACATGCCCTCCACCGACATGACACTGGAGCAATAGAAAAGAGCCTGATGCTAAGGATATGCTACTCTCCACATTTTCTATGACCAAACCTATACAACCTTGGAATATATAGGGGTTTAAAACAGATCTTCCCAAGATGTGCTGCTTTGGCATGTGGATTATTTTGAGCTAAAGGCAAAATATGGAGTATTTTGAGCTAAAGGCAAAGTATGGAGTATTTTGACCCCTGTGGGCTCAAGAGAAACAACTGCCCCTCATTTAACTACATAGGAAAATTTAAATTGGGCATTTTTTCCCAGAAAAGGAGTTATTATCCCAGATGAATTTTACCTAAAGTCTCCATATATATGGCAACATATATCTAATTACCAAATATCTACTCTTCCTCTTAACATCCTGTGAATGACTCTCCTGTCCTTGGAAGCCCCAAGCCCTATCCCATTCCTTAGCTCAGGATGGCATATATACCTCATTTTACCTTTTTGTCTTTGAACCTTTCATGTATGTAGGGTCTCTGGCCCTCTCAGGTATTTGGGGTTCTTGTATATAAAAAAATTAATTTTGATTTTTCTCCTGTTACTCTATCTTGTATCAATTTAATTTTTTTTGATGGTTAGCTTTTTTTTTTTTAGAAATAAAGTACTTTTATTTTATTTTACTTTTTTATTGAAGTATAGTTGATTTACAATGTTTGTTAGTTTCAGGTGTACAGCAAAGTGATTTGGTTTCATATATATATATATATATATATATATATATATATATATATATATATATGTTCTTTTTTAGATTCTTTTCCATCATAGGTTATTACAAGATATTGAATATCCCTGTGCTATAGAGTGAATCTTTGTTGTTTATCTATTTTATATATGGTCGTGTATATCTGTTAAACATACTCCTAATTTATCTCTAACCCCCTTCCCCTTTGGTAACCATAGGTTTGTTTTCTAAGTCTGTGAGTTTGTTTCTGTTTTGCAAATAAGTTCATTTGTATTATTTTTTAGATTCCACATATAAGTGATATCATACAATATTTGTCTTTCTCTGCCTGACTTACTTCACTTAGTATGATAACCTCTAGGTCCATCCATGTTGCTGTAAATGGCAATATTTCATTCTTTCTTATGGATGAGTAATATTCCATTGCATATATATGCCACATCTTCTTTATCCATTCAACTGTTGATAGACACTTAGGTTGCTTCCATGTCCTGGCTGTTGTAAATAGTGCTGCTGTGAACATTGGGGTGCCTGTATATTTTCCAATTAGAGTTTTCATCTTTTCTGGATGTATGCCCAGGAGTGGGATTGCTAGATCATATAAGAATTCCATTTTTAGTTTTTTAAGGAACCTCCATACTGTTCTCCACAGTGGCTGCACCAATTTACATTCCCACCAACAGTGTAGGAGGGTTCCCTTCCTCCACACCCTCTCCAGCATTTATTATTTGTAGACTTTTTGATGATGGCCATTCTGACTGGTGTGAAGTGATACGTCATTGTGGTTTTGATTTTCATTTCTCTAATAATTAGCAATGTTGAGCATATTTTCATGTGCCTGTTGGTCATCTGTATGTGTCCTTTGGAGAAATGTCTATTTAGGTCTTCTGCCTATTTTTTTGTTGGGTTGTTTGGGTTTTTTTTGATATTGAGTTGTATGAACTGTTTGATATTTTGGAAATTAAGCCATTCTTGATCACA
Organism: Balaenoptera ricei; assembly: GCF_028023285.1. Taxonomy (NCBI): domain Eukaryota; kingdom Metazoa; phylum Chordata; class Mammalia; order Artiodactyla; family Balaenopteridae; genus Balaenoptera; species Balaenoptera ricei. The sequence goes on from NC_082643.1 coordinate 82,991,489, forward strand.
CTGCAAATATTTTCTCCCAGTCCATAGGTTGTCTTTTCCTTTTGTTTATGGTTTCCATTACTGTGCAGAAACTTATAAGCTTCTTTAGGTCCCATTTGTTTAGTTTTGTTCTTATTTATTTTGCCTTGGGAGATTGACCTAAGAAAATATTGCTACAATTATGCCAGAGAATATTTTGCCTATGTCCTCTTCTAGGAGTTTTATGGTATAATGTCTTATATTTAAGTCTTTAAGCCATTTTGAGTTTGTTTTTGTGTATGGTGTGAGAGTGTGTTCCAACTTCATTAATTTGCATGTGGCTGTCCAGCTTTCCCAACACTACTTGCTGAAAAGACAGACTTTTCTCCATTGTATCAATATATTCTGGTCTGCTGTGTTAAAGATTAATTGACCATAGGTATGTGGGTTTTCCTGGGCTCTCTATTCTGTTCCATTGATCTATATATCTGTTTTTGTGCCTATACCATACTGTTTTGATTACTGTAGTTTTGTAGTATTGTCTGAAGTCTGGAAGGGTTATGCCTCCAGCTTTGTTCTCTTTCTTCAGGATTGCTTTGGCAATTATGGGTCTTTTGTGGTTCCATATAGATTTTAGGATTGTTTGTTCTAGTTCTCTGAAAAATGTCATGGTTAATTTGATAGGGATCACATTAAATCTATAGATTACTTTGAGTAGTATGGCCATTTTAATTCTTCCAAACTTTGATTTCTTTTATCAATATTTTATAGTTATCAGCATATAAGTCTTTCACCTCCTTGTTAGGTTTATTCATAGGTATTTTTCTTTTAATTTAACTTTAAATGGATTTTTTTTACACTCTCTCTCATATTTCATTGTTAGTGTAAAGAAATGCAACATATTTCTGTATATTAATCTTGTATTCTGCTACCTTGCTGAATTCGTTTATCAGTTCTAATAGTTTTTGTGTGGGTCCTTAGCGTTTTCTATATAGAGTATCATGTCATCTGCATATAATGTCATGTCAATTTAATTCTTAGACTAGCCAGAAGAACCTAGAAGTGTGGAGGAAAATTTTCTTCCTCCCTCACATAGGTTAATGAACAACTATATTAGATGAATGATAATTTTATAATGAAATTATTAAGATATAATCTCTAAAAGGCAAACTTTTACACTTCCCCTGATTTTAGAGCATTCCAAAACATGCTTTCTTTAATGTGACATGGTAGATAACAATTGCAAAAACCCTTAAACTACTGATTTTCCTTATGAACCACACCTTGACTTATTTTCTGAGAGAACTAGACTGATCATTATATCTTGTGCAAACTATGATAATTTACTTATCAAGTTATTTGACAACAAATTCTTGAGAGAGGTAAGGATGTGTTGGGCACACTGATCATGGTTAATGCCAGAAAAATGTGTTCAATAGCCCCTGGCAGATGACTCAAAATTTAAATTTTCCAATTCTTAATATAGAATTTTATTTATATCAACTTATTACTGTCAGTGTTCATGTCATCAATTTAAAAATATCCAAATGATAACATTTAAAATATTCTTTACATCCTTTAGCATCATTTTACTTAATTAATTATACAAGAATCTTGAAGTCTGTGGCCAGGAGTAATTTCTGCCAAAACTTATAGAAAGTGTGAGTTTGAAAAATTACTTTCTTAAATGAAAAATTTATTATTATTTTAATTGCATAATCTCAAGCTTGTTGTCTGCATGCCTGTTGTTTAAAGCATAAAGGAATTCTTTAATAAAAAATATTGACTTTAAATGTCTATATTCCAGAGCACTAAAAGATATATTGGAAATATAATGGAAAATTTATTAAAAATTATAAATATAATGGAAATTTTAATAAAAATATAATGGGAAAATGTAGATACATTTTAAATATAATACATATTTTTTAAATATGTTATTATAGTGTACTATTATATAACATGTATAGCATGTTATATATAAATTTTAGGTATACATATAAATCATGAAATTTTATAGCTAAATCACATTCACTTAACTCTGAACAAAAGAGCGAAAGGGCCAATGGGTTCCAGTTAAATTCATTTCTTATATGATGTAGGACAATACTTGGTTTGAGGGAAACTGAAATGAATAAAGCATAAACCCTAGTCTCTAGGAATTCATAGACAGTAGGAGTGAGAACTATAGTTAATCTTTGTATGATGTTTTTGGCTTTTATTAAGGACTTAAGTAAGAAATGACCAAATGAAAGCTATTTATGATTTTCTGAAAATTTCTGTTGTGAATTGTATCAATGTTTTAGTTCTGTATACGGTATGAAAATTTGTTTGAACTATTATCAAGAAAATTATCCTTTTTCTAATTATATTACTTTTTTTCCTTTCATTTTATAATTAAACCTATATCTTCTTTCCATTTGTTCTGTGACTTCAAGGGATTTAAAAAGTAATTGTAATATTCAATCTGTAAATGAATCCGCCTATTTCTCCATAGGAATGTATCATCGTATTTCTTGAATTCCCCTAGCTCAGTATTTTAGTTTGTTGGATTTTTTTTACCTGAAATACTTTCATGGAATTAAATAAAAAATATATTACATAAGGTAGCTCAGTCAGACACATAAGCATCTACATTATATTCATATATAGGAAAATCTGGCTAGAATCAAAAGAAACAGAAATTAGAGATTGTTAGAGAGCAGCCAAACTGTAGTCATATATCCATATTTATTGAGAAGTTACAATGCGGCAGGTACACAGTGAAATATGGCATAATTCCTTATCTATTGGCCAAATGAGGGAGAAAGAAAAATGAATTAAAAATGAATTTGTTGGCATAGAGTATCTATTTAAGAATAGGCTGATTCAGCTGCCTTGTGAATGTCAGTAAGCAGCTTCATGAGGATGATAGGAAGCATTGTTTCAGAAATTAAGATTGAGATTTCAAAAGTAAAGAATCTTGGGAAAGAAAAGGTAAACTAGAAGTATTGGGTTGGCCAAAAAGTTCACTCAGGTTTTTCCGTAAGTTGTTTGGACCATGAGTAGTGTTTAAAGGAAGGGCAGTATTTGAAGAGATTAAAATATTTAAATCATGAATCATCTGCCTATATAGAAGGCAAAGCTAAACGTTACACTGGAAGAAAGCAAAGATGGCATTCAAGAATAAAAAACCAAATCCCCACCTGGTGTACTTGATATCTCTGCCACACACTCATTGACATGAGTTGCTCCATAAGTTCTTTTCACCAAAAGTTTCTTGTTCAAAGAGCTTTTCATTAATTCACCTGACGTTCACATGGCAATAATAACCCAGGATATCTGGACCTCTTATACTCTATGATATGCTGTTTATATTTTGCTGTAATAGTGCCATATTAAAAACAACTTTACTATCTAAGTCACTTCCAACAACAAACCTTTATTTCTTTCTCATAGATCTGTAGGTAAGTTGCAGTGTTTCAGCAAGTCATCCTGGCATACAGGATGTTTTTCTGGTGGGTGACAGGACTGGGAGGGTCCAAGGCAACTCCCCAAGCATATATAAATGCTCTGCTTGGGCATGAGGTATCACATTCCTTTATCTAAAGCAAGCAATGTATCCATTATTAACAGGGAGGGATATTATACCTTTTCTTCAGAGTCAGACAATGAAAGTGTAAATATTTCCTGAAAAATAGTATAACATATCACACTGACTTTCAAACTACTTAAAAAACTACCAGTTTCAGGGAAAAGCCAAAGTGCAGCAAGAAGATAATATAAGATGTTCACATACAATATTAAAGTAAAAAGACAGTTCAGTAGTTTGTTTGGAAAATGACAGATCAACCAAAATTCTCAGGAGCTGAAATGAATACCTAGATTCCAATTTCTGTTATCTCCTGGAAGAAGAAGCTCATAAATAAAATATAAAGAGAAAATTATTAAACTAAGAGGTGAGGGTGGAGTGTCCAGAAATATAGCATGATAATCGTGAGGGAATAGGGCACTAAGAGGAGATGGAAGTGAACATGGGCAGAGAGAAGGAAGCCAGTGTGTGGATAAACCAGAAAGACATCTCTCTGAAATTAGGCCATTTTGATCTGCTTTGAAACTGGCAATGAACTTCATTTGGAGGCAAGCCCTCTGTAGTGAGTAAACCATGTAAAAGCAGATCCTGTTCAAAGATTCTTTTGAATCTTTGGAGAAAACTGCTGGGTGATTGTGGAATCAGAAGGGGCCTATATATGTTGGTCAGTTTTAATTTAATATTGGCAAATCTGTGCCTTGTGCTGTCTGACTGCCCATCTCCATTTACTATTTCGAATATACTAACATTCTGCTGGAGGTTTAAGACTTAAAGTTTTCTATATGACCAATTTAATTTTCTAAATGGGTAATATTCATAACCAAATAAATCCATGTGCCTTTGATAGTAGTAACATTTGTAAATAACTGGTATTATTTTCTAACTTACTTTCTAAAAAATACAAAAAAAAAGAGTATTTGTCACCGAGTTAAATCAGAAATTCTAAAAAAAATATTAAAACACACAGGTGCATATTGATTGGTGGAACAGGGCAGAACTATAGCTATCAGGTCAACTATTGTATAGACAATATTATTTTACCCATTCTGAAGTTTTAGAATTCTTTGGCTCTAACCTTGGGAGTGTATCTTTTGAATTACTAGTTAAGAGACAATACTGAAGAGACCTTATTTGAAATCTTGTTCTACCATTTACTAGGTATGTGTCCTTCAGGAAGGAATTTTAAGTCGCATAAGTTACAGTTCTCCAGAGAAACAGAACAACGTGATGTGATATCTATACATCCATATCTATATCTGTATCTATATCTATATATCATCTTTCTTTATCCTGAAAGAGACAGAGAGAGAGAGACAGGGAGGAAGATTTTAAGAAATTGGCTCACAGAATTATGGAGGCTTGGTAAATCCAAAATCTGCAGGATAGGCTGTTAGGCTGTATACCCAGGGAAGAGTTGCAGTTAGAGTCTAAAGGCAGTCTGCCAACTGATTGGATGAGGCCCACCCACATTATGGAGGGCAATCTACTTTAGTCAAAGTCCACCAATTTAAGTGTTCATCTCAAAGCAAAATAACAAAAAACCTTCACAGAAATATCCAGAATAATATTTGACCAAATAATCTGGGCAAAGTAGCCTAGCCACATTGACATATAAAAGTAACCATCACAGCCTATTTCTCTGTGTACGAGATTGCCAAATTGTTAGTATTTGCTTCATAAAACTATTTGGAAAATTGACATATAAAAGTAACCATCACAGCCTATTTCTCTGTGTACGAGATTGCCAAATTGTTAGTATTTGCTTCATAAAACTATTTGGAAAATTAATTGTGACAATTTATGGCATATGCTTACAAAATGCTTAGCAGATAGTAAGAACTTGAATATAATATTGATGATGAAGATAAGCATTAATTCTCCCAGGACAGCTTCTTTTGAAAGCAGTTGATCTACAAAGGTCACAAAGATATTTTAAAAGGTATATCTCCCTACATGTCCCTCTGCAAGTCATTATGCCAGCCCTTACCCCTACAGGTTATAAAGTACATCCACAGTTCTCCCAGGATTTTCTCTAGTAACTTCCTGTGGTGCTATACTGTTTTATCAGCCTCTATAAACTAGTCCCTTAGTAATTTCAACTATATAATATTTTATTTCTTAAACAAGTTGTTTTATCAATAGGTATTCTTTATATATTTTAAATCCTTTTATATATCCAATGCATCTCATAGTAACAATAGAAATAATTATTTTAATAATAATAACAACATAAAGGATGAGGCTACAATTCAACATTAAATGTCCAACATCATGCAATATTACAAGAAAAATAATAAACTAAATATATTATTTAAAAAAGATATAAAACTATCAAAATTGTATATAATTGAGTAGAGTCAAATCAACCCCTATCCGAGAATAAAAGACAGAGAATTCAACAGGGTGTTAGTTTATTAGACCATTTTAGGATTCTAACCTTTGTTGAGAGGAACCAGTGTTGTAGGTGGAAAGATAATGTGAATGATTAAATTCCAAAAGGTAACAAACAAAGGAGAAAGCTAATTTTGAAATTTGGAAAACTGATTCCAGAAAAAGATAAGCATAAAGGGATAAACTGAAACCAATATTGAAGACTAAGGCCTTGAAATGAAAATCCATGTAGAGCCTTTTTCAAAGATGGTGATTGATTTAACATGTACAAATTTTACTTGTCTGTTGATGCCTGCAAGTATTCTGTAGCAATATTCCAAATTTAGCTATGCAGAACACAGGTTTACCAAATATACTCTCAGAACTATTTAATGAACAAAATATGTTTGAGAACCCTAACATTATAGCTTACTGCCTGAAAAGCCCAAAATTACATTTGCATATTAATAATTCTAAGAAAGCTTGCCTAGAGAAAATTAACTAAATTTGATTAATCATTACTTACCAAATTTCTACTGCTGAACCTTCTTCCCTCAAGTAATATCCATGAACATTCCTAAAAATTAGAATATTTTGAAAAATTTTGAGAGGAATAGTGCATGCAGTCAATAAAAATATATACTTCAGTGTCAGATAAACAGGATTAAAATCATAACCATGTCAATTTCTACTTTTATGACTTTGGATAAATCTTTTTGTATTTCTAAATCACACCTGAAACCAACACAACATTGTAAATCAACTATACTCCAATATAAAATAAAAATTTTTTAAAAAATCCTGACTATCAAACACATATTGATGACGATGATGATGACTCATGTCAGTGTTCTTAAAGAAAATGTGGCTTTGCTTCATAATATGTTTTGGGTAGTTTTCATCATTTAGTGTAACATTTTAGTTTGTACACATAAGAAAAGGAAATTCCACAGGCATATATTAGAAATACCATGTGAGAAAAATTTATGATTTGTCAACTGATTTGAATATTTGGAATAATTTTGGGGCTTGGAAAGGATGAGCAGCAGATACATGGAAATTCATATCTAAGACAAAAGAATACTTAGAATGACTAAATGTTTGCTTTATTGGTATCTTTACTTCACTCTGAGTTCTTCATTAACTTTAGGTGCCTATATAGATGTTTTTGCCATATCAAGTGTGTTTTTCTGTATTTCTGGTGATTTTCTAGTGACAATAATTTTAAAAGACAATTTTACGTGTTGTATGTGAATGTTGAAATATAAAACATGACTTACGCACTGCCCCAGAAGGAAACTATATCTTTAAAAAATCATGTTTAACTAATTTCCTTTGAGAATTATGAACTATAAAATAGAAGAAAACTAGGTAATAGTAAAACTCCTGAAAATTGTCCTCCATAAACCAGTTACTTGTAAAATTGTGAAATTAAATCATCTTACTCATATGCATAAATGATATAATTCTCCCTGGTGTATACCCTTGTTAATTGATATGAACCCATGATAATGTCCCTGGATATACAGAGGAACCAGGGATTTTCAAAAATAGAAATTGTTATTGGAACAGTTTGGCGTTAATGAGTTTACAATTAGTCTGCTTTACCTTTGTTTCTTTTCTGTATAGTTTCTTCTCATAATTATATTACTGTTGTCTAATTTATAATTTAGATTGTAATGCCTCTATATTTGCTACAAAGTTATTAACTGGAAAATAAATGTATAAGGAAGAAAGGTGAAACTTGAAGATGCTAAAATTATACAGAAATGCATCATAGCCTGTGAAGCAAAGCATAAATGGTTACAGAACAAGTGGTCTTGGCATGTGTTAAAATTTCTTCCCGGTTCTTTTCAATTATCTGATTAAATAATAAATAGGATATATTTCCATATTATATTGGTTAGTCTTATCTTAAACTTATATTATTGAGAAGTTTTCTGTGGAAACAACTGAGGAAGTATGTTCTGATGTGTTATTTTTGTATTTATTTATTTATTTTTTTGGCCATGCCGCGTGGCTTGTGGAATGTTAGTTCCCAGACCAGGGATTGAAAGTGGGCCCTCAGCAGTGAGAGCATTAAGTCCTAACCACTAGACTGCCAGGGAATTCCCAATGTACTTTTTTCTTTATAGGCTCTATAGAGTCATATGATTATACATTTAACCACGTTGGTCATTTATATAGCAAAAATTTAGAATATTTTTGTTAATTTTCAATTATACTTAACACAGACACATGTGCACAAATATATTTGTTTTAAATCTGGAAATTATGAAATAGCAAAGAATAAAATATGTTAAATATTCCACAAAAATGACTCTTCTGAATCTGTGATAAAACAAAGGGTAGTTGAGTTTAATAACGAAGAGTCTAGAGCACTTCGTGACATTTTGCACAAATCAGAGGAACCTAGAAAGCCTTTTAATACTGTGAAAAAATGTACTACAGATATAACAAATAATTTATATTTCCGGATTGGAAAACATCTTGATTATTTCAACCAAAATGAGTTACTTATTCATATCATTTAAATACTTGATACAAATTGTGCCCAAAAGGTGCATTGTTAAAAGTTGAAAGTGTTAAACATTTATATTTCTTATCAGAACATCATTTATATTCTTTTAAAACTCATGTTTGAAATAAAATTTGCAGTCATAAATAAGAGAAAAAGACACAACTAGTTTTTACACAATAAAGCAATTGTGTAATTTTACTTTAGTTTCTGTTACACTTGCCTGAGTCTTTATACCTTAATTTTAAATTTAAAATATTTAGTTACAGCAGATAGTCTCCATGGTGCTCACGGGAAGAGTGTTATACCAGAGGGTTCATATACTATTGAGCATCAGGATTATGGATTGGCCAAACTTGGGTCTAGTGCTCACTTGCAATTTGATCAATTGTGGTTGAGAATAGTGGATTCCTATGTTACCTACATGCAAGTTATCTTCAAGGAATTCCTAATGAGGACATAGTGGATGAAGAAGGCATTCTAATATCTGGCCTGGAAAATAAAATATTGATTTCAAGTCTATCTACGAATGTCTGGAGGTTTTTAAGGAGGATCCAATACTGGTATTTTTCATTGAAAGACTGAGTCTTGAATTAAAAGTAAAATTATTGTATGCAGAAAAAGAATTGAGTTTGGTTTAAAGGCAATAAGGCAGGCCAGAGAGGTGTAAGTTATCCGTAACCTTGGTCATGTTATCTAAACACTTTAATCTTCCCTTTTAAATAGGAATTATGGTAGTATATATTTTATAAGGTTGATGTGAAAATTAAAATAATTCATATAAAAACTTGGCCTATAATAAATGTTACATGTTACTTTTGTTGCCTAATAAGGTGGTATTTTTTTAATAATAGTTTCTCATTTGCTGCTTGTTGGTGAATACTTAATTAGCTAGAGCCATAAATTAAAATTTAATAATCAAAATAATGAAAAGAGACAGACTACAGATCAAAATGTGCAAGAAAATATTTTCAGGAAATAAAATGATATTTTTTTGATTTAGATCTGTGAAAAAAGCTAATGTTCTACTTGACTGCTAAAAATATATTGAGGGTATTTACATATTTAATGAACTTGGAAATCTTTTAAAATAATGTCAACTCAGAGCATTACAGTACTATTATATATAACTTTCTCTATATATACATATGGTATGCAAAATGTAGTATATCCAGCTCTGAGCATTACATATATTTTAAAGCAGTATGCGAACTGGGGTACCTAAAAAGAAGGTGACCAAAATTATTAGGAAATCACGTTGACTAATCATCATCTTAAAAGAATTGGCTTAAATAATTGAGCCTGTTTAAACCCATGCAAGCTAATATAAATGTTTTACATTCTAGAACAAATGAGTAGAAATTGCAGTGACGTAGGCTTAGACGAAAAGTGAAGCAAAAACTTGCTCACAATTTGAAATACCAGTGATAATTGTACTGTCCCACATTGAACTACTAGTCACTCAGTTTTCAATCAATGGTTAGGAAACCATCTGTTAGCTGATTCCATGTTTATGCAAGAATTTGATAATAATAAAACAAAGTTAAGCTTGTTTCTCAAATATGGAGCAATAGTTCCTTGTAGCACCTGTACTAAAAAGGAACAGGCCTCACTTATTGAACTTTCTGCCCTCAGTGTTAGAATTAGAATTCATGTTATCACTCTCATGCATATGAATTCCCCCTTTCCAGCTTTAATAGATAGCATGGAATACTTTTGCAATTTTTAGTCTACTTTGCCCACATCAGTCCCAACAGACTTGCTTATTCTGAATGTAATAGCTAGCATTTTAATCAATGAAGAGTGTATTTCACTCTATTCATTGATATGGCAAATATGTCTGCCTGTAACTCTTATCCAGTGAAATATCAGCAGTTAAAAATGAGAAGAAAATGTTAATTAAATGGTCTTACAGTTCAGTAGACAACCTCACTATCTGATATGTGAGAGAACAAGATTGCATTACTAGCCTTGTTCTTTCTGTTCCTGCACTGCCTACAATTCTTAGGCAATAGATAGGAAACCACAACACAGTTAATCAAATATGTGGTAGAAATTTTAAAGTTGACAACTGGGGAAAACTTTATGGGCAACCACAGAATTAAGATTGGCTTGATAAAGGTCACTACTAGAAGGAAAACAATAGAATTTGAGGAGATGCATGAGGAAAATAATGGTCAATAAGGCAATCAACATTACTAAGGAGATAATGTACCTGGATGGGGGAAGTCAGACAATTTGGATAAATTACAGTTTTTCAGAACCTATGCTGGATGTTTAAAATGTAAATTGGTAATTGAAACAGTTGGAAACATAAGGTGGTGGTTCAGAGATCAGAAATCTTATTCAGAATCTGACCCTCCTACATATTTGTATGTTTGCTTTGGGAAATGTTAGTTAAGACTATCAGTAATAGGGACTTCCCTGGCAGTCCAGTGGTTAAGACTTCACCTTCCAATGCAGGGGGTGCAGGTTCAATCCCTAGTCAGGGAGCTAAGATCCCACATGCCTCAGGGCCAAAAAACCAAAACATAAAGCAGAAGCAATATTGTAACAAATTCAATAAAGACTTAAAAAATGGTCCATATCAAAAAAAAATAAAAAGACTATCAGTAATACTTTTCTTATCTATGAAACATGTAGAATTATATCTGCTTTGCTTTTCTCTCAGGTTTTGGTGATAATCAAAGACAATTAAACATTTTAATAATAGGTAAAAGAAATTGGTAATTAGTACGTGAGCATGTGTGTACTGTGAAATCCATGGTAAATTTTATTTGAACCATGAATCATTTTTCCCAGAGAATGTAAGAGGCCCATGTACATATGATTTACCACGTGACTTTAGCAAGAATGTGGATTATCTGAAACCTATTTTGAAAATTCAGTGGGCCCATAAACCCTAAATTAAGAAGTCCCACAAACGCTGTAGTCTGTATATCAGGAAATCCTTTTCTTTTATCATCTTTTTTGAACCATTGTTCTGTGTGGGTAAAGTAGAAAAATCTATTTTAGTATTTTACTGGCTGAAAATATCCAAGGTTGTATGTCAAGGAGGGTGATTTAATAGTTGACTCTTCTCTCAAGATATCTATCTATGATTCAATGACCAAACTTTTCATTGAAAGAGAACTGAATGGGTCAGAAGCTGTTAAGGGGGAAAATGGTTCTTGGTTATTTTAAACATAAAGTATTTGATACACAAAAAGTCATCTTGATTTTGGGGGAATACAGAGGCTCACGTTAAAAGAAATAAAGTCCTCCATCAATGCAGTTACAACTATATGCTCATTTTTACAAAAAAATTGGAGAATATGTTTACACAGTTTTGGATAGCAGTGAGGAGACGACACCTCAATGGGATCAGATTAATCCTTCCTAGCTGAAAACTGAGAAGCTTGTGCATGTCTGCAAAGAACTGCTAAGTGCATTATAATACATGGGACATGGAAAAACACAGCAATTTGAAGGCAGACATTCATTTTGATCTTATTATCTCTATCCTCCACCATTTTCTAAAGTTTCCTGGCCCTCTGCTTTTAGGGAGGAAACTGAGGCTTAGAAAATTTTAGTTGTTCATCCGAAGTCACACATTTATCCTGAGCAAAAAGGTAATTAGAGTCTTACATTTTTATCAGATATTTCAAAACAAGACCACACAGGATTTCTGTGGATGTATATGAATCTCAATACTGAATAGAGTGAATTGCTATGAAACAATAATAGCATTTTAATAGTTTCAAGACAAATCGTTGACAAACATTGATGTTCCCTTCCTCTCCTATTAGTAATGGCTACTGGAATTCAGAACTGCTCTAATAGACCCAGAATCATGACAGAAGAGAAAAAAATTTTGCTTCCTGATGTCAATGAAGAAATAATACAATATGATAACCAATTAATAGAAAACTAAAAATTTTCCTTACCAACAAATTTAAGTTTTAAATAAAAATGACATGTAGCTTTTGCCATGACAATATTTTACTTTTTTTCTATTAAGAAAACATTCCTTTAAATTTAGGATGGAAACAAAATACTAACTGGCCAGTCTTGGAAACACACTTAGATATTTCAGAGAGTTTCCTTTAACTTCTGTTATGTTGAAAACTTTCAGAAACTATTTTTAGAGATCAAATGGAAACCACTTTGAAAAGCTCAGCTTGATTAAGAACAGACAACACACATTTAGGGAATAAAAGGAATCACTCACTACTTTTGTGAAATTCTTCAGGGATTTCACTCCAGGTAGACAAATGTGGGAAGGGAGTTAAAGAGGATTTTAAACTTAGATGTTTGGAAAGCCTTTGACAAAATTCTTTATAGTACTGTAAGATCAGTGGAAAGGATCAATGAAACTAATAGTAAATTGGCCTACTGTTCTGAACAATGATTTATGGAAAGGAAATAAAGGTACTAGAAATAGGTTTTTGTGGTCCAAGCCAATTTTAAATATTCTGCTTCTTCATAGATCAGAAATAAATCTCCGTTTTAAAAAATTGTAAAATAGACTTTTAAGATATTATGTTAGCATTTACTTTGTAGTAAATCAAATAACATTGAAGTTTATTGTAACACTTAGCTGATGACAAATAGAATGTGACAAATAACAAATATGTGAGTTCAGATTTGGGAATACTTGTTTTTAAATGGTAGTGGATTTTAAGGAAGACATCTTGAGAATATATTGAAACATACATAGAAAATATTAAACAGGTACTAAAAAATGATTACTTGAACCACATGCTTAACATTATCACAAGAATTTTTATTGTGTATCTTAACTTCTGTGTGAATACATGAATACAGTTGTTTTTGTTGTTTGAGAAGAAGCAAGGTTGTTTGATTTAAAAATAATCAGAAGTCAAGAACCAATTCACAGGTATTCTGTCTAGTTTAATAGTTTTATTCCAACAAACATAAGTGTCTAGCATAGAAAGTCCTCAATAAATCTTCGTGAATGAATGAATATATGACCAAATAAAGGGGGTGGAGTAGCTTTAAAATTGAGATTGATCACTGAAATATCAACCCCTCATGCTAGATTCTCTCCAAGAAGACTGGCTTCATTTCACTTCTCCTTATTTTAGGATGCATAATTATTTTTAAAATGAAGATTTCATTTTGGAAAATAAAAGAGCACATACTCAAAATTTTAAAAATAATAAACTTTCATATCTCTAAGCACTATTTTACAGGAAAAGAGGAGAGAGTGCTCACTAGCTATGAACTATCACACCCCAATTCCTTGGCACACCCAAATGGCTGGCTTTTTTTTTTTTTTTTTTTTGGATACTTGAGTAAACCTAAAATCCCTTCCAAAATTTATTTTCTGATCAGCAGTGGAGGAAGCATCTCAGGATTCTCAGATAGGGAAGATGAAACATGGTGTCACTCAGCAAGGTATGGGAAAGAGGTCACAGCTATGTGTCCAGACTATCGCTAAGAATCTACAAAAAGATGATAATCTTTGTCCAAGACAGCACATACTAAAGCTCTATAAAGGAGTTTCAGTATTTGACCAACAAGTAAACCATTATTTCTTTTTTTATGAGATTTTTTTAGATGTTCCATATTTAGTAATGAGAATATTATGATTAAAATTATGATATAATAATGACAGTTCTTATTAAATATATTTGGCTCTGAAGCTATACCATACATTGTACACAGCACTCACTTCACATACCTTATCTCATTATTCCCCCAAACAATTCTTTGTAACAGGTTCTTTTATTATCCACATTCAACAGATGAGGAAACTGAGCTAGTAAGCTTTGGAAGTGGGATTTATTTTCAACATCTTTCTAACTATAAGCCCATATTTTAAAACTCTATGGTATATTACCTTGGCATTTCTTCTTAAGAAGTAAGGGAAAATTCACACCAATAACATACCAGCTACATGTGAACTGGTATAAACTACACATTTTGACTAACTCTTGAAAGATCTTAATGAAGGATAGTATTGTCTCTAAATAGTTATAGATTTTAAATAGCTTCAAGGGACATCACAGAGGGATTCAGCTTAATCAGAAAATCAAGATGAACTTTGTCATGTTGCTACAAACATAAAACTGCTAGAACAGGGAATGATGATGACACCATACATTATATTTCCTGGGAATTATTAAAAATGAACCTCATGTTGTAATGTTAATTTTATTTGTTTCAGATTGAGAGTGTACATTGCTGTTTTCATTCTCTTTCTATTTGTCATTCATTGCTCTCTTTGACACTATTACTACATATGCTAAGTATCTATTTTTTTACCATTTCTTTTTCTTTTCCATAAAGTTTAACACAAGTAGAGCCACATTAATTTAGGCAGATTCTATTCAGTTTAAAATCACTTCTCTTACTGTCCAGGATATTAATAGAAATGTAGTATCCTCACATGGAAAGGTCTTATTTTCTTTACCTACCCCCAATACTTAAAGATACTAGGGAGGAAGAGAGAAGATATCAGAACCAGCTTCAGAAAAAAACTATAACTGAAAAATTTATCTGCTGAGATTTTCATTTATTCTGATTTCACTACTCAGGCATTCTTTCCACCTCAATTAAAATCAGGTAGTCACCTAGAATATTTGTTTGCTCATTCATCAATTACTTCATTCATTCTTTTTTTAAATTCAAATTGTGTTATTTAAGAGGTTACTTATTCTCAGCACTGTACCATGTGCTGGATATAAAATGATAGACAAAAAGACTTTCATCTCAGGCTGTTTTAGTATTTCTAGATGTTTTCAGTTACTAGCAGGACTCAAGCAGAATTGTTGACCTGATGTTTGCTGATGGTCCTGGTAGCATCTCTCAAAAAACCACTGTGTGTAGTTCAAGAAAAACATAATGAATACTCAAAAATTTTGTTTTGTCTTATGACTATATCGTTACTAACCATATGGCCTATAGAGAAATTTCTAGCTACTCCAGCTTCCACTTTTCTTGCCTATAAAATACATGTAATAGTTACACTATTGAGATGTTGTTAGAAGTAAAGAAAATAATGCACATCAAAAGTTTTACACTGATAATACACAGAAGGCAGTCAATAAATGCATTCATTCAATCACTCACTCACTTATTTAACAAATATCTCTTAAATGCCTACTTAAGTTCAAGGTACTTTGCTGGCTCTAGAAATTCTTTAAAAAGATGTAGTGTGGCATCTGCCCTCCTGGACTCACAGTCTTATTAAGGAGGTGGAGATTCAATATGTAATTATGTGATAAATCATTTAATCTAGATTGTGATAAATGCTAGTGTTAGCTAAAGTGATAAATAACTTAGATTAGGAGATTGGGATGCTATGGGCTAAAGATATGGGTCAGAGAAGGTTTCCTTCAGCAGTTAGAAGGATACGGAATATAGAGTTACAGAAGATAAAATGTAAGGCAAGACTTGATGGAGTATCCATTTGGCTCTTAGGTAGTATATTAGTCTTCAGTTGCTGCTGTGACAAATTCCCACAAACTTAGTGGCTTAAAACAACACAAATGATTATAGATCTGTAGATAGAAGTCTGACACAGATCACACTGGGCTAAAATCAAGGTGATTGAAGAGAAGCCAGTATGAGCATGTACTAATTATGGGGCTTTTATACTGGTATACAAAAGATAATGGTAGCCTGGTCTAGGGAGTGTAAGGGACGTGAAGAAAATGGTTAGATTTAAAATGTGTTTAAGATGAAGAATCAGCAAATTTTGGTACTTTATTTTTTGGGGGTGAGTGCTGACATGAAAGGGGGTGTTGAGTATGAATCCCAGATCTCTAATTTTAGCAGCTGGATAGGGGGAAAGTTTTAACACTGAAGTATTGACCACTGAATATTTGAAATGAATCACAGTTTGGAGAGAATATAATAAATTTGAACATGCATATATTGAGTTTGACATGTCAGTTAGACCAAATGAAAATGTTATTTGAGACATACTGGTCTGGAATCAAGAACTCATTATGGTCCTCTACAAAGGAGGGAACAATTTGAGAGTAGAGAAAGTGTAGATTCCTAAATATCTATTGAACACTTAAAGCATGAATAGAGGAATAAGAGGTGTGAAAAACTACTAATAGGTTGTAGATTTATAGGATAAAACCTGGAAATAAATTTTGTTTTTAAAGAGAGAAAATAATCAAGGGTATGAAATGTTTTAAAGTTCAAGAAAGTTAATAAAAACTAAAAAATTCCCTAGAAACTATCTTCCTTCAGGCAGATTATACTTAACACCTCCTGTGAGCCAAATTTTGTGCCAAACACTAGTTACAAAAAGATGAAAAAGGCATTAAAGCTTTATTTTATTAACTCACAGGCTAATGGGAGGAGTTTATTGAAATGGTTAGTTTAAATATAAAGTGACAACTGAGGTGAAGTTGTGCACATAAAATGTTATGAGAGTACAGGATAGAAGACATATTGCTGAAATTTCTGAAATTCAATAAAATGCAGTTCAGATTAAGAAAAAAGTGGTTTCTAGACAAAAAGATCAGCACTGCTAAATTTGTAAAGGATCTGTAACTGATTAAAATTGCCAGAAATGAGATTTCCAGATAGACAGAGTAGGGAATGAGTTTGCATACTTAGGTCACAATATGTAGGACTTTATTCTCAAAACTAAGGAGCTTAAAGTTCATCCTACATGATAGAGAATGATTGACAGATTTGAACAGTTGATGTGAAATGGATTAGTCTAGCTGCAGTGTATAGATGGCTTTCAGAAGACCCATCATAGCAAGAATACATAGGAGGTTCTTGGCATGATCCTGACACAACAATAGGGGAGCCTCAAAGAAAAAGAAACAGAATTTAGAAAGTTTTACAGGTGAAAATCAGTAGAATGTGATTAATTACATTTGGAAAGAGGGAAAGGAGAGGTTTAATATGACTCTCAATTTTCTGAATTGGGCAACAAGGTAGGAGATAGTTACAATCAATGGAGAGGGGAAAAAGGAGGTCAAGGTTATTATGCAGTGAAAAATGAGGCCAGTTATGGAAATGTTGACTTAAACATTCCTACAGAAAGACAAGTTAGTATACAAGTTCAGTAGACACATGGACAACTGACTTTCAAGGGAGAAAACAGTGTTTGTGACAAGAATAAATGAGATCACCCAGAGAAAACATATAGTAGGAGAATGATAATGAGTTGAGTATAAAAACCCTGATGAACACCAGTGTTCAAATAACTTGTTGGAGGAAAAGATAGACAAGGAAGGAAAGGAGCAAATGATCAGAGAAATAGGGGGAGGATCAGTAAGAAATGGCGTGAAAAAGGTCAACGTAGTAGTTTCAGAAAGAGAGTGGTCAGCAGTCTTTGCAGTGATATGAGGGGAAAAGAGACAAAAGGGGTACAAAATTCTGAAACATACTATTTCAGTCATCCCTCTGAGAACCTGAATAGACAATTGATTTGTGTTAAATTGACTGTAAAAAAATCTCCTGGAAACTGATGTTTTTATAACCAGTAAGTGCTTCAATTACAATAAACAAGCATGCAAGTTTTCAAGAGAAGAGCATCCAGTGTACTGTTTTGCCAACGCTTTATAAGAGAAAGGGATGGGGCCCGAGGGATCTGATCAAGTCTTTGCAGTGAGTAAGGAAGTAGATGAGGCAAAGGTGGTGGGAGTCTTTTACCTAGATCTCAGAAAGACATGTAGTAAATTGTTTTACAAGATGCAACTAAGGAAAAATCAAGGATTTTGAATCAATGCTATAACAAGCTAGAAAAGAAGCTGAGCGGATGCAGAGATTTACAGTAAGTGATGACAAGTTGTGTTTGAAAAGGAGAAACAACAGGACTCCTTTGAGTTCAATGCTATTACGCTTTTCATTTAATACCCATAAAACAATTGTCAGGAAAGAACCACTATCAATGTTGGCACTAATTTGAGCCCTTGATGTTGACAGCATCAACAGTGTGATTGATTGAATTAATTCCAGTTAGGCTGTGTTTCTGTGTACTAGTTCATCTTACATTATAATATTGTGCTTCTTATTTTAAATACCATATGGATCTATAAAGTAACTTAGTCAATAGCTGTTCTCATTTAATAGGGACTAAGAGAATAATGATGTGCTTACAAAGATAACAGAGGCATTTGATGATGGGTATCATGTCCTAGGAATCCGCTTCTGAAAAAGTACTTAAAAGACTGTTTCTCAGAAAGGAATAAGAGAGAGGCTGGGGGAGTGATCTCAATAATCCTTATGCAATGAGTCTAAACTGGAAAGGACAATGTGAGTAAAAGTCAAAAGGATAGGAACCAGGAAAACCCAAAGAGGTAAATTAGAGAATTTCCATGGATATTAGTGAAATTCAAAACTCACATATTTGTGCTCTAAGATGGGTGTCTTTTCTGATACTCTACATTCATTTTTTGAATTTGCATCTTAAAACATTTTTTTAATTATTACTATATTTTAACATTAAAAAATGCACTCTTTTTCAAATGGTATGAGTTAGACAAGGTAAGATTCCTCAAAGCTGTTCCTGCCCTCCTCTTCCATAAATCTGTAAACGGCATTACATATACCCAGCTGATTAATACATCTTAGATATGCCCTCATTTTATCTTTTCTACAACCCAATCCAGTAACTCCACTCATGCATTTTTATTCATCCATTAGAAAGCCTACTTTGTACCAGGGACTATCCTAAATCTTGGGAATTCAATGAAAGCATAAGTCTCTGTAGTTATACATTTATATTCCAGTAAAAAACTAGCAAACACACAGACACATAAATACCTAAGACATGGCTGGTGATAATAAGAATGATAAACAGGTTTTAAAAAGTAATATAAGGATATTGTTGGTTGGGTGGGAGGTGATTTTGACAGTGGTAAGAACAGGTAAAGCTGTTTGCTGAGGTAGTGCTTGAGCAGGGCCTATATTCAGCAAGGGAGTAAGTCAGAGAGATATCAGAGGTAAGAACTTTTCAGACAGAAATAAATGTGCAAAGGTTCTGAGGCAGGAGTGTGCCTCATCAGCCAGAAGAAAACGAAGGAGGCCAATGTGGGTGGAGGGACACCATGGTGGTGGGGTGGGCACAGGGTTAATTCAGGTAAGGCATGGCAGGAGGTAAGGACTTGAGATTTTACTGTGTGTGAGAAAGGAAATCATTGAATGATTTTGAGCAGAAAAGTGATATGATTTGAATGATGGTTTTAAAGAACATTCTCTGGTTACTGTATGACAAACTCTAGATGGGCAAGAATAGAAGTAGAGGGTTCAGTTTTGGCCTCTAATGTAATAGTTTTAACATCTTTCCAACAAATTTACATTCAAAGTACATCCCTATTCTTACTTATTACCAAAATCTCCACACCTACCACCTTGGCTAAAGTAAGCATTAACCTCTCCCCTGAAATAAAAATCAAATGACTCTTCAGTGAGGTACAAAGGGATATGGTTCCTCTGTTGTATTTATGGATGTACCTATGTGTGTATGCATGTAGGTAGGTAGATAGGAAACATGAGGTTTCAGTTATTTCTCACAGAGCACCTTAGCTCCAGCCACCTAGGCACTGATTCCCTGCAGGATGATGTGAGGATATGGTGCCACTTGTACGTGCCCATAGGGTTTGTACCACAGGAGAGTAATCTCAAAAATATGAAACTGGAACCTGGCACATCTGTCCCTCCTCCCCTCAGGAGAGAGGAAGAGATACTTTGCAACATAAACAAATCCTCTCTGGGGAGAGGAAGGAACTTCACCACCCTGAAAAGTAAACAGGTGACTCTGATGAGAGATAAGACTTAATATCATCTTGGAGACCTCCATCTTTAGGGTTGTTGTTCTATTATTCTTTAACCCAGATGTCAATGCTCTATGCTCAGAAAGCCCTGGCCATGCAGAAATGTGAAAATATTCATGGAGCTTTGTTTCCTGCCTACATCTTTGACTGCCTTCCTTCTCTATATGCTACAGCCACAACAGCCGTACAGCCCCTTGGTTCTGAGGGCCTTTGCCATTGCTTCCCACTGCAGGGATGCTCTTTCCCTGGACCTTCCTGTGCCTTTCTCCCTGATCTCATTTAGACCTCAGCTCAAAGTCAGCCCTTCAGAGAAGTCAACACTGTTTGCCCAATCTAACAAAGCCCTTTCAAAGACTCCATTTCCAATCCTGCTATATTATATCACTACCTGAAATTATATTATATATTTTTGTTTACTTAATTGTTTGCCAACTCTAACCATGTAAGTTCTATTGTAAAACAATTTTACTGTCATAGTCATATTTATATTCTCATGATTTTGAAATATTAACTGTTATAATGATCAGCTCCAATGTCTGAGTTCTGTCATATGTTAGACAATATACCAGAGTCTGTATATCTGAGTTTTTAAACAAATTGTCACCACAAACCTATCAGGATATCAGTGGTGATACAACTCTGCAAAATCAAGAAAATGAATGCTTGAATAACTCTCTTAAGTGAATTGACGAGAATGTGAAAAGTAGGATAATTACTTAGTTATTCTGTTAGGCCATGCCATCCTCTATTAACATTTGATTATACCTCTAAAAATACTCAGATATTTCTCTATACATTTATCTATGTCTATATTATAATCTCTACTATGTCTGTATCTATCTCTCCGTATAGAGAGATATATAACAATATAACTTATATGAGATTATCATACAGATGCTATCTTGAGACTTTATTTTATTTAATTTTGAGCATTTTCCATACAATTATTATAAAATATATGAAATAAAATAACTGCAGAATATTTAATCATTGTTGTGAAACTTAATTTAACAGATATTTTTCTTTGATATTTGAGATGTCTTGCGCAAATATTCAACCACACCTTTGTTTGGTCCAGTTGCATGAAGACCTAAAATAAACTTGGCTATGAACTTATGCTCCCATACAACTTTTTAATTTTGATTTTTTTTTCATTTTGATTTACTTTAGAGCAAAAGCATCAATTAGCAAACATGACCATACCAATCTGTTTGATGGCTATATTTCTCATTTTAATTAATAGTTTAGTGTTATACTTTTACACAGCCTTGAGTGTATTATTCAGATATCTGCCTGCCTGCCTTGAGCCAGGGTGGAGAAAAATGCCATTTACTGTGATAGAGAACACAGCACATAGGGTAAAAGAAGATACATCTGACAGAGACCATAATGGCATTAGACTGGGACCTATTAATTTTGAGATGCCTTAGGGTGGTAAGTGAATACATGGCAAATGCAGTTTGATATATAATTCTGGAGTTTAGGAGAAAATATGGAACAAAATATACATTTATTAATCATATTGATATTAATTAAAGACATGATAAGCAATAAACAATCAATAAAAATAAAATATTTTTCATGATTACCCACGGGAAATACACAGAATAAAAAGACAAATTCTATTACAAAATATTGAGAACACTAACACGTGTGTGGCATAGATCTGGCAATAGATAACCTCAAAGGTGAATAAGAGCAACGGCATGAAAAATAGGGAAAGGCAACAAGAGTGACTTCACAAAACAAGGGAATAGACTATTTCAATACCAATGGAGTATCAGAGAGTGTAGAATATAAAGAGTCAAATTAGATAAGGACTGACAAGTGTCTAATGACCTCAGCTACAAGGATTTCCATACTGATCTTGACCAGAGCCATTTCAGTGGATTGAATGAAGTAGATGCTAGACCACAGTGAGTTGAGGAGTAAAGATGAAAAAATAACAAAGTAATTGAAGTAAATTTTTTCAAAAAATTGCCTGTGAAGAGAGAGACTAATAAACAGAGGAAGGACTTGGGAGTGTCAGAAGAAATGGGATCCAAAGCAGAGTCAATGAAATAGCTTTAAGTTGAAAAAGGGACACTCCTTTTCTAACAGGAAGGAAGGAAGAATGAATGAATGTGGCACTGAAAATTAAAGATAATGGTATAACAGTCTGAGGCAGGAGAGTATATATAGTAAATCCTGTGGGCTGGATTCTATTACTCTGTAAACTCAGCATATGATTAAATAAACTTTTTTTCTTTTGGGCTTCAGCCAAATAAAGCCCCAAGACATTTATGCATAAACAGCTAAAAAAAAAAAATCTACACTATCCTTTCCTTGTGTAGTTGATTTTCTAAACTTCTGTGTTGTGTAATGTAAGAAACATAAAATCACCTGGAGTCAATCAAAGCTGGCTTTCTTCTCTGACTCCAGAGTTTACAGTTTGTGTCTTCTGTTCTGATACAAAGATTCACTGAAAATTAAAATCATATTAGCTACATCAGTGGCTGTCAAATTTTTTTGTAAGTGGCCAGATAATATTTTAGGGTTTGCTGATCATATGGTCATTTGCAACTACTCAACTCTTCCATATTAGTATGAAAGCAATCCTAGAAAATACAAATTAATGGACAAGGTGGAGGTCCAACAAAACTCTGTTTACAAAAACAGGTGGCAGACTGGATTGGCCCCCAGGCAGCATTTTGTTAACCCCTGACCTACATCATGATAATTAAAATGAGATCAAATATTCCCACCTTAAAGAAAGAATGGTGCTTAGCATATAATATAAGCTCAGGAAATATTAGATATTTTTAATATGGTTCACTGTATTTGAACTTTTCAGTGCCTTAAGAAAGGGAAACAAGGGGAGGAAATTAACATTTTAAAACCAATTATTTCAAACAGCACATTTCTACTTCTGTTGCAAATGTGTTTCTGATATG
This sequence comes from Balaenoptera ricei, assembly GCF_028023285.1. NCBI lineage: Eukaryota > Metazoa > Chordata > Mammalia > Artiodactyla > Balaenopteridae > Balaenoptera > Balaenoptera ricei. The sequence goes on from NC_082643.1 coordinate 83,014,595, forward strand.
CTACAAGATATTGCTCTGTGTTCAATTTCATCCTCATTAAAATAATTAAATGCTATTTTTAACAACTAATATTCATCTATAGCAGTTTTAATTATACATGAGAATGATTTGACATATTGTAAACTTTCTGCATTTATTCTTATTTGGGGGCATTAGTATTTATTCATTGAAGCAACCCCAGGAAACTCTCTGTAGTGACTACACAAGACAGCAAGAACTCTCTGTTCATGTTGAATCATCTCGTTTATAGATGGAATGTATGCTTATTTCCTTTATTACTTTTTTAGTATCATTTTTAACTGGTATCAGGTATTACAAAATGTAAATATGATTGATTTTCTTAATCTCATTATTTGCAATCTTTTACTTGAATGAATGATTGATCATTGTTTTTTGATTATAACAAAGTGTGATTTTCCATGAAGTTTTTTAATGATTTAATTTTATAGATTAATATTGGTAATTTCTAAAAGCAAATAATAATGGATTATAATTATATTAAGTCAAAGATTAAAGGGAATTTAGCCATTTATAGATTTGGACAAGAATATTACAATTATTTTGGCTGTACATAAGTACGAGTGATGTTTATACCTCACTTATAAAATTAATTAAAAAAAAATTTTTTCTAAACCAATATTTTGTACCTTGCTTACAAATGTAGAGCTGGGTGAAAATTAGCCACAGAGGGTTTTCTCTTTGGTTTAAAATTTTTTATGCAAATTTCTAAGAATATGCTAATATTTGGTTTCATCTTAAAGATTTATTTACAATGTCATATTTTATTTTCATTATTTTAGGTATACATCAGTGTTTTTATATTTATTACATATAGTATACCTATATCATATACATTAGTACAAAACATATATATGTATATATAATATATTTTGAATTAATATTATAATTATATATGGGTGTGTATATATATATGTATATATATACTTTTTTAAACTCAACACATATTTATTGAATTCTTGTGTGTCAGGAAGTGGGGAAGATTACTTAGAAGACAGAGAGATTGAGATAAAATCCCTAACATCAAGAAAGTTACAAAATGAGCAGAGAGGCTAACACATGTATACAAATAATTGAGAAAAGGATATATATAGAGAGATAGAAAATGCGGTGGGGATTTAAAAGAGAAAATAAGCATATCAAAAAATAATGATAGCGATAATTGTGTTAATAATAGTCATACTACTAATAAGCACCATCTATTATTCTATGTATTATTATGTACCAGGCACTTTACTAACCACTATCTCCAAGTCTATGGGTATATATTTTAAATTTTTAATTAATATTATAATTTTATCTAATTACATTTTTGCTATTTAAGTCATTTAATGTCATTTGTTTAAAAAACTTTCTAAGTTTGAAAACTATCCCAAAATGCAGTTTAAAATGCAATTTTCAGGAACCATAAAGTTCTAGATTTTCTCTAAGCATTTCATACTCAAATACATTTAATCATAAAGATATTTATTTTCCCACTATAATGAACAACATTTTGATTAAAGTTGGAAAGCCATCAGACTCACAGTGTACTATCGTGCTAAAAATACTTTTTCTCAGTCACTTATTAAGAAATATAATGAGTATTATCTCACATATGATTTCTTATACCCTATTGATTATTTCTCAGCCTATCTTATTTGCATGGAAGAGTTATCAAGTGAAGCAACAAAGACAAGCAAACTATGCCACATCTTCTCCCCCAAATATCTATTTTGCAGGAAAAAATGTTGAAAATAATTAGTTTCTGCAAGTGTGTATAAGAAAAAAAAATCTTCAGCAAGAGCAGTTAAACAGTAACAAGTCAAACTGTGCTCTGTTTAACAAATGATTTATAAATACATATATGTACTATGAGAGACGACTATTAACAATAAAATTTTCAAAGGTATTTAAATGCATTAATGTAGACTCATATTTGATATCAGATGCTACTCTCATGAAGTCAGGAAGTGTAAAACAACTTTAAAAAGTCATGAAATTTAATTTATTATTTAAAACTAATCCATAATTATAAAATGGCTTATTGATCCATTGCATTAGCTCTTGCTATTTTACTGAGAATATTTAAGTTTTGGAGTACCATGACCATATTAGTAACACCATATCTGTTTGGTCATTAGTTAAGACATGTCATCTTCTATACACAGTGATGTATATGAGTTCACCTAAGGAAAGATTTGTGTGTCTAGTCCTAGCTCTCCAATTAATTTGGAGAATTTAGGAACATGATTTAATAGATACGGTTTCCAGTTTTCTAACTGTAAATGGAGGAGTTGGCAATATATAAGTTATTTTTTAAGCTCAGATCTGAAGCTACTTTGGGGATTTCTCACAATCAAGCTGGATTTCTCACAATTTCAGCCCAATCAAGCTTCCACAGGAAGGGAACATGGATGAGGGAGGCTGAGCTCATTTGGATGCTCTACACTATCTCAAATTAAAGCACAACCTTTACCCACTTTATTTTTATTTATTTATTTATTTACATTTATCCTGCTTGGTGTTCTCTGAGCTTCCTGGATCTGTGCTTTGGTGTCTGACATTGATTTTGGGGGGATTCTCAGTCACTATTGTTTCAAATATTTCTTCTGTTCCTTTTTCTCATCTCCTTCTAGTATTCCCATTACACATACGTTACACCTTTTGTAGTTGCCCCACAGTCCTTGGATATTCTGTTCTGCTTTTTACAGTCTTTGTTCTCTTTGCTTTTTGCTTTTTGAGGATTCTAGTGATATATCCTCTAGCTCAGAGATTCTTTCCTCAGCTGTTTCCAGTCAACATTAACCCATCAAAAGTACTGTTCATTTCTAGTATAGTGTTTTTGATCTCTAGCATTTCTTTTGTTTATTTTCTTAGGATTCTTATCTCTCTACTTACATTGCCCATCTGTCTGGCAACTGTCTACTTTATCCATTAGAGTGCTTAGCACATTAATCATAGTAATTTTAAATTCCTGATCTGACAATCCTAATATCCCTACCATGTCAGGTTTTGATGATTTCTCTGTCTCTTCAATTTGTGTTTTTTGCCTTTTCCTATACAGGCATACACTGGAGATATTGCAGGTTCTGTTCCAGACCACCGCAATAAAGCAAATATCATGATAAAGAAAGTCACATGAATTTTTTGGTTTTCTAATACATATTAAAGTCATGTTTGCATTGTACTGTCTTGCCTCCATGTTGCTGGCTGCTGACTGATCAGAGTGGTGATTGCTGAAGATTGGGGTGGCTGTGGCAGTTTCTTAAGATAACAATGAAGTTTTCCATGTCAATTGACTCTTCCTCTCATGAATAATTTCTCTGTTGCATGCAATGCTATTTGACAACATTTTACCCACGGTAGAACTTCTTTCAAAATTGGAATCAATCCTCTCAGGCTCTGACACTGCTTCATCAACTAAGTTTATGTAATATTCGAAATCCTCCGCCGTCATTTCAACAGTCTTCACAGCATCTTCACCAGGAATAGATTCCATCTCAAGAAACTGCTTTATTTGCTCATTCATAAGAAGCAACTCCTCATTCCTTAAAGTTTTATCATGAGATTGCAGCAGTTCAGTCACATATTCAGGCTCCACTTCTAATTCTAATTCTCTTGCTCTTTCTACCACATCTGCAGTTACTTCATCCACTGAAGTCTGGAACCTCTCAAAGTCATCCGTGAGGGTTGGAATCAGCTTCTTCCAAACTCCTGTTAATGTTGATATTTTGAATTCTTCCCATCAATCACAAATGTTCTTAATGACATATAAGAATGGTGAAGCATTTCCAGAAGGTTTTCAATTGACTTTTCCCAGATCCATCAAAGGAATCATTATCTATGGCAGATACAGCCTTATGAAATGTATTTCTTAAATCATAAAGTTTGAAAAAAAATGACTCCTTGATCCATGGGCAGCAGTTGGATGCTGTGTGAGCAGACATGAAAACAACATTAATCTCATTGTACATCTCCACCAGTGCTCTTGGGTGATCAACAGTAATATTTTTAAAGGAATCTTTTTCTGAGCAGTAAGTCTAAATAGTGGGCTTAAAATATTCAGTAAACTATAATGTAAACACATGTGCTGTCATCCAGGCTTTGTTGTTCCACTGATAGAGCACAGGCAGAGTAGATTTAGCATAAGTTTTAAGGGCCCTAGGACTTTAAATGTGGTAAATAAACATTGGCTTCAACTTAAAGTCACCAGCTGCATTAGCCACTAACAAGAGATTCAGCCTGTTCTTTGAAGCTTTGAAGCCAGGCATTGACTTCTCTTCTCTAGCTATGAAAGTCTGAGATGGCATCTTCTTCCAATATAAGGTTGTTTTGTCTACATTGAAAATCTGTTGTTTAGCATAGCCACCTTCATTAATTATCTTAGCTAGATCTTCTGGATAACTTGCAGTTTCTATATCACCACTTGGCTCCCTCACCTTGCACTTTCACGTTATGGAGGTGGCTTCTTTCCTTAAACCTCACGAACCAACCTCTGCTAGCTTCAAAGTTCTCTGCCATAGCTTTCTCACTTTTCTCAGCCTTCATAGAATTGGAGAGAGTTAAGGCTTTGCTCTAAATTAGGTTTTTGGCTTAAGGGAATGTTGTGGCTGGTTTGATCTTCTATGGAGACCACTAAAATTTTCTTCATATCAGTAATAAGGCTGTTTCACTTTCTTATCTTTCATGTGTTCGTTGGAATAGCACTTTTAGTTTCCTTCAAAACCCTTTAATTTGCATTCACAACTTGGCTAACTGATGTAAGAGGCCTAGCTCTTGGCCTGTCTTGGCTTTCAACATGCCTTCCTCACTAACCTTAATAATTTCTAACTTTTGATTTAAATTGAGAAACATGCGGCTACTTGAACACTTAGAGGCCATTGTAGAGATATTAATGGACCTAATTTCAATATTGTTGAATCTCAGGGAATAGGAAGGCCAGAGGAGAAGGAAAGAGATGAGGGGATGGGTCAGTGGAGCAGTCAGAATACACACATTTATGGATTAAGTTTTCTGTCTTATGTGGATGAGGTTCATGGCGCCTCAGAACAATCATAATTGTAATATGAAAGACCACTGATCACCATAACAAATAAAAAATAATGAAATATAGGCATACCTTGTTTTATTACACTTTATTGTTCTTTTTGCAGATATTGTGTTTTTTACAAAATGAAGGTTTGTGGCAACCCCGAGTCTAGCATGACTGTTGGCACCATATTTCCAACAGCATTATTTTTTAATTAAGGTATGCACATTGTTTTTTTAGAAATAATAGTGTTGCACTCTTAATAAAATACAGCATAATGTAAATATAACTTTTTTTTTTTTTTTTTTTTGGCTGCGTTGGGTCGTCGTTTCTGTGCGAGGGCTTTCTCCAGTTGCGGCGAGCGGGGGCCACTCTTCATCGCGGTGCGCGGGCCTCTCACTGTCGCGGCCTCTCTTGTTGCGGAGCACAGGCTCCAGACGCGCAGGCTCAGTAGTTGTGGCTCACGGGCCCAGTTGCTCCGCGGCATGTGGGATCCTCCCAGACCAGGGCTCGAACCCGTGTCCCCTGCATTGGCAGGTGGATTCTCAACCACTGCGCCACCAGGGAAGCCCTAAATATAACTTTTATATGCACTAGGAAAGCAAAAAATTCCTGTGACTAGCTTTAACGTGATACTTTATTGGGGTGATCTGGAACCAAACCCACAATATCTCCAAGGTATGCCTTTATTACAAGAGTTAACAAAATGTGACAAAGAGACATAAAGTGAACAAATGTTGTTGGAAAAATGGTGCCAACGGACTTGCTAGATGCTGGGATGTCACAAACTTTCAATTTGTAAAAAAAATCAGTATTTGTAAAGCACAATAAAGTAAAGCGCAATAAAACGAGGTATGCCTGTACCTGTAATTTTTTTTCTTGATAGCCGAATATGATTTAGTCTGTAAAAGGACTATTGTAAATAGGCTTTTGTAATGGAGTGAGGTGTGAGCAAAGGGGAAGAATGCTATAGTCCTGTGATTAGGCCTGAATCTTTTAGTGAGCCTGTGCCTCTGGACTGTGAACTTCACAAATGCTTCTCAGTTGTTTTTTTTCCTCCCCACTTGGGTGGGACAGGATGGCTAGAGCTGGCTGGAGTTGGACAGTTCCCTTCTCTCAGGTCATTTAGGCTCTGACAATACCCTAGCAGTTATGGCTCTTGTTAACTAGTTTCTCCTGTGGTCAGGCCTTGCTAAGAACAGAGTACTCAAGCTTATTTTAAAAGTTTCCTTTCCCCTCCCTCTGCTGAAAGGATGACGGAATTTTTCTCCAATATTTACTGTCGGAACCTAGTTGAGTTCCTGAAGGTAAATCTTGCAATATTGTGGGACTCCCTTATTACTGGGTGCCCTTGGAGTTTTTAACTCCCAAAGTGGTCCACACAGAGCCTCCAGCAATAAGGAAATTACAGTCCAGGTTTTTCTACCTTGGCCCTTGTTCCTCAGCTGTTTCTGCTCCTGAATCTCCACTCAGATAAGTTGTTCTGTGTTTGCCTGTCTTTCCAGTCTTGGAGCCTGTGTCTTGCCCTGTGTCCACCCCTCTTACAAATCCAGGAAGAGTTGTTGATTTTTGGTCTGTTCAGCCTTTTCCTTGTTTTTAGGACAGAGTGGAGACTTACACGTTCCTTACCTGGGAACAGGAGCTGGAAGTCCCTTTTCTCCACTCTGCAAGTTGGGCTTCAATTTCTCCAAAGAAATATTTCTGCTGAAAACAATCAGTGATTAAAATGTTCTAAAATTGACTATGGTGATGGCTGCACATGTCTGGAAAACTACTAAAAACCATTAAACGGTACACTTTAAATATGTGAATTGTATACCAATAAAGTCCTTAAAAAAAAGAAAATTGTTTGAAAACCTTTCTCTTCAGTGAACATTTTGAACTCTTCTACCTCTAACGTTTTTTTATTCAATATCAATCATTTGGTTATAGCAACTTTTGAGGAGAAGATGATAACTGAACTTACGATAACAATAAGAAGATGTATGATCTTTGGATGAAAGAATAAATATTCATGCAGTCTATTATACTGAGCCTGCCTAGACATCTCCTACCCCTAGCTACACAATGCAGTTCTTTGCCCCAGCACATCATGTCCTCAATCAGAAGCTTACCTTGAACCAGTGCGTCCCTCCCCATTCTTCAGGTCCCAGTTTGTAAACCATCCTCCTCCATAACACTGACCTCTATGAAGAATACATCATTCACTTTAGCATATGCACCGATGTTCTCACAATTATGCGATTACACATCCAAATCAGTAAAATATTGTTGTTTTCACTCCAGTAAGTGTATATTTATTTATGTAAAAATTATTTTTACCTTCTGAACTAGCTACAGTAGAAAATTAGAAACTACATTTCTGAGAGACTTCTTAATATTTTGAAAATTTTAGCCCATTTCCTATTGGATCTAACTAGATCATGATTTACTCTGTGATTTGGTATATAGAAGGCTTTTATCAGATGTATAAAACGTGTCAACTCTGTTCTTCCCTATTCTTTCACCTGTGTGTATATAACTAGAATTATCCTTGATCCAAAATGACTTTGGAAATTTTTTTTTCATGTCTCTTGTCCATAGTATAGTGGTTTTTGTTTGTTTGCTTGTTTGTTTTGGTTTTTTTTAGTTTAATTTGGAAATGGCCATGAATCTTAGAGTACTGAGAAAAAGGAAAAGTGAGAGTATCCCACACCCTCTCTACTCTTCCCTTAGATTAACTCACATATGATAGCTGTCATGTTACAGTATTGGCAAAATTCACAGTATTATTAAAGCTTAATTTCTTTGTTAGCAAACACATTTTTTATAACATTTTCTCTGTCACAACACATTGTTTTTTGTACCCCCTGGAGTCCGAGGACCCTACTTTGCATCCCTCTTGTTATTACTTTCTACCAATATACCCATCTCTTTATTTTTATTTTTTTAGTAATTGTTTTATATGTGCAACTCACCTTTGACCTGTAGACAAAAATGGCTTACTAACTACACTGATGGTCTAGTGAGCTTCTCGTTTTTCCTAAGCAAATTTAAGTCTGATCATGACATAGCTGCCCACTTGGTAAGTCCTATGGATATGTAGTTAGTGATCATACAATATTAGTGCACTTAACCTACTCAGTTCATGAGTATCCCTGTGAACACAGTGCCAGACAAGACATCTTGAAAGAGTCATTGAAAGAAATAATATTTTTGGATGGTTTTCTAAAGGAAGCACAATTCATCGTTTCCCATATAATAATAACCATTATTTTTGCTGTTTTATGCCAAATTCTAAGCCAAGCGTATCTCATTTAATTCCTAGAACACCCCTAATAAGTAGAACCTATTATTATTCTTATTTTTAAAACTAAAAGCAACAACAACAACAACAAAACACCAAAAACCTGTGGTTTCTAACCCCTTACTCTCTGCTCTGTGCCAAGAGATCTGCTGAGAGTAGATGCTGAGTTTTCCCCCCTTAAGTCTACTTAGTTCTGTATCTATTATGAGTATTTTTCTAGATAATGTTTATCACACTAAATATTTGATCCAAAGCATGTGTACCCAAGGGGAAATGCCTGGTCCCTTAAAGCCCTGGAAGTACAGCAGTTGAGCTTCTTTTAGGCCACAGCCCATTTTGGTTGTGTCGTTGTTCTAATTTTACAACCGTTTTATAGCATGTAGTTGATCCATTTCCTTCTCTTTGTGATCTCTGCTAGAAATGTCAGTGTGAATTTTCATGTCATACCAAGAAAATAGACAGGCAATAAAGGCATGCAACTTATTGTTCAAACCTCCCTCTTGATCTTCATCTTCTTTTTCTCTTTGTTCTACTTGATGTCATCTTTTAATTTCTTTGTTCATCTTGATGTCATCTTTTTCTTTTGCTCTTTTGATGTCATCTCTTAATTTTTTACTTCATCGTGAATTAAATATATTTCTAAAATAGCATTATAACATTGGAATAACACATGATATGCATACATATTTCTGTCAAGATATTAGATAAAATCCCATTTAAACAGTTGCCTCTGACATATGGTTATTTTTTCACCATTTCCCCATGAAAATTGTAATTGCATAATATGGGACCTTATAGCACATTTTTAATTTTGTATAAATTACAATAGGCAATGGATTATGTTATTTAAATTTCCTAGGTAAATGTTGTCTCTAATTTCTATGTTTTTCTATGCTGCACTTTCCCAACAAATAAAAATAAGCCTTTATTGCCTTTTTATCTGATTATAAAACTAGTAGGTAAATAGTGGAAAGTATAAAGAACAAAGTGACAATAATTATAGTATATTTAATTTATATATATCTAACATGCTCACCCAGTGATTTTCTGTGTGTATGCATATATATATGTATATACATACATGAACATATACATACACTTTTATATCTGAACTGATACCTTTTTAAATTTCTACAGTTTATAGGACAATTGCTGTCCCTTTAGGAATCATCAATTAACCCTGAGATTGTGAAGAGACATCAGTCTTTCTTTATAAATAATAGTATATCTTCCTATCACATTTCTAGTTTGGTCAAGACCAGCACACCTACTCAGGAAGGAGGAAGGAAGGATGAGGGCAGGGAGGAAGTTATGCATTTTTAACAAAGGCTCTGTTATGTAATTTTCTCTGACAAATACAGCACTGTGTCTTCTAGTATTTTGCAAGAAAGGCATTTAGCCCAGTCAGCACTGCTGTAAATTTCTAAACATCAGCTAGACAGAATTGAATTCAGTCTTTTATGTGCCTTGGGATACATCCAATACATTTCAGATTTTCCTCAGAAATCCTGCTGACTTGGAGCAGGTGTGTCTTAAAATAACAAGAACTCATCAAGGCATGATTGTTATCATTCTGACGGCTTCATCTTAATTCCTTCCTGTTGTGCACACCTGGTCACATAAGCACTGTGCATTCTTTGGAGCGTGCAACAGGCAACCCCGGGGAACGGTAGTTTTTTGTTTTGTTGCAGATGAGAAGAGATCATTGTATTAACAACTGATGATGGACATTGATAGTAGAACTGAGCTAAAAGGAGTTTTCAGAAGGAGCCCACCTGTGCTTAATTTGCTCTGACCTCCTCGGTTAAGTGTCTTTTTAGAATAACAGGTGTGGATTTGCTCAATATAGCGGCGTCTCCTAAGCCCTGTTCTCATGACTAATTATATAATTATTTTCTTTTAAATTGAAACACATGAAGATCTACTCAGAATCAACACCAAAGTTGTTATTGGCAACTGTTTATTTTTTCATTCTGATTTTAAATTATGTAAGCAGTTTTCCATAATTCTCTAATGGTGACATGAAATTTGATTAAGTACTACAGCAAATTTTGAAAAACAATATCTTTTTATGATGATATATAATTTTTAACTTGAATTGCTTTCTCTGTAAAGGAAATACATATAAAATTTGTCTAAAACATAAAACCATAATTTTATCACATAAAAGAACTTAGTACAGTGTATCCACATGGAATCCATAATTAAATATGAGTTAATTAAAGTAGGGCATTAATTCACAGGATTTATAGATGATATCAGAGATAAGGAAATATATTTGGAGAATTGTATCTCTATTATCTAGTGTTAAACACTTACTTTAATCCTATTTTTCACAATTTTCCCCTTCTCTGTTGATCTAAATTAATTTGAGCCTTCTGTGTTTGAAAACAGTAAAAAAAGTTATATCTAAATACTTTTTAGATTGAATATTCTTTACATTCCAGTCATTTAATTGCAACTGGTATGTGTGTGTGTGCGTGTGTGTTGACAGCAAACATGTAGTCAGCAAATAATTTCAAACCCAATCTGAGCACTTTGGGAACAAATTAGAGTAACAACAAAATAATAATATCAAAGTGAAATATCATTTTTATTTATATAATAAATACTAAAATAGAAGTGTGCTGGTGTCATGGATAGGAAAGGAAGGCTTCCTACAAAGGTTGAAATAGGAGGGTTGAAGAAGTATAGAAACATACGGTGGTAATAGGAGGGAAATAACTCACCAGTGGATTTCTACTTACCACTGTATGAGGGGCTAATAAGAAAGGTTCCATTATGTGATAGGATGACCAATATATTCCTTGATGTTCAGAATGTAAATTATATTCTCAAGGCTGCCAAAAACTTGGCAAAGTATGGTAAAAGCAAATGGGTTAACTTTATTAGTTGCTTATAGTTGATGAATTAAAAAGGTTTAATAAAGGTAGAAATTGTATTATATTTCAAGTTGACTTAATACTTTGGCAGTGGAAAGAAACTCCCTATAATACCTTTATAGAATAGTACATGTACTTTAGGATCTACCAATATTGATTAAAAATTTTAAGTCATTCTGTAATACATCAGAATTGAATAGAACATTGCCTATTGGTCAATTCAAATGATATTTAGTCTGACTAAAACATGATAGATGATAGAAAAAATCTTGAAGAGCCAATGTCCCAAATTATGTTTTGTATTTCCCACATCATTCACGTGTGTCCATGGCATGTACTCTCTTTTCTTTGACTTCTTTCAATTCACTTTACACTTATTTTGAGAGTTACAGATATTGCTACGGGGATCAATAGCTCATTCCTTTTAACTGCTGATTAGTATTCCATTTGTGTATCCATACAAATGTGTATTTACCACAATGTGTTTATCCATTCACTTGTTGATGGACTTTTGGGTTGTGTTCAGTTTGAGGATATTACAGTACAGCTACTATGAACATTTATGCACAAGTTTTTATGGACATATGCTTTCACTTCTCTTGATTAAATACCTAGGAGTGCAATGGTTGAGTCATATGGTACCTGTAGATTTAACTTTATATTAAACTGCAAAACGCTCTTCCAAAGCAGATATATCACTTTACATTCTCACCAGCAGTTATTGAGTTAGAGTTCCATTTCTCCACCAATTGCTAACTCTTGTTATGGTCAGTCTGTTTTTAATTTTAGTCATACTCTTAGATAATTAGTAATATCTAATTATGGTTTTAATGAAGTTGATTAATGATGACTAATGTGGTTGAGCATCCTTTCTTATTAGCCATTCATATAGCTTTCCTATCAAAGCATCTGTGAAAAGCTTTGTCCTTTATATTTACAGATTCATTTAGTGTTTTATCTTAGTATTGAGATATAAGTACTTATCACTTATTGTCAATACAGGTCATTTATCAGATATGTGTTTTGCAAACATTTTCTAAAAGTTTATTGTTTACATTGTCTTTAACTTCTGGGGAGCAGAAATTTTTAATTTTGAAAAAAATCATTTTACTGATTTTTATTTTATGGTGTGTACCTTTTATTTCCTATTTAAGAAATATTTGACGAAATCAAGTTTGTTTGCATTAAGAATCTATAATTTTATCTTTTATATTTATTTTTATGATACATTGCAATTTACATACACTAAAGGTAAGTCTAAATTCATGTTGTTTTACACATGGATATCCCATTAGTCCAGCACCCTTTGTTAAAATGGCTATTTCCTCATTAAATTACCTTGCCATTTTGGTGAAAATTCAATAGGCCATATGTGTTTGTGTTTATTTATTGGACTCTTTTTTCTGTTTCACTGACTTATATAGCCACATTTAATCCACTCTTCATTCATGTAGTGTCAAATAGTAACTCTTGAAATTAGGCATATAAATTCTCCAACGTGTACAACTGGCATTCTAACCTATGACTTAACTAACTTACAAGATCTAGAAGCTTATTTGTGGATTCTTTAGTAATTTCTATATGCATAGCCATGATGCTTATAATAAATTCAGTTTTACTGCTTCCTTTTTCATATGTGTGAAAAGTATTTCTTTCTCTTGTCTTACTGCAATGGTGATACCTCCAGTACAATGTTGAAAAGAAGTGAGACGTTAGATATCCTTGGCTAAATCAAGGAAAAGCATTCAGTGTATTGTAAATAAGTAGGAATTTGACTGTAGGTTTTTAGTAGATGCCCTTTACCAGTTTGGGGAGGTCCCAGTTTTCTGTTGTTATAGTTTCCTGAGAATTTTTAATCATGAAAGCACTTTGAATTGTGTCAAATGCTTTTTCTGCATCTGAGATGATATGGATTTTATTTTTATTAATATGATATAATACATTGCTTAATTTTTTTGATGTTAAACAATCCTTGGATAAATATTATTTAAAGTATTTTACCCATTATATACCATATCAGATTTGATTAACTAAAATTCAGTTAAAATGTATTTTTAGATCTATATTCATGAGCATTTTTTATTTTTGGTCTCACATTTTCCTTATGTGTTTGGAGGAATTCACCAGAGAAACTGTCTGGGGCACTTTTGCTTGTGAGAAGGTGTTTCACCTATATATGTATATTTTTAAATGGACATAGAGCTATTCAAGTTATCTGAATATCCCCAGTTAGTTCTGGTAATTTGAGTTATTCAAGATACTTGTTCATTTTATCTAAATTATTGATCTCAAAAAGATTCTAGTTTCACCATATTTTTCTATTGATTTTCAGTTTTTAATTTTACCTTCATTACTTCTTTCCTTCTGCTTACTTTTAGTTTCATCATTTGCTTTCTAGCTTATAAAGATGTGTTCATTCATCATTTTTTCTTATCATTTTCATTTCTAACATGAAACTTTAAATCTATACATTCCCTTGAGCTCTTCTTTAGCTGTTTCATGTAAATTTTGATGTTTTGTTATTATAATTTCTATTTTCCCTTTTGATTTTGTCTTTGACCCATGAGATATCCAAAAATGTGTTGATAATTTTCCAAATATTCATAGATATTCTTAATATCTTTTGGTTATTGATTTTCAGTTTAACCTTTTTGTGGTCAGAAAAGATACTCCGTATGACACTATTTAAAAAAAAATTGTTGAGACTTTTTTTTTTAAACATCTTTATTGGAGTATAGTTGCTTTACAATGGTGTGTTAGTTTCTGCTTTATAACAAAGTCAATCAGTTATACATATACATATGTTCCCATATCTCTTCCCTCTTGCGTCTCCCTCCCTCCCACCCTCCCTATCCCACCCCTCTAGGTGGTCACAAAGCACCGAGCTGATCTCCCTGTGCTATGTGGCTGCTTCCCACTAGCTATCTATTTTACATTTGGTAGTGTATATATGTCCATGCCACTCTCTCACCCTGTCACATCTTACCCCTCCCCCTCCCCATATCCTCAACTCCATTCTCTAGTAGGTCTATGTCTTTATTCCCATCTTGCCACTAGGTTCTTCATGACCTTTTTTCTTTTTTGTTTCCTTAGATTCCATATATATGTGTTAGCATACTGTATTTGTTTTTCTCTTTCTGACTTACTTCACTCTGTATGACAGACTCTAACTCCATCCACCTCACTACAAATACATCCATTTCATTTCTTTTTATGGCTGAGTAATATTCCATTGTATATATTTGCCACATCCTCTTTATCCATTCATCCGATGATGGAAACTTATGTTGCTTCCACGTCCTGGCTATTGTAAATAGAGCTGCAATGAACATTTTGGTACATGACTCTTTTTGAATTATGGTTTTCTCAGGGTATATGCCCAGTAGTGGGATTGCTGGGTCGTATGCTAGTTCTATTTTTAGTTTTTTAAGGAACCTCCATACTGTTCTCCATAGTGGCTGTATCAATTTACATTCCCACCAACAGTGCAAGAGGGTTCCCTTTTCTCCACACCCTCTCCAGCATTTATTGTTTCTAGATTTTTTGATGATGGCCATTCTGACTGGTGTGAGATGATATCTCATTGTAGTTTTGATTTGCATTTCTCTAATGATTAATGATGTTGAGCATTCTTTCATGTGTCTGTTGGCAATCTGTATATCTTCTGTGGAGAAATGTCTGTTTAGGTCTTCTGCCCATTTTTGGATTGGGTTGTTTGTTTTTTTGTTATTGAGCTGCATGAGCTGCTCGTAAATCTTGGAGATTAATCCTTTGTCAGTTGCTTCATTTGCAAATATTTTCTCCCATTCTGAGGGTTGTCTTTTCGTCTTGTTTATGGTTTTATTTGCTGTGCAAAAGCTTTTAAATTTCATTAGGTCCCATTTGTTTATTTGTGTTTTTATTTCCATTTCTCTAGGAGCTGGGTCAAAAAGGATCTTGCTGTGATTTATGTCATAGAGTGTTCTGCCTATGTTTTCCGCTAAGAGTTTGATAGTGTCTGGCCTTACACTTAGGTCTTTAATCCATTTTGAGTTTATTTTTGTGTATGGTGTTAGGGAGTGTTCTAATTTCATACTTTTACATGTAGCTGTCCAGTTTTCCCAGCACCACTTATTGAAGAGGCTGTCTTTTCTCCACTGTATATGCTTGCCTCCTTTATCAAAGATAAGGTGACCATATGTGTGTGGGTTTATCTCTGGGCTTTCTATCCTGTTCCATTGATCTATGTTTCTGTTTTTGTGCCAGTACCAAACTGTCTTGATTACTGTAGCTTTGTAATATAGTCTGAAGTCAGGGAGCCAGATTCCTCCAGCTCCATTTTTCGTTCTCAAGATTGCTTTGGCTATTCGGGGTCTTTTGTGTTTCCATACAAATTGTGAAATTTTTTGTTCTAGTTCTGTGAAAAATGCCAGTGGTAGTTTGATAGGGGTTGCATTGAATCTGTAGATTGCTTTGGGTAGTAGAGTCATTTTCACAATGTTGATTCTTCCAATCCAAGAACTTAGTATATCTCTCCATCTATTTGTATCATCTTTGATTTCTTTCATCAGTGTCTTATAATTTTCTGCATACAGGTCTTTTGTCTCCTTAGGTAGGTTTAGTCCTAGATATTTTATTCTTTTTGTTGCAATGGTAAATGGGAGTGTTTTCTTAATTTCACTTTCAGATTTTTCATCATTAGTGTATAGGAATGCAAGAGATTTCTGTGCATTAATTTTGTATCCTGCTACTTTACCAAATTCATTGATTAGCTCTAGGAGTTTTCTGGTAGCATCTTTAGGATTCTCTATGTATAGTATCATGTCATCTGCAAACAGTGACAGCTTTACTTCTTCTTTTCCAATTTGGATTTCTTTTATTTCTTTTTCTTCTCTGATTGCTGTGGCTAACACTTCCAAAACTATGTTGAATAATAGTGGTGAGAGTGTGCAACCTTGTCTTGTTCCTGATCTTAGTGGAAATGGTTTTAGTTTTTCACCATTGAGGACAATGATGGCTGTGGGTTTGTCATATATGGCCTTTATTATGTTGAGGAAAGTTCCCTCTATGCCTACTTTCTGCAGGGCTTTTATCATAACTGGGTGTTGAATTTTGTCAAAAGCTTTCTCTGAATCTATTGAGATGATCATATGGTTTTTCTCCTTCAATTTGTTAATATGATATATCACGTTGATTGATTTGTGTATATTGAAGAATCCTTGCATTCCTGGAATAAACCCCACTTGATCATGGTGTATGATCCTTTTAATGTGCTGTTGGATTCTGTTTGCTAGTAGTTTGTTGAGGATTTTTGCATCTATGTTCATCAGTGATATTGGCCTGTAGTTTTCTTTCTTTGTGATATCTTTGTCTGGTTTTGGTATCAGGGTGATGGTGGCCTCGTAGAATGAGTTTGGGATTGTTCCTCCCTCTGCAATATTTTGGAACAGTTTGAGAAGGATGGGCGTTAGCTCTTCTCTAAATGTTTGATAGAATTCACCTGTGAAGCCATCTGGTCCTGGGCTTTTGTTTGTTGGCAGATTTTTAATCACAGTTTCAATTGCAGTGCTTGTGATTGGTCTGTTCATATTTTCTATTTCTTCCTGGTTCAGTCTCGAAAGGTTGTGCATTTCTAAGAATCTGTCCATTTCTTCCAGGCTGTCCATTTTATTGGCATAGAGTTGCTTGTAGTAATCTCTCATGATTGTTTGTATCTCTGCAGTGTCAGTGGTTGCTTCTCCTTTTTCATTTCTAATTCTATTGATTTGAGTCTTCTCCTTTTTTCTCTTGATGAGTCTGGCTGATGGTTTATCAATTTTGTTTATCTTCTCAAAGAACCAGCTTTTAGTTCTGTTGACCTTTGCTATTGTTTCCTTCATTTCTTTTTCGTTTATTTCTGATCTGATCTTTATGATTTCTTTCCTTCTGCTAGCTTTGGGGTTTTTTTGTTCTTTCTCTAATTGCTTTAGGTGCAAGGTTAGGTTGTTTATTCGAGATGTTTCCTGTTTCTTGATGTATTGCTATAAACTTCCGTCTTAGAACTGCTTTTGCTGCATCCCATAGGTTTTGGGTCGTCATGTCTCCATTGTCATTTGTTTCTAGGTATCTTTTGATTTCCCCTTTGATTTCTTCAGTGATCACTTCGTTATTAAGTAGTGTATTGTGTAGCTTCCATGTGTTTGTATTTTTTACAGATCTTTTCCTGTAATTGATATCTAGTCTCATAGCGTTGTGGTCGGAAAAGATACTTGATACGATTTCAATTTTCTTAAATTTACCAAGGCTTGATTTGTGACCCAAGATATGATCTATCCTGGAGAATGTTCCATGAGCACTTGAGAAAAATGTGTATTCTGTTGTTTTTGGGTGGAATGTCCTATAAATATCAATTAAGTCCATCTTGTTTAATGTGTCATTTAAAGCTTGTGCTTCCTTATTTATTTTCATTTTGGATGATCTGTCCATTGGTGAAAGTGGGGTGTTTAAGTCCCCTACTATGATTGTGTTACTGTCAATTTCCCCTTTTATGGCTCTTAGTATTTGCCTTATGTATTGAGGTGCTCCTCTGTAGGGTGCATAAATATTTACAATTGTTATACCTTCTTCTTGGATCAATCCCTTGATCATTATATAGTGTCCTTCTTTGTCTCTTGTAATAGTCTTTATTTTAAAGTCTATTTTGTCTGATTTGAGAATTGCTACTCCAGCTTTCTTTTGATTTCCATTTGCATGGAATATCTTTTTCCATCCCCTCACTTTCAGTCTGTATGTGTCTCTAGGTCTGAAATGCGTCTCTTGTAGACAGCATATATATGGGTCTTGTTTTTGTATCCATTCAGCCAGCCTGTGTCTTTTGGTGGGAGCATTTAATCCATTTACATTTAAGGTAATTATCGATATGTATGTGCCTATTCCCATTTTCTTAAATGTTTTGGGTTTGTTATTGTAGGTGTTTTCCTTCTCTTGTATTTCTTGCCTAGAGAAGTTCCTTTAGCATTTGTTGTAAAGCTGGTTTGGTGGTGCTGAACTCTCTCAGCTTTTGCTTGTCTGTAAAGGTTTTAATTTCTCCATCACATCTGAATGACATCCTTGCTGGGTAGAGTAATCTTGGTTGTAGGTTTTTCTCCTTCATCACTTTAAGTATATCCTGCCACTGCCTTCTGGCTTGCAGAGTTTCTGCTGAAAGATCGGCTGTTAACCTTATGGGGATTCCCTTGTGTGTTACTTGTTGTTTTTCCCTTTCTGCTTTTAATATGTTTTCTTTATATTTAATTTTTGATAGTTTGATTAATATGTGTCTTGGCATGTTTCTCCTTGGATTTATCCTGTATGGGACTCTCTGTGCTTCCAGCACTTGATTAACTATTTCCTTTCCCATATTAGGGAAGTTTTCAACTATAATCTCTTCAAATATTTTCTCAGTCCCCTTCTTTTTCTCTTCTTCTTCTGGGACCCCTATAATTCGAATGTTGGTGCGTTTAATGTTGTCTCAGGTCTCTGAGACTGTCCTCAGTTCTTTTCATTCTTTTTTCTTTATTCTGCTCTGCAGTAGTTATTTCCACTATTTTATCTTCCAGGTCACTTATCCGTTCTTCTGCCTCAGTTATTCTGCTATTGATTTCATCTAGAGTATTTTTAATTTCATTTATTGTGTTTTTCATCGTTGCTTGGTTCCTCTTTAGTTCTTCTACGTCCTTGTTAAATGTTTCTTGCATTTTGTCTATTCTATTTCCAAGATTTTGGATCATCCTTACTATCATTATTCTGAATTCTTTTTCAGGTAGACTGCCTATTTCCTCTTCATTTGTTAGGTCTGGTGGGTTTTTGCCTTGCTCCTTCATCTGCTTTGTGTTTCTCTGTCTTCCCATTTTGCTTAACTTACTGTGTTTGGGGTCTCCTTTTTTCAGGCTGCAGGTTCGTAGTTCCCGTTGTTTTTGGTTTGTGTCCCTAGTGGCTAAGGTTGGTTCAGTGGGTTGTGTTTGCTTCCTGGTGGAGGGGACTAGTGCCTGTGTTCTGGTGAATGAGGCTGAATCTTGTCTTTCTGGTGGGCAAGTCCACGTGTGGTAGTGTGTTTTGGGGTGTCTGTGGCCTTATTATGATTTTAGGCAGCCTCTCTGCTAATGGATGGGGTTGTGTTCCTGTCCTGCTAGTTGTTTTGCATAGGGTGTCCAGCACTGTAGCTTGCTGGCCATTGAGTAAAGCTGGGTTTTGGCATTGAGATGGAGATCTGTGGGAGATTTTCGCCGTTTGATATTACATGGAGCTGGGAGGTCTCTTGTGGACCAGTGTCCTGAACTTGGCTCTCCCACCTCAGAGGCACAGCCCTGATGCCTGGCTGGAGCACCAAGAGCCTGTCATCCACACAGCTCAGAATAGAAGGGAGAAAAAAAAAAGAAAGAAAGAAAGAAGAAGATAAAATTAAATTAAATTAAATTAAATTTAAAAGTTATTAAAATAAAAAAAATTATTTAAAAAAATTTTTATAGCAATTAAAAAAAAAAATGGACAGACAGAACCCTAGGACAAATGGTAAAAGCAAAGCTATACAGAAAAATATCACAGACAGAAGCATACACATACACACTCACAAAAAGAGAAAAAGGGAGAAATATATACATATCATTGCTCCCAAAGTCCACCTCCTCAACCTGGGATGATTCGTTGTCTATTCAGGTATTCAACAGATGCAGGTACATCAAGTTGTCTGTGGAGCTTTAATCCACTGCTCCTGAAGCTGATGGGAGTGACTTCCCTTTCTCTTCTTTGTTAGCACAGCTCCCGGGGGTTCAGCTTTGGATTTGGCCCCACGTCTGCGTGTAGGTCGCCTGAGGGCATCTGTTCTTCGCTCAGACAGGGTGGTGTTAAAGGAGCAGCTGCTTCGGGGGCTCTGGCTCACTCAGGCTGCAGGGAAGGGAGGGGTACAGAGGCGGGGCGAGCCTGCAGCGGCAGAGGCCAGCGTGACTTTGCACAGGCACGCCGTGCGTTCTCCCGGGGAAGTTGTCCCTGGATCACGGGACCCTGCCAGTGGCGGGCTGCACAGACTCCTGGGAGGGGAGGTGTGGAGAGTGCTTTCACACGGGCTTCTTGGTGGCAACAGCAGCAGCCTTAGCATCTCATGCCTGTCTCTAGGGTCTGCACTGATAGCCGCGGCTCATGCCCGTCTCTGGAGCTCGTTTAGGCGGCGCTCTGAATCCCCTCTCCTTGCACGCCATGAAACAAAGAGGTAAGAAAAAGTCTCTTGCCTCTTCGGCAGCTGCAGACTTTTTCCCGGACTCCCTCCCGGCCAGCTGTGGTGCACTAGCCCCTTCAGGCTGTGTTCACGCCACCAACCCCAGTCCTCTCCCTGGGATCCGACCGAAGCCCGAGCCTCAGCTCCCAGCCCCCGCCCGCCCCGGCGGGTGAGCAGACAAGCCTCTCGGGCTGGTGAGTGCTGCTTGGCACCGATCCTCTGTGCAGGAGTCTCTCCGCTTTGCCCTCCGCACCCCTGTTGCTGCGCTCTCCTCCGTGGCTCCAAAGCTTACCCCCTCTGCCACCTGCAGTCTCTGCCCGCGAAGGGGCTTCCTAGTGTGTGGAAACCTTTCCTCCTTCACAGCTCCCTCCCGCTGGTGCAGGTCCCGTCCCTATTCTTTTGTCTCTGTTATTTCTTTTTTCTTTTGCCCTACCCAAGTACGTGGGGAGTTTCTTGCCTTTTGCGAGGTCTGACGTCTTCTGCCAACGTTCAGTGGGTGTTCTGTAGGAGCAGTTCCACGTGTAGATGTATTTCTACTGTATCTGTGGGAAGGAAGGTGGTCTCCGCGTCTTACCCTTCCACCATCTTGCCCAGACCTCTCGAGACTTTTTTGTAGTCTAGCATATAGTGTATCTTTTTTGAGAGTTCCATGGACATTCTTAAAAAATGTGCATTCTGTTATTGTTTAGTGAAGTATCATATAAATGTCAATTAAGTCCAGTTGATGATATTGTGGTTCAACTTATATTTCATTACTTATTTTCTGTCAACTTATTTCATCAATTAAAGAGAGAATATTATAAAATCTAACACTAAACTCCATACATGGATGATAATTCAGTGGAAATGCTTATTGTTTCTTAGATGACCAGATAGGCTTTAATCTACCTAACATGTTTATTAAACCTAGTGTTCCCTAGAATTCTGAATTTGTGATCCCTGTGAGAGAGTCCAGTGATTTTTTTCTCACCCTGGGACAGATATAGAACTGTGATAAATAAGTCAGTTTACTTGCTACATGTCTTGTGGTTGCCCCACAGAGGGTAGAACCAAATTCCACCCAAAATTTGATTTAGATATTAAGAGTGATGATGCCACACATGCATGAAGAATAACATGTAAAGGTTTATTATTCATATCATGAGGTTTTCTGTAAAGAGCAGGGCAGATACCCAAACTGGTCTGAAAATGGCTTCAGAGAGCAAGGTGGGGCAAATGGTTAGTGGGTGTGTCTGTGGTGAGGGTTACTGCTCCAGGCCAGGTATTACCTGGTTTGAACTTCCCTCCAGAACCAAAAGAGCCAACAACACCCAGGCTATCTTTTTGGTTTTCCCAGATGTGGGCCAAGAGGGGGAGAGAGTGAAGTGGGGCTTGAAAGCTCTCAGCAGTTAAACATGCAAATGGAGACAGACTATTTATTACACTACATATTACTCTGTTAGAAACCAGGCAGTTCCACTCAACAGAAAGTAATTTCAATCTATCAACAGCCAGTGTATTGTATACCTCATTATATTACAATAAATATCTTTTGTTTCATTCCATGTAGGCCTAACTTTAGAACCCAGGCTTTAGGGTTTTATAACATGAAGTGCTACAATGGAAACTTTAAGGAAAAACTGAAGTGATTACTACTTTTGGTAATATATGGCTTTTCTAATTTAGAGGCGATAATTAGAGCTATCAAATATTTTAAGTCTATGTTTTGTCAGGCAACTGAAAATAAAGCACATTGTCATGGTAAATGACCTGACCTTTAATCAGAATATTTTTGTTGTTTGAAATTTAATACAAATGAGCTGTATGACCTTGATCAAGATTAGTTTCTGTGTTGGATGTGTTCTTTATTTGAGAACTTATGACTAGAGGGACAACTATACAAAGTTAGCAAAAGTTTATATGCATTAAAATTTAATAACTGTATGCCCAACACATAGACCTAAGGCTTTGAAAAAAATGAGAGAGGGAAATTAACATGTTTTCTTTGGTTATTTTCAGAAATACTCTAGTGAATAATTTCAAGTGAACATAACATGATTTTCAGAAAGTGGGATGTATAATGCAGCAAGTAATTATAGGCAGGTTAAACGTTCATTAGCTATGGGGGAAAACAGTAAAAATTACTTTCTTAGCTATTTTGAAGAAATAGCTCAGAAAGATGATCTAATTAGAAGTAATCAAAACTGATTCATCAGAGTGGAAAGACTGTTCTTTAAATTTTGCTATAGTTATTTATTTTGAAAAATATAGAATGATGGCTATTTTCCTTGTTGAGTATTTTAAAATATTTTGAAAAAGCTAGGGTGAAAATCTGCTCAAATACAAATGAGAAAAATTGATTAAGAATAAGAGAATAGGACTGGTTTTTCAGTTTTCATTATTGCCACAGAACATTTCAATGATTTGATTAGTAAACAATATACAAAAATGTCAAATTTATACCAAAATCATTAGAATTAATGGCATTAAATTTAGGGACTTTAAATTCTTCAGTTGATTTTTCTAGTACATAGATTTCAGTGTAATAAAAATGTAGAGTGATAAACTTAGGGTAAGATACAAAATAGAAAATATGTGCTAACCAATAATGGAAATATTATATATGCAGTTGGTGTTAATTTCCTTGCCCCATTCCAACCACTTGAACACCTCAGCCGCTCTGTAAAGCATTACAACTATAAAGATCACTTTTTCACCATGAGTACAGTAAGAAAATTATGATATCCCTGTACAACAATATGACCATTCCTCACTAAAAAATATATTTTTTCCTGTGTGCGTTCTTCCAGCATAGAAATAATAAAATCACTAGGATACAAGATAATGCAAAACTTGAGCAGGGAAGGGGTACAGATTCATACTGCATCAATGAAAAATGTCAGGGTTGAAAATAAGGTACCGGGGCTTCCCTGGTGGTGCAGTGGTTGGGAATCCGCCTGCCAATGCAGGGGACATGGGTTCGAGC
This sequence comes from Balaenoptera ricei, assembly GCF_028023285.1. NCBI lineage: Eukaryota > Metazoa > Chordata > Mammalia > Artiodactyla > Balaenopteridae > Balaenoptera > Balaenoptera ricei. The sequence goes on from NC_082643.1 coordinate 83,037,965, forward strand.
CCTGGTCCAGGAGGATCCCACATGCCGCAGAGCAACTAAGCCCGTGCGCCACAGCTACTGAGCCTGTGCTCTGGAGCCCGCGAGCCACAACTACTGAGCCTGCATGCCACAGCTACTGAAGCCTGCGTGCCTAGAGCCTGTGCTCTGCAACAAGAGAAGCCATTGCAATGGAAAGCCCACGCACCACAACGAAGAGTAGCCCCCGCTCGCCGCAACTAGAGAAAGCCAGTGCGCAGTAATGAAGACACAATGCAACCAAAAACGAATAAATAAATAAATAAATTTTAAAAAGAAAAAAAGAAAATAAGCTACCATTTTGAGTTACTCTTATCTATCAGTTCCATCTATAGGCAACTGAATTAAAGAAAACAAATGTATGATAAAAACAGGACTTACAGTGTATTTATAATGGAAAACTTGATGCTGGTTTCTCCAAAGAAAATGATGAGAAATGATGATAACATTCCAGAGGGAATAGGAAGGCTTTTTCAAGAACAATATAGAAGCTAGTTATGGTCGTTACAATGGTTAAAGGGTCCTGTTTAATGTCAACATTTCATTTAAAATGAAGTGAATGATGAGCTAATTGCTCCAGTGAGTAAAATTGTTGTTTAATTCTCCCACAGGAGGGAGCAAAGCAGTGGATATAAATAAAGTGGGAAAACAATCATAACTCAGAAATATGAAATATAAGTTTCCTCCAGAGGCCCCTCTTTTGTACCTGAGAACTTAAGGCTACTTGGTCTTGAGTTCACCATGGGAACATCTTTATAAAGTGTGATGAGTACTTACTAATAGGTCTTATGGGGATGCTCATTGCTTAGGATTTAAGAAAACAGTGAAGGTAATCACTAAGAGTTCATAAGAGGTATGTTTTCCAATCCATTACCTGTGATTTTCTTCAAAATTACAAAATCATCTCTGCAGTGTAGGTCAGTTAGGTGGATTTCTGATGATCAGATAAAGCACTGGAAAATTGAATAGAAGCCTTGAAAATTGAAGAGGAAATGTGATTGTCTTCTCCTTTTTTGTCTTTCTCCTTTAACTGAATAATATGCTTCATTAAAAATAAAAAAGCCTGCATTTGAGATTATTTCACTACCTTAAAATGAAAATAATTAAATAGCCTTACTCAAAGTTTACATATTGTTCTTAATAATGCTAATAGCTTACATTTATTGATCAATTACTTGCTACTTATCTACAGTCTTCTAAGACTTTTAAGCCTCACAACAACCCATGGAATAAGTTCTGCGTTTATCTCCTTATACAGCTAAGTAAACTAGGATTCAGAGAAGTTAAGCTACCTCTCAAGGCCAAATAGTTTGCAAATGATAAAGCCTGGATTCAAACCCTAGCAAATTTACCAGCAAGTCTAGGTCTTTAAGGACTTGACTTCTCTACTGATGCTTCAGTCCAGTCTGTTAAATAACATGTATCAAAAATGTTTAAGGTTAATGCTAAATTAAGAAACTCTTTACTTTTCAATTAGATAATAGTAAGCTGTATTTAGTTAAAATATAGAGAAATCAACTGGCTAAACTTGGCAATCAATAGTGCCTGTCCTTGTTTATACAAAAAAAATGTAGTATGCTTTCTTAATAAATCTGTATATTTAATATCACATTGGACATTACTTGAGTTTTGAAACTACCTCTAATTAAAACTACCTAGAGAGCCAAAAATTCCATAGAAATTCTACAGTCATTCTTAAATCTTTTCCTTCTTCAATTTCTCACTCACAAACTATGTGCCAAGAATTTTGCTTCAATTAATCTTTGAAGGTGATGATGAAATAAAATTGGGTTAACTCTTAAGGTGGTTTTTAAAGTTTGTCTAAACATTCTTTGACACTCCTCCATTTAAAATGTGGACACTAGTTTCCCTCAGCTTGAATGTGGGCTGGCCTGAGTGTCTCTAAGTAAAAAGATGGCAGAAATGACAGTGAGTGGCTTTCAAGACCAGGATATAAAAGGCATGGCTGCTGTCCTTGTTCTCATACTTGATTGCTTACTCTGGGGGCCCAAAACCCTGAGGGTACTCAAAAAACCCTGAGGAGACCCGTAAGGAACAAAACTGAAGATCTTACAAGCACAAACTTGCCAGGCATGTCAATGAGTCATCTTGGAAGCAGATCCTCCAGCCTCCGTTTTGTTTATTATCCCTGCTGACAATTTAATGGCAATTTTATGAGAGACCCTGAGACAGAACTTCCCAGCTAAGTTGCCCCTGAATTCCTAAACCACAGGAACTATGAGATTCTACATGCTTATTGTGGTTTAAACTTCTAAGGTTTGGAGTTGAATTTTAAGGCAGCTATTGATAATTAATAAATGTCTGCTCTCAGCTCTTTAGCATTTTTCTAGAATTTATCAGCAGGTATCTTAACTATTATTTTAGAAAATTAGCTATCATTTTATGACAACTGATTTTAAATATTGTTGAATAGTTATGGACTACTAACCATATAATTCTGCATTGTGCAACTGCTTAGAAAATAAGGTTTAATAATTCTCATAATCTAAATTTGTTTTGGGTTAACCTTGATACTACAATATTATGCTTTTTTTGAATGCATTTCTCATCATAAAGTATATGGACTTAATGAAAAATGGCAAATCAATATTGCTTTAAAAATACATATAAAACATCTCTGAAAATTGCCCTATTTTGGCTTATAGTTCCTTTGTTTCTCACAGTGCTATGGATTTTAACAGATTAGTCTTTAGAAAGCTAGAAGACAGGTTTCATGTGAATCAGTTTGGCTCACATACTCTAAAGTACACTTCTGAATATTCAGAATTAGCAGAACATTTAATAATATTTTTATAAATGTGCTATATATATAAAACTAGTATACTATGAAGAAATATGCTATGAAATGTCAAAAGCCTCTAGGAAATGCAATGTACTCTTACTTATTTTTAATATTATCACTGTGTATAGGTATTATTTTAGATATTATTCCAAAAATGAAAATTTCTGTTATCTACTGCTGTATACCAGCACAATCCCTCAAAGTAGCTTATTAAAAATAATTTATTATTGTCTCTCATGATTCTGTGTATTTCCTGATCTCTACTGGGTGGTTCTCATTTGGAATCTCCCAGACATCTGCAGTTACATAGCAACAGGGGATTGAGTCATTCAGAGGCTATAATCCAAGGTTGCTTCTTCATGAACACGTATGGTCCCTCAGGGTTGCTTCACATACCTTCTCTGGTTAGGAGAGCCTGGACTTCAAACATGGAAGCTCCAGGCATGTAGTGTTAGAAGCAGGAGTTCCCAGGCTAGTGAAGGGCTATTCCTAGCACTGACATGGGTTTATTTCCTTCGTATTCTATTGGTCAGGGCAGTCGGTGGGCCTGCTTAGATTCAAGGAGATATAGACTACATCTCTTGTTGGGTGAGTGGCCAGGTCACATTGCAAAAGAGCATGTGGGATGAGAAATATTCTTATATCCATCTTTAGTAAAACAGTTTGCCAAATTGTATTTATAAATGCTTTAAAATATATGAGAACCATAATTTTTTAAGTTCAATGGATAATAGCTGGCAGCCCTGTATCATCTATTTTAGAGTAGTAAAGAAATTTGTTTCATACAAATTTCCCCATTTTTTGCCTGAAAAAATTAAGTTGTTATATGAGCTTTTGTTCTTCAGATTGTTTATTTGCATCTTTTCTATTATTTAAATAATTTAATGAATAATAAAATAATACTAAATAGATACTGATGTTTACGTTTAAATAATATTAAATAGTAAATTGTGTAATCTGAAAGGATTAATTAGTATGAATAATTCATCATTTTTCATAGAAATTATTGAGGATAGCCAAGTATCTCATATTGCTAATTATTCTCAGGTAAAACAAAGCCTTCCTTATATTATGTATAACAATGAAAGTAAAATATTGGTTTAAAACTAGAGATGAAAAAGAACAGACAAACATCTCTTAACTTCTTATTAAAGCACATAACAATTGGTATGTGTGCATAAACTGTGCATAGTAAAATTATAAAAATATTTCAATAAATAGATAATTTCTTTGGGATTCCTACTAGTTTAGATGTCTAAAAGGCTTAATTTCCATGTTCCAGTTCTACTTTCACCCATTCTGAGGGTTGTCTTTTCATTTTGTTTATGGTTTCCTTTGCCATGCAAAACCTTTTAAGTTTAATTAGGTCCCATTTGTTTATTTTTGTTTTTATTTTCATTACTGTAGGAGGTGGGCCAAAAAAGATCTTGCTTTCAGCTAATTAATTTACCTCAGTTTATGTCCATCAAATTTAAAAGATAACAATAATTCTTAGCGAGTAAGTATCCAGTTCCAAGCATGTGCATATATCATCACTGATAAATATGTCGTACAGATATGATCACAGAAGTGTCTCTTTTAAAAACCATGCAATGATTATTATTTTCCTAAATCTGCACTTGGTGTTTTCCCTAAGACTTGAGTATAAACTCTTCTACAGGATCTACCATAACCTCTTAAAATCTGGTTGTTTGTAATAGAATTGTGTACTAAGAAGTCTTTGGTAGCCTTGAGTGATTTTCTTTTATACTATATTAGTAAAGTGTGTGTGTGTGTCTGTGTCTGTATATGTCTTTGTATGTTTTAATTCCATACTCCCCTTTTAGTTCCATTCAGTTTAATAAACTAGTAGGCCGGGTATCTAATTATCAGGTTTCTTAGAAAAGGGACATTCAGAGTCAAGATTGACCTTTAATAATGTTATTATTAAAATTTGTGTTTCTCTGTGGCTACTTACAAAAATATGATTCACAGATAGCATTGTTAATTTTTAAAGGCCAGAGTGATGCTATCAAATAGATAGCTGGTTATCTATTTGATAACATGAAAGAAAGAAAGTTAGATAACTATCAAAAGAAAGAAGTTGATATGACATATGGCTAAAAAGGAAAATAATTCATTGTAAATGTATGGAACTGGACAGTGAAACAATTGACTGAAGAAAAAGCCTAATAATAGTTAACTAAAGGCTCTTGAAATTAATTCCTTGAGAAATGTTTGCAAATAGCACAATGTTAAAAATATTAGGTGTTTATCAAAAATTGATGAAAATATTCTAATTTATATTGACAAATTACAGTAAGTCCCCTACATAAGAAAGAGTTCCGTTCTGAGATCGTGTTCATAAGTCCAATTTGTCTGTAAGTCCAACAAAGTTTGCCTAGGTACCCAACTAACACAATCGGCTATATAGTACTGTACTGTAGTAGGCTTATAATACTTTTCACACAAATAATACATTAAAAAAACCCACAAAAAATAAAGAAAACATTTTTAATCTTACAGTACAGTACCTTGAAAAGTACAGTAGATAAATAGACTGACACCAAGCATTGTACATGGATGACCACAACAAAAGCAACAATGATTGCAATTACCAAACATGAAACACACTCATACTATGTCATAATATTGACATTCAGTCTATTTATCTCTTGTAAAAATAAAATGCAGTGTGTGTGTGAGGAAGAAAAAAAAGAAAAAAAAAAAGAAAAGAAGAAAAAAAAGAAAAAGAAAAAGAAAAAAAAGGAAAAAAAAAGAAAAGTACAGTAGTACAGTACAACAGCTGGAATACAGGGGCTGTATGTCGAGTGAACAGGCAAGAAGAGTTACTGACTGGAGGAGGGAGAGGAGGTGGGAGATGGTAGAACTGAAGGATCGTCAGCAATAGGAGATGGAGGGCAAGCTGCAGTTTCACTCATGCCTGATGTTGATGGCACTGGTTCTGATTCCTTGCTGAATTCAATTCTATCTATCCTCTTGGAAAAACAATCCAGTGATGTCTGGGTAGTAGCTCTTTTTTTCTTGTCTTAGATGACACGGTAGCACTGGATTGTGTTCTGAACAGCTGCTGCAACCTTCGTCTACCATTCTACATTTGGGTCCTGTGCCTCAAAATCTAAAAATACCTCCTCAAACAAAGAAAATCCCCTTGCCATTTCCTGCGTCGTGAATTTCTTCTGTTCTTCAGTTATTTCTTCTTTCTCTTGTCGCTCCACTCTCTCAATTATTTTCACTTTGTTTCAATCTTTTTGGCTTGGAGCTTCTTAGCAGTACCAGCTCTATCACCGCTGCTTTTACACTTGCTTCCAGACATCCTGGGCTTGAAATAAAGATACTGTACTACCGTACTCTATACAGTACTGTACAATAAAGTACACAAAGGCACAACAACTTGTGGAGGATGCATGCACATGGCTATGTACATCAGACACGTGAACTTAAGTGATTGGACATACAACACGCATTCACATCTTTGGAAGTTTGCAATTTGAAGGTTCGTATGTAGGGGACTTACTGTAGTTCTTATTTGAATATTTCTAAATTTTGAATAGCTAAATTGCAATATTATTACAATTAGAATTTGAAACAAAGATTAATTAAATCTTTTTAAGCTTCTCCATTCCCCCCATAGAATTTCTGGAAGTCAATCCAGCACTTAACGTATTTTTCCTTACCATTTCTTCTTTTTCATGTAATGTTTGCATTTACACATGTCACTTCACTTTAGTTTGGTCTCTTACTTTTAACCTTTGATTTCAAGTGCTCTTCACTTTAAGAGTCACAGCAGCAGCAAACAACAAGAGTGAAGAGGTTTTGTTCAGGCAGCAGTGAAGAACATCACGGTAATGAAAGGGATAATTGTGGCTCCCTGCCTTTGCTATAATTGAAAATTGAGTATAGAGCCTTTTCCATTTAACTTTATTGCCTAAGTTCAAACCACTGTATAGGAAGGAAAACAACACTAAGTAATTCCTCTAATGTTGCTTTCCTGTCCATACAACAGTTTGAAAGCTAGCATTAAAATTAAGCAGAAGAGGCAATTAGATTTATTCAATTACAGCTATGTGAAAGAAGTATAATTATCAGTTTCATTATTGGAAATGCACTGCTTGCCAAATATTTTCTTGCTAGCCTGGCAATTAGGTTTCCTCTATCAAACAGAAAAACTGGTAAGCATTTGATAGAATGTCCCAGTTATTTAACTTATACTGACTTCCAGTAAAGACCCTGTTACACTGTGGTAATTGTAGTAGCTGGCCTAATGATTTTAATGCTGAAGGAGCATTGTTCCTTGCCTTTAATATGAGGCAAATTTCATCAAATGACATCTTTATGTTAAAGTGTCATTTAAAAAACTGGTAAAGTTATTTTAGAGCATAAACATGATGTAATCTGGAGGAAAGAACACCATGGTATTTGTCAACAATTCTGATTTGAATAAAGTCTCTGAAATTTATTGCATGGTCTTGGAAAACAAAACATGAAGAATTTAGATGTGAGTCAGATAGCCTGGGTTTGAACCCCTCGTAGCCTCTTTCTAGTGCTCTAATCTTGGAGAAGCTGTTCAACCTATTGGTAATCGTCATTAAAATATGTACAAATTGTATGCAAAAGTATATGTTAAATTGTAGAGATGTTTGCTTCTGGTAAAAAGGGAATAACAGGGACTGGACTTACCCTCCCACCTGAAATAACTAAAAACCACACAAAATACATTAAATCAATGTTAGTCAATGCACTGGAAATTAGGAAACAAATGACAGTTGTCCCTGAGAGATGAGAATAAAATGAGGTGAGCACTGTGATTTTTTTCAGCTTACTGGTGGAGAGGGAAAGGAGCCTAGGAATAGCTTCCTGGAGCTGAGGAGATGAACCTTAATGTTTGGGAAGCCATGCCTGTTAGGATTTACAGAGTAAATCACTGAAGAAAAGAGAGCTACACAGAGAGAACGTTCTGAAAATTCTCAGTGTCTAGATTGAGTTTTCAGGAGGATACCAATCAGCAGTGTTCTTCCTTGTCTTACAAAAGACCTTGATTAGTTCCTATTATAACCAACCATAGTGGAAATCCTCATAAATCATGGGGCATCTGGTAGACTATTCAGAATTGTTTTGCCTCAAGATTTGGATGAAATTATCCTACCTGAAACACAATTCTTATCCCACCTAACAGGGCTTGAAAACCAGAAATGATAGAATCAAACTAGTTCCAAGTTACTAGCTGAATCTCAGAGCAAAAACTTGAGGACATTGATATGAAAGCCATATGTATATTGTGCATACATAAAGGTAAAATACAATAGCTGGCAATGAATAAAAATTACTAGTCATGCAAGAAAGTAGAAATTACAACATGTAAGGAGGAGGAAAATAACCAACGAAAACTGACCCAGGGACGTCCCTGGCGGTCCTGTGGTTAAGACTCCATGCTTCCACTGCAGGGGACTTGGGTTCGATCCCTGGTGGGGGGAACTAAGATGACCCAGAAATGAAAGATGATTGAATTAATTAATAAGGACATTAAAACAGTTATATAACTGTATTGTATATGTTCTAGAAGCTTAAAAAAAATAAAATAACCATATGAAGTAGAGACAAGGAACATGTAAAAAATCCCGAAGTGAAATTTCTAGAGATGAAAACTATGATGTATGATGTAAAAAATATACAAAATGGAATTAACAGCAGATTAGACGTTGCATACAAAAAAAGCAAAGAACTTGAATAAATAGCAACAAAACTATCCAAAATAAAATACAGAGAGAAGAAAATATGTTAAAAAAAATCAAGAGAGCATCAGTAATTTGTGGGACAACACTAAGTGGCCTAATATATGTAGTTAGAATTCCCAAAGGAGGGGGAGAAGAAACAAATTATTTAATAAAAATGGCTAAAAATAATCCAAATTTGTTGAAACTATAGATTCACATATCAAAGAAGTTAATTAACTCCAAGCACAAGAAATAAAAATACACAATCAGATTGCTTACAACTAGCAAAAAAGAGAAAATCTTAAAAGCAACCAAATGAAAAAGACATGTGATGTACAAAGGATAAAAAAAAAAAGAATGACAACAAATTTTTATACAAAACAATGCAAACAGAAGACAATTGTAGAGTTTGGGAACGTTCGACAATACTGCCCTCATTTCTGTCACCAACTGTAAGCGTAGGACCCCTCTAAGATGACTTCAGTTTTGATAATTTACTGCAAGACTCACAGAACTCACTGAAAGCTGTTATACTCACAGTTACTGTTTATTACAGCAAAAGGACACATTAAAATCAGCTGAGGAAGAAATGTATGGGGCAGAGTCCAGGAAAGTTTTACACATGGAAATTCCAATTGTCTTTTCCTGGTGGATTTTTGGACAGATTTTGGACATTAATTTTCCTGGCAAAAGTATGTGAAAATAAGCAGACTATTGCCAAGCAAAAAAGCTTCCAGCACCTTGGTGCTCAGGTATTTTATTGGTATTTGATCATGTGGACATGGTTAACTGCCCAAAGGACTTATTTCAGTCCTTATACCTTCTGGCAGTGAATCTGATAGTGTGTGACCCAAAGCCTCCACCATAAATCACATTGTTAGACTTAGGCATGGCCCCAAATCACCAACTTAAAAAAAGACACTTCTTTTTTTTTTTCTTTAAGACCTCTTTTTTTATTTCTTTTCTTTTTTTTTAAACATCTTTATTGGAGTATAATTGCTTTACAATGGTGTGTTAGTGTCTGCTTTATAACAAAGTGAATCAGTTATACATATACATATATCCCCATATCTTCTCTCTCTTGCATCTCCCTCCCACCCTCCCTATCCCACCCCTCTAGGTGGTCACAAAGCACCGAGCTGATCTCCCTGTGCTATGCGGCTGCTTCCCACTAGCTATCTATTTTACGTTTGGCAGTGTATATATGTCCATGCCACTATCTCACAAAAAAGACAGTTTTATCAGGACGTATATTCCAAGGGCTTAGAGAGTACCTCCTAGGAGCTGAGGGCAAAAGTCAGACCTCTCTTTGAGCAAGGTTAAATTATTTTAGTGCAGTGGATCAAGCTTTTTAAAGTATGCAATCCAGAGTTCTGTATCAATGAAAGTATCTTTTAAAAATGAGGGAGAGACTTAATCAGACATGAAAAATGGAAGGAATTTATCAGTTGTAGTTCCAGACTACAAGAAATGTTCAATGCAGTCCTACAAGCCAAAAGAAAATGATGAAAGATGATGTCTGGACCTGCAAAAAGCAATGAAGAGCACAAAAATAGTACTACATGAGTAAACATGATCTTTTTCTTATTATTTAAATCCCTTTCAAAGATCATTAATTTTTAAATATATAAATAATAATATAATATGGGATTTATAACATATGTATAAATAAAATGTATAATAACAATAGCACAAAGACCCAGAGAAAAACAATGGGAATATACTATTGCCTCACCTAACAAAGCTTAAAAAACAAGTGAAAGCATCAAACTTTACATGAGATAAGGTTCTCAAGCTTTACACGAAGTGCTAAACTATCATTGATGAGAGAATATGATAACTAAATTAAAGGTTAATAGCATAAATTCTAATGCAACTAATAAAATAGCACAATGATAGCTAATAAAACAATGAAGAATTTACCATCATAAAAGTACTCAATCCAGAAGAAAGCAAAATTTTATATAAAAATACTACCTTCCTCAATATATAATTTAGAATTAAATGAGATTATGTATTCAAAGTACTTAACATGGTGTCTGCTTATTACATTGTAAATTTTTAGTATGTTATTGTTACTTATTCATTTCAAGTAAATTTCATCACTTCCAAGCTTTAGCTGTCTCAGTCCTGGTGTATGATCTCTTAAGTTGATCTCACTTTAAATATTCTACCATTCTTGCTAAGCTTCACTTTTGTAAATACCTTTTATCAACATGATAATTCATTTCAGCCTTGTACACATATATATTAACCAACAATTTTGTGGCAGACCTCAGATTTTTACTCCAGTTAATTTAAGCATGTAAGTAATTTCTTGGAGGCTATTGGATATATTAGAGACTAACTAGGAAGGTAAAATACATAGTCAAAAAATGAGCCAAAACCTAGGGGTTCTAGGTGGCAAAAACCACAGACAATGTCAAATAAGGGGCCATTCTTGTGGAAAGCCTTGCCTCTACTAGTGACTTCCATTGCTGGACACTGGTGACGCCGCTATTGTACGTCTACTGGATGGAATTCTTCCTGGAACCTGCTTCTTTAAATTATTCATCCAGTTAAAAATCCTGAGTAGGATCAAGACATTGAGTAGATTATTTACTTGTAGCTCTTTTGAATCTGTGTTGGTGAGTGTATATGGATGTCTGGTTGGGAGAAACTTTTGGACTTCCTGCTGTTGTAGTAGATGACAGACCTTCCCTTCCACCAATACTCATTCACTGGAGAATTGCTGGAAAGTACAGAGCACGTAGAAAATTTTAAACCCATAGTAAAAACTATATCAACAAGATCCAGTTAGTTTTGTTTCCTTTCCACCTTCAAATTATAAATACATCTTTCTTCCCATAATGACACTTCAGAAATAAAAATAAAATTTAATGCCCATAATATACTGCTACACTCAACCCAACATGCATTTACTCACCACCCCCTCCTTTTGAAAAAGGAGATTACCTAATTTCAGCAAATAGTTTGTCTAATTCCATGTCCCAGATTTCTTGGTGACAGTTACTCCTTTTATATTTCTGTTTCAATTTCAGTTAGAGGAGGAAAGAAAAGAAGTTACCTCAAATATGTAAATATATACATGAAACTAAATGGAAGGTGTAGCTGAGAGTGGAAAAGTTCTCATTTCTGCATTTGATCACAGTCTTTCTTTGTGACACTGAGCTTCTCAAACCTTTCTGCAATCTTTTTGTTTTCAAGTAACACCCATGTGGCTGCAGTTTTTCCCCTAGTGCAGTGACACAAACTTTCATTCCTGAGATAACTGAGACCTTGTGTTAGTATATGAATGAGGAGCCTTCCCATAAACTTTTACACTGATCGTTAGCAGAATATGAAAGAACTAAGAGGTTCCTTTTTATTCTATTCATACAGCTTCCTGCTGCTCTTTTAGTCATTATCTATCCCTGATTTTAGTCAGACTCAGTCCTCTGAGACAACACTAACCCACCTCCCTCCCTTTTTTTTTTTTTTTTTTGTCTTGTATATATTTAAGAGATGAGAAGCCCAAAAGACCTGGGTGGAATCTTACCTTCCAAATTAATAGGAACAGCTTTGTCTCCTGTTGCAAGCATTCCTCCCTTAATTACTAAAACATTTAAGTCAATAGCACCCATGGGTGCTGGGACAGGAGACAATAATTTTGAAAAAGGATCATTAGGGAAAGTCATGATATGTGTTATCTACATTTCCACTCCTTGTGTTAGGTACTCAGGTATTTGAGACGTGGGAAAAAGTAGAACTAATTTTCCCTGAACATTCTGTAGGACAGCGTTGGAAACTTACAAGGAACCTTAAATAGAACATCCTATCTTTTTCATGAGTTAGCCTCACTGGATGAATTGGAACATGGAAAGAACAGTACATTCCATGGGCACAAGTTTTTGCCTTAATTCTTTCACTGCAGTTACTTTTCTTTTCAGTGGTGCTGTTGTATGGGATATCATGGTAACATAAAAAGTACCCAACACTTGACAACATGATATGAAAATGTCTCTTCATGATAGAAAGGTCTAAAGCAATCTATCTGCCACTTCCTTGTAGGGAAATATAATATTGCATTGCCAGTTCTTCTTTGGTCACTGCTGATGGAAAATTAGGTACCTTTAGAGATGGTAACCAATTTTACCTTATGTAAGGAAGTGCATGCCTTCCATCTCTTACAAAATCTCCACCTGTATCATTATAGTCACATTGTTACTGAGTTCATTGAGCAAATATTAGATAGCTGTAGAAGAAGGCTTACTTGCATCCACAAAAAGGTCATTTCATCCCTCTTTTTTGGGAATCTTTTGTAATCATTCAAATAGATAAATATTCTCATCCTTTATGAAATGAAATATTCTCATCCTTCATGAAAAGCAATGTTCATGCACTTTTTCCCCCCAAATTTTCATCAACTAGTTGACAATCTTCCTCTTGCCCCTTCTTTTACAAACATGACTTTTTGAAGGAATCAGAAAGTCAATAGGACAAAACTTCTATTTGTTGGAGATAACCATTTGAAATATGTACTCAGGAATTATTAAAACACGATTGGTTGGTATTCTATTAGTCCTAATTGCGATAATTCTTCCATTTAACCAGTGGAAAGTAGCAAGTAGAAGCCTTTGGATCCCCAGGAATCAATGTGAATTTTCAGGAAGGATTGGAGGATTTTCCACCCATAGTTTACAAGGAAACTGGTAAATAGCTATAAGTCATCATCATTCAAATTATTTGGTACCACTAAACTGACTTAGATTGGATCTGGGCACTGAGTAAGGAGCCATGGTTCTCTACCACACTGGCTCAAAGCCATGTCTAATCTCCATACCTGATATTTGTTTGTTTTCATTAGTAATGTAGGACCTTGTTAAACTGTTCATCTATTTTATTCTAACTGGCTACAAGAGCAAATAGTCCAAACCAAAAAATCAATGTGAGTCATAATTTTAGTTTACTCTACTGCCTCTACTGCCTATTATGGTAATTTTTCAGACCATACCTCTAGCAAGTAAGTGTTATTACCTTCCTTTTAACACCTAGGGATTTTCATTCATATCCATTGAAATTCCTGGCCTAAAATACTTCTCAAAAGTTGTTACATCCCCTCCCTAAATATTTCTTGGGGTCTTGACAAAAGATTGTTCACTTTCCCTCTTGTAATTTGTCATCATTATCACTATGAGTACCAGCATGATTATTGATAAGTTATCTATAACTAAACATGTACCAGGAAATTGTCTCAACTCTTTAATGATATTAACTTATATATTTCTCACAATAATCCTATGAGAAAAGCACTGTTAAAAATCCATTTTATAGATAGCTAGTGGGAAACAGCCACATAGCACAGGGAGATCAGCTCGGTGCTTTGTGACCACCTAGAGGGGTGGGATAGGGAGGGTGGGAGGGAGACACAAGAGGGAGGGGATATATGTATACATATAGCTGATTCACTTTGTTATACAGCAGAAACTAACACAACATCGTAAAGCAATTATACTCCAATAAAGATGTTAAAAAAAAAACCCATTTTATAAGGAGGAAATGCAATGACTTGCAAAAAGTTATTTATTTGAGAAATGGTTGGACATGTCATAAGTGTTAAAGTCACTGCAGCATTTTCACTCCTATACACTTTGGAGTCTTTCCTTTACTAATATCAAAAAATGTTTAGCACCTCAACTTAATTTACTTGGTTCCATAGTTGAATCTACGTTTAAGTCAACAACCAAGCAAACAATTAAAACCACTCGCAGCTGTTCCAATTTGCTCATTAAGGAAAACAACAACAACAAACAAAACTCTCTCTGAGTCAGTGAATCCCAACCTTGGCTGCACATTATAATTACCTAGGGAGCTTGTAAAAATTATTGATGACAAGGCCACACCCTAAACCAATTAAATCAGTCTCTTGGGTGGATCCTTAAGCAAAGATTTTAAAGAATTTTCTAAAAAGGCAGAAACAGCCTGATCAACTAGATAATAAAAGACTACTTTTTTTTTAATTTATTTATTTATTTATTTTTGGCTGTGTTGGGTTTTCGTTTCTGTGCAAGGACTTTCTCTAGTTGTGGCAAGCGGGGGCCACTCTTCATCTCAGTGCGCGGGCCTCTCACTATCACGGCCTCTCCTGTTGTGGAGCACAGGCTCCAGACGCGCAGGCTCAGTAGTTGTGGCTCACGGGCCCAGTTGCTCCGTGGCATGTGGGATCTTCCCAGACCAGGGCTCGAACCCATGTCCCCTGCATTAGCAGGCAGATTCTCAACCACTGCACCACCAGGGAAGCTCCTAAAAGACTACTTTTAAGGGATAAGAGGATAAGTTAGAGTGTGGCTATGCAAAGTCTTCAGAATCCCTCAAATAGTGATTCTGATTTTAAGACTATTTCCCAGTCTTTCACAGTGTTATGTCCTGTTACATTAAGGTTAAGACTGAGTTCAACTGATGATATCCATCCATCAGTGGGAACAAATGATGCATTTGGGTTTTGGTTAATCAGCCCTGTAGCTGCAAGGGATAGACGATTTTAACACAGATATAAAATGTCTCAAAACTTCAGACCACAATATTTTCAAAGCTGTGTTTATCTTTTAGAAGTAGCCACTCTGACCCATAGTCCTTGAATCCCTGGTACCCTTTGTTCTCTATGATAACAGATGCTTATTCCCCAGAGTTTTGCCATTAATGGACACTTCATTCTAGGTGCCCATTAGCAATAATTTATTTTGCTGTTTCATAACTATATGCCATGGGATAGCAGTACCTTTTAATACTAATTGGTTTCCTATTGCCTTCAGCACCAACTAAGCCAGATAATCAAGCCCAGATCAGTTCCTCCCTTTTTCCTGAGGTTCTGTTGACTACAAACCCAATACATTTCAACCCATCACATTGCAAAAATGAGAGCTTTTCATTACCTTAAACAGATTGCTTCACAAATATTATACCTCCCTAAAGGTTTTTCTTGATCAATTTTTCTAGTGCAAGTCCTCTGTTTTGTCTTCCATAATTATACCCCCTTTATATTTATTTGTATTTTTAAATTTCTTCTTGATTATCAACTGTCTCATCCACTGGATTATTAGCTCATGAGGTTAAGATAAATGTTTAATATTTTCATATCTACATCTCAGATACCCAGATCAATGCCTAGTGTATGATTATGCTCAATCTTGTTTTATACACACACACACAAAACACATATGTAGATGAATAATTTATCAGGTACCAGGGAAGATAGTCTCCAAAGATAGCTAGCGACAGTTTCTCCTCTCCCTATACCTAGATGCTCCTCTTTCCATCAAGAAGTGGAGTCCATTTTCTCTCCACTTGAATATAGACTGGCCTCATGACTTGCTTTGACCTACAGATTGCAAAAGAAGTGAAGCTGTGCAAATTCCATTCCTAGACCTTAAGAGTTATGATACCTCTGCTTCTGTTCCCATGGAACCCAGCTACCATCCTATATGGAAGTCCAGGATATTCTGCTAGAGGGAGATACCACATGATGATAAGAAGATGGTGCACTAAGAAAAAATGCTATAATGTGTTTGCAAAACACTGAGAGTTCAGAAGGGGGAGTAGGAAAAAAAAGACAAATGTTTACTACAGGTACATTTTAAAATATAATACATTTTAGGGCTTCCCTGGTGGCGCAGTGGTTGAGAATCTGCCTGCCAATGCAGGGGACACGGGTTCGAGCCCTGGTCTGGGAGGATCCCACATGCCGCGGAGCAACTGGGCCCGTGAGCCACAATTGCTGAGCCTGCGCGTCTGGAGCCTGTGCTCCGCAACAAGAGAGGCCGCGATGGTGAGAGGCCCGCGCACCGCGATGAAGAGTGGTCCCCACTTGCCGCAACTAGAGAAAGCCCTCGCACAGAAACGAAGACTCAACACAGTCATAAATAAATAAATAAATAAATAAAAGAACGTGAATTTCTTTAAAAAAAAATAAAATAAAATAAAATATAATACATTTTATATTCTGTTTTCATATATTATTTAATATTTTTTGAAAATTAAGTTTCTGAAAGTATATAAAGTAAAGCATTTATAAACAAGCTACTGAAATTCATTTTCACATTTTCTGTAGCTGTGTTCTACTCTCTGAACTAAACTAACTTTTAGGCTAACAAATTATTTCATATAGTACAAAAGATACCTGAATAATCATTACTTGTTAGACTCCACTAATCTCATTTTTATCATTGTCGTATGGCTGATTAATTACATAAAAATGAGTTTGAAACACTTCCTACCTCATTTAAGCAGCAATTGGGCCATAGACTGGGAGTAATTAGGAAGTAGAAATCAGACATGTTCTCTCTCCTGAAGTTGTTGACATTCTAATACGGAGATAAGCAAGTGATCAGTCTTGTAGCACAGTATGATAAGTATATCGATCAGAAACACAGGTACCATGGAACTTCTAGGAAGGCACTTTGGTAGGGTTTGGGAATTTAGAGAAGGTCCCTAAGGGAGATGTCTCAGTGATTAACAAGGTAAAAGTGGTAGGGGGACAAAAGTGAGGAAATAAGGCAAGTAAGGACATACCCATATGTGAAGGCCCATAATGGTTGGATCATAAGGCACAAAGTGTTGAGCAATTATACAAGAGTTATATCATAAGGAAACACCTAAAGATAGTTATCAGGAGTTTGGACATTATTCTGACTGTGATAGGAAATTATTTGAGGGTCTTAGACAGAAAAGAGACATAATTATGTCTGTAAATTTAAAAATATAACATTTCTACAGGGTGGAGTATGAATTGGTGAAAGATAAGTCTGCAAAAAGCTGTTGCACTAGTCCAGGCAAAAAAGAATTGTCACCTAATATAAAGTAGCAGCAGTAAGGATAGACATTGACATGTAAATCTACCAGTCTTGGTGATTAGATGTAGGAAGTGAAGGAGATGAAGGGGCAAGGATGATACTCAGATTTCTGGCTTGAGTAACTGGGTGTATTGTCTTGAATTTAATGATGCAAGAAAACTGACATAAGGAGGAGAGTAATTTCTCCATAAAGTTTTCTATCTTTATTGGATTCAAATATCTCATGAAACATATTCATTTAAACTTACTGCTAAAGCCTGCATAGATGAGTGGCCATCTTCCACACATGAGTAGATCTTTGCATCATGTAGCTTAATATTCTCATAGAGAAGTTCTGTCTTTGATTTTTTTTTCACTGCCATGCACTATCTCATAATTGAGGGCAAAATTCATTTTTCCTGATTCTTAGATTGATTGTCTAAAAGTTTTTCATAGACTATGTAAAAATTCTAACTAGGAAGTGAATAGGGCAAATCCACTTTTGTCTTCTCTTGGGTCAGCATGAAGTACTAGTTAGTTATCCACAAACAGACTAAATAAATTGACCTGGTAACAGTATCTCCAGTAACCTCTTTATACTATGATATATCTTTTATATGATTTAAAAATTTCAAATTACACAATTTTTTCTTTTAAAATATTGTATTATGACTTCTAATTATTATTGTATTGTATGGAAATGTAAAAGTTTAATAAATACATAAAATTATTTTAGAGAAAAGAATCTATATATATAAGTGTAGCTGAAGTTTGAAACAAAGGAAAAAATGACGTGCACTATAAATTCTCAAGAAAACTGGTATAGTTTATATGTTTTATTCTAAAACAAAGAAACTATATGCAACAAGCTTAGTATTTCATGGCACAACTATTATCACCATAAAAAATGATTGGTGGAAACCATTCCCTATTCCTTTGAAATATTATTAAAATGAACTCTTTCTACTCTCAGAATTCTTATAGCAATATTTTAGGAATTATTAACTTGCTTTCACTACTCAAGAGAATTAGTTTAGCAATGCTGATGACTTCCGGATTTGTATCTCTAGCCAAGATCCCTACTAAATGCTGGATCCACACATCCATCTGGGCGTTCAAATGGATATTTCACAAGAACTTTAATAGCTTCTCTAAATTTGCAAAGTTGACAATTCCCTAGTTCTTTTCCTGACGGAAGCATCCATCCTACACTCAATACCTTTTGGACAGTGGAGTCATTCTAATTTTTCTTTAGGAACTCATGTCAAAAAACTGGTATTATCCTAGATTTCTCTCTGTCTCTTCGTTCACTCCCTATAAAAATCTCATTTCCTAAGGATCTTATAATAATGTTACTATCATTCATCTTTTTTCTTTTCAAATGCTATTAGTCTGTTTAAAATTTATTATTTATCACTTCATCTATTCCAAATCACATCCTTCTTAGTTGGAAATCACTTTTCCTCTTTCCAATTTATCCTTTATAATGCCTCCAAAATTATCACTCTCTACAGGGAAAGCTAATGCTGGTAAAACTATCCCCAGTCAATAATCTTCATTATTTTACAAATACTTAAAGAGTAAAATCTCAATTCCCTTGCAAAATAAAAAGATTCCTTTGTTTTCTAGCCCTTGCCACATTGGCCACAATTTATTACACATTCATGCTGAACTCTTCATGCCAATGCATTTGTTGTTTTCTCTATCAGAAAGTTCCTACTCCATTAGTTGCTTGGGTGCATGAGTAGCAGTGCTTCTTATTCATTATTTAAGTTTCAATTCAATACCTTTCTGTTTCTCCTTTCTAAAGTTCATTCTAGACCACTCATATACTCTTTCAAATTTTTCATTGCATCATTTATAAATCTTTATTTAAAAATTTTAATATATTTTAAGTGTCAGAACATGCATATATGTATTCGTATATATGTACACATTGAATATTATATATACACATGTATATATGTATATATATACAGACATAATTTGTTATATTACATATATGTATATATCTATATATACAATTAATATAATTATATACATCAAGTTTATTGAGTTCAAAGAGATTTTTTTTGCGGGCGGCAGAGAGTTTTTTGCCTTTACTTATTGTTTGACCTCTTAGAACCCAGGACAATGACTGTCATATAATATGCACGTAGTAAATGTTAAGTGAAAGAGTAAATCAATGAATCATTTTAAAATAACAGTAGTAAGTAGTTACTAAGCATTCAATTAACTTCTTCCTGCGTTATAGAATGATATGAACCTTAGCTATATAATTTGATTTTTAATTGTCCTTTATGCCTCATTCAGTTTTAATTATGTTTTCTCAGAGAAAAAAAAACAAAAACAAAGTTAACAACTAGCCAAAACTCGGCAAATATTGGTACTCTACTGGTTTTAAGGTGAAACCAGGTTACCTTCAAGAATTGGTGTTAATTAATTAATTAACTCATCCATCAGATTCCACAGGTGCATAATCACTGTATCTGAAATTTTGTATGTGTTTCTGAAATATAAGCACAGATACATCTACCTTTTCTTTATGTGGTATCACATCATATATCTTCCTCAGAAAGGAGTGGTGGAGGGATGGGAGGTAAAGAACAGTAATGGATTTGTAAATTATGGCTTAATTTCAAACTTAGGAAGATCAATATTGATAAATTGTTTCATATGTGACTTTGTTTCCTCAAGGTGAAATAAGATGGGGATACTTTGCAATTGTTGCAGTGTTTATTCAAAGCTAGTCAGCTGAGAATGAATAAACATCAGAGACTCAATGACGTAAATAGAAAAATACAGTGGTTCATTTGCAAGAGGGAAAAAATGTAATTTTTTCAGAATCAGTGAATGCTAATAGGTTGTATAGATTAACAGTGGTGAAACATTCAGTTAATTATTTACATAGTGTGTTTATGAGGACACGACTCAGAAGGAATTAAGGGTTATTAACAGCATAAAAACCATAACGTAGGCAAATGGCTGCCAGATGAGGCACTCAAGACTTTCTGTTCTGAGCCTAGTGGTTTGTGGGGCAATTTAGAATGTTTCTGAACTTTGTTGATCTTATATCTCTGGCCTATCAGTTCATACATAGATGAACAATCTTAATGAATATCAATAATAATCACCTGCCTTTCTTTCTTTCCTTTTCTTTCTTTTTCTTTTCTTCCCTAAATATCTGTCTATACATAGTCTTTCTAAATTTGCCCCAAGGGTGTGTATTTTTTCATGGGGTAATTAAAAAATAAACCTAAATTTAAATAGTGACAATTTCCTAAAGAATCTAGAACTGATCTCAGGTTCTTTAGGGGAATGGATATTTCCAGGAATGACATTTTTGGAGTTTAAAAAAAATTAAATAATTAGTGCTAAGTCACTTAGGAAGATAAATGCAATATATAAAAGAAATTGTCTTTAATGCATGTTGCGCTATTGGACCTGATAATATTATTAGGAAATATATCTCTTTTTTTAACATCTTTATTGGAGTGTGATTGCTTTGCAATGTTGTATTGGTTTTTGCTGTATAACAAAGTGAATCAGCTATACGTATACATATATCCCCATATTCCATCCCTCTTGCATCTCCTTCCCGCCCTCCCTTCTTCATTTTGGATGATCTGTCCATTGGTGAAAGTGGGGTGTTAATGTCCCCTACTGTGATTGTGTTACATTCGATTTCCCTTTTTATGGCTGTTAGCATTTGCCTTATGTATTGAGGTGCTCCTATGTTGGGTGCATAAATATTTACAATTGTTATATCTTCTTCTTGGATTGATCCCTTGATCATTATGTAGTGTCCTTCTTTGTCTCTTGTAATAGTCTTTATTTTAAAGTCTATTTTGTCTGATATGAGAATTGCTACTCCAGCTTTCTTTTGATTTCCATTTGCATGGAATATCTTTTTCCATCCCCTCACTTTCAGTCTGCATGTGTCCCTAGGTCTGTAGTGGGTCTCTTGTAGACACCATATATATGGGTGCTGTTTTTGTATCCATTCAGCCAGTCTATGTCTTTTGGTGGGACCATTTAATCCCTTCACATTTAAGGTAATTACTGATATATGTTTGTTCCTATTACTATTTTCTTAACTGTTTTGGGTTTGTTTTTGTAGGTCATTTCCTTCTCTTGTGTTTCCTGCCTAGAGAAGTTCCTTTAGCATTTGTTGAAAAGCTGGTTAGGTGGTGCTGAATTCTCTTAGCTTTTGCTTGTCTGTAAAGGTTTTAATTTCTCTGTCAAATCTGAATGACATCCTTGCTGGGTAGAGTAATCTTGGTTGTAGCTTTCTCCCTTACATCACTTTAAATATGTCCTGCCACTCCCTTCTGGTTTGCAGAGTTTCTGCTGAAAGATCAGCTGTTAACCTTATGGGGATTCCCTTGTATGTTATTTGTTGCTTTTCCCTTGCTGCTTTTAATATTTTTTCTTTGTATTTAATTTTTGATAGTTTGATTAATATGTGGGTTGGCATGTTTCTCCTTGGATTTATCCTGTATGGGACTCTCTGTGCTTCCTGGACTTGATTGACTATTTCCTTTCCCATATTAGGGAAGTTTTCAACTATAATCTCTTCTAATATTTTCTCACTCCCTTTCTTTTTCCTCCCTCTTTTTCTCTTCCTCTTCTGGGACCCCTATAATTTGAATGTTGGTGCGTTTAATGTTGCTCCAGAGGTCTCTGAGACAGTTCTCAATTTTTTTCATTCCTTTTTCTTTATTCTGCCCTGCAGTAGTTATTTCCACTTTTTTATATTGCAGGTCACTTATCCGTTCTTCTGCCTCAGTTATTCTGCTATTGATTTCATCTAGAGAATTTTTAATTTCATTTATTGTGTTGTTCATCATTGTTTGTTTGTTCTTTAGTTCTTCTAGGTCCTTGTTAAACGTTTCTTGTATTTTCTCCATTCTATTTCCAAGATTTTGGATCATCTTTACTATCATTACTCTGAATTCTTTTTCAGGTAGACTGCCTATTTCCTCTTCATTTGTTAGGTCTGGTCGGTTTTTACCTTGCTCCTTCATCTGCTGCATATTTCTCTGTCTTCTCATTTTGCTTAACTTACTGTGTTTGGGGTCTCCTTTTCACAGGCTGCAGGTTCGTAGTTCCTGTTGTTTTTGATGTCTGCCCCCAGTGGGTAAGGTTGGTTCAGTGGGTTCTGTAGGTTTCCTGGTGGAGGGGACTGGTGCCTATGTTCTGGTGGGTGGGGCTGGAACTTGTCTTTCTGGTGGGCAGGACTGCATCCGGTGGTGTGTTTTGGGGTATCTCTGAACTTATTATGATTTTAGGCAGCCTCTCTGCTAATGGGTGGGGTAGTGTTCCTGTCTTGCTAATTACTTGGCATAGGGTGTCCAGCACTTAAACTTGCTGGTTGTTGAGTGGAGCTGGGTCTTAGCGTTGAATCAGAGATCTCTGGGAGAGCTCTCACCGATTGATATTATGTGGGGCTGGGAGGTCTCTGGTGGTCCATGTCCTGAACTTGGCTCTCCCGCCTCAGAGGCTCAGGCCTGACACCCGGCCGGAGCACCAAGACCCTGTCAGCCACACAGCTCAGAAGAAAAGGGAGAAAAAAAGAAAGAAAGAAAAATAAATAAATAAAAATGGTTGTTAAAATAAGAAATAAAAAAAAATTAGCAAAATTTTAAAAAGTAATAAAAGAAGAAAGTAACCAAACCAATAAACAAATCCACCAATGATAACAAGCACTAAATACTAAACTAAGATAAATATAGAAATCAGAAACTAGTCAGTGGCATACAGCAAACCCCAAGTCTACAGTTGCTCCCAAAGTTCACTGCCTCAATTTTGGGATGATTTTTTTGTCTATTCAGGTATTCCACAGATGCAGGGTACCTCGAGTTGATTGTTGGGATTTAATCCACAGCTCCTGAAGCTGCACGGAGAAATTTCCCTTTCTTTTCTTTGTTTGCACAGCTCTTGGGGTTCAGCTTTGGATTTGGCCCCGATTCTGCATGTAGGTTGCCCTCTGGCATCTGTTATTTCCCTCTTGGTGCTGCACTCTGTGTGGACCACAGCCTCGTCCTCATCACAGAGGGATGATTTCACGGAGGTAGATGCAGAAGGAATGTGTCACACACTGGTGGAGAGGCAGGGGACTGGCCAGCCCGATGGGCTCCAACAACAGGTGAAACTATGCCAGTGAAACACACTGCAAGTTCTCAGGTGGCTGGAGGGAATCACGTGAGAGTGAACCAAATTTCTGGGAGTTTCTGCCCACTCTCCTCATATATGCTTGTGAGTTCAGTTTTTGGGACATATATCTTTGACTAGTAACATATCTTCATCTGTCTTTTCAGTTTATAGAGTAACTAAAATCATATATTATTATAAGAACTCTGAAAGACATGCTGGAAAGTTATTTTTACTGCTATCTTACAGATAAATATATCTAGGGTCAAGGAATTGAAAAATTGTACCTAAATCAGGCAGTCAAGAAGTGGCCAGAAAGCACTTGGTAGGAGGTCTTCTGAATCCAGATTCAAGCTCTGCCTCCATAGTATGAAACTTATCTGTGGGCAGGTGACCATTTCTCCAGGTACTTGTGAAGATGGCATACAGTTTGAGAATGGCTGCAGGAAAGAGAATAGCTACAGAAGAAGTATTCCTGGAGTTCTGCATCTTGGCTTGTCTATGGAAGGAAGAGTAGAAAGAGCACTAGGTTTCTTTTTTCCCTCCAGTAGAAATCAGTAGGAAAATATAAAAACAGTTGTGTATTAAGGTACTAATGTGTTTTAATACTTTCCCATTAAGAAATATATAAAGGAGCTGTTACAGTGGAGGATTACTGGACTGAATGTCAATATTATGACATAGTATGAGTGTGTTTCATGTTTGGTAATTGCAATCATTGTTGCTTTTGTTGTGGTCATCCATGTACAATGCTTGGTGTCAGTCTATTTATCTCTTGTAAAAATAAAATACAGTGTGTGTGTGAAAAAAAAAAAGAAATATATAAAACAAAACAAAGTCTTTACCTAATAAAATAGAAGTAGTAAAGGGAGAAGAAATACTGTTAGAATTCTTTCATGTTACTTTAGTTTATCCCTCCCCCATTTAGTATATACTGTCTACATCATTCTGTTGTATTACTTACTATATTTATTAATCTTTCTGTATTTTTGGTTTTAGCCATTTTTTTAATTATTCATTTTAGATAGGAATAAGATTTAATAAGATATTTGATCATCCTTGCTTTCCATGGCTATAGAAGAATCTCAATTTGTTTTATTTGTGTCAAGGCCAATTTTTTCCTAAAAACTATTTTGAGGATAATTATGCATGATAATATTTTGTACTTTTATAAACAAATGAAACACTTGCTGGATACAACATTCTATACTCAAAGTTATTTCCTTCAGTGATTTATAAATATTAACACATCATCTTATTATATCTAGATATGCTGTTAAGACGTTTAAGATAAATATGATTTTGTTCCTTTAAAAAGGATCTTCTATTTATTTTTCTTTGACATTATAAATTTTATCATGTTTTGTACATTATGAGTCACTTTAATTTGAAAATTTTCATCTTTCTTTCATTCCCGGAAGGTTCTGTTTATTAATATTTCAAATATTTTATCTCACTTTTAAAAATAATTTTCTTTTATTGCATCATCTGGGCATAAGTACATGTCTCCTCAATATGTATTTTCTGTATTTTCTATCACTTTATCCTTTTCTGCTATTATTCTCAGAAAGTTCCATGATCTAATCTTTAAAATCACTCATTTATTTTTCCAGTTGTACCCATTCTACAATGTTTCATATATATCTATCTCCATCTATTTATCTGTATCTATCTATCATTTTTTCTATATATGGTAGTTTATGATAAACTGTGAGGATGACATATAGAATATTAGTGATACTGAATTCCACATAAGATTGTCTTATGTTTTCTTTCTCTTAAGATGGGTTTATTGAAATGTCCATTTAAACCACTACAAAATACCAAGTTTTAATACTATGTAATCTAAGCAGAACATCTCTATTTGGTTTCCTTTTACATTTCTCACCTTTATTTTATTTTGCTAAATTTTTTTTTTTTTTTGCTTAAGTGTACTGATTTTACTTATTGTAATTTTGAGTCTATTGGTTTCAATACTTGTGCTTCAGATGGAATACATATTACATTTGTTATCTTTCTTCAGAGGATTTTTTTCTGGTGTCTAGTTATTTTGGTGTGAGCTCATATTGCCCTTGGAGAAATCAGCTATTGTATACATGGGACATATTCTGAAGCCCATGCTCCAGTCTCTGTCTGTCCTGGTGAATTTAAAGATGCGGAAAGCAGAGAGGCATAGGCATCACACGCACAATACTGAAGTTTTGTTGCCACTCTACTGAGAAACTCCTCAGGTTTGGTTTTTACCTTTAAACCTTAGAAGCAGCAGTTTCATTTAAAATCTAAAATTCCTTGGAGATTAGAGTGAGAAGGGTACAGATGAAAATTCGTAAGGCAGCTAGGTAAGAGCACATATTTTCATCAAGTCTTCCCTCCATAGCGATGCCTGATACTATATTTAGTTAGCTTGCAAGCTGGGCTGTTGCTGTTTATTTCAGCATTGAAGGTGCATGCAATGATTATCTGAAGGCAATGTGAGGCATTATCAAAACTCAACAAGCCTCATTTCAACATATCCAATCCCCCACCCACTGGTTGGCCTCTGTACCACATCTTCCAGATTAACAGCAAGATAATCCAGACACCTTCATAGATTGGAACAGTCACCTTTTCACTTGAGGATACAGCATAAGAGCTACGGAGAGTCATTTCACGAAGGCCTAATGAATATTAATGATGAGAGTGGCTGTGTAAAGTTACAGGTGTTTTCTGTATTAGAGATTCCAAGTAAAAAAATTCAATAATATGTTCTTTAATATTTTTATTTATAGCTGTGTTTGTGACATGTGAGGACCTCAAATAGACCTAGTCCTCTTGTATGAATCTAAAGACAATACTGATTTTTTTTCCCAAATATAAATTTCAACCTGATGCATTTGTAGCAATGGTAATTAACCAACACATTTTTTTGAATGACTGTTATTATTATCCTAATGTTAGTTTAGGTATAATGTCTAACAGATAGACTCTATTATACCTAATTCAGATTTTAAATTTTGCATTATTAATATTCATACAATTTTATATTGAGACAGTTCTCCATGGGTCTCTCACATGTTTGCATAACTTACAAACAAAAGCACTGTCTGCCTTTTGTTCTGAATAGGTGGTGTCTGATCACCCTGGTCTGCCTTTAGCAAGAATCCTGTTAGATCAGTTTAGCCAGAATCCTCCCTTATCTCTGATGTTTCTTCTCTGTAATTTTCCATCCAATGACTGCCCCTCTCTGACTCCCCACTTCTTAACTACAAATTTCCACTTTTCTTTGTTGTATTTGGAGTTGAGCCCAAGCTTGCTCCATTGCAGAACCCTATTGCATCAGTCCCTATACTTACCATGATGGTCTTGAATAAAGTCTGCCTTACCGTTCTTTAATAAATGTCATTGAATGAATAATTTTTTTCTTTACCAGAACCAGCACAACAAAAATCTGGTACTTTTATTGCTGCTTTTATTGTGAGTAACAAAGTCCTTTGACCCAGATGTCTCCCATGAAACTAGGACAGGCTAACTTGGTGGCAGGGAAGTGGAGTAAGATCTCAAACCATTCATAGTTCTTGACAGTTTTTGGTGATGAGGATGGGATACTGGCAGAGGCATGGCTTTCTGGAAGAGGAAAGAGAAGGGCCTCACATGCTAATTAACGGGATTTGAGGGAATCATAAGAATCATTATGGAAAAAGCTGACAAAATTGTATGCTCAACTGGGCATAAATGGTCGCCCATTTGGCACTTGACTACATGCCAAAGAAGTGGAATTGAGGGAGTAGTTTCAGGCTGAGTAACAGGATTGGTAAAAACAGCTGACCAAATGTTTCCCTGGATGTTACCAATTCTTAAACAGGTATGGAGATTCCAATGCCAATCTTTTGGTAAGACTCACTCGAGATCCTAGAATATTTAATATGGGGAAAAAAGTATAGAATGTGTGAAAATAGAAAAAATTGACAAAAACTATCTGTATTTGAAGGGTATATCATCATATATGTATAAGGTATATAGTATATCCTAAAGAAAATATAGGAAGAGCTCACAGATTTAATAAGTAACATGAATAAATTTAAAATAGGGTTTCAATATGCTTCAGTCACAGTTCTGTAAGAGAAATAGAACCAGAAGAGAGAGACTAAGACAGAGACAGAGAGAGAATTGACTTATTGATTGGGGGGCTGGCTAAGCAAGTCCAAAATTCACAGGACATCCTGTCAGGAAGGGCACACAGGAAATTCTTGGGCAGGAGCTTATGTCGCAGCTCACAAAGAAACAGTTGGTTGTTTTTAAGGCCTTTCAACTGATTGGATCATGTTCACCCAGATTATCCCGGATAATTTCCTTTATAAAGTCAACTGGTTATAGATGTTAATCACATCTACAAAATACCTTCACTGTAACACCTATGTTAGTGTTTGATTGAATAACTGGTTAGTAAAGACTCACCAAGTTGACAAATAAAACTATCACACAATAATATACAAAACTAAGTATATATTAATAAAATATATGTAAGACCTCTATGTTAAAAACTGCAAAACTTTGTTGAGAGATACTAAAGGAGACAAATAATTAGAGATATATATTTTGTTCGTGTTTGAAAGACTTAACATTATTAAGATGTCAGTTCTTCTAAAATTGATCTATCACATCAGTGTAATTCTAATCAAAATATATGCATATGGATTGAAATTGATAGGAGGATCACAAAATTTATATGAAAATGAAAAGTAACTAGATTATGCAAAACAGTTTTGAAAAAGAAGAAAGTTGGAAAACCCACTTGACTCACATTATGTGACTTGAAGAGTTATTTGCTACCTTAATCAAAACAGTGTGGTATTGACATAAAAATAAACATATGAAACAAAGTAGAGAGTCCAGAAATAGATCTACACATATGTGCTCCATTGATCATCAACAATGATACAAAGGTGCTGGAACAACTATGTATCCATATGGAAAAACAAAAATGAACCTCTACCCTTACCTGACACCCCCCCACCGTAAACAAAGTTCAATTTAAATGGATCTTAGACCAAAGTATGTGTGCTAAAGCTAAGGAGGTTCTTTTAAAAACATATGAAGTTTGTGACCTTGAAGTAGATAAATATTTCCTAACTAGAAAACAGACCTATCTATCTATCTATCTATACTTAATATAAAATCCATCAATTCTACCCTTAGTTGTTTACCCAAGAAAACACAAAAATATGTTCATACAGACTTGTACAAAATGCAATCTAGATATATATAGATGGATAGATGGAGGATAGATAGGTATGTATGCTTCCCAGTTATAAAAAAATATTATATATATATATATTTTTATATATATAAAAATATTTTATATATATATATATAATATTTGTCTACCCTATTTGAAATTTGTTACAAACCTTATATAGTTTTTAAAAATATATGTATATCTTTCAACTCAGTAATAAAAGGAGAACCATTTTGATTAAAAATAGGCAAAATAGTTGAAGAGATACTTCACAAAGTGAAATATATTAATGGCCCCAAAGCAACTGAAAAGACATTCAGAAGAACATTAGAAATTAGTAAAATGCAAATTGAAACCACTATGAGATATGACTATATACCCACTAGAATGTTTAAAATTAAAAGACTGAAAATACCTAGTGTTGACATTTTCATTAGTCGTTGGTGGGAATACAGCCAGTTTCTTACTTATATGCACTTAGCATGCAATCCACCAATTCTACTCTTATTTATATACTCAAAAATATGTCCATACAAAAACTTGTACAAAAATGTTTATGACAACATTGTTTATAATAGACAGAAACTGGAAACCTCCCAAATGTGCATCAGTAGGTAGAAGAATAAACAGATTGTATTGTATCCAAACTTGGTTGACTGCCCAAAAATGATTAGGAATGAACTACTGATTCACATAGCAACATGGATGAATCTCAAAAATATGCTGAGTGAAAAATGCCAATCACAAATAAGTACTCCCTGGATGATTATATTTGTATGTAATTATAGGAAAGACAAAACTAATCTACAGTGACAAAAAGACACATCAGTGGATACCTGGGTGGTCTGAAGACTTACTACAAAAGGACCTACAAGTTTTGGGTTGACACAAGTATTCTGTATTTTGATTGTGGTAGTGGTGTATATTTGGCAATACTCATTGGACTTTTATGCTTAAAGCATGTATTATTACATTCGATTATACATCAAAATTTTTATTTTTGTATAAAAAATAAATTGAATCAGTTTATGTCAATAAAATGCAAGGTTCAGGAAAAAAATGACAAAGAGTATAGAACTTCTTTTCAATAATTTGTTGGTAGTCAATAAGAAAAATAGGCTCTGCATTTTATTCTCAACACAAACAAAACACAATTTAGAAGAAATTAAAAGCTGCCATTACTGAGCCAAAAAGAGCATCCCTTAAAAAATTATGCAGCACATAGGAGAAATGCAGAAATAAGGAAATAATGAGAACACCAAGATGTTTATGTTCATATATATATATTTTTAATTTAATATCTGTTTCCTTCAGTGAGACTACAACTGCTGAGTTCAGAGAACTTTGTCTCACACTTGTCCCTACTGTTTGGCACACTGCTTGACACATAGTAGGAAATCAAATAAGATTTGTCACCTGAATGGATATCTCAGTATCTAATTTTACTTCTTCTAGAGCAAATACTATTTCTTGGCATTACAAGCAGAGTTTCTTTTTAAACCAATTTTAAGAATGGTGTTGATTCAATTATCCAAATTTACCTTCATTATGTGTAAGCATTCAGCAGCTGCTAAGACCACTTAAGGGTCACTGCAAAAGTCCACAGGTACTAGCACCTGTCAGTTCTCAGATAAGACTTGTACTGAAGATAAAAAGATAATATGAAGATCAAGAATTCATAGTGAATATAATAATTACATTTGCATATGATGAAAGGAATGACACAATAGTGAGGTTTTTCCATTATCTTTCATCTTGTCACCATCAAGTCAGTGCTCATTTCACTTTTTACAAGTTATGAAATCGACAGAGCATTTGCTACAAATTGCATAGCTTTTCAGGAGAGGCAATTTTGAGACAGTTTTCCTGAGTCCCTGGTTGAGTTCCTATAGAAAAAACATATGCTAAGCAATATGTTCAGAACTGACAAATTATCAAAATTACTAAATACGCTTGTACTGTGACCAGAATGTAGCCTTAAATTGTAGGCTAAAATATGAAATGTAGATTAAATGGAAAGAATAATTTTTTAGTCAGCTTAAGAAAATAGAGCAAAAATGAAACCCTTCACTAATATCGTTACATATATATAAGGAACTACCAAAGATTCTAAAACAATGATTAGTACAACTGAAGGTATTTATATTGAAACTTAATTGGGTTATATCTGTATCATATAATCTCTCATCTGAAACTGAACTGGTTAACCAGGTTTCGACAACCCTGATTTAAGAACTCAAATTTGAGAATGTAGCTTCCTGAGATAAAAGTACTCTCTTTCAAATAGTTTTTATAGGGGAATGAGACCACTTTTAACAGTTAGGTTTTCATCCATTGTCACATCTTACTTAAATCACTTGAATTCTCTAAACAAGTATTTGAGGTTTATTTTAGAATTTTTCTGAAACACCTCAATTTCCATTGAACTTGTCATCTCCGGTAGGGATGAGAAAGCAGAAAGGGCAGGGCAGGCCACCAGCAAAACTGGAATGCAGGAAATGTGTGTCGGTGGGGTCGCCAGTCTCCATGCTCATAGACTTATCACACTAATGATACATGTTCAGCCATCTCTTTCAGTGCCTATCACCAAAGCTTACTCTGCTCATCCCACCTTCAAAACCTGCTATCGGCAGAGGATCTGAAGAAATTCATTCACATGTAGGCATGCATGACTACTTCATTTCTACATGCTGCTCTTTTCAGAATTTGTTATTAAGAATGTAGACTTCAGCTGAAGGAATAAAGTTAGAAAGGTTTGATTTCAGATATTAGTGACTTTACAAGTTTCTGGTACAACCATGCATGTAGCTATTCATTACTAAAAGTGTTGTCTCGTGAAAATGATGCTACCAAGAAAGGACTCAAATTGGATAACTGTCATACCATGTATATATTCTGGGACAGATGACCCAGGTATTAACCTCATTCTCGGTAGCTCCATTTCATTTACACAAGTCATTTGATATCATAAACTGACTTTAACCGTAGGAGGACAGATTTTTATCTTTTGAATATGTCTTTGGGAAAAACCTCTACATTTTAAGACAACAGGATTAGGAGAATGATTGAACAACATTTTGAAAGAAGAAAAACAGTAATCTTTTTTTTCTTGAAATACAATATGCGGGGATAAAGTATAGAATTGCAGATAAATAAAGAATCTAAGAAGTTGAACTGCCTTAGTGAAATCCTGACAGCATGATTACTACTGGTTTTGTGACATTGGGTATATTATTCTTTAAACCACCTGTGTCTCAAGGCCTCATTCATAAAATCATCACTTAACCTCTTTGGTAAACTGGGAGTAGCAATAGAATACATGTTATTGAATTCTTAGGGGAATGAAATGTGCTAATCCATGTGAAATGTGTTACAAGTGCCTGAGAGAGACAAAATACTGAATTAATGTTAATTTTTTATCTTTCCTGGGCAGGATTATTTTAATACTGAGTGGAATGGACATAGCTGCTAGCTCCTGAAAAACTGAGATGACTGATAAAGTAAACCTACATTAATGGCTAATAGGCAGCTGCGTCACGACTTGGACTTGCCATTTCTAGGCTAAGATGTCCTCTGGTAAGTCACAGTTTCTACTCCAGAAATTTGTATCCCGCTGAGCTGTGAATGAAGGGGGAAGTCTTACAAATGAGAGGCTTCTTCATGGCATATCAAGGATTCTAATGTACCAGACACACTAGACTTTATTTAGGGGTGCGCTTGTCCTCCAAATCTGATGAGATTGCTGTGGTGAGTGCTGGCTGGATGTGACCGCAAACCTTCAAGACCTTTAAACTAGTTACACACCTTTCTGTGCTGAGCACTCGTAAGAATCACATTTAGATTCTAGCTGCAGTCAGAGAAAACTAATAAGACATTACTAAGCTCAAAATGTGTCTAGGAAATTGAGTTAAACTTTGATGTGAAGGTTAAATTGACCTTTAACAGAACTATTCTCTAATTTTTCTTCTTTCCCTTTTCTCTTTGTGCCTTGTCTCAATCTACCTTTCTGTTTCTCATTGTCTAAGGGTATTATTTTTATCTTTTTTCTAAGCCTTTCTCTCTTTCACTGTCTTTCTTTAAACCTACCTTTCACATATTTTATTTTCTTTAGAACCTTTATTCTGCCAACTATCTTCCCATATGATCTTACACTTTGAGTCTTATATTTCTATATTTCACAGCCCTGGGAACTTAGTTGGTTTTAAGGAACACCTGTTTAAGATTTAATCATTTTAGATCTTGAGAGGTGTTTGGAGATTATTTAGTTCATCTCTTTATTTTACCTCTTAGGCTGCAAAGGTTGAGTAATATTTTAAGGATAAACAGTTTGTTAGGAGATTAATTACCTAATTCACTTATATTTCTATAATTCTATTAATATATCTTATTTGATCATCAATTTCTTCATCGTATTTACATACACTTAAACTCCTGGTTTTGGTATCTGCTTTAGTAGCTATTATTGTCTACCTTTATTTTTTGTATTTACATATTTTGCAAATTAGAAAGCATCTTGCTGACATACTCCCATCCTGCTCTTTTTAAATAAAGTGCTTTATTTTTGTTGTTCTCAAAAAGATGTGGTCAAGTTTGTTTGTTTTCTTTTAATTAATAAACTACTTTTTTAGAGCAGTCTTGGGTTCTCAGAAAAATTGAGCAGAAAGTACAAGGAATTCCCATATAACCCTCACAACAGCATATGCATAGCCTCCCTCACTACTGACCACACACGCAAAGTGGTGTATTTGTTACAGTTGATGAACCTACATTGACACATCATTATCATCTAAAGTCCATAGTTTACATTAGGGTTCATTCTTGGTGTTGTGCATTCTGTGGGTTTGGACAGATGTAAATGATAAGTATCCATCTAGTACCATACAGAGCCGTTTAACTGCCCTGAAAAAGCCTCTGTGTTGTTCCTATTCATCTCTTCCTTTCGCTTTACCCCTGGCAACCACTGATTTTTTGCTGTCTCAGTAATTTCCCCTTTTTCAGAATGACATATAGCTGGGCTCATATAGTATGTAGAATTTTCAGATTGATTTCTTTCACTTAGTAATATGCATTTAAGCTTCCTCCATGTTTTTTTCATGGCTTAATAGCTCATTTCTTTTTAGTGCTGAATAATACTTTACTGTATGGAAGTAGTATATTTTTCCACTCACCTACTAAAGGACATCTCAGCTGCTTCCAAGTTTTGACAATTATGAATAAAGTTTAGTAAGAGAGTTTCGAGTTTTCCACCATTAACAATGATGTTAGCTGTAAGTTTCTTATGGATATTCTTTATCAAGTTGAGAAAGTTCCCTTCTTTTCCTAGTTTACTGAGTTTTTTTTTTTTTTATCATGAATAGGTGTTGGACTTTGTCAAATGCTTTATCTGCATCTATCAATATCATCATGTGATTTTACTGCGCTAGTCTTCTTCTGTGATGGATTTCGTTAATTGATTTTCAAATGTTGAACCAGTCTTGCATCACTGAGATAAATCTCACTTGGTCTTGATATATAATTTTTTTATATATTGTTGGACATGATTTGCTAATATTTTGTAGAGGAATTTTTCATATATGTTTATGAGATATATTGGTTTGTAGTTTTCTTCTAATGTCTTTGTCTGCCTTTAGTATTAGGGTAATGCTGGCCTCAAGAGTTAGGAATTATTCCCTCTACATCTATCTTCTGAAAGAGATATGTAGGGAATCGGTATAATTTTTTCCTTAAATGTTTGGTAGAATTCACCAGTGAACCCATCTGTGGCTGGTGCTTTCTGTTTTGGGTGATTGATAATTTATTCAGTTTTTTAAAGGATGTAAGGCTATTCAGATTGTCTGTTTCTTCCTGTGTGAGCAATCCTCAGGTTTTTATACATGCTTTTTCCTTTCATATATATATTCTCTACTCTCATTATATTTATTTGCTGATAAATCTATAGAAAACATGGTATATATAGCAAAGATCTAAATATATGTAGATGTTGCATATATTTCTATGTTTGATAAAGGAAAATTATACCATGTGGTTTTCTGTCTTACCATAGAAAAACAGTTTCGTGAAGAATATAACAGAAGGATTTCACTAATGATGGTGATGGTGGTAATTGTGGTTCTGTGTGTTGGGATATTAGAAAGTTAAAGGAGACCTGTGGGTAAGTATTAGTTATACAGGTCAAGAGTGAAGGGATATTGGAAGAGAATTTAACAATTCTAGTGTAGGAAACAAATAGCACATCTAAATGTTCTATAAGGCCTTGAATTTTGTAAACATTAAAGACCACTATAGCTTTTATTCATTTAGTTAGAGGACATAGTGCTAAAAATAAAATCCAAGACATAAGCATGGGAAAGATCATTCTAGTCCACAGTCTATGTTAAGGATTTTGCAGTACATTACAAACTACATCAGAAGCCATTTTAAAGAGTTTTGATTGGTGGAGTGGACTGATCTGATTTATTCATTTAATAAAAAAAGATTGCTCTAGGTGCTGTGTGAAAAATGGACAGAGATGGAGGAGGAGGAAAAGCACTGGAGAGATTGAATCTCCTTCCATGTATAGAAGCTAAATAATTTGCAGGTAGACTAGCCTTTCCTGCAGAGGTTTGTTCATTGTTCTTCAGAAGGCAGCATTTTGTTATTAGCAGAATTCTTTATTACTGCAAACAGTAAACAACAGTGCAAATTTATAAAAATAAAATGTTCACCAATTGAATGCATTAGGAATTGGAAATTAGAATTCAGTGAAGTCTAGAATCACCAAAATATGAAATTTTTATCTGATAATATGAGTAAATAAACAGTTCAATTGTCAGGATTTAAAACCTATATAAATTTCAAGAGTGATCTTTAGGAAATTAATCTTCCATGCCACTAGATATTATCCTAGGAACTTGAATACATTAACCCAATGAGTATATTATGATCTTCTCACTGGAAGGACTGTGTTCTCCTTGAATGCAAAAAAAAAAAAAGTGGTTTTAAATAATAGAAGGGGGGTGTAAGTTAGAGTTTTCAAGATGGAAGGCAGACTTCACGATCATATAAACCACCCTGGGTAGCCATCTTTGAGTTAGTTAAGGCATGGATAAAATTAACATTTGATATCTGCAGGTATCATTAACATAACTGTTCACTTATTTGTTTGCTCTGTTAGCATAATAAAGACTTACCTTAAGAATATATTATTATTTTATTATTTTCCAACCATAAAGATTGTGTCTTAGACTAGGTGAAGTGATGGAGCAAGTACTGAATTATTGCAGGGTATATTTCAGTAAGAAGTCTGGTTGCAGTGACTGGTAATTCTGACAGGTATTCTCTAAGGTAATTAATCATCATCCCTTATTTTTAGTAGTGACTAATTTACATTGTCAGAGATAGACTGTGGTTTGGTATGTGATAAAGTGATTTTGAACTACTCTTCTTGATACTGCAGACAATTTCAAGTAATTATGACATGTTTTGTGAGTCTAATTTTCAGAGAAGATGAAAGGAATGGCCTGTACAAGCATGAGGGACTGCCCTATTTTCTTGTCATTCAGATATTATATTGTTTTTATCAATGCTACTTCTGATATTGCTAAATTAAATCATATTCTAAAGGCTATAGCAGTGACTGTTTTCTTGCATGGTTTGTTTTTAATTTTTAATGTAGCATGGCTAATTTAAGTTTATCGTAAAATGAAAAAAAAAATAAGTTCAAAAGTAACTCAGCGATAAAATACTGAGAGCTAGTGTTTATAAATAAAATTTTCTATCAAATTTTTTTTTAATCCAAGTGTCCTCAATCCCGTTTTGCCTTATATAACCTCTAATTTAATAATAGGTGCCTCAGAAATGACTGGTTACATTTAAAATAAGGAAGAAGAAGAAGAAGGAAGAAAAATGGCATAATGGCATTGTTTTACAGTTGAATGCAAATTCATTTCCAAGTACATTAATCTTTTGCTTTTAATTTAGTGGAATTTTTCCTCTGAGGCATTTGCAGTTTGTCAGTTCTTCACTAAAGCAGATATATGTTGCGCAATGTAATATGATTTCCTGACTGGATTTCAAATTAACCTTTTTCTATCAATTCTAAAATGCAATACTTGACCACTAAAGGTACTGTTAACAGCTCACAGTTCAGTGTGTTATTAAACTTAAAGTAAATCAACGAAATTCATATTAAAATCAGATTAAAGATTTACACTTGGTAAAAGGTTAAGCAAATCTCCATGCTTTTTGATATTTTTAATTTGCATCTTTAATAAGCTGTAGCATCAACAGAGCTGCTGGTCTCATTTCTACATATTTCAGAGTAAGAAAACTTGTTCTTTTCACCATGGTATCAAATTATTCTAGGTTGGACATTAAAAGTCTTCAGCATACCAACAAGTTTAAGCCACCAAAGCTTAATACTTTAAAGTACTTCAGCCTTGAAAATGGTGCTGGAAGACTCTGTCATTGTGGTCATCATCTCTCATTATCTAATGCCTCCTCACTCACTGTTGCTGGTTGACCTTGTGCCTTTTTTTTTTTTTTTTTTTTAATTCTATTGTGTTTGAGCTGTTTTATTATTTTGGGTTTGTTTGTTTTTGCAGCTAGTGTTACCCTAACTAACAGCATTTGAGAGGGGAATTCTCTGGAGAATTTGATTTTTTTTTTTTTTTTTTATGGCTGTGTTGGGTCTTCGTTTCTGTGCGAGGGCTTTCTCTAGTTGCAGCAAGCGGGGGCCACTTCTCATCGCAGTGCGCAGGCCTCTCACTATCGTGGCCTCTGTTATTGCGGAGCACGGGCTCCAGACGCGCAGGCTCAGTAATTGTGGCTCACGGGCCCAGTCGCTCCGCGGCATGTGGGATCCTCCCAGACCAGGGCTCGAACCCATGTCCCCTGCATTGGCAGGCAGACTCTCAACCACTGCACCACCAGGGAAGCCCGACCTTGTGCCTTTTGACCTGGAAGTAGAAGCCCCTATTGAGTTCCTTATCCTAACGAAAGTGACTTGAGCATTAACTCCTTCAGACCACTAAAGAATTGCTCTGTAAGTTCTTCTACTGAGTTAAGGCAGCTTTCAAAATTGTCGTTTGCCCCCTGAGGATGATTTAGACAACAGATCAGTCTGCGATTTAAATTTTCTTCAGTGACTAAATTACTCCTTCCCACACTAGGTGTTAAAAGATCCACTTGAACATGGACTGTTTTGGGTCACTAGGGCATCCCAGAGCCAATTTGCAGCAGGAGGGTGTTAAGAGCATATTAACTCTTCAGACTATTAGGGTGCCTTTTCATCTGCGCAAGTCAACGCACTCTCCAAACTACCTAATTTTCCACCAGGGAATTTTGCAATCTAGCTGGGATGAGGAGTTAAGTGAGTGTTTCACTTTTTAAAGACTCTGCCCCAAGTGACAAAGATGTGATTCCAAATGGAAGGTCCTAATAAGAAAGGTATTATTTTGTGTGTGGTGAGCTGATGGGAACATTGGGGGGGCTTCATGCCTATTCATGATTGTGTTTGTGTAAACTGTCTGTTCTTCAAATTCACCATTAGGTTTCTAGTTTCTAGGGCTGTTGTAACGTACATTGGGAGCAACACGTTTAAATGGAATTGTAATTGTGAATTCAAGGCAAAGGAAGAAATTATGATCAAAATGGTTTCTTGTAGTCACTATTCATTAGGCTGACAGTGAAAAACTGACTGTAGTACTTGAAGGCAAAATCAGGTAACCATGTTGAGATATGCAGTCAAAGGAGTTACTGTCGAGGCCAAATATAAAGTGTACCAGTGACAAGTAGTTAGAGAATGCAGTCTCCCTCTGTGCATCCATTTGCAACAGTAGGTACAATGTCAAGTCTAACATCACTTTTGAACACCAGGTATTAACTGGACCCCGAGAGGTTAAATACTTGTTTAAATGGCATATTGAAAGACAAATGACCATGGAAGCTCTAAGTTCATATTTTTTTTAAGTAGATAAAACAAGGAAAAGTTAAACTGTCCAAAATGACTGTATCTGTATATTGAGAGCCAAAATAATACTGTATACATGGGAAGGGAAGGAATGGTAAAGGAGAAAAAAAAATTGTTTATGTACTTTTTCATTTGTCTTCATAATCTCACTGCTTTAGCTGTAAGAATAATAGTTTTAATTCAGTTTCAGGTGCTTCCTTAATCTCTGAAGATCTTTTATAAAAGGATCCCTAAAAAATACCCTCTATGTACCTTTCAGTATTCAAAGTAGTCATATTTATTGGTTGACAAAGGCATTCTCAAATTAGAAATCATCATGGAGGAAATCCTAAATTCTGGATGTTGGCATGTCTAATGTGGTATGTGGATGTGGGTATGAGTGCTTTTGATTAAAGCCTTGGCCTCTGAAACCAGACTAGCAGGATTCAAAGCCCACTTCAGTGACTTAGTAGCTGAATGGCTTCATCATCAAATATCTCCTCTATGCTTAAGTTTTCTTATTTGCAAAATGATGATAATACTCTAGGGCCTGACTAACCTCATAGTGTTGTTGTGAGAATTAAATAAGTTAATATACGTGAAGCATTTAGAACAGTACCTGGCACATAAAAATCACTCAGTTATTAAATGTGGAAAATGATAAATAAATGTTAGTACAAATTCTAAACATTGAATATTTTTCTACATTTTGTTTATTCCCTGATTATTTTGATTTCAGAGACGTTCTCAGATTTTATTATACAATTCAGGTCACATATTATGGCCCATAAAAAGTCTTCTTTGTTTGTTCCAATCCAAAGTAATTTTTCTTTCACTAAACTTCTGGTCACAGGTAGTCTGCACCATACTTAGTTACACAATGTACCTTGCAACATATATCAAGTTTTTTTTTTGTTTTTTTTTTTTAATTTTTTTTTTATTATTTTTTATTTTTTTAATGCTATTCTTGTCTGCTTACATTCTTTTTATGTATGTATGTATGTATGGCTGTGTTGGGTCTTCGTTTCTGTGCGAGGGCTTTCTCTAGTTGTGGCAAGCGGGGGCCACTCTTCATCACGGTGCGGGGGCCACTCTTCATCGCGGTGCGCGGGCCTCTCGCTGTCACGGCCTCTCTTGTTGCGGAGCACAGGCTCCAGACGCGCAGGCTCAGTAATTGTGGCTCACGGGCAGAGTTGCTCCGCGGCATGTGGGATCTTCCCAGACCAGGGCTCGAACCCGCGTCCCCTGCATTGGCAGGCAGATTCTCAACCACTGCGCCACCAGGGAAGCCCTATATCAAGTTTTAATACCTGCTATCAATTCATTCTGTCTTAAATGAAAACTTAGTCCCTCTTGGCTCCAATGAAAGTCTCTTTCTTCTTATACTGAACCTTGTGAAAATGATGAACAGCAGGACACAATCAGCCATAGAATTATATACTTGAAACTTGAAGGCAGACCCCTCGTGGTTTCCTTTTTGGTAACCTAACTACAACACCGTAAAACATGTACTGGCAATGTTTCCTCTCCAAAACTTTTTACTTCTTCTTCAAATACCATATACCTCAGGCCGCCTTTGAAATGCCCTCATCCTGTTCTCCGGTTTTCTCAAAACAACGTTCTCCCCTCCTTTCCCAGTACTAGCATAAACCACCTAGATTTGGCACCTTCTATTGTGTTGATTTCTCTACTATGTATCATCTAAGCAATTATACGAGCACTAGGCTTCACATTTCTCACATTAAGTGAAGGAATGGTAATAAGACTTAGTTTGTAGTTCATGACCTACTTGGCCCTTGGACCCAAAATATGAATGGATGACCCCAGTTCAGGTTTTGGTTAAATCACATGGAAGACTGTAGCTACCCCGACAGCTGCTAACTTCTCTGAATGTAGGGACATAATTAAAAGTAGGATTTCTTAGAATAGTTGTATAAATATCAACTTCAGGAAATGAGGAGGCTTTGAGTTCAGGCAAAAGAGGAACACTGAAAAGGTCTGAATTAAGATAAA
This sequence comes from Balaenoptera ricei, assembly GCF_028023285.1. Classification (NCBI taxonomy): domain Eukaryota; kingdom Metazoa; phylum Chordata; class Mammalia; order Artiodactyla; family Balaenopteridae; genus Balaenoptera; species Balaenoptera ricei. The sequence continues at coordinate 83,078,613 of NC_082643.1, forward strand.
CAGAACTAGTACTGGACTACACTGCCAGAGACACTGGACTTTTACTGGAATGAGTGCAGTACTGATAACTGATCCTTTAAGAAACATAAAATGTTTCTGGAAACTAAGTAAAAAGCCATTTATCCTGAGTCATATAATTTGAAAGTAAATTGAAATATGATTTAAAAATATATATATACATTGCAGTTAAAAAAAAAAAAAAAACAACAGAAAAAGAAACCTGAGTTCCCATCCTGCCTCAATCAATGTGTGACCTTCTGTAAATTATTTCATGTATCTATACCTCCTTTGAAAACAGTGATAACCATAGCCTTTTATTATCTTCAGCGTTTTTTGAAGATTAAATGAAATAAGGTATGCAAAGGACTTAATAGAATGCTTACAAAGAAATAAATGCTTAATAAATGGTAGCTAGTAATATTTTTGTAATTATTGCTAGGATTATTGGATTTCTGCTTGTATCAAAGGTTAAGCAAATATTTTAATCTAAATTATGGACTCCTGAGATTAGAAGAAATACTAATTTTAAAATAATCTCATCTATAATCTGTGGGTAATCTTTTTCTTCCCTAAGTATGATAGTATATATGAAGGAAACATCTAGAACAAAGAGCAGTTAGTTATATTTTAATTCCCATCCCTTCACTTACCTTGAGTTGGTGCTCCCTCAACATTCACAATGTAGTTGTGTTTATAATAAAGTTCTAGAAACTGGGGTAAATATGTCTCTTAAGATTGAGGCCTTAATCTTAAAATTAAGGCTGAGAAATGGACGGACTAGCAAGTGCTTCTTGCCTCAGTACCTTCCAGTAAGGTCAGAAGACAGAATCCACTTCAGTTATACTAACAGAAAATGTAATTTAAAGAACTTTTAACTAGGTATTGGAGAGCTGCAAAGTCACAAAGGACACACTATGGTATTACAGAGGTAGTAATTGCAGGAAATAGGACTGCAGAAAGAAAGGGAAGAGGTTGGGATTATTAAAGCTTGCAGGAGGAACCCTGCAAAATCAGGACTCAGACCTCTCCGAGGAGGGGTGTTTTGCAGCTGAGGCTCTAGCCTCAGATGCTTGAACTTCAGGTGTTCAGATGAGGGGCCTGTGATGCTCAGGACTCAGCCAGACTTCTGCTGCGGAGGAGCTGGCTGGCTGGTAGCTATCAAGAGGAGGTAAAACAAGGCAGATTCACGAAGTATAGGAAAAACCTGCAAACTGAGATTAACTTCCATTACTGTAACAAATACTCTGCTGAGTTGAAGCAGCACAGTTGGGGTGATGCTACAGGAAAATGACACCAAATAAAGGATCAAGCCCCTTCTTCTTCCTCTAGGCTTTCAGTGTCTCACCACTGCTCCTGCTGCGTGGAACCTAACTGCTGGCAAAGAAGAAATGTACTTTGCAGAGCTCCAGTCCCGTATCACAAAATAGAATATAGAAACGTGAGTTTGAAAATAGAACAGGAGGTTCTGAAATATTTAATGATAGATGAATATTATGGTTTTTGTGAGTCCACAATATGGATGTTTTTCCATAACTGCATTTCTGAATTTTATTACCTTCTAAACAAAAGCAACAATAGAATAAAAAATACTTTGAGCTGATGACTACAGTATTCTTAATAAATAAAGCAGGATTATTCCAAAGGCCAATTGCAAGTCTGTTCAGAAGCTTGTTCGAAAGAGATGAAAATAAGTATTCTACCAGCCAAAGACCAAATCCAGTTAAAAAATACACATAGTCATAGAAATAAAATTACCTAACTCATGGATAGATTTACTTTTAACAAGAGAAATAATATATATCAATATTTTCGTGAACTATTTTGCATTTCTATAGATTTTATTTTGCTTAGATTTTTAGTTATCAAAATATTAGAATATTTCAATTAGAAAAATGCATTAGAAAACATTTTAGGAAGGTATCTTTATGTCACATTTCCAAAACTCTATTGAAAACTATATCATATTTTCAAAATATGCAAGACATTTGCATATAATTCTATATTTATCTCATAGTATTATAATTGTATATTTATCTTTGCATAATGAAAAGCTCTTAGAATGGAGAAATTCATATATGCAGTTCATAACTGACAATAAGTAAAATGAATTTAAAATTTGAGACTATCTTTGTGATAGCACCAGAATCTAAATCAGTTTGATTCTAGCATATTTATAAAGAAACATTATTAAAATTTAACCTCACTGGAAGACTATGTTACGTTTCAGGCATTGCACCTAAAATAATTTAGAACTTATATCTCCCCATCTGCTGTATATTAAAATTGACTTAATGTGTACTACTGCATTTTGTTACATTTGATACTAATCCTTTTCCCTATCTCAGATGAACACCAGTTTCTAAACATTTTAAATAGAAAATATTTTTTCCCCAAGAGTGAACATTTCTCATTAGCCATTGCAATCTTTCAGATCACTGAGAAAAGGAAATAGACTTACTAAAATTCCAGAATAGGTATCCAAACAAATCTGAAAGTTTATTTTAAAAAGTTGCGAGGGAAAAAAAAGTTGCAAGAAAGGATTTTTAATAGAAGCAGTGCAGAATGAATATGCTATCATCTAAATTCAGCCAAACCCCACTCAAGTGCCAGAATAGCACGAGAGATTAATAATGTGTACACCAGCATATTTTATTCATGGTTATAGCCACTACACTTCCAAAATCTGAAATTCAGAGACTATAAATCTCTAAAGAAATGATAAACGCAAAAGGTGGGAAAATGGGCTGGAGTTCTAGAATGATGTCTTGACATCGACATGTGCTACGCTGGCATCCATTAGCCATATGTCATCTTCCCTTTAGATAATGAAGACTTCTTTTCACCTTATAATTATTTATATATGTTAAATAAATAATGCCCTCTTCTGCTTTTCAGGCTGATGTTCCTCCTCTTCTTTGAAATGGGGAGTTTAGAAATGGCATACCAGGATCCACACACAGCTTATTATGGACAAGGGAGAAGAGTTATTCCCTCCTCCACAAAAAGCTCACGGCCAAGTTCTAACCCTGCAAGTTCCCATGCAGATCTTGTTCACAACCTCAAGCTGATGTTACACACTTGGGTACAGCTGTGATGTATACTCAATGGCAGCTATTTCAAACCAGTGTCTTACATCAGCAATAACAAGGATCTGAAAACAATAAGCCTAGCTAAAAATGTGTGTCATATTATCTGTCTTGCCAGCAGTAGCAAGCAGGACTAAGCCTAGGGAAAATGGTGTCCCACCCCTGGTAAGAGTGCACTATTCTCTTTCCTGCAGGACCTGCTTACATGTGGTTCTCTGCTGGGAATGCTCTACCCAGCTAATCCTGCTCATCTTTTAGGGTTTTAAAGTGAACTTTGAATTTCAGTTTTGCCTTTCAGAGTATAAAGCAGACTCAAAGGAACGGATGGAAATAGTGATCAAGAGAAGGAATTATCCTTTATTATAACTAAAGTTGAGATTCTGCCTAAAAGTCAGAGACTATATTTCACCCCTGATCAGTCTCCAAACTGGAACATATTTCATTATGCATATTTATCTACCATGAAAGATATTCATCTGAGCCCACTTTAGGGCATGAGTGGGAGAGTTGGGACTATCTACTCAAGTTCCGTGAAATCCACTGTCCATTGTTCTTTCATGTTCTTTCAGTGTACTTTCCTGTGTTTGGCAGTAAACTGGCTGTCAGGTTATCCGGGATGGCCTTGGCTGGGAAAACTGGGAAAAGTCAGTTTGCATGTATCTCAGCCTGCAATACACTAAGCCAGCTATGTCCTAGTAGCTGTGGTGAGAAGCAGGAGTGAGCAGGCCAAATTTTGCAACAGGGAAAGCAGAAATACACATGTACATTTAAGCAGAAATACACGTCATGTATGCTAACACCAATTTTGAACAAAATGAATTACATAGCTAGGTCCAGTGTCAGATTGAGAGGGGACAAAACATTTTCAGGGCAAAGGGAGCAGATACAGGGAGGTAATTAATTAGGGCCATTCATTCAATTACTCTACCACCATCAGTGATTCTGATTTTCATACACACATAAAATACACATCAGTTGAGAATCTTTCTCCTAGAATAGGCCTTCCCTCTTTCTACTACTTCTGTCTTTGCCATATGAAAATAGTACCTGCAGATACCACAGTAAAAGTATTCTTGTTGGCATACTAAAACTAAGAAAGCATTAACTTACTTTCCTACAGATTGAGATTAAGCTTCTCAGCCTCCTAGGCATGAAGAGGACATGCACCCCCTACAACGAAGGTTAACTTTTTTGACCTTCTTCCTATTTGTGGCAGTTGTTGTCTGTTTGCTGGAAGAGAAAAGATCTGCAGCTACTTTGTATATTAAAAGAGGTGCTATGGCTCAGCATTTATAATAGGTATTGAACTCACTAAGCGTGCTACCTACCCACAATCTGGGATATATAATAAATACTTACATAAATTATTTTGAGTGAATAAATACAGTTTTTAAACTCTAAAGATGTACAATTATAAGCAAACATACTTAATATATTTGGAATAATTGGGGGATTCAAAAGTCAGTATAAATTGAGAAGAGTAGAATGCTGTGAACATATTAATGGTTCTGTGATCAAACTAGAAAATATAGAGGTGATATATATGTTGGGAGAGAGGTTGTTTGAAAAAAGAGCTTCTTGTTGTATGTTCCTGATTTTTAAAAGAATTTAAAGTAGATTAAGGAAAAGAAGTAAAAGGCTTTTATTTGTCCAAGTAATTAAGTGACCTTCTTGTTGGTTCCCTAAGCCTCTGCTGTAGACTGAATGTTTATGTTCCCCAAAATTCACGTGTTGAAACCTAACACCCAAGATAATGATATTTGGAGGTGGGGCCTTTGGGAGAGTTCTCATGAATGGGAATAGTGCCCTTATAAAAAAGACCCCAGAGAGTTCCCTCAACCCTTCTGCCCTGTAGGGACACAGTGAGAAGATGGCTGTCTCTAGGCCAGGAAGCAGGCCCTCCCCAGACACCAAATATGCTGGTGCCTTGATCTTGGACTTGTCAGCCTCTAGAACTGTGAGAAATAAATTTCTGTTGTTTATAAGCCAGCCAATCCAAAGTATTCTGTTATAACAGCCCAAACAGACTAAGAGAGCCCCTAAACTTTGCTCATCAGCATTTCTCAAACCACCCTGAAATTGCCTCTTTAGTACTCTGTATGGTAAACAAGACCTTAAGTTTTTGCACACTAAACCTGTGTATTTTCTGGTCAGGCTGTATCCCTAGTATCTGGCATAGCATCTGGTATATAGTATAGAATATAGTATAGAAGATAGGAAATTAATGTTTTTGTCAGGCTATCAGAAAGAGGACAATTAGAATTGATCAGGTTATGAAGAATAAATTTGAAAGAGGAAAATAAAAATCAATGTTTATACTATGGTAGCAGTGCCTGAGTTGGAGTTGGTATTTTGTGTGCAGAAAAAAGATTACAGTTGAATCAAATATTACTTTGAGTATATTGGGTGGGAGAGTTAGAGAAAAGACACATTCAGTAGTCATTATGATGGAGAAGATAGTACTTGTACCTGAAAATAGAAAGATTTGAAATGTTCATATCTTAAGAAAATAAAAAGTTCAAGTATGTTCACCGTCAAAGTGGTCAGATTTATTAGAAATTGTTCAACAATGAAAACAGGTAACACATACAACACTCCTTCAGTGCCAGACCATTAACTATTTTCATAACAGTGCTCTGAAATCTTAATATTATTATTCTCATTAAAAAATGTAGAAATTTAATTTGACAGAATAACTTACCCAAGGTTACACAGTTAGAAAGCAGAGCAAAATATTGAACTCAGGTAGTCTGGTTCTACATCTGAGCTCTTAACTATACTACCTCTCTCTAAATTTCCTTGCTCAATATATTTGAAAACTATAAAGATACAATGTGAGATAAGAAGTCATTACTTTTGTTTGACAGTATCTATAACCATGCTACCTAATGTAGTAACCACTAGTGATATGTAACTACAGAGCACATGAAATATGACTTGTCTGATTTAGACACTGGATTTTGAAGATTTACAATTGGAAAGAACATAAAATATATCAATATTTTTTATATTGATCACATGATAAAATTATAATATTTTAGATATATGTGTTAAATAAAATATATTACTAATTTTAATTTACCTATTTCTGTTCATATTTTTAATGCTGCTACTATAAAATATAAACTTATATAACTTACATATGTGACTGTCTTAGTTTGGTCTGCTGTAGCAAAGTTCCATAGACTGGGTGGCTTATAAACAACAGAAATTTATTTTTTATAGTTCTGGAGGCTGGAAGTCCAGGATCAAGGTGCCAGTGTTATCGGGTTCTGGTGGAAGTCCTCTTCCAGGTTGCAGACTGCTGACTTCTTGTAGTATCCTCATGTGGCAAAGGAGAACTATGTCTCTGGCCTCTTCTTGTAAGGGCACGAATCTCATTAACGAGGGCTCCACCTTCAAGACTTAATTACCTCTCAAAGTCCCCACCTCCAAATACCATTTCACTGAGGATTAGATTTCAACATATTAAAATTCTGGGTACATAGACGTTCAGTCCATAACAGTGGCTTATTGAACAGAGCTAGCATATGTATTGTAGAGGTAATTTCTTATTAGTTCTAATAGTTATAAAGCCCAGGTATCTTTGCTGTATTGGAATTGAGCTTAGCTCTTTCCCCTATTACAATAGTACTGAATAAAGTCTGTCCCTATGAACTTTAATTAATGTCTAGTTCTGTTTCTCTTCAGCAATTGCTACCCTAGAATAGCATAGTTTTAAGAGGAGGAATCTTCGGCCATATTCCTAAACAAATTGAGCATATTTGTTAAATCATCTATTAATCATTCAGTATCAGGCTGGTTTAATATGAATTCAACAGATCAACTATTTGGCAAAATTTAGTAATATTGAGGGGTATTTTGAATATATATTAAATGCTTCAAATTTCACATCACTAAGTACTAGCTCAGAAAAGGAATTTGCATTCTACAGGAGAGAATGCAAGTATTTTAAAGTGAGGTGGAAACCATGTGCACTAATTTTCTATTGCTACTGTAAAAAATTGTCACAAAATTTTGCAGCTTAAAACCACAGACATTTATTGTCTTACAGTTCTGTAGTCCAGAAGTCTGAAATCAGTGGTGGCTAAATCACAGTGTTGGCAGGGCTATGCTTCTTTCTAGGAGCTTTAGGATAGAAATGGTTTCTTTGTCCTTTTCAACATCTAGAAGCCACCCACATTCCTTGGCTCATGGCTTGCTTCTTCCATCTTCAAAGCTAGCAACATTGGGCCAAGCATGTCTCATGCTACCCTCTCTCTGGTTCTATTTTCTGATTCACTTTCCACTTATAATGATCCAGATAATCCAGGATAATTTTATTACCTTAAGGTCAGCTGATTAGCAACCTTAATTCCATCTGCAACCTTAATTCTCTTTTGCCATGTAATATAACATTTTCATAAGTACCAGTAATTAAGACATAGACATCTTTCGGTGGTCATTAGTCTGCCTGTCACACCATGATTATTAATTTTATAAATCTATATCAAGAGGAATCCATAGGCAAGTAGAGTAGAACATATTTATTCTCTATCATTCCAAAATAATTCTATTCAAAGTAAGTTTATTGAAATAAACATATGACAAATATCCTACCACAGTGCTGAAGAGTGAGTATGTATGAGGTGTAGTGGCGTAAGAGAACAAGATGTTATGTCTGTTGATGTGGATCAGAATTGGCTGTACCAAGAAAGACATTTGGGGGCCTTGAGGTGTAAGAATAAATTAGCTCATGAAGTGATAACTTTATGCTGCTTTTTATATATGTGAGACCTCTTTATAAATTATTTTTTCTGTTTTATATACTATATCATTTTCAGAAATATGTTGTTTATCTGAACCTTTAGTGTGATGCTTCCTCACATTTCCCTTATACAATTTCTTCAAATTGGTTAATTCACGATTTTAAAGACCTACCACCTTTTTTTACCTTTTAGAATAATGGGACACTAGCAATACAGTACTGAATCAGAGGGCCGTCAATTTTCCTTTTCATATTTAATCTACTTCATAGAGCTTTCTATACAGATTTCACATTTTCTAACGTATTCAACGAGTAATTTGCCCTTGCTCTGCTTCCTGTTCACTTTTCAGTGACATAATCTCGTTAAAGTCACATTGTAAGTACTTTTTACTTCATAAGAAGCGAAGTTTGAAAATTGAACTATGAAAACATAACACCTGATGTTTTTAGAAAGCTACACACTTTCAACTCATGTGGGGACATATAATCCTTCTGGTTTTCATAAAAACCGTTTTTACTAAATAATGATAATAGTCTAATAATAATAATGATAACTAAAATTTGTTTAGCTCTCACATGGGCTGAGCTTCACGTGAATTCTTTCAATTATTGTATCATTTGTAAAATAAATGTTTAAGACTTAAATATTAAGTAACTGTTCCATAATCACATAATAAGAAAATGACAGAACAAGATATGAATAAAGATAGTATGACTTACAAGTATACATTCTTAGCAAATACACCATACTGAAAGTAGTATTATAGGTTTCTAGGCTACCATAACAGAGTACCACAGACTAGGTGGCTTAAACAACAGAAATTTACTTTCTCATGATTCTGGAGGCTAGAAGTCCAAAATCAAAATGTCAGCAGGGTCAGTTTTATTCTGAGGTCTCTCTTCTTAGCTTGTCGATGACCATATTCTCCCTTCGTCTTTACATGGTCTTCCTTTTGTGCATGTCTGTGTCCTAATCTTCTCTTCTTATAAAGATACCAGTCACACTGGGTTAGGGACCACTAATATGATTTCATTTTAACTTAATCACCTCTTTAAAAGTTCCATCTCCAAATACAGTCACATTCTGGGGTACTGGGGGGTTAGGATTTCAACATATGAATTTTGAGAGGACAGAATTCAACCTGTAAGATGTAGTTTCTCAGACCAAAGGGGAAAACATAGGTTCATTATTGCCCAGTGACAAAAAAAACATGAAATTTCCCCAACTGAGAGCAAGACATGTGATTCTTACTTTTACAATAACATACCCTGCTAAATTACATTTGGAAAGAAATAGTGAATGGCAAGGATTAGGAGGCTAAGAAAGATAATCAGAATCTTTGGAGACGAATACACTGAATATCAAAATCTCTGCAAGAATAAAGCATGAAATACATCCATTGCACTGGAAGTTTAGTAACTTGCTGATGAAGGGCTTTTCTGTTGGACTACTGGTAATACTGTCACTTGGGAAGAATTTTCACTGAACTAGGAGGCAGAGAACCAATTTACTCTAAGGATTCCAGCCAAAAGTTTAGTTTGCTCAGAAACACTCAGCAGAGCATGAACAGGAACTGAGGAGGTGGACTGCGGGGGTGAGTGCTATCAATTGAGCTTTGAATGTTAAAACAAAGAAGAATGTGGAGGCTGAGGCTGAGGTCAGTCTCCTGCTGATGTACAGAGCTTGCCTTTCACCTCTCCCAGGGGCAGCAAAGTGCCAGTGTCTGTGTGGTCCACTTGCATGAAATCCTCAGAGCGAGGCTTTGTTCTGTGGTTTTTCTTCCCACCTATATTTCCAAGAACACTTTAAGCTTTTTACTCCTTGATAAGTGTCCCATGCGTCTGATATTCACTTTCCCTGTTTATTACTATTTTAATGACTTTGTAGCTCTATGTCTCTTAGGGCCGGTTTGTGCTGAAGAGCCCCTTTAATTGCAAGTTCCCTTTTCTCGACCTCCTGCCTTTCAAATCAAACTCCTTCAGGGACTAAGCTCTACTGAAACATTCCTTTCAAAGACTTATTGAAAAAACAAGACGCTGATGCAACACTAATGCTTCTAAATATCTAGAATAAAACAATTAATTATTATCAGGTGTTGGACATTTTAATGTAAAAATAAACTAGATTAAGAAAATTAAAATACACTATCCCAAAAATGAATTTAAAACATAGGACAAATCAAAAGATATAATCTCCTCACTTCTTGCTGGGTAAAGTTTAGAGTAAAATACAAACTCCTGCTTCATACTTACTAAGTCCTAGGTGATCTGTTTTTCTGTCTGTTTCTTGGTCACCCATCATACACACTTCTTTCTTTACCTTAAACATGCCAAAGTATCTACATGGTTGGGCCTTTTTAAATTAGTTCCTTCCATGGATTGAGGTATGTGATGGTTAATTTTATTTATCAATTTGACTGGGCTAAGGGATGCCCATGTAGCTTAATTTTGATCATGATTGTGAGGGTGTTTCTGGAAGAGATTAGTGTTTGATTTAGTTGACTGAATAAAGAGATGCAACCCCTCCTGTGTGGATGGGTGTCATCCAATCCGCTGGGGGCCGAATAGAACAAAATGGCAAAGGAAAGGTGAATTCGCTCTCTCTCTTCTTAAGCTAGGACATCCATCTGTTCCTGCCCTCAGACGTTGGACCTCCTAGTTCTTGGGTCTTTGGCTTTGGACCTATAATTAATTACACCCTGGCTCCACTGGTTCTCATGCCTTTGGACTCAGACTAAATTATATCATTGGTTTTCCTGGTTCTCCAGCTTTCAGATGGACAGTTGTGAGAGTTCTTGGCCTCCATAACTGCATAAACCAACTCCTATTATAGGAACCAATTCTTATTTTTTATATATATATATATATATATATATATATACACACACACACACACACACACACATATATATATATATATATATATATATATATATATATATATATATATAAAATAAATATACCTATGATGAGCCCTGGCTAATACAAGGTACCCTTCCATCTTGCACCAGTTAGTAAGCTATTATTTCTTCATCCAAACCAGTCCTTCTAGATCCTGTTATGTAATGCTAGACCTGGGCAACTGTAAGCTACATTTCCTTTTTGTCAAGTGGATCCCTATTATACTTTTGACAATATCAAGCACTATGTTGATACTAGAATGCTGGGGAAGAAGATATACCCCTCTTACTGTTGGCTTCCAAGTCTTGTTGGCTAGTGCTTCAGAATGTCCCTTAAACCTAGTGGAAAACTGTTTTAATAGCAGTTTTATTTTGTTTTTCCCCTCCAATTCCCAGTTTCTTCATACCCCCAGGTTCAGCCTCTTCCCTCCCTGTGGTAAGCAGAAATTCTAGGAATGGTCTCTGTTGTGTGTTGAGTGATCACCAAAAATATATGTTGAAGTCCTAACCTCTGGTACCAGTGTAATGTGGCCTTATTTGGAAATAGGGTCTTTGCAGATTTAATTAAGATGCAAGTTAAGATGAGGTCATACTGGAGTAGGTTGGGATCTTAACCTACTTTGACTGGTATTTTTACAAGAAGAGAAGAAAAGACACAGAGGTAGACACACACAGAAAGGAGATCACCATGTGAAGACACAGACACACGGAGGGAAGATGGCCATTTGATGACAAAGGTAAATTGGAGTTATGCAGCCACAAACCAAGTGACACCAAGGATTTCCAGAAGCCCCAGAAAATAAGAGAAAGCCGTGGAACAGATTCTTCCTCTGAGCCTTCCCGAAGGAACCAATCTTGCCAACACCTCAAATTTGAACTTCTAACCTTGTGAATTGTGAGAGAATAAATGTCTTTTGGTACTTTGTTACACAGTTTTTGAAAACTACTAAAACCCCCCAAATTATCCGCTCCTACATTCACAGGGTCCTGCAACTCCTGTGATTGTGTTATGTTACAAGGCATAGTTGACTTTAAAAAGGGGAGATTATCTTGGTGGCCTAATCTAATCCCAAGATTTCTTAAAAGCAGAGAATTTTGAAGATTGAGATGGGCAAACGATGAAGAATGCAGGAGGCATCAAAAGCTAAAAGCAGGTAACTACCATGTATCATTGGTTTTACTATTTATTTATTCTGCCATTTCTAATTTTGAATTTGTCATTTTATATTGAGTTGTTTTATAACCTGCTGAAATAATATTTAGAGATTAGAAAGTGTATTAATCCTAATAAACAAAATGTCATCCACAAAAAAAAAAAAAAAAAAAAAGCTAAAAGCAGTCCCTACTTGACAGCCAGTAAGGAAACAGGGACCTCAGACCTATGGCCACAGGAACTGGATTCTACCAACAATTTGCATGATCTTGGAAGTGATTCTTTCCCAGCACCTCCAGATAAGAGCCTTGCTGGACAATACTTTGATTTTGTCCCTGTGAGACACTGAGGAGAAAATGCAGCTCAGCCTGCCCAGATTTCTGACTTACAGGACTCTGCTATAAAATACGAGTTGTTTTAAGCCATTATGTTTGTGGTAGTTCATTATGCAGAAAGAGAAAACACTCTCCTTGGAGGTGTCAGCAGCAACAATACAACATCCTCTCCTTAGAGGTGTAAGTCACAGCTCTGAGAGTCCCTTCCACTAAGTTTCCGTGGTACCAACACCAGCTATCCAGTGCTTCCTCATCAGTAAACTGTCGACCTCCTCAGGTTCCCTCTTCCAAGCTTCCAGATTCTGAGTGTCCCAACTCTCCCCTTCTTTCCATTAGCCTTGAAGATGTAATTTGCTTCCTAAAATTATATTCTGTTAGCTCAGTGTTCCTTTTCTGATTTTACCATTCACCATTGCTTGTTAAACAATTCCTTTTATCAAATTCTTTCTGTTAAAATAACTGCTGTGGTTTCTATGAGCCTGAGTGGACCCTAACTGATACACCCTGATCCTCAAATTATCCACTAAGAAAAGAGTGACACCTAATCTAAAGTAACAACTCAGACAATCTCTGCCACAGTACCTATATTACTTATCTTTATAGCTTATTTTCTGAATTTTTTTTTGTTTGTTTCTTGGTGCACTGGTTGATTGGTTTTATCAATTCTATCTGCTCACAAGAATGAAGGCTGTGTTCTTAGTAGAAAGCCTGTTTGAACGTGGTTGCTTGTGTCTGCACATGTTATAGTCAAAGGCAGTGGGGAAAAGGGGTTATCATGTGTTTCAAAATCTCAACAGCAATTTAGGGCAGACCAGGTTCAGCTTCTCCAACAGTTAGCAACCTGCTGATAGACTGATTTAAATCTCAGGGCAAGCTAATAAATGAGGCCAAATAGGGAATCCTGAATTGCTCTAGCTTAGCATTTACCAAAATATGTTTTACTGAATAATAGTTTAGGAAACTATGTGTTTTATGTAGTTATTTGGAGATTCAGCCTGTAAGTTGTTTAGTCTATACTCAATGATATGACCTATAATAAATTTTGTGATTAAAAAGATTTGTTCTCTACTTTAGTAGCTTCCAAAAACGTATTAAAAATTAGAACCCCCAGGCTTCACTGGTGGTGCAGTGGTTGGGAATCCACCTGCCAATGCAGGGGACATGGGTTTGAGCCCTGGTCCGGGAAGATCCCACGTGCCGCAGAGCAACTAGGCCTGTGTGCCGCAACTACTGAGCCTGCGCTCTAGAGCCTGTGAGCCACAACTACTGAGCCCGCGTGCCACAGCTACTGAAGCCCACGCACCTAGAGCCCATGCTCCACAACAAGAGAAGCCACTGCAATGAGAAGCCTGCACACCACAACAAAGACCCAATGCAGCCAAAAATAAATAAATTAAATTATTTAATTAGAAAAAAAATAGAACCCCCTTTTTAAGTAAAACCCCGGAAAATTTTTGGAATAATTAGAACAAGTATTAATTTCTGCCCACTACTCTACCTACTCTCCTCATTCTGCTCCTCTCACTTCCAACATAGGAAGGACTATGCTTCTTACTCCCCGATCTCATAATGCAGCGGTCCCCAACCTTTTTGGCACCAGGGACTGGTTTCATGGAAGATAATTTTTCCACGGACTGGGGGGGCGTGGGGGGAATGGTTTTGGGATGATTCAAGCGCATTACATTTATTGTGCACTTTATTTCTATTATTATTACATCGAAATATATAATGAAAAAATTATACAACTCACCATAAGGCAGAATCAGTGGGAGCCCTGAACTTGTTTTCCTGCGATAGATGGTCCCATCTGGGGATGATGGGACTGCCTCAGCTCCTCCTCAGATCATCAGGCATTAGTTTCTCATAAGGAGGGCATAACCTAGATCCCTTTCATGTGCAGTTCACAATAGGGTTCACGCTCCTGTGAGAATCTAATGCCACGGCTGATCTGCCAGGAAGCAGAGCTCAGGAGGTAATGCGAGCAATGGGGAGTGGCTGTAAATACAGACAAAGCTTCACTCATTTGCCCGCCGCTCACCTCCTGCTGTGTGGCCCAAGGACCCCTGTCATAACGTATTGCCTTGGTGAAAACTGACACATTTTCCTAGAATTGGTTGGTGTCTGTCTCAAATAAGTAGTCATTAGTGATTTGGATCCATAATATGTGACTATATGGACCTAAGCCAGTGATATTGGCCCTCTAGCCAAAGAAAATAATGGAAAGTTTTTGATAAATAGAATTACAGAGAGTAATGGTATATATTATCAACATAGATATACCAATAAAGTTATATATTTATCAATATATCAATTTACATTGAAATTTTCTGAACACTAGAAAACATTCTTTTCTAAAATGTTGTGTTTGTCTCTCTTCCTATAGTACCTTGACTCTTTCATTTTTATTCACATTATTCTAGTATGAATAGTAAGCTTACTACATGGAGGGACTTTTTCAGTTTTGTTTATCCAGTATTGCAATACTTCAGACAGGGCCAGCACATTTTATTCACTCCATGTCTATTTTTGAATGCATTAATATATCAATGTGTAAGTGAATTCCCAGATATTCTTCTCATCTGTCTTAAATCAGAAGCAGTGCTTGGGTTAAGTCAGTATAAACAGCCTCCCCTAATTTTTTATATGCAGATACAAGGTTGGTTGGGAGAGCACAATGTATAATAGAACATGGCTCAGATAAACTAGATAATTGCTAAAAAGAAAATTCTGTCCAAAGCAATTCAATTTGGGTTTTCTTTATCCCTTGCATCAATCTAATAAGCTTGATAAGTATAAAATCTTCATTTCCCTTTGGGTTACATAGACACAGCCTTAACTGACTCATTATATAATCATCGCCAAGTAATTATATTCCAGCTGGATGCTTTGTGACTCTCCTTTGACCACAAATTATTTTGCACAAAGTGATACAAGCCATATTGTGTGGCATCTTTTATTACTGCCAGTCACTGACATGTAGCTGAGAACAATGAATATGTTTTGAAAAAGAATCGTGCTGTTATCTGGAAGGCCAAATGAGAACCTGCCCAGCCACAGATGTTTAAATAATTATTTTACACATTTTTTTTTTCTGACTTCCCTGCTCTGTCCATAATAATGTAATTACTGGCAGTGCTTTTATTACAAGTTCATAAGATGTTTGTCTTCTCAGTTCCTCCCACCTCAAGGAAGTACATATGAAGTATTAATAATTAAATGAATAGCTCCAGGCTGGAGATCATCATACTGGGCCTTTTCCCTACCTTACATGGCACAACACCAATTCGAGTACTTTACAACAGAGAATAAGGGAAGCAACTAATGTTTCTTGAGATTATCAAAGCCAAAAGTTTCCCAAAACACACAGTCAGCTTTTCAAAACCCGATTCTTCTTGTATAAAAAAGAAATTCAATTGGCAATGATTTCATAAATGCAAATTCTCAGTTAGATACGATATATAGACACATGTACAGGTATATACACACACACACATAAACACACATACACACACAAACATATACATACACTATAGTAAAGACAAATTAACCATCTTCCAAGTAATTGTTTTAAATATATCCTCATGGAAAAGAGAAAGTCAGAGTAAATTTTATTTCTAAATATTTACTAAAATTGAAAACTTTTTAAAAACCCCAAAGCAGCAGATGACAAAGATGTAAGTATAAGCACATAGCAATTGCTAACCACAGAGAAATTAAATAAGATAATTAAATGCAAACCATTGCCAGAGCAGGGAAATTTGCCCCTACTCTTCTGGGTTCCTTTGACTGGTCTAATAATTAAATTGACGTAAGACAAATTAATGGAAGAAAATCAAATTTAATTTTGTACATATGGAGGTCTCATATATATGGTACCTAAGAAGTGACCAAAGCAGGCAGCTTTTATACCTTCTAGACAAAGAAGCAATAAATTTGTGAGGAATTAACAAAACAAAGAAACTTGGGCTTGGGTGCTAATTAGAGGAGAATTTAAGCAGAGTTTGTTCACACAGCCTTCTCAGCCCTGAATTCCCTGTCCCTGGCAAGTTTGTCTACCTCGGGTACAGGGAGGGTACCTTTCACATGGGAAATTTTTATCTTGCTTTCAGAGGAGGGGCAGAGTGTTCTTGCACTGGCTGTTTCTCGGGTAACTTTAATTCAAAATAACCAATATGCTATTGATACTTTGGTATATTTTAGGGTGGTCTGCCCTGAGCCCCAACAATATTTTAGAATTATTACACTGGATTTACACTGAAAAGTTTGCATCAATTAGTGCAATCAATTATCTTACTGTGTGAAGGTATAGCACGAAAAAATAGTACTAATTTTTTGGTTTAAATGTATATTCAGTTAAACATAACTTGTTGAAAAAAATGGTAGAAATGAAGGATATTCATAATGAAAAAACTCAAACAAATTAAGCAGTGCCCAATAATAAATATGCACTTTAAAAAATTCATAAGGCAACTGTAAAATCATATACTCATAACATCAGTTTTTATACTTTATGCTAATAATAAAATATTACTGAACATGAGACACAGATTCACATTAGCATTATATTTAACATGTACTTTAAGATATTAAAAGTTAGAAAAAGTAAGTGCAATATGGAATCAAAAGAATTCTGTTATTGTAATAGTGGGCAAGGGTTCATAATTGTTTTCTAAATCCTCAAAATCAAAATATAAAGATTATACCCTCTGAATATTCAATATACTTTTGTAACTGCACAGGCTTTGCTAAATTGGGGCTCACAAATATTGATGAATCTTTTATAAATATATGTTAAGTACACTGTAAATGTATATTAAATGTCATATCTTAAATGCCTTATACATTTAGTCTAATATCTCTTTTCATTTTTCTTACAAACTATTATTTTTCAAACCTCAAATTCTGGTAAAACAGAATATGCCAAAGAAGTCTATATTCCACCTTTATCTTTTCAAGTTAAAGTTTCCCTTTTATATCTTGTATAGAACTCTATACATGCGTGTCTCTCATAATCTTTTACATTTTCATTTCTTTCCTTCTTTTTCTTCTTTTTTTAGTATTTGTTCATTTCATTCCTTGCTGCTGTGCTTCTTCTATACTCTCTCAATCTCTTGAATTTTCCCCTTTATTTCCCTGCAGTGGCTTCTTTAATTCATATAATGAGATAACTTTAATTTCAAGGTCTGTCACTGAATTAATAAGAGGATACAAGCAAAAGAATGCTGTGATTTCATGCCCTAGAATTAGAAAAAGTACTATTCTTTTCTGCAACATTTTGGACCCCCTGATGCTCAGAAAGTAAGAATCTGGGAAGACAATAAAGGAGTTAATTGCAATAGTCAAGATGGGAAGTAATTAAAGCATTTAATGGAAGCATTTCTATGATTGTATTCATTGTCACAGCACTGCTAAGTCTTACAAGGATCACAGAAGCACATAATGAATGAACAATAAAAATGTGTGGGTCAATATTTTATTTCTACTTGCTTCCAATTTTAATTTCCTAAAACATAACCACATGATGATTATTAAAGTCCAGCATACATAGTATATGGATAGTAGAGATTTTTTACTTGTCTTCAAACATGCCTCTCCAGTGACTGCTGATTCTTCCCAATTTTACCTCCCTGCTGAAATGAATTATATGAGGAAATGGAATGTACAAGGGAAAGGAAACAAAAAAGAATGATTGGATATGTTTTCTGGGTCAGAGATTTCTTACTATTTCACAGTACATAGGTATGCCACCCCTACTCACCTCCTTGCCCCAGACTTCATCCTTTATGTGATGTGATGAGACCTGATACTCCAGAAGTGAGAAAAAAAGGATTTTTTTTTTCTCTTCTTATAAGGAGGAAGAGACATCTGTCTAGCTCTGCTCCTAAAAGGGTTCCCTTCTTCCTCCAAACCTTTCCAGAAGACTTTTCTGACCTGAATTATTTTCAAATTTGAAGACTTCATCCTTTGGCATGTAAATTCCTAGGGAGGTAATGCTCTATTCTCAGAGGCACCTTGGGGCTTAACCTAGGACCAAGATTAAGCTGTAACCATTTGACTCTCGGGGGGATATAAGAAAGTTTTATTAGCCTTTTGGATCAGAACAATTAACTAGAAAAATGGCTGCAGATACAATTCTTATGATATCTGAAATGTTTATAAGAGAATTGAAAACATACATCCTCTACTTTTATAGTGCCTATGCTTCATGGATTAATAGGGTAAAGCTTTTTATAGGAAGATTGAGAAAAACATGAAAGTTTTATTCTCCAGAGATGGTCAGTCCAATTCAGTGCAAAAACTATGGTCAAATTCCTGTTAGAGCCACTATGGCCAGTTTTCAGGTGCATATAACACAGTGCTTGCCTTCAAGGAGTTTATAATTTCATAGTGTCACTGAAGCCAAAAGACAAACAAATAACTCTAAGACTGAATGTATATACTTTAGCAGGAATACATTTATAGAACATTTGAGTGTTAGGAAGATGTAACATCAATTTATAATAATTTATAATTTATAATTTATTTATAATAACTGTAAAATATTTCATAAAAGTGATAATTAAGATGGATCTTAAAGATTGTAAAATTCAGAAAGGCACAATTTCTAAAAAGGGTACATTCCAGATACAAGAAACTACATAGATAAATGAATTATAAAATATTATAATATGACACTATTTGTATTACCTGGGGTTGACCCCCATTTATGGTCCAATTGACCATTTATTTTGTAATTATTTACTCAACATTTTTTTAACATCTACCCTATAACAAGGATCATTCTTGGTAATCACAAAAAATGGAAAATAATACTGTTGAAATTTAGTTTAGTTAATTAACTACTTAATTACTATACATATTGTGTGGATACATATTACAAAGTAGGATAAATGAACATAGAGACTAGAGTGATATATTCCAATGATTGGGAAGTCTTCTCTGCTAGAGTGACATTGATCATTTGATGAAAACACTGAATGAAACGACTGCGAAAGTCATGCAATTGTAGGGGAGAAAAAAATTTTTTTCTTCTATCCATCTTAGGCTCCCTGGCTGGGGCTGTATAAATTAGACTGACAAAAGACAGATTAACAAGAAAAAAACAATAAGTTTATTAGTATGTGTATCATGCATACACATGGGAGGGCTCAGAGATGAGTAACTCCAAAAGTGTGGTTAGATTTGGGAGTCTATGTACCTTAGTAAAAGAAAGGGATGGGGAGTAAGGGCACTTATGGAAAAACAAATGACTTTTTAGAAAGATAAGTAGGACCTTAGGAGAATAGATGGGATATGTAAAAAATTAATAAACAGAAACCTCAATTAAACAGAGTCGGGAGACCAGAAGGGGGAGTTTTACTGCCCTGTCACCTTAGCAGAGCTCAAAATAAAGAAGAAAGACCCCTCTTCTTTCCTGGCAAGGACTCAGCCAATGAAAAGCAATGGACTCTGTTAACGATAGTCCTCCCGATTCCTTTTCCTCTCTATAAAATTGTTCTTTCCTTGCCATGAGGACACTTGCACATGGCTCTTCATGGTTGCAGAGCCCAAATTGCAATTCTCTGCTGATCCTGAACAAACCCATCTTTGTTGGAGAAATAGCTGGCAGTCTATTTGTCTTACGTCAACATTTTGGTGGCTCCAGGGGCCAGAGAAGACCCCTGAGGGCTCTGGGACTGGTGAGCCAAAAGGTGTGGTACCACAATTGAGCCCATTGTGCTCACTGCTTTTCATGTCAGTCCTGGAGTTTGAATGTAAGTCTCTCTCCTGGATCTGAGATCATACCCTCTTTGCATCTGAAGCTCTCCAGGCTTTATTTGGGATCTATTTTAAGGTTTTATGCTGTCTGGTTAAGACCTTTTTCTGTATGTGAATGCTCATTTGGCACCTGTGTCTGATTTTGGTGTTAAACGGTTTCAATCCAAGCTGGCTGATAAGCTGTCAGCCCATTCCTTCAGGAACAGAGGCTGCTTCACTGAAAATGCACCAGTTCAGCTATTGGACCATTCCTTTGGAATAGGAGCTGTTCTCTGGAAACTGGCTAAAAGGCCTTTGATCTGGCTTCTCTGGGACCATGCTGTTTCCTTAGAACTTACTGGTATTAGCTAGCAGGTTGTTTGAGACACAGGCTGTTTCATTTGAGCTGTTTGAAAATCATGCTTTCACTCTAGAGAAAAACGTATGAGAAATGAGATTCCAGTTACCTAAATATTTTGAGTGCACCCCCATTTCAGGGACTCTGGCTGATTTTGTTTAAAAACCAAGGTCCTTCCTCATGCACATTCCTAACTAAATGAAACGAACTGACCGAAGGTAATTTAGAATATCAGTGGCCATTATGGGAACTTTTGAAATCCTCAATTTTCTTAAAATGTAATTGGACCACAATAGCTCAAAACTTTCCAGAAGTGAGTGAAATGAGTATTTTGATTTGTATTTTGAGGCTGCCCCAACAATATCAGGAGTCTAAAATTGCCTCTCTGCAAAACAATATTTTAAGATGAAGTGAGGCAAACAAATGATTAAAAAAGGTAAAATGGCTCCCGAAGCCTCAGGCTCTTCTTCCTCGGCTTCTTTGTCTCAGGTTCCACCTGTGGCGCCATCCTGTCTCTCTCCATCAGACCCTCATGCTCTGACTCCACCCCCAGTGTCATCTTTCTCCTCTCCTCCCATACCGCCGGCACCTCTTCTATACCTTCAGGACCCTTGAACTATTTCTTTTGCCGAACTTACCTTTTTCTTTGAAACTCTCCCCACTCTATTTACCTCGGAATTTATCAGGAGCTGTCCCTTTAAAATTAAGCCTTCTGAAGATCAAGGCTAAATCCTTAATTTCTTATATACTCTGGACTAAGATGAATTGTGAGCTATAGTCAGAGTTTTCTCGAAAGTAACTGAAGATCCGCACAGATTCGCTGAGGAATTTAATATAGTCATTCAAGCTTATCAACCTAATTTCTCTGACATATGAACTAGCTCATATGCTTGTTGATGAAGGCCAGGCTCAACACTGGATGAAAGTTGCTAATTGGGAAAATCCTTAAAGGTCTGTAGAATTACAACCAGGAGACCAGCCGGCTAACTTATTATATGATCAGACTTGGGCTATGGCCCAATTCCTATTCATAGAGCAAGTCCTATTCTTTCTCTCCAGAAGGGGAAATAATTCTAGAATTAGACAGTAGTTGTCAATGTAACCAGGTGAATTAAGTGACCCTTTGACATTTTTTATGTGTTCCATCTCTAAAGGTACTAGAGCTGATTCTGGAAACACTGGTCATTTGTCTTTATTGAATCAGCTGCCACCTTTTTTATGAGCCAAATCTCCAACAAATATTAGGAAAATTCACAGCATACCTCCCATCAAGATTCGAAAAATTCCTCAAAATCTCTTCCTGGAATTAATCAATACCCTATAAGTAAAGAAGTCTTTAAGGCGTGAAGCGCATAATAGATTACAAGACTCAAGGCCTCATTATCTCTTTCATCAGTCCCTGTAATACCCCTAATTTACTGGTGATAAAACCAAAGGGCTGAAAGTTGAGTTTCGTTTGGACCTCTGAGCAATAAACAACATTGTTATCCTTTGATACTTTGTTGTTCCTAAACCTCAGAATTTATTAACATCCATTCCCACCACCAGAAGTAAATTCTTTACTGTAATTGACTTATGCAGTGCATTCTTTACTATCCCAGTTGATGAAGCTAGCCAATACCTTCTTGCCTTTACTTGGTAAGAAAAACAATTCACCTGTACAGTAATGCCTCAGGATTTTACTGAGTCATTCTTATTTCTTGCAGATCCTGAAGGCTGATCTGGATGATGTAAAGTTTCCTATGGGTTTTACTTTGTTGCAATATGTGGATGATTTGCTTCTTTGTTCTCCTTCACAAGCCTCCTCACAGGAAGACAGCATCCCCTTGCTAAAGCTTTTAGTCTTAAAGGGACATAAGGTCACCAAAGAAAAATTTTAGTTTTCCTAAACTCAGGTTTGATACTTATGACATCTAATGTCAGAACAAGGACTACACCTAGATTCTAAGTGTCCTAAGTTTCCCACAACCCAAAACTAAGTACCAACTGTGAGGTTTTCTTGGGTTGGTTGGTTATTGCCAAGATTGGATTCCAAATTTCTGTCTTTTGCCAAAACTCTGTATGTTTTACTAAAGAATAACAACCCCCAAACCAATTTTATGGATGACATATGAAATACAGACGGCATAAAGAAAGTTTGATCAACCCACCTGCCTTTGGGCATCTCAATTATCAGATTCCCTTTTTCTTTTTTGTATATGATCTGCAGGAAATTCCTTGGGGTAGCACTGACTTTTCATGGTTCACTGATGTTTCTTATTTAAAAGGTGACAATGGCACATATTGTTCTGGGTATGGTATTGCAACTCCTTTTGATGTGTTGAGGCAGCATCTTTACTTCAGGCCAACAGGCTGAATTATGTGCTCCTAGGAGGCTATTGCTTTAGCCAAGGACAAAACTGCCAGTATTTATAATGATAGTAGATGTGCTTTCAGAGTAGCTCATGATTTTGGAATGTGAAATCAACATGTATTCATTACTTCCAGTGGGAATAAAATTTAAAGTGGTCCCAATGTTCTAAAATTATTTGATGCAATAATTTTACCTGCTGCTTTAGTGATTACTATGATTCCAGGGCATTCTAAACTTTTCTGGAAGCTAAGGAAAATCACCTAGCTTCTATTTCTACAAGAAATTCTGCCCTTAAAGGAACTAATAGCAGCCATGCTGTTTCATGGTCCAAAGGGATATTTCCCCAAATAATAAATTTTAAAAATTTCTAGAGAAGCCTAACAATTGGCCTCAGGGAGAAAACAAAACAAATCAAAAAACAAAAACAAAAAAAAACAAGATTGGAAATTCAACAAATTTTGGATTGATAAAAAGAGAAAGCTTTGATTTGGACCAAACAACAATCCAGCCTTACCAGAAATTCTCAAATTCCTACTTCTCACCATTTTACCTTCATTAAACCATTGCTTTACCAACAGAATGATAACATTCATGAATCAATATTGGTGTGGAAACATCAAGGCCACAAAAATGACTAACTCATTTGTACCACTTGTCCAAAGTACAACCTGGGGAAGCCTGTTCACACTGCTCTTGGATATTTTAAACTGCCTATTGGTCTGGCAAATGGATTGCATACAACTTCCTTCATCTAATATAAATATGTTTTAGTCATGCTCTGAATGTTTTCACACTAAACTGAAGCCTTCCCTTGAAGAAAGGCTATTGCCTCTTTTGTGGCTAAAGTCCTGTTGGAAAAGATTATCCCTACCTGGGGAGCTCCTCTCAAACTGCATAGTGATCGAGGAACGTATTTTACTGGTCAGGCACTTCAACAAATCTGTGCTGTCTGGGCAGTTTTACAATTCTTTTACTGCGTTCACCACCCTCAATCCTCTGGCTTAATAGAACACATCAATGACATTATAAAGACTCAACTGGAAAAATTTGTAGAGGTCCTTTAAATACCTTGGCCAAAAACATTGCCATTGGTCCTTCCAAATCTCAGACCTACCTTTTTTGGAACTGGTGGACTCTCATGCTTTGAGATAGTCACAGGATACCTAATGCACCTGGCACTTGTTTCTTTTGACCCACAACCAACAAAAGGAGAGATACTCCAATATTGTAAAGGCTTAATTGCTTCTATTAAAAATAACCATAATTTGGTAGAACAACCTTTTCATAGTGCACTCTTGGGAGACGAAGACCTTAAGCATTCTCCCTTGCAACCTGGAGATTGCATCTAATGGAAAAGAGACCTCCAGAAGAACTCTCTTCAACCTTGTTGGAGAGGTCCCTATCAGGTACTGCTAACCAACCCTTGGGTGGCTAAACTCCAAGGAAATGACTCTTGGATTCATGTAACATACCTAAAGAAAGCACCAAACTCTGAGTGGACCCGCACATCATCTGTTGATTTCCAGATAAAGATTTCACAGAATTGAAGCAGATGATATCTGATGACACAGCTTTCACGATATAACAGGAGCAGCTCTGCTCGAAGTTTGTTGCCAAACCTTTAATGATGACACTATGCTTCAGATGATCTCCAGTGTCTATGATCTTGATAACATATGGACTTTAGATAAAATTGCCTGAGGGTTCTCCTTCCTACCTCTCCTTGCTACTTGAATGTGACCCTAATAGGTTTCAGTACACCCAGGATAGGTCTTTCCTGACACCAAGGAACAAAAAAAACAGCTGAAACTAGAAAACCTGACTCTTGATCAGCGATGCTTTCAGAGAATGATCTTGAACAAAAAGGGAAAATTTAAAAATTAATAAACAAAACCCTCAATTAAATAGAGTTGGGAAGTTAGAGGGGGAGCTCTCACACCTTGTGACAATAGCAGAGCTCAACAAGAAGACCCCTCTTCTTTCCAGGCAAGAGCTCAGCTAATGATTGGTCATGGACTCTTTGTTTAGTGTAGCCCTCCCAACTTCCTTTTCCCTCACTATAAAAGTGCTCTTCTTTCCTTGCCCTGGGGGGATTTGCATGTGGCTTGCCATAGCTGTGGACCCCAAATTACAATTGTCTGCTGATCCCGAATAAACCCATCTTTGCTAGGGAAATATCTGGCAGTCTATTTGTTTTAGGTCAACAGAAATATGGCAGCTTGGTAACTGTCTGTTTGGATATGGTGTTGACTTCTCGTCTCTGAGAAGAGAAGATTAGAGTTGTTCCTGGGGAGGGAATTTATGACAGTTGAGTTCTTTGGCAAGACTCTGATTTTAGGCAGACAAGGAATTTCAGGAACTGAAATACCTTCAGCAAAACACCATTCTTTTGCCAAAATGGCATGTGGAGTGACATATCCTGATCCTCCTTCCCAGGGAACTAAGAAAAGAAATTAATATTGTGTATGTAGACACAATATAGACTCCATATATACTAGTAAGCTCTTTTCCTAATAATAGTGGGAATAGCTAGCTTAGAGCAAACATGATATTCGCACTCACGAATCTGTCCTTAAAGTAGATAGTGATAGTCTCCTGAAGTTTTTTTTTTTCTTTTTTCCAATAAGATGGATGTGAGTGGAAGAGTTATCAGTTAGGAGATAATTGCAAGAGCATCTGTTATGGATAATGGAGGCACTAGAGTGATGACTGTTCAAATTTAAAGTGGGTGGATATGAAATTTTTCCTGGAAGGTGAACATTTGCATTTGGCTCCTGGGACTGATGTCCAAGATACTGAGATTTTTAAGTCTACATAGTGAGAAAAACAAGAGTCCTATTCCCAGACATTGAAAATTTTAGAGGAAGAGTTGATTTTGAAAGAATAATAATGGTTTGGGAACTGTTGAGTTTGGGGTTCTGCTTAGTAAAACATCTAAGTAAACCTAGAACATGGGATTTAGGAGAAGAGATCAGTATTGCATATACTGACTTGAAGTAATTTGTTGCAAATTGATCCAAGCTGATATGCAGTTCACAAACATTAGATTCTTTTCAGTAGTTATTGGTATCTCCTAACAGTTAGGGGCTGGTGTGTGCTGTTGGACTCCTCTCTATAACCTGAAGATATGGCCGTATGTTGCAAGTTGTGCCACACATATACAAATATTTGTAGCAAGCAGGCATACAAACAGCCATTCATACCTTCTGTGATTTCCATAAACTCTCAGTGATCTGTCCCTTTATATTCTCTCGCAACCTTGCAGAAAAGATTTTCTTATGGCAAATGCAAACATATTCTGTTGATAAGATTCAGCTAACCTTCTAGTCAAGGTCAACACAAATATCCTCTGATACAGCACTTTAACTTACAACCAGTTTGGAATCCTAGGATTAGAACACCATTTTCAAAAGAAATGGCTCTTAGGCTTACTAAGTTCTTATACTATGTTTATCTAATGATAAGAATGTCTATGCGATATTTCAGGCCAACCTACTACCTAGAACATCCTCTGGTGTTGGTCATATTTAATGTCATTTAAAGTACTTGGTATTTTAATGGTAGACTAAGCACTCCTAAATTGTAGATTAAATTAATTAATATACACATATAGTCCTTACTGTCTATGTGAAGTATTTTACACAAATCCCAGGCAATGTACCATTTATTTTATAATAGTCTGAGAATATATTTTGATCCTCCCCAAACAACCTTGGCCCATAGATTATGTTCTGCCATCTCCTTCTTTCTATATGTGTTACAAAATCTCTCCTCACCAGCACTCCTCAATTACATAGAGTTCTACATTACTCAGTCCCATCATGATTTTCCACATAGTGTTACATTAATATCAGAGCTAATACCCTGGAATTTGATCCAAAACAAAATTTAGCTCAGGATTAGACTAAAATTTGTCCCAATTATTTGAATATTTGAAGGAAGAGTGTGTTCCCTTAAACTATTCACTGAGGCAATAGCAACAATAGCTCAAAATTTCAAATTTCTCTGTGCCCAATACCATGATTGGTATAACAGGAACAATAAAATCCAAGAATCTTAGTAAAATAAAATATTGTACTATGAACAACCAATCTGATGCACTTATTTTTCTGAAAGAATGTTCAGGGGGCTGTTAATACACTCATACTCCTCATTCATTATTTCTTAAAAAAAAAAAAAAAGTGAAAACTATACAAGAGGGAAGGGGGCAGGGCACAACATTTAAAAGAATGACATAACCCGAGGACACAACGTAAACTGATTAGAACCAAATAGGTCCAAGATGGCAGACGAGTTGACTTCCACTAGACCTTGAGCCTCAGTATACTCTCACATCAGCAAGCTAAATGACACACCCACAGGCGCCATGACAGTTCCAAAGCTGACCATAAAGGTCAAAGAGTGGGTGGTGGCCCAATTTCTGGAAATCCCCACCCCTTCCCCAAATAGCTGGAATACTTCTCCCACTCATTAGCCTATGAAATGACCCACTCCTATAAAAACTGACAACCCCGTACCCTGGGGCCACTCTCACCTTCTGAGATGGCCCACATTGTCTGTGGAGTGTGTTTCTCCCAAGGCCTCTCACCTTCTGAGATGGCCTACACTCTGTCTGTGGAGTGTTTTTCTCTCTAAATAAATCACTTCTTACCTATCACTTTGTCTCTCACTGAAGTCTTCCTGTGATGAGACATCAAGAACCTGAGCTTCATTAAGTCCTGAGACCAGGTGTGTGATCTCAGTTAAAAACTGTGTGTTCAAGTCCCAATCTGGGTTTTGGCTGGGATGGAGTCCTGACCCATGGGTTCAAGTCCCAATGTGAGTTGCACGGTTTGAAAATCATCTCTAGACTCTGGTCTTGAAGGACATTCATAAGGGAATTAAAACTTTATTCAAACTCAAACAATAAAAGCCTTGGTGTTTCCCATACCATACCTAGAATGAAGATCATGAAATTAAACACTTCACTTTTTCTTTGAAGAGTTTCTTCTTGTGTCATCACTGGGTATAAGGAATTACCCAAATAATATGGTTGCTTTCTTATAACTTAATGTTTAAATTTTTATTTATTTTTATCTTATTTAAAAGTATTACATCATTTGATGTTTTTATTTATTTAATGAGTAGTCACAAACATCAATATAAGTTTTTTTAAAAAATTAGAAAGTTAAAAACAGAAAAGCAGCCATTAATTTTTTCCCTCCAGGCAACTATTGTTATCTATTACTTGTATTTTTAAAATAGATATTCTATACGTTTTCGGACATATGTAAATATGTATATATTTTATATAAAAATAAGTATGTTATTATTATAATGCCTCATTAAACATACATATATATAATTTAGAGAGAGAATTAATAGTATGACTGTCAAAAACTGGATCATTCTTTTTAAGCCACATAAAATTCTATTATATGAAACTACCATACTGCCAACTACAAATTGGCATTTTCCAGTGGCACTTGCCATCTACCTCTACAAGGATTAAATCATGTGCTGCTGCAGGTGCTGACTTTCAACACCTCCTGAAAAGAGCTCAGGATGGGGAGCTGAAATGAGGAACTCTGTGCTCTGGGAAAAACTGGCAGAACAGGTCTTCAGGTAGTTAGATATTTTCAGGAGTCAATTTTATGAGCCAATTCTTGTATCTCCTCATATCTAGAAAAGCACTAAAATCCTTCTTGGTGACATATGCGCCTCGTGACTAACAGTAACTTGCACGAGACTAGCAGAAACCTTCTGTAAAAAATATGTGCTTGATTGCATGTATTCCCCCTTCACCAAAATAACATATATACTGACCTTCCCCCCTGCCCCCGCCTCTTTGGAGCAGTTTCTCAGAGATATCTGGGATGCTGTCTCCCTGGCTGCAGTCCTCATTTTGCCCCAAATAAAACTTAACTCAACACTCTCACTTTGTGCATTTTTTTAAGTTGACAATACCATGCCCATCTTTTCCTTATTGGTGAATATTTAGGTTGGTTCCAATATTTTTCCCTAATCAAAAATGCAGCAATGAATATTCTTGCACATATCATTTCACATATGTGTAAGAATATCTGTAGCAAAAATTCCTAAAAGTGAAATTAGTAGATCAGAGTGTGCAATTTAAATGTACATACATTATTTAAGAATGAAAAAAGCATCTTAGATCAATAAAATATCATCCTTTGACTAACATAAAACAGAACAAAGAACAAGTTGTTCCTTTTTACTTATTTATAGTCCTTGTCATTTTTTGTTTCTAATAAATGTTACTTATATAAACTTCTCTAGCAATATTTGAATCCGATTCAAGTTACGTATGAAATATTTATCTAAAACATCATTTCTCAAACTGTTATTAATTTTTCAAATTCTCAAAATGAAAAACTGTTCATGGTCATCACTTTCAGGGGAAAAATGCATATTTTAGCCTACTTTAAAAGCTAAGGATCCTAAAATCTGAGAAATTTTTCAAATAAAGGAAACTGTACAAATGTATTTAGTCCAGCAATTCTCAAATGTGTTTAACAGTTATTAACATCCTTTTGAAAAAATGTTCCTTGGAATACATAGAGTTAATACACCAGAAAATGAAATATGCTAGACTGTTCCATAACAATCATTTAAAATCTACTATGTCTCAGATACTAGGCAAACAAATAAGCAAATTACCTTGTCCTCAAGGCTTCACAGTGTTTTCAAATTCAAAAGCAAATATTTTCTAATAGATTGACAAAGATGAGAACTCAGTCAAAAGTAAACCAAAATAGTCTCCTGTTTATTAAATCATATTCCTTGGTATGAAATATCTGTGCTTTATTTGCCAACTTTAGATTTGTGAATTTCTTCCTATTGTCTTTTTCCCAAATTATTATTACTATTATTAGGAACATGAAAATAAAAGTCACAGTGTTTTTTAATACAAGAAAGCCACTGTCATTTAATTTTTATCACCCAAGAAGAATCCCAGAATCTCAGAATTTGTCACCCCCAAATATGCCACTTTAGTGTAAGGATTATTTTGAGTTGAAGACAATAGAAAAATAGCAAACACCGAGAAAAATAAAGCTCTACCTTCACCTACCATTTGCCTCAAAACCATTTCTTAATCACCAGAAACAACTTTAAGACTCTTATCAGCCCAGAGACAGTGCAGTGGGGAATCTACATAACAAACCTTACTAAGATAACCCTTATCTCAGCAGTCCCCAACCTTTTTGGCACCAGGGGCCGGTTTTGTGGAAGACAGTTTTTCCACAGACAGGGGGCTTAGGGGGCTGTGGTGGGGACGGTTCAGGCGGTGAGGTAATGTGAGCCATGGGGAGCGATGGGGGCGGCAGGTGAAGCTTTGCTCACTCACCCACCATTCACCTCCTGCTGTGCAGCCGGGTTCCTAACAGGCCACAGACCGGTATGGTCCACGGCCCGGCGGTTGGGGACCCCTGCCTTATCTTCCAACAGTTCCCTCCCCCCATATATTTACCTTCCCAGAGTTTGCCACCTCTAAAAGCCTAAACCTCTTTTTCTTTGTCTTGTCACTTTTCTACAAATTTATTGTTCTTTATTAAGATGCTATATCACCCCCAAATTCTAACTAACCCCTTGAGATACTCCTCAGTTTCTCCCATTTGTAGGTACACTGCATGTGTTAACAAATGCTGGGTTTTTTTTCTCTTGTTAATTTGTCTTTTGTCAGTTTAATTTCCAGGGTCCCAGCTGGAGAACCTAGGAGGGTAGAGGAAAAAGGTTTTTTCCTCCCTTCCAGTGTCATGCTGAGAGCTATGAATTACACAGCAGACAAAGAAATAATCATGGATTCAAGGAACTCAAAAAGGGAATCAGATGTGTCAACTGCAATAGCTAACAATAACCAAGGCAATGCATTAACAATGCAAAGCCTATTTTGCTAAATTAAATGCTGTAACTTTCCGCAGAGAGATAATCTCTTGATATTCCACATCATGAAATTGACTTTCCTCTTATCATTTGTAAACATGGGCCTTTTTCTCTGAAATTATGTTTAGCTACATTGTTTTTCCTTGGCCAGAACATTTTTGATGTTGTGGATAATCACTCTATAAGTGAACTGAAATCCCTTTTATTTACATATAAGTACACTCAAAACAATTGCCTAGGCAGCGTAATTTTTCTAGTCAAGACAGTGGAGACACACTTGCACTTAAACACATAAAAACACACTCTCACACATACTACACACACACAAAAGCAGTAACATGTAAAGAACATTAGCAAGTCTCCAAGTTTCTTTCTTAGTTTAAAATATGCACATCCTAGGATAGGCCACAAATAATAGAGGTATACAAGTAAACTTAATAGTACTACTGTCAGAACTGCACTATTACCCTAGGGAGAAGAATACAATATACTTTTTCTCCTAATTTAAAAATATAAACACAGCATTGTGAATCAACTATACTTCAATAAAAAAATTTAAAATTAAAAAAAAATATAGGAACATGGAAACTTCATGAATGGTCTAACTTTGAATTTAGATTTTCAAAAGTATTGTTTGATTCAATAGTTTTTATTTAAAATGGCATAACAAGCAACAATAAACAGTAAAAGGAGAAACAACTAACACTGCTTTCTGTACTCTACCCAGGACCAGAGGATAACACCATCATTATAAGCTCTTCCTGACAGCTCCGTCCCTCCATATTGCCCAGGCTCTTCTGTCTGTGTGGAATTCCTCTTGTTTAATTAGTGGTGTCTTAATTGTCTTCCAAGATAAAACCCAGGCATCTTCTCTGGAAATAAATTGTTGATTTTCCAGAGCTAAAACTAAAACATTCCCTCTTTTGACCAACACTATACTTATGTGTATCATGATTACCATATTGACAACAATTATTTGTTTAAATATCTCTCTCTGGCCAGTCTTTCTACTTCTTTAGGGCAGGGCCTATGCATCTTCTTCCCAGAATCTAGGACATTGCCTGGCATATTGTAAACACCTAAACTATCTGTTGAAAAATGAATGAATACAAATGCAAATGAATGAAGAAACACAGTAAACACATAGCTGTGTAAGATTATTTGAAATATCTTTGCACCTCTTAAGAAACATCTTAACATTTTTTTAAAAACATCAGAAAGCTGCTATAATAAAACACACTTCCTGAAATTTCACAATGCATTTATCTCATTTCTTTTTAACATGTTTAATATTTATTCTTTATTTCCCTCTAATAAATTCAATTGGCGTACAGTGGCTTTGCTTTGGTTAGCTCATAGTGTACATAATTTGGATCTGATAAGACTCACTGTAATACATTTTTACCGTTTTCAGTTTTTGGAGATCAATGAAAAAGAATATCAGGTCAGATTTTATTTTATTTTTCCCTGCAAAAACAGCAAGGACATATTCTCAGACCATAGATAATATGAAAGGGAAAAGAAAGCACTATACATGAAATGATTTGAGTCCTAGTTCTGGTTTATTTCATCAGTAATAAGAAAATTCCTACCGATATTCCATTAAGAACAGTTCTTCTGTGAGGATTTCACATGAAAGACTGTGAGATTAAACCCTGAGTCTGTTCGTATCCAAACGGTGCAAGGACACCTCGAGTTCCACACATAATTTAACTGACCAAGTTTTTAGTTCTCCTGCTAATACTATAGTATATCATTTTCATGATTCCTGTTACCAGTAGGAGGACTATGGTAGCAGGTTGAAGGTAAAACCTGTGATGGAGAAAGTATACAAAGAATGACCTAGCAAAAATATTTCCTTCTACAAAGCTGTTCAAATAAAAAAGATGGGTTCACTGTCTCTAGTTAACCCTTGCCCACCCACTTCCCCCCACCCCCGCTGCTAAATTCTAATCACCTGTGACCCATTTTGGCAATTAGACTATGACATATTCAAACTACTGTCAGTTTCCTTTAAAGTAGAGGTTTAGGAATAAAGATAAAACATCTAGGAGATATGCAATCAGAGTTACTTTTTCCTCTGCCTCCTTTTTTTGACCACCTAAATTAGATAAGTTGTTTTAAATTTGTTTTATTTACACACTTTAGAAGGTAAGAAATAAACAGTAAAGAAAATTTTGGTGCTGATGAGTTCTTATGCAGGGGTCCTGACCCTTATCCCAGGCAGAGTCATGGGTTGGAACATAGAATTCCCATACACTTTTTTGGATCAGACAACAGACGGGAGCCCACATCCTTTCCAAATTTTCCATTCATGCAGAAACACTTCAGAATTCCCTGTATCTTTCACCATGACAAAGGGAATATTTGTGTAGAATGTGGTGCTGTGTAAGCAGAAAAGTTCTTTATTTGAGTGAGTGGAACTAAAATTTTATCTTCTAATAATGTACAAAAGTCTGATCTTTGACTCTTTCTTGATTCTCCCATCCAAGCTGTCACCAGTTGCTAGTGAATCCTCCTGTCTCAAATCTGGTTCCCCCTTACCTTTCCCATTGCCATCATCATGACCCAAGCAATTAAGAACATTTGTCTCTTGCTATCAACTTAATGTTTCTGTCCACCCAACATTCAAATGTTGAAGTCCTAGCTGTCAATATGTTGGCATTAGGACATGGGGCTTTGGGGAGTTGATTAGGCCTTGAGGGCAGAGCCCTCACAAATGGGATTACTGCCCTTATATAAGAGGCTCCAGAAAGTTCCCTCACCCCTTCTATCATGTGAAGATACAATGTCTATGAATCAGGAAGTGGGCTCTCACCAGACACTGAACATACCAGTGCTTTGATCTTGGACTTCCGGCCTACAGAATTGTGAGACATAAATGTTTGTTGTTTAAGCCACTGGGTTGTGGTATTCTGCTATAGTAACCCAAACAGGCTAAGACAGCTCTTTTACCCCTAAGGCTACTTGTGTCTTGAACATCTGAGCTTCTCCCCTCACCTTCAATAATGCTCATAATTTTTCATTATTAATATTTCTGAAGTACTGATCAGACATGGTACTATTCTATAGGAAAACTTTTATTTATTCTGAATAAAATCCATGTTCCTTGGTATTATAAGAGATATCCTTTATAATCTGGTCCCTATCTACTTCTGCAATCCTATCTTCCAACAGTATCTTTTTTATCAATAAAGATTCTAAGTTTAATATAGCCTCTATGGAACCACCTTCATTCTCTTTCATTAGCTAAGTGTTCTCTCCTTCTCTTTTATTGAAATCTTGTTATCCTTCAAGATCTAGATTAAATTCCACTTTTTTCACAAAACAGTTTTCTCAAACACTATCAAGGCACTGATTTCCTTTATTCTTTGAACTCCTAAGTACATTATTGCACCACCCCTTTTAGCCATTATTATTGTCATCCTCATCGTCCCCACTGTTGTTGGATTATCCATTATCCTCCCTATGATGTTGTAAAAGTTTTCTCAGCAGGGGCTACATTTAGTCACCTTTCAGTAGGTAGCTTACCTCCAAGTGCCTAACTAGAGCTTTGTGTAAAGAAAGCGTTCAGTATGTTTTTGTTGAATGAAGGGGAATCAATTGATCCTTCATTTTCAGAAGAGTTTAGGACTTGGCAGAGCTCAGAAATTGACAAAAGAAACCCTTCCCTTTATATGCGCACTTAAGTAAATAGACGTATCCTTGCCTTGCCTTTCTCCTTGTAAGGTGCATCTGTGGCCTCCAGAGTTAGCAGGAACCGAAGCAGAAGCAGCAGCAGGTTCCCAGTGGTTAACATTGCAAGCAGCAGGTATGATCTTTGGCAACTAGCAGATTCCAGAAGAGCTTAGAGAGTGTTACTGTACCACTGAAACAGATTAACCGTCAAAGTATCTTCCTTTTTTTTCCATTCGGCTTTTGTCAGCAATTGGCAAAGCTCCACACAGTAAGAACATACTAAAAGAAGAAGGAAAGTAATGAGAAATAATTAGAGGTGGCTCGTTGCCAACCTATGTCTGCATTTGAGGAGAAGAGAAGCTGTTGAACAATATTAGGAAAAGTAACTCCATGCCTAAAATCTAAATGAATATTGCTGAGGAGGGTCAATAAGATAATATCGTGAAAACATAAATTCTCTCTCAATTACCATTTACTGATGACTGGAGCATATTTTCTGGAAGCCATAATACAGTGGGCTGGGAGCTGAAGAATTGACATATGGAACTGAGAACCATGAACTCACTCCTTCCTTCCCTCTGACAATTCCCTCATTAATGCACAGCCAGGAAACCTGGGAAAGGTGTGCTTTCACTGAGTTGGAGAGAGATGACAGTACTGTCAGCTGCTGAGCTTTTGTTCCTTTGTTCAGCCATATTAAAATGATAGAAGGGAAGTGAGGATGAAGCTTCTTTTTTCCCAAGCCCAAGGTCTAAAGGATTTATTGGACATCTGCTTACCTATTGTTGGTTTTGAAAGGTTTCTTCTCACTTTTGAAAGCAGAAACACATTAGGCTATCACATCAGGTATCAAGGATATTAGACGATTAGCCATTGCTTCTGTGGGTAAAAGATAACTGGAAATGAATGAGACATCAGGAAAAACATCAAATACTTCTTTCACAGCAGGAGGTTTTTGTTTAATAAATAGGATTTCTCAAAATGCAAGTTACCCCTTCACATCAGGCAGTCATGTTTTGAGACTTGAGTGGAAAACTCAGGTCTGTTTTAGGAATTTTAAAAGTTTTAGTGAGTATGCTGACAGAATAAAATATTAAATTAACAGTAAAAGCCTCAAAACATGGCTAGATATGGTGTGACTCACATACTCCTATTCCATGCTTTTTACCCTCTTGATCTGAAAATAAAAGTCGTTTAAGCAACATCTTCAAATGTCTTTGTCTCAGGAAGGTATTTGTAACCTATGAAAATCTACCCAAGGAGTCATAAAAGTGAAATAATGGTAAGGCTTTCTTTTATATTCCTTTTTTTGCTTTTTTATGTTCACCAGTGGAAATACTAAGAAAACAAAGAAAGAAGCCTGTGTAGTGCTCTATTTATTCCTTACTCTGGGTCCCTTAGTGTGTAACCTTCATTAGAGCAGAAATATATTCAAGTGGGATTTCATTCCACAGTGTCACTACCTGGGTCATACGCACAATCAAAAACAATTTGTAATTAGCATCTCAAATGGTCTGAGAAATGCAGGCACCAGGTAAATGAAATCACCTCCTAAGGGACTCTCTCCCCCTCCAGTGAACTGCCTTCCCAAACAATTTCCAAATATTTAAATAGATAAATCAAATTAATAACTTATCTCCAGTATATCAATTGTGTCATTTATGAAATAGGAGACCAGATGCAGCAAAAA
The DNA here is from genome assembly GCF_028023285.1 of Balaenoptera ricei. Lineage (NCBI taxonomy): Eukaryota > Metazoa > Chordata > Mammalia > Artiodactyla > Balaenopteridae > Balaenoptera > Balaenoptera ricei. The sequence continues at coordinate 83,114,534 of NC_082643.1, forward strand.
ATTCAAGCTCTAAAACCTCATTTGCACATATGCAGACACACACACACACACACACACACACAAACTACTGTCTTCAAATACCATTCAACCTTGGGATCTAGATAGGAGACAAGAATACAGGTGGAAGAGATTTAAAATTATTTTTTTTTAACTTGAGTTTTAATAGCATCATGCAGTGAAGCTTGGTATGCTCCCTGATGAGGATATAATTAGGGAAATAAAAAAAGATAAAAACAGCAGGTGAGAAGATGGGCAAACTATGCAAGTAAAACTTTTGGTTGTTAACTTCTATTTCCTTTTTTCCCCAGTTGACCCTCCCCACCCCAATACACACTTTTTTCTTTGAATTTCATTCTTATTGAATGGGGCCATTTCTAAGGCTGATTAACTGAATCCAGGCTCCCCTGGAAAGCCTTGCTCATTTGCTTCTGATTATTTCACCAAATACTGGAGAAATCTTCAGTTCAAAGATTGCTTTACTTTAAAGAAAAAAAAAATCAGAGGCTTGTCACGGTGCTCAGAGGTTAGAATGAATTACGGTGGAAATCAAGATCTCAATTCCTTAATAGAATTCTATGTTAAAAGAACTTCCTCAGAAACTTCCTGAGATTCATTGTCCTCTCACACTGGAAGGGAACAGATATATGAAGGCACAGAGATTATTCATTGTACACATTATGTACTGAGTAAACTCTTTCGAATGCCATTCTGGACCAATATATCACTTGATTATTTTGCTATTTTGCCTATAATTCTTTTTGTTCTCCATTATATTTGTGTGATAGACATTGTGTGAAGTCTTTTACATTCATTATCTCATTTTTTCTGCATAACAAACATGTCATAAATCTTACTATAATCACCATTTTACAGGTGATGAATGCTGAAGCTGAGAAAAGCTAAAAGTCTTAGTCAAAGTTACCTAGCTGATAAAGTTTACTTTTTTAATGTGGTAAAAAAACACATAAAACAAAATTCACTATTTTAACCATTGTTAAGTGTACAGTTCAGTAGGGTTAAGTATATTCAAATTGTTGTGAAACAAATTTCCAGAACTTTTTCATCTTGCAGAACTGAAAACCTGTACCCAGTAAATAACTCTCCTTTTTTTCCTCTCTCCTCAGTCCCTCATAGCCACCATTCTACTTTCTGTTGCTGTGAATTTGACCTCATATATTTATTTATTTTTTGTGACTGCTTATTTCACTTAGCATTCTCAAGATTCATCTATGTTGTATCATGCCATAGGATTTTCTTCCTTTTTAAGGCCGAATAATATTCCATTGTGTTGAAGTGGTCCAGAAGACACCACTGTGGCATAAAAATTATTTTTATCTGAAGGCATTGGAGAGCAGAATTTTTAAACTCCCTTATCTTCTTAAAAACAGTCTCCCAAAATAAGTCAATTGTTATAAATCTTCTTGAGAGTTTCTCCACCAGAAATTGACTCATCGCTAGAGAGAAATCAGCATGAAATCTAACCAGGCATTGTTACAAAACTATTGTATCTCCTATCTGTTCTCCTAAGGACCCATTCAGAAGTGTTTTCCCATAAGTGCCTTTCTTCTCCTCCTTTTCCCCTAGTGTAATAAGATGCTATGTAAGTCCCAAATTCTAACCACCTTCTTGAGCCACATTTTTTCTGTGAACTCCTGTATACCCACAATGAAAACATTTGTATTTTCTCTTGCTAACCTGTCTTTTGCCAGTTTAATTTGCAGACCCTCCAAGCAAAGAACATAAGAGGACAGAGGGAAGGTTTTTCTTCCCCAGCAGTATGTAGATAGCAAATTTTGTTTATCCGTTTATCTGTCTGTGGACATTTGGGTTGGTTCCACCTGTTAGCCATTGTGAAGAGTGGTGATATAATCATGATTGCACAAATACCTCTTCAGGACTCTGATTTCAATTATTTTGAATCTATATCCGGATGTGGGATTACTGGATCATGTGGCAGTTTTATTTTTAATTTTTTAAGAAACCCTCATACTCTTTTCCAAAGTGCTTGCATCATTGTACAGTCTGGCAAACAGTGGACAAGGTTTCCAATTTCTCCACATTTTCACCAACACTTGTTATTTATTTGTTTTGTTTGTTTATTTTGCTTTGTTTTGATAGTAGCCATCCTCGTGGGTGTGAGGTAATATTTTATTGTGGTTTTGACTTGCATTTCTCTGATGACTAATGAAATTAAGTATTTTTTCTTATGCTTGCAGCTAATATATTTTTAACCCTGAATTGAATTCAGGCAACCTGACTCCAGAACCTACATTTTTGGTACTAAATTGTGCTTTGCATGATTTCATTTTTTCTATTTTTCTTGATTATTTACTTAACTAGAAAATTTTAACACATGTACTTCCTAATTTTATATCCTATATTTTTAGGTTATCTTATTGTTTGATGATCATATTTTTAATTATGGAAACATTTTATTTTAATTGCATAGCAATAGTTAAACCAATAATTTAAAACTTTGAGTTCTTACAGGTTATAAGGACCTGTATACCCTTCTATACCCTTTTCTTATGCTTTCCAGGAATGTTCACTTTTGGAATAATTACCTTTTTTTTTTTTTTAATTTTATTTATTTATTTATTTATTTATTTATTTATTTATGGCTGTGTTGGGTATTCGTTTCTGTGCGAGGGCTTTCTCTGGTTGCGGCGAGCGGGGGCCACTCTTCATCGCGGTGCACGGGCCACTATCGCGGCCTCTCCTGTTGCAGAGCACCGGCTCCAGACGCGCAGGCTCAGTAATTGTGGCTCACGGGCCCAGTTGCTCCGTGGCATGTGGGATCTTCCCAGACCAGGGCTCGAACCCGTGTCCCCTGCATTGGCAGGCAGATTCTCAACCACTGTGCCACCAGGGAAGCCCCCTTTTTTTAAATATAAGTTTATGTACCTGTATGTTTGGGGCTTGTATTTTCTCATTTCTCTTTGTGACTACTTATACTGTGAGAACCACAATTACAAAGGATAGATGCAACTAAAGTAGGGTTAGACAGAGAATGGATTTACTAAATTAACTCAGGTTCTTCATTTCCTTTGAAGAAGGAATGCCTTGAGGCTGAATATTCATGACCATGGGTTATACTTAGTATGCCTGATTATTTTAGCTCTTATATATGGAGTAATGTGCTGATCAAGAGCTTTGGTACCTGTTTATGCCAATTCCAATTGATTTATTTTTATTGTAAATATATGATTTAGATAAATCTTATGTAAAGTACAACATGAACAAGTAAAAGAAAACAACTGTAATTTTAATTTAAACCTGGGCTGAATATTTTGGAAATATTTAATGAGTCAGTCACTAAAATAAAAATAAAATTTAAATTTAAAATATGTCAAAATTGGGGAAATATGAAATACTATTAATATTTGGAAAATATAAAAGTATTAAATATTTAATACTAGATTGCTTTTCCTGTGTTTTAAGTTCTCATCCCACTTCATGGGAATCCAAATCCAAATTGTATATTATGTTTTATGGGTATAGTTTATAAATGAAAGATAGGACTTTAATTTGTGACTCAGCATCAAAGGAAAACACGTGGACCTATATCAGAAGATTATCCAATGAATGTTTATTTATGTGTTAATTAAAAGAAAATGAGGCAGATATGAATCACATTTTTTGAGTTTAATGCTTACCTGACTTTTTAGTTAATCAACTAAATGCATTGCTTGCTTTGGATAAAAATGGCTTTTACTATAAAAGCTCAAGAACTGATAGCTCTTTTGGTCTCCTTGTTCCTCTTTCTCTATCTTTCCATCTTTCTGTTTCTTTCTCTCCAACTAGATATACAGATATAGATAGATACGTAGACCGATAGCTAGATATAATAGTTATATATGCATAGATGAATCCCATACATATGAATATTTAATTTCTTATTTATTTATTTATTTATAGCTGCGTTGGGTCTTCGTTGCTGTGCGTGGGCTTTCTCTAGTTGCAGTGAGCAGGGGCTACTCTTTGTTGTGGTGTGCAGGCTTCTCATTGTGGTGGCTTCTCTTGTTGTGGAGCATGGGCTCTAGGAGCACAGGCTTCAGTAGTTGTGGCACGTGGGTTCAGTAGTTGTGGCTCATGGGCTCTAGAGCGCAGGCTCAGTTGTTGTGGCGCATGGGCTTAGTTGTTCTGTGGCATGTGGGGTCTTCCCGGACCAGGGATCGAACCCATGTCCCCTGTATTGGCAGGTGGATTCTTAACCACTGCGCCACAAGGGAAGTCCGAATCCCATACATATGAAAATATACACCTCTTCCATGTTATCAGAAGTTGTTTGAATATCTTGCTTAGGAGAAAAATTGCATAAGTGACTATTATTTCCTATTATAATTAATGTATAAACTGCAAAGTTTCATTAATGCAAAAGTAAATTCAACAATCAAGTTGGCACTAGTGATAATATATTCAAAATTATATACTGTTGATGAGTCAATCCTGCTCTCTCATTAATTAGTTATAAAATTATCTGGAACAACCTGGAGCTTGATAGAAGTTATAAACACTAGCAAAGATCAGTTGACTTGGTTTTATAGTGAATATTGGTGACCATTTTTCCCAAAAGCTATTTTTTGTTCAGAAAAACATACATGCCTCAGTTTCCTCATACATAAAATGGCATAGTCCCACTTCATAGGGCTGCTTTGAAGATTAAATAAATTAATTTACGTAATGGATTTAGAATAGAAATTGGTACATAGTAAGCACTCTATGTACTAGATTTATTATTATTATTATTTTAATGCAAGAACATAGTATACAACATCTACCTTAGTAGATATCCAGAGAAAATTTTTGATTGAAAGCTTTGACCTCCTATGCTTTTAAATATATGGAATTGAAGATCCAACCTCAAGGGTTTGTACATCTAGCAAAAACGCTGTGTAGAAATGCAGTAGACGGTGAAAAGACACAGTAAATCATACACGTATTATTCAAATCATACTAACCAGGTGTCCATTGGTCATTTGGTTACTACAATGGACTGAATGATGTCCTCTTAAAAGATGTGCTCATGTCCTCATTCCTGGAACCTGTGAATATTACCTTATATGGCAAAAGACGTACTTAAGTTAAGGATCTTGAAAAAGGGGGCTTATCCTAGATTATCCCAGTGAGTCTTGTATACCATCAGATGTATCCTTACAAGAGAGACACTCAAAAGAAATACACAGAAGGGAAGGTGATGGGAAGACAGAGGCATAGATTAGAGCGATGGCAGCCACCAGAAGCTGGAAGAGGCAAGGAACAGAGTCTCCCCTAGACTCCCTGGAGGGAATGTGGCCCTGCTAACAATTTGATTTTGGCTGTTCTGGCAATACTGACTTGGACTTCTGGCCTCCAGAACTAGGAGGAAATAAATTTCTATTTTTTAAGCTACTGACTTTGTGGTAATTTGTTATGACAGCATAGGAAACTAATACAATTACTAATAATTTAGCAAGAGCAGAAGGAAGCCGGAGCAATGTGCACAAAGATGGCAGTGACAGTAAGAGTCTCTGAAGTGTCCTCCCCATTGGAGGAGCAGTCTCGCCTTTCCTTCATGTCCTCAATGTGCTACTGGTTATTATTGCTGCTCTACCTCCACTGACTCACCTCAAAATCTTCCCTTTAGTTTAGTATCCTCCTGAGGCCTCCATGTTTTCTGGTTAAGTGCCTGCTTTTTCCCTCATTATAAGTAATGATGAAAATCCAGACACAGGATTTACGACGATTTCTCTAAGCTCAGATCAAAGGATTTTACAGGGTCAGCATTCTTGATGTCTCATATCCCCAGCAGGGCAGGTTTAGACCTGGATGAAATCTATTTCTTCACCTGGGTTCAAATTCAAGTTCTGCTAATTACTCAATGTGTGACCTCCAACAACTTAATTAACCTCCTGAGTTGTGGTTTTCCTTATCCATAAATCCAAGATACTATCGACTTCACCGGTTAGTTATGTTCATTATAGATTAAGTGAGTAAAATGTCAGGCAAATAGAAAACTGAAAGATTTGTTCTTATTCTCTACATTTGTCCAGCTTTGTTCTGCCCTCACTCAGGACAAACCACAGAGCCTGGTATACCTGTCCATTTTGCTTGGATGGAGGGAGTGTTTTAGGTGAATGTTTGGCCAGGGAGATCTCTTACTGCTGGCCAGACTCTTAAGTTCGTCAACATGAATTTATATGCTCCTCTTTGTAGGAAGCAAATGAGAAGTTCAGGCTTTATGAGACAGACAGTTGTCAGAGTCATTTTTAAAACCTCTTTTATTTTCTCCTTCAGATAATACTAAGAAATAAACATGTATGACTTGCACTGATTTTACTGATTCTGCTGGTTAACTTCCTGACCTTGAATTGTGTTGAAATTCTAAGGCAAACTGAAGAATTTAAACTGCACCCGCACCTCTACCCTGGTTTGAGTAGGGGGTAAAAAAGAAAAAAAACCTCCATAAGCAATTTCCATGGACAAAATCTTGTTTTATTTTCTCCTTGGTGTACTGGGAGGCTGACTTCTTCTACCCTCTAACAGAGATATTACAAAATAACACATGCAGAAATCCTCCAGTTAATAAGATTAAAGGTTAGTTTATGCCCTTGTTGAAACTCAAACAAATTATCTCCTGAGGATGAAACAGCTCAAGTGCTTTGCTCTCCCAGGGGAGTTTATCAAGTTCATTTTTATTTTTCCTGTATGAAGGCAGAATATCCACATGGCTAGTAGCCAAGTGCTCTGGTCCTGGCGGCAAGATTTCCAATATCCTTCCTGGCCTGGACTTCTTGTAATTCTTACCATCCCGGAAAAACCTCTTCTGAAGGACAGTGTGAGCCTTTGGCTGCCTTTCTTTGAATTTATTTCCTTGCAATGCGGCTCATTCGCACAGTTTCCATTAGGACTTGAATATAGCTACAGACTGCTTTTTTGACTCTAAAATCCCCTGGAGTTTCATTCTCACATTCGAAGTTGTTGGCTGACATCTTCACCTGGGTGTCATGCAAACACTTTAAGCAAACATGTCCAAAATGGAACTCACACATACAAAGATAACTAACAATTCAAAGGGAGATAAGAAAAGAGTTCCAGAAAGAGGGCACAGAGTAACAACTAAAATTTTCAAAGAGGTGGGTTTCTGCTGACTGGGGTGGTTGGAGTTGGCTTGATGTGAATGATAATTTTGAAGTAAACTTCAAAGAATAGAGGTTTCTATTCTACCTTTCATGATTCTTACCACGAAAGGAATAGTGGGCTAAGATTCAGCGGTAGAAATACGCAAGGGATGTTGGCAGAACAGTGAATAGTCAAATTTGGATAGAAAAAAAAAAAAAAAAACAGTTCTTAAAGGGTTTCTTTAAACAGGAATAAAGCCCCACATGGGCTTAGCATTCAAAATTCTCCATGGTTTTGCACGTAATTCTTTGTCCTCCTTGCAGATATATTTGGCATATTCCGTCTTATTTATTTCCTTACTCTATTTGACTGCTCAGACCTCAGTAAATTTTGCCTCACATTATCTTTCTCACAATATTTTGTTAAATTTTATCCTTTTCCAATATACATTCAATCACTTTAATTTTAGATCTCTTAATTTTTACCTGACATTGTTTTTTGTTTGTTTATTTAATAACCTCAAGTTCAAAAAGGCTGGCTTATTACAAAGCTCCTCTTTAGCACTGACTCTGATTGCATCCTCACCCTCCATCCCCTTGGGCCTTCAATTGGCAACTTTGTAATCCATATTTAAAAGGGCTAAGATTAACCACCTCTGCTTTACCCATCTATCCATTCTGCAAATATATAGATTAGAGAAGCCTGAATGTGTTTTTAAATGCACTGAGCTTTTTTTCTCAGAAAAGGACAAACATCGAAGTAGCTCTGTTGCTGAGGGTAGTCTCCTTGGGGAAGCTAGGTTAGGCCTGTGGCTATCCAAACACTCAGCACTCTCACCATTTGACATGATCCCATTAAGCGAGCTTCAGTCAGGTTCTCTGGCACTTCAGGGCTGAATTCAGCTGTGTACTTGAAGTTTGATGGCTCGTCCTCAGTTATTCCATGGATACCATGACCAATTTGCTTTTGCATCCAGCAAGAAGCAGTAGATATAGAATTAAGGTTCATGGGGTTAAGTGAAATAGACAGTCTACATGTCACAATATGTCATACTGTTCTGAAACTGAATTTGAACTAAATATAGACAACGTTTTCACAAGATTTTCAAGGGGTAAACAAAAGCAATAGTATCTTTATGTAAACAATTCCAAAATTGACTGTACAAAACTGACTTGTTATATCTATAACCATCAATTTCATACTGATGGTGTTAAAAGTTGTATAATATTTTATTTGCTAATTCTGAATAAGCTTTAGTCCTATATTAAGGAAATTGATGACTTTAGGCATAATTTGATGAGGTTTTAAAATTACACAATATTAAAAAATAAACAGAAAAATTGTAGGGAGATAGTTGACGAGTGAACAGTTATGTATCTGTCAATAGACAAATTTTCAGGAATATTGTGACTCTTTTAACTTTATTATTCAAATTGTGTTTCTAGAAATTTTTTCTTCTAATTGTGAGTTTCTCTGATTATATATAATATCTTACTTCATATTCTGCTATAGGCATAAAATTTCAAATTCTTATTATAAAAGAATGATGTTTTAAAATTCTTATTTTTCTGTCTTTGAAATATTTAATAGACATTTAAAGTTTGTCTTTATAAACCGAAGTTGTGTTGAGTCAGCAAGAACAATATGCCAGGGTAAGGTAAAGATAGTTAAGTTTTTCTTGGACTCACATTTTTCATACAGTCTAAACATTTATCATTTTATTCTGATAATGGAAAAATACAAAATTTTATTCAGAAGCCTATTCCTTATTTCATGTAAGAAGTATGAAAAAGTATGGGGGATGACTCCAAAATTTTGTGTGTGTGCTCATTAAAAAAGATGTAAAAGCACAATCACCTTAAATAAAACCAGTTAATATTGATGACAGTACATTCAAAGAACCTAAGTTTTCTGTTTGAGTGCTGGCATTACATAGATTTATAAACTAAAATCACATGGTAGATAAATAAGGTTAGATTCAATGCTAATTTACTGACTAATGACTCATTTTTGCCCAATCAAGCACATCAGTGTAGACCTCAATCCAATTGTGAAGTGAAGATGGCTAAAAAATACAAAGTTATTTTTTAACTTGGTGATTGACTAGTGTAAATGCAGCCTAATTTACTGTATTCCTATTTTTGTTATTTAAGTATTGATGTGTCCTTTTCTATATTCTGTATATGTTTTAAACAGATTATATTCTGAGTGATTCTAAATAGCTACAGTGAGGCCTATAGTTATTTTTTTCTGTGTCCAAGATGGAAAAAATAAATCATCATTAAGATAACATCATTTTTAGAAAATTCAGTGGAATTTCTGTTTTATTATAAGATAAAGCAAGTAAATAAAGCACTTTCTTCGTGGAAGTGCTGACAACCTAAAAGTCATTTTTTTTTTTTTTTTTTTGGTGTTTGCTTTGGTTTGATTTTTGTTTTTGTTAGTTTTTAAGCTTCCATACAAATAAATGAGTGATCTATCTCAGTTGATTTATTTGGCAAGAATAAGTTATAGCATGTCAATTATGGTACAGAAGAAAAGAAACTTTGTAGCAATAGGATCAGAGGCAGTAAATATTTTTTGTAGAGTCAATATCCAAATGTCATTATCTGAATAAGGAGCCTAATACTTTATTTCTTCTCTTACATGACAATTATTTTATATTGTTTTGTGTTATTTTATTTTAATTTATTGTTTCTTTTTCTAAATAATAATTTGTTTTGTGCTTTGCTTTTGCTTCATGTGCCTATGACAACCAGAAAGGAAATATACCACAAGTATCCCTGTTATACCTTTTACAAATGTCCTTTGTTCGTGATGTGTGATTTCTACTTTTGCAGGCTGTGAAGGTGGATGAATGTGGATAATACTTAGTATGGCTCTATGCTTCATGTTGCTTACCTAACTTGCAAATGTGTTGTTAAGATTAATGCTTATTTGAAGTACCTACTATTGCACTTTCCATTAGAGAGAATGGCTCACACACATTACAAAAATCACCCAGTGGAAATAAAATTATACATACACTTACAATCCTCTGAACTTGCAGTAAGGGTACATTTTAATGAGACAAACATTTTCTATAGCTATGCTACAGTATTCTTAGTGATCAAAAAGAAGCTGTTGAGATGCCATGAGGGGAATTTAAGAGAAAACATAGGAAGCTTTTCATCATTATGGGTATTAGTCAAATAGCATTTAAAGAACACTAAGTTATGTACATTTGGATTATATAGTCAGACAACCTTATAAAAACAGATATACTGAAGAAAAAAATACAAGCCCATATAGCTAATTTCCCCAGATCATACCATCTTTCCATTATAAACAGCAAATTTAATAGATCATAAAACTACACTAATAATCAGATACTGTGCCTTTTGGCCCCAGAATTACTACCTAGTGACTATTAAAAATAAACAAATCTCATATGTAAGAAAGTGAAAATCCTAGCCAACCCAATACTTACTTGCTATTGCTAAGTAAGTAGTATTTGCTACTTGCTATTTAGGTACCCAATAAAATACATTTTCTCAATCCATTACTCTCTATCCTGGGAATAATATTACTATTTTATTAATACCAATTTCTAAAATATGGCTATTTTTATGGAATGAAATGTTGAAGTTCAGTGCTCCCATAATTTCCTACTTAGTTCCTGGCTGACATGAACCTTCTCATGGATCCCCTGGATCACACCATGACCTAGCAACGGGAGAGTCAAATCATGGTAAGGCAGTTCCTCTCCAGGCACTTCTCCAGTGCTCTCTGATTCCATTCTTTTTTTTTTTTTTTTTAATAAATTTATTTATTTATTTTTATTTTTGGCTGCGTTGGCTCTTTGTTACTGTGCACGGGCTTTCTCTAGTTGCAGCAAGTGGGGGCTACTCTTCGTTGCAGTGCGTGGGCTTCTCATTGGGTGACTTCTCTTGTTGCAGAGCATGGGCTCTAGGCACGCGGGCTTCAGTAGTTGTTGCACGCGGGCTCAGTAGTTGTGGCTCGCGGGCTCTAGAGCGCAGCCTCAGTAGTTGTGGCGCACAGGCTTAGCTGCTCCACGGCATTTGGGATTTTCCTGGACCAGGGTTCGAACCCGTGTCCCCTGCATTGGCAGGCGGATTCTCAACCACTGCGCCACCAGGGAAGCCCTCTGCATCCATTCTGATTGGCCAGAGATACAGCCCTGAGACAAGTCAATTAATGTGTGACTGAATTTGATTAGTCTTGGTTGTGTATCTGAGTCAAGCAGTGATACTATACCTTATATCAAGAGCTCTGGACTTGGACAAAAGACAACAGGATGCTGCTTATCAGTTTCTCTCCAGTGACTTACTTAAACAGTAAGATGTAGAACTCATCAGCCCTGGAACAGTCATGTTTTCTCCCTTGTAAAGTAAACGAGCTGCAGTCAGAGAGAAGGATGGCAAAATATGGTGTGAAGGGCTTCCCTGGTGGCGCAGTGGTTGGGAATCTGCCTGCCAATGCAGGGGACATGGGTTCGAGCCCTGGTCTGGGAAGATCCCACATGCCGCGGAGCAACTAGGCCCGTGAGCCACAATTACTGAGCCTGCACATCTGGAGCCTGTGCTCCACAACAAGAGAGGCCATGATGGTGAGAGGCCCGCGCACAGCGATGAAGAGTGGCCCCCGCTTGCCACAACTAGAGAAAGCCGTCGCACAGAAACGAAGACCCAGCACAGCCAAAAATATATAAAAAAAAAAAAAAAAAAAAAAAAAAAATGGCGTGAAGAAGAGATGATTAAGAGAATGAGAACAGTTGCTCCTGAACTCCAACCTGCCTTTTTCACAGCCTGGTTGTTCAACATTTCTCTAAGAGTATATGAACCACACATTCCATTCTTAGCCTGAGTGAATTCTAGCTCTTTTGTTCCTGAAACAACTAACAGCTCTCAAGGGCATTTGCCACCATTTTGAGTCATATAAATGTGCCAGTGGCTTGAAGGTAGGGCACTTCTCTCTTGTAAACTACTCATCAGTATTAAACACAGGTGTTACTCACAATAGATATTCAACAAATGTTTCTTGAACGACACTAAATATGTCCCCCTTTCTGTTTTTATTCTCCGCGGCCCAGCATAGCCTTAGTTACCTAGAATGAGCATAATAATCATTGACCTCACTGATTTTATTTAACATTCTTTAAAAAGTATCTCTGAATACAGTCAGTACTTTTAGAGCAGGCAGCCACACTGATATAGGAAAAGATTTGTGATCTTTGACAATCAGCTATGTAATTTATTATATTGTCCCAAGTAATGCTACTTAATTAATATGGATCATCACAATGTTAGCCATGGAGGAGGCCTTTCAATTTATATGGTTTATTTTTTTATTTTATTATTTTTTAACATCTTTATTGGAGTATAATTGCTTTACAATGGTGTGTTAGTTTCTGCTTTATAACAAAGTGAATCAGTTATACATATACATATATCCCCATATCTCTTCCCTCTTGCATCTCCCTCCCTCCCACCCTCCCTATCCCACCCCTCTAGGTGGTCACAAAGCACCGAGCTGATCTCCCTGTGCTATGTGGCTGCTTCCCACTAGCTATCCATTTTACGTTTGGTAGTGTATATATGTCCATGCCACTCTCTCACTTTGTCCCAGCTTACCCTTCCCCCTCCCTGTGTCCTCAAGTCCATTCTCTAGTAGGTCTGCGACTTTATTCCCGTCTTGCCCCTAGGTTCTTCATGACCATTTTTTTTTTTTTTTTTTAGATTCCATATATATGTGTTAGTATATGGTTCAATTTATATGGCTTAACTCATTAATTTTATTAATTAATGAGAAAACTGAGAACCAGAGAAGTTAGGTAACTTCTTCAAGGTCTCATTAATATTTATTAGTTAAGCCAAGCAGAAGATTGAGAATAGATTTCAAATCCCTTGATGTTATCCATTATGCTATGTCAAAACTTTATTTTAAATATCAGTATATCAAATACATATCAAATAATACCTATGCATACCTTAATTAATGCTTCTTTGTATCATTTATTAGGCTTAATTACATAACACCATGATAAAATTGTGAATTCTGTGAGAACCACTTTTATCTTGTGCTATTTTTCACAAGTGAATGTTATAATATCTGACATATACATTGTCACATATGTGATATGATGTCACATGCATACAATTTTAATAGCAATTCACCTAATTGATATATTAGTATCATGATAGAAGCTTAAGCTTCCTCACAACTCAAAGAGAAAACCAAACCTGAGCTGATATTTTATTTCTATTATGCTTAATCTCTTTTGATACATACAGAGATTCCTCTCCAAACAACAATTCATTTTATAATAGTTGCCAGCACAAGGACTTACTATCATCTGATTAATCTGGGATTATTGTTGCTAAATGTCTTAGACAACTTTCCTTAGAAAACAAAGCCTGAGACAAAATTTATGCACTTAAGCTTTATTGTATGATGCAATACCAAGACAGAGAGCAAGAAAGAAGGTAATTTGTTGTTTCATGAAGCTGGCATCATTTTCCAAGTAAAGCACAGCTAGTTGCTCCTTCTGGCAGGATGTGTTCCAGAAGAACTATGCAGACTATTGTACTTTGGAAGAACCTCTCATGATGAAGAAGAAAGAGGGATAATCTACCACTCCCTTCTCATCTTCCCATTGGGTATTACCCCCATGGGTATTAACTCCTCCAGACTTCTAGGTTGTACATCTATGAAACTGTTGGAAATTCCAGGTCCACATCCTACAAGTGCAGTTTGAGCCCAGAAGTTATGGAAGAAACTCTGGCCTCCATAGTTTGGGTTGTGTTGGACACATGTGCTGTGTTGTAGGCACAAAGAGGTCAAGCAGAGCTAAAACCTTAGCTCCAAGGAGGCTAACCAAACCGGTTATTAGGGCAAATGTGGTGAGTTCAATGAATGTGATGGCTGGATTTTCCAATGAATATGTGGCTAAGTACCAAAGAGCAGGTTTGGGCCAAAAGAATCTGGAGAAGAACATAATTTGTGTGTTGTACACTGGATTGCTTGAGTAAATAATTGGTTGAAGTAAGATATATAAACTTTGGGTTTCTGATATCCGGTTTTTTGGATCCTTAGTCTAGTTCTGTATAAGTAACCAGACTTATATGTAACAAATAAGCTTTACAATAAAACATTTAACAAGTTGTTATAGGAAGAATAACAATTCTATTTCCTTTCCTGCTATTGTATTATAGTGGAAAACACAATTTTGGCCTCTCAAAGTTTGTAAGTAGTTGATAAATTTTAAGCCTTTTATTAATTTTCAAAAAGATGAATATATCCCTCACATTCCAAATATACAAAAGTGCATTTGTACTTTACTACTCAGAACAAACAAAAATTATGGTATATTCTAGTTCAGTCTAGGTCTTATTCTCAAATATTTTCTTTTGATTTTTTAATGTTAGGTTCTTACTGATAATCCAGAATCAATTTTTTAAGAATTCTACAAAATTAGTAATTTTATATAATTTCCATAATTAGAATATCTCCTCATTTTTCATTTGATCATATACTATTAAAAATGTACTAGTGAACAAAGTAGTTGTTGATATAATTGCTTGCCTTAAAAACAAACACAAACTAAAATCTTTTCTTGTTACATCCTTCTCTAGCTACTCTCTATTTTCCTATACCTTTCTAAAGCAAACTCCTGAAGAAATGTATTTACAGTTTCCAATATCTTTATCTATCTCCCTCTCTCTCTGTCTCTTTCTCAACATCTTTATACTGGTGATTTTAAGGATCTATACACCAGTCCATGTTATCTGATCCTGGCTCCACCTATAGGAGAGGGCTGAATAGAGGTTTGAGTGTCAGATCATAGGGGTAGAAAAAACCCTCTGCAAAAATTAAGTAAACAAACACACAACAACAACGACAAGATTAAACTCCAAAGGCAAGGAATAATCAGATATCTCCACTTCTCTGTGCACACCTCCTAGTGAACTCTTACATTCTCTTCTTAGCAGTGAAAGACAAAAATCTTAGTTTCATTCAACAAATATGTCCTTCAAATCTATATTTATAAATATATATGTGTGTATAAATGTGTATTTATGTTTATAAATATAAATATATATATTAAAGCTTTTTCATAAAAAATTATAAAATAGCAAAAATTAGAACAAATGAAAACTTAGTGATACTAAGTTTTATCAACTTTTAGATGATAAATCAGACAGCCACTTTATTTCATTTCCTTCCAGTCTTTTATATCTATATGTATATAACAACCTGCAGGCATCTTAAGTCTTCAGTTGGAGTTTTGATAATTGAACATGCCTCTACAACTATAACAGGTTATAGCAAATTTCTATCAAGCCAGAAAATTCCCTCCTATACCTTTTCAGTCAAATCCTCAGTGTCTTCCAAAGGTAGCTACTTTTTAAACTTCTATAATAGACTAGTTTTGAATCTGGCTTCCTCTTTCCTTCAACATACTTTTGGGTTTCACCTATGTTGTTGCATATGTCAATGGTTCACTCCTTTATTGCTGGGGAGTATTCAATGATATGACTATATTTCTATGACTTTATCTTTCTTCGGGTGATGGGACTGTGGGTAATTTCTCTAATCCCAAACAAAATACCCGTAGAAAAATAACTGGACTAGTTATTTGAAGATATACCCACATCCATAAAAAAATAAACTTAAAATGATTTTTAAAGTTTCATGATTTCAAATATGAGTCTGCTTTGAAACTTCTTAAAACAAGAAAGATTCTGTGTGTGTTTTTCCCTTTGAAGAATAAATTAGATATTAGCTTTGGAAATTAAAGAATAAAAGAAAGATAATTTATTCTTGTAGCCTCACAAAACACTTTTTAAAAAATATAAGGTCTTTTACTAAGGAAACGACATTCCTTTAATTAACAAACTATTAATTAAGGAACTATATGCATAAGAACACATTTTAAAAAAAATCTGATGACCAACTTTAGTCATGTTTAAATATTTTACTATCCATTAATTTCAACACCCCAGACTTCAGTCTCAATACCATCTTTACACACACACACACACACACACACACACACGTACACGTACCTTTCTCTTTCCTATGGCCACATTTTGTTGCTATTTTGAGTTTTTCTTCAATAACCTTTTTTTCCACATTAAGATTATATGTGCTTAATGATATCTATATTTTACTATAAAAATAATGATCTTTTATGACTAAAATAAGAGAGATTTATTCAACAAAAACAGTGTGTGTATGTGTGTGTTCTGTTACAGTTGTAACATGATATATTGACTTGTTGGACACCCCAAGTTGTCTGTCTTGGCATTCCAGTTATTCTATATTTGTCACTATATCACAAAAACACATTAGTGTGAATATTTCTGAAAGGCTGGATCATATCCAGAATGAGATATCCAGAAGAAGAATGAGAATTTTGTTCACTACTGTTTGTATCTCAATGTTCCCAAAGAAAGGGGATATCCACAGGTATTTTCTTTAAGTTCTCTTCCATAAACTATCTCATACTTAGAGCTGTCATTTAAAATTTCTGTTTCTTTTGAGAAGCTAATATAATTAATCCACCATTGCCAGTAAGTGGAGAGGAAGCAGTACATCTGATATAAAGTGAATTTCAAACAGCTTCAGAAGTCGGGAATATGTGAGATTGGTGCAATTAGAGAAGTCCCAACAGTGAGAGAGATACTGAGGCCAGCACAGGGTGTGGGTCAGCCATCAATAGGACACCCGCGTTAGTTGGTGACATACAGAGTGAGTGAGTGATATGGGAACCATGCAGAAGCTAGCTTCCTTGTCAGTTGAGCAGGAGGGAGAGTGGGTCACCTTCTAATATATGCTGAATTTCCCTTACTGTCTTATTTCCCTGAATATAGAAGCTATGCTTTATCATCAGGTGTTAATGCTATATGAAAGAGTAATGCCTAATATTCCTGTGTGTGTGTGTGTGTGTGTGTGTGTAATACTGACACTCAACTATGTCCCATCATTATCTACTAGAACAGAATTCAGCAGTTTTTTTTTCTGTACAGGGCTAGATACTAAATGTTTTCAGCTGGCCACATGGTCTCTGTTGCAACACCCCTACTCCATTGTAATATCTTAAAGCAGTCATTGACAATACATAAACAAGTGAGTGTGACCCTATTCAAATGACATTTTAGTAAATACAGAAATTTGAATTTTACTGATTTTCACATGTCATGAAATATTATTCTTGATTTGATATTTTTTCAAACATTTAGAATGTAAAATGTTTTAGCTCACAGGTCAGATTTAGGCCATGAGGTGTAGTTTGCTGATCTCTATATTAGAACATCTAATTATGTCATGTTTCAGTTCAGACTCACTTTTTCTTCATGAAGTTTTCAATGGCAATTCCAGAACTCATCCTCCTCTTAAAAGGGTAATCACTTTAAAAAAAACAACAAATACACACAAACAAAAACAAAAAAACACCTTTGTTTTGTGTTTTGTGTATATTCATGTTTTCTTCTTCACATAATTTTTTTCTTCAGATCTCTAACACTCTCTAGTCCATGAAGGTATGACTAAATTCCTATAATTAGCAGTATTATATGTTATCCTAGTCTAAAAGTCATGATAGCTGAATGCTTGGCACTATTTAAATACTGGAAAATGTAATATAAAACTCTAGACTTACAGCATTGCTTTTGATTATCATGTGGCAACGATTGGCTGGAATCGAGTAGCAGCTGTCAATTTGGAAAGTGCATTTGATTTCATGTTTACCACTGTCTCCACAACCTATTTGGCATAGGAGAATTCTTAGATGGCTACCTTGACTATGGTGGGACCTGTGAATATGAGGGAACAGTAACTCCATTGATGCATGATACATAATTGCAGGATTACATCATGTGATGTAGAAATGTATTTTAGCAGACTGAAGTCTTGGTGACTTTGAAGAAGTAAACTTCCATGTTGTTAGAGGACCATGTGATAAGGGCCTCTGGTGGCCTCTAAAACCTGAAAGCGACCCCAGCCAACAGCCAGCAAGAAAATGAGAATTCTCAGTCCTACAACCCCAAGAAACTGAATTCTGGGAATAACCTGAATGAATTCGGAAGAGAATGCTGAGCCTCACATGAGATCGCAGCACCATATGTCACCTTGATTTCAGCCTGGTGAGACCCAAGCAGAGGATTCAGCTAACCTGTACCTGGAATTCTGAGAAAACTTTGGGATGAGAAATTTGTGTCATTTTAAGCAACTAACTTTGTGATCATTTGTTATGCAGTAATAGAAAACTAATATGCTATTACTTTGCACAAGCACACTTTAATTACTGATAACAATCCACCTAGCCTGAGAATGCCAAAAAGGCTAGACTTGACGTATTTCAATTGCCACAAGGTCCTCTACTTTACAAACAATGGCAAATTACATGGAATCTTCCGAAGACTTTTTTTACTTCAAAATTGGTAGAATTTGAAATAGCTAAGTTTTCTGCACTGAATAGCAGAAACTGTAGGTGAATCAAGAAAGCTATTAAGTGCCTCTTTCTGAGTAAAACTGCTAAATTGTTCTAGATTCAAATCTACCTGATATCCCTATTAATTACTCTCAAAGCAGTGGAAGAGGAATACGATTAGAAAAGAGGAAAAAGGGTTTTTTAATTCCCAGTTAGAAGATTGGTGCCTACTTGCTTGCTATATAGCTTCCAGACCTTCCGTTCCCAGATGGATCACATGACCCACATCAGACTCTACAACTGTCACCTCTCTGTCCTTCCCAAGACTAGACTCTACTCTGCCCAACACACCATAAGTGAACGTGGCCCTGACTGAATCTCAGACTGCAGCTCTGGAAACGGTCCTTTTCAAATGCAGCTAAGCCTTACTGCTTTCATACATAATAGCTACTTGTTGATCCCTTCCCTTGGGACTCCACATTTTATCTCCTTATTCTTGGTTTCATGCTAATATTCCTCCTCAGTGCTACTAGAATGCTATAGAAAAAGCACGATCCATAGACAGTATATTCTAGTCTTTCTTCTGGGTGACTGTCCTTATAAATGAATATATAAACATTTCCAGTTTTTAGGGTACACCATTTAGTTTGATTTTGTTGGCCAACATCCTTCTTTAATGTTCTCTAAAATTTAAAAAAAGATAATGATTCAGTGAAATATCTGAGATATAAATATGAATTACATGAGATGTTAATATAAAATGTGAATTATAGGTCAAGACCATACTAAAAAACATTAAGAAATATTTACACACTTCAGTTTAACCTTAACTAACAAGAAAATCTTTTCTTTAACAAACACGTTTGTTTCTTGCTTATGACGTACTAGGTAGCTGGGTTTTTTAAAATTTAACAAACGTTTATACAGTGCTTACTAGATGCCCAGCCCTGTAGCAAATGCTGTACAAATATGATCTCATTTAATCCTCATCAAGTCTATGAGGTAGATGCTATTATCATCTTCACCTCTATTTTAAAGATGAGAAAACTGAGACATGAGGGTATTGAGAAACTTGCGCAAGGTTACAGCTAGTTAGCAGCAGAACCAGAAGTTGAAGCCAGGGAGTCTGGCTCTGGAGTCCATGCTCCTTTATTTTTTAAATTTTTTTTTATTGAAGTATAGTGGCTGTACAATATTATATAAGTTGCAGGTATATAATATAGTGATTCACAACTTTTAAAGGTTAAACTCCATTTAGAGTTATTATAAAATATTGACTATATATCCCTGTAACTTTTTTTTAAACTTTTTTTCCCCCGCAGTTGCATTTTTTAATTAATTAATTAATTAATTAATTAAATTTTGGCTGTGTTGGGTCTTCGTTTCTGTGCGAGGGCTCTCTCCAGTTGTGGCGAGCAGGGGCCACTCTTCATCGCGGTGCGCGGGCCTCTCACTGTCACAGCCTCTCTTGTTGCGGAGCACAGGCTCCAGACGCGCAGGCTCAGTAGTTGTGGCTCACGAGCCCAGTTGCTCCGCTGCACGTGGGATCTTCCCAGACCAGGGCTCGACCCTGCATCCCCTGCATTGGCAGGCAGATTCTCAACCACTGCGCCACCAGGGAAGACCCCCTGTAACTTTTTTTTTATACATAACTGTTTGTACCTCTTAATCTGCTACCCATATGTTTCCCCTCCTCCCTTCCCTTTCCCCACTGGTAACTACTAGTTTGTTCTCTACTTCTGTGAGTCTGCTTTTTTCTATATTCACTAGTTTGTTGTATTTTTTAGATTCCACATATAAATGATATCATACAGTATTTGTCTTTCTCTGTTTGAATTATTTCACTTAGCATAATACCCTCTAAGTCCATCCATGTTGCTGCAAATGGCAAAATTTCATTCTTTTTTATGGCTGAGTAGTATTCCATTGTATATATATACCACATCTTCTTTATCCATTCATCTGTTGATGGACACATAGGTTGCTTCCATACCTTGGAAATTGTAAATAATGCTGCTATGAACATTGTATGCATATATCTTTTCAAATTAGTGTTTTGTTTTTTTCAGACAATGCCCAGCATGGAATTGCTGGATTGAATGGTAGTTCTATTTTTAGTTTTTTGAGGAACCTCCATATTTTTTTGTGCAGTGGCTGCACCAATTTACATCCCCACCAACAGTGTACAAGTGTTCCCTTTTCTCCACATCCTCACCAACATTTATTATTTGTGTTCTTTGTGATAATAACAATTCTGACAGGTGTGAGGTGATATCTCATTGTGGTTTTGATTTGCATTTCCCTGATAATTAGTGATGTTGAGCAGTTTTTGTTTTAAGAGCTCATAAATATCAACTCACTTAATGCTTCTCACAGCCATCTAAGTTATTGCTTTTATTATCTCCATTGTACACATGAAGAAACTAGAGCACAAACAGGTTAGAAAACTTGATAAGGGCACAAAGATAGAAACTAACTGAACCAAAATTCAAACTCAGGCCATGTAGCTCCAAAGTCCATTCTTTGTACCACTATGATATGCTGCTTCTAGCCATTTTTCTCCACTTTCAATTCTTGACATTGATAAGCAATAATACTTTCATAATGATAACATTTAAAAATGGATAGTGTACTCATACCCAGAAAAGCAAAGTATATGTGGGACTTCCCTGGTGGTCAGTGGTTAAGACTTCACCTTCCAATGCAGGGGGGTGTGGGTTTGATCCCTGGGGAACTAAGATCCCACATGCTTTGCAGCCAAAAAACCAAAACATAAAACATAAACAGTATTGTAACAAATTCAATAAAGACTTTAAAAATGATCCAAATCCAAAAAAAAAAAACTTAAAAAAAGCATATGTAAAAAAGTCATTTTAAAGCCAGTTTAAGTAGTACAAATTTCTCACATAACCTCACCCAAGAGGATGATGAAAAGATCCTAATGTATTATTTTGGCATAAAACATCCAAGTGCCTTTTACTACTATTGCATACTCATATAAAAAGCATGCTTATCCTTTTTTTTATTTTTTGATAATACAGAGGAAGAGAGTATATTTCTAAGTGTTATAAATTCATCTAGAGCAATTTAGGTGAAATAAAAATCAATCTAAATCAAATCTTTTACTTATAGAAGAAAATGAGCAAAACAAGCCCAGAAGGAATTTTCCTAAAGCCTCCATTAATTTTGAACAATCTGAAATATCACCCAAGTGTTATCAAGTAAATTTAAGCTTTAGGACTTATGTTTTCTCTGCTCTTTTCTACTTATCTCCCTGCCCCCCATAAATAGTAGACGATAATGCCACTTCCTATTTATAAAATTTCTGGAAAAGCCTGATGTAGTGTATAGTCTCAGATAAAAGTGGAATAGCTAAAGTACTCTGAATATTTCTCCAAAATAGTTGAACTGCTTATTAAAGGAGTAACAAGAATGAAAATACTATATATGAACATATATACATATATACATGCATATATACACAAATGCACAGATGTATATATATACCTATATTCACATATATACATATATATTTATAAATACTTGAACAAAAAAAGTGTACTATATGGAACCGTAGTTAAAAACATAAATTCTGAAGCCAGAATGCCTGCCTGTATCTTAATCTTGCCTTTCCCCATTTCCAGCTATGTGAACTTTTACAAGTGATTTAATTAGTCTGTATTCAATTTCCTAATCTATAAAATGGGAGTAATAATAATAAGATATAATAAACACCTCATGATATTTTAGGAATTAAATATGTTCATGTACATAAAGTACAGATTTACTGAGAACAATGCTGGCACATAATATGCTCTATATACTCATTAGGAATATATTCTGTATAAACTGAGGGAAAACACACATATGTATATAGGTGTTTGTATTTTGTGTGTAGGTTTGTGTGAATTCGTATGCATGCAGTGGAGACTCAGGTACAACAGAAAACAACTTGATTTATACCTTCTACTTCCTGTTCAAACTACTTTGAACATCCATTCCTCTTTGTCCTTGGATAAATTTAAGGCATATTCCTTGGCTTGTCTTACAGCTCTCAGGTAATAAAAAATGTTCACATGCTTTCAAGTTCAAACAGACTCATTTTAATAAAGTGTCCAGAACCTTGGAAGTTCAGAACTCTGAACTTAAAACCTTTCTCATTCCATAGCTCTTGACTACTTCAGTGTGGAGGAGCCTGTGAGGGGACGAGTTCAGAGTAAGCTCCTTCCCTCTTTCCACTGCCATGGTCTTCTCCCACTTGAGAGACTGCCTCTGACTGACCAGGATGCAGTGGTGAGGTGAGATAAGCAGTGGCCAGAGGAGGTAGGCAGGGATATTATAAAGAGCAGCTGTGGTAAACAGCCAGCTTCATTCTGCTGGGAGCACTTCTGTGCTGTCTTGGAGAAAACCTCTCTGCTCACTCCGGATCTCTCGTAGACAGTGACTGTGCTACGTGCCTCCTGGTATGTCACTCAGAAAGGTCATTTCTCAATTTCTGAGGATTCAACTATATTCCTCTTCCTCTATATTTCAAAGTATTTTGCCTTGCCGGTGACTTTTATGACACATTGATTAAATAATCCAGGTTCACTACATCAATGAGAAGCATGCAACTTTAATACCTGATCATTGTGAGTGGAGTTATTTTTGAATCAGTGCATTCTGTTCCACTGTCTCAAGACATTCAAGCCAGTCTCTTGTTCTTTGGAATGAAAAGGTGTGAGTGAGTCACATACCAAATACTGTGTTCTCCAAGTTCCAGTGGATATATACAAGCTCTCCGTGTTGTCCCCACCAGGCTTGCCATAAAAAGAAAGTACCCCCATCCCTTCCTTGCAGGGGCTTAGTAAGACTTGTAACTCATCAAAGACTCTCTCAAAGAAAAATTCCAACCTCTTTCGTGATTGCTTGAGTCTTTACTGGACTGGATTTAAGGGAAGTGTAGGTAGCTATGGGTCTCACAAGTGGTTAACACATTGTACATATGCAAATATTGTTTAGATGATCTATCCGTCTTTTTGGAAATTTGAGATAACTTGTCACCTATGCTTTTGTTCTTGCATTTTGTGTGTCACTGAACATCAGCCAGAAGATATTACATTTTAATGTCCTATTATATATTCTTGTATTTATATACATACAAACACTCACATGTGTCTAAAAGAAATATTAAAGCATCAGTAATCTGAAAAATATAGATGGATAAGGGGAGAAGAAAGGGTTGATAAAAATATAGAGAAAATTGGGTTATTTTTAATGGATTTTTTCATTATAAGAAACAATCATTTCGATTAAAAGTAAAAAAATAGGTGCCAAATGAATTGTGAAGATACAACTAATATCCCCTAGGTCAGTCCAAAAATACCAAAAAGAAACCAGATAGCTGTCAAATATGGGCGTTTGCATATAATTGAAAATACCTGTGATTAGGATGTAAAAAGGACAATTTTATTAAAATTTCAAAACCAATAATTTCCACTTTAATTTATTATTCTATTTTTTCTCTCTTTCTCCCACCTTCTCTCCCATCTGCCTACCTGTTCACTTATCTATCCATCATCTCTTCTATCACCATGCTGGAAACCACTGAGAAAAATAAATAGGACTCACCTACAGGGATAAAAATCCTCATTTTACAGCACTATTTAAAGGCTTCTAGAGATTTATACATATTACCTCATTAATTTTCACAATATCCTGTGAGGTGTGTAGGTGGAAATTATTTCTTATTTTATAGATGGATAAAATAAGGTACTGTAAACTTACCAAAAAGACTTACATAGGAATAAAATACAGGAAACCAAATGAGATAAGCTTTTGAAAATATAGACTAATAGCTGTCTAACTTTATTTTAGGAGTTAATTTTATGTGTTGGAGCCTATTCAGAAGTTCTTTAAATGTTGATAAAATTAGAGCCATTCTCTCAATATTCTTGGAATATGCTAATAAATTGGGAATCTCACCAAATATGATAAATGTTCATAAAAATAGCAATTGATAATGTAGATTGAGCACTTACGCTGTGCAGAAGCTTCCTGCATCATCAGTTTTAGACTCACAGCAACCCTACAGTTCTGATTCTCTATTGCAGCATAACAAATTATTCCCAAATTTTGCAGCTGAAGATGACGTTTATGATTTCACACAACTTCTGAGTTCAGAAAACCAGGAGGGGCTTAGTTGGATGGTTCTACCTCTAGGTGTCTCTAAGAGGTTACAGCAAAACTGTTGACTGGGGCTGCATTTTCATCTGAAAGCTCAACTGGAAGAGAACCTGTTTCTAAACTAACTTACTTTATTGACATAACTCAGTTTCTGAAAGGTTGTTGAACTGAGTGGCTGTTAGCTACAGGCTTCCCCCAGTTCCTTGCCACATGGGTCTCTATATAGGTGACAACACCTTTCACCTTTCTGAGATCTTTACAAAGGATTTTACAGTCACACTCAGCCTCATCTTTGGACCAAGTTCTTCTGACATTGCTCTAAATTTTATCTTTTCTCATAAGCCATTTCTAAGTTTTATCATTGGCTGCCATCTAGAGAGGCTGAGAATTTTCAAAATCATCGAGTTCTGGCTTTGTCATGTTTAACAGTCTCAGTTTATCTCTTTGCTGTCACATTTTAGTATAATCAACAGGAAGAGAGTAGGTGGCACCTTCAACATTCTGGCTGAAAATCTGCTTACCTTCCAGTGTATATATGAAGTACAATTTTACTTTCCACATGTATTAGTTTGCTAGGGATGCCATAACAAATTACAATAGATTGGATCGCTTTAAAGAGGAAATTTACTTTCTCACAATTCTGGAGTCTAGAAGTCTGAGATCAAGGTGTTAGCAGGGTCGGTTTCCTCTGTAGCCCCTGTCCTTGGCTAGTAGATGGCCGTCTTCTTCTAGTGTCTTTCACATGATGCTTGTTCTGTGTCTGCTTATGTCCTAATCTCCACTTTTCATAAGGACACCAGTCATGTTGGATTAGGTCACTCATATGACCTCGTTTTACCTGAATTACCTCTTTAAAAACCCTATCCCCAAATACAGTCACATTCTTTTGTAACATTCTAATGTTAGGACTTCAACATATGAATTTGGGGGGACATAATTCAGCCCATAACATTCTGCCATCCCCCCAAAATTTATGTCCTTCTCACATGCAAAATACGTTCACCTTATTCTAACAGCCAAAATAATCTTAATATATTCTAGCATCAGCTGTAAGTCCAAAATCTCATCTAAATACATATAAATCAGGTATAGGTGAGACTAGAGGTATGATTCATCCTGAGGCAAAATTCCTCTTAGAGGATTTATCTGCTTCTAGAACACAGTGGTAAAACTGGCATAGGACAAATATTCCCATTCCAAAAGGGAGAAATTTGGGGAATTCCCTGGCAGTCCAGTGGTTAGGACTCCACAATTTTACTGCCAAGGGCCAGGATTCAATCCCTGGTCAAGAAACTAAGATCCCGCAAGCCATGCAGCATGGCCAAAAAAAAAAAAGAAAGGAAATCTGAAAAATTGGAAAGAAGAAAGGGATGATGTGTTGTCCCAAGCGAGTCTGAAATCTAGCAAGGCAAATCCCATTAGATTTTTAAAAAAATTTTTTTTGGGGTATAATTGATTTATAATGCTTTGTTAGTTTCAGGTGTACAGCGAAGTGAATCCATTATACATGTACATATATTCACTCTTTTTGAGCTTCTTTTCCATATAGGCCATTACTGAGTATTGAGTAGAGTTCCCTGTGCTATACAGTAGGTCCTTATTAGTCATCTATTCTATATATAGTAGTGTGTATGTGTCAATACCAATCTCCCAATTTATCCCTTACCCCTGGAAACCATAAGTTTGTTTTTTATATCTGTAACTCTATTTCTGTTTTGTAGATAAGTTCATTTGTAGCATTTTTTTAGATTCCACATTTAAGCTATATCATATGATATTTGTCTCTCTCTGTCATTAGATTTTACAGCTCAAGAATAATCCTCTTGCTTTATCCTCTGTGCCCAGTGGGGAGGCAGCCTTATCTTCCATATCCACCTGCCTGGTGGCCCCACACCCTCCCTTGGCAGCTGCTTCTCCTCCTTAGCTCTGGAAGGTAGCCCTGACCCCTTGAACCTGAGTAGCCACCCTGACCCCTTTAGAACTAAGGAGAGGAGCCCCATCTCCCAGGTCTGTACCCAGTGGACCTGTGGTGGTAGTAGAAGCCTGCCAAACCTTGGTACTGCCTTCAGGGTCATTCTCTCCTTTGCTTGGGGGATAACACATATTTACAGCTGGATAGCTCTATTAGCACATCCTGTAGAATCCTAGAAATCTGACAGATTATTTTCATTTTGTCCTATCTCTGTCTCCTTCAGTCCAAGCTGGCAACTGTTTTTGCTGGTATAACCTCATCTCTACTCTTAGGTTCTTCTAAGATGGCTGATTGGATCCATAAATCACAAGCCTGTAATTTCTTTAGCAAACGTTCTTTGGCCATGCCCTCAGTGTTCTCTCAAGAGAATGCTTTCTCATTTTTTACAATATGCATAGGGTGAGAATTTTCCAAATCTTCAAGTTTTGCTTCTTTTTTTGCTTAACAATTTCTTCTTCAATTTATCTCATAAGAAGCCAGGTGAAAAATGGCTGTACCTTCAACACTTAGACATTTTTTCAGATAAGTATCCAAATTCATCAGTTACAAGTTCTACTTTCCATAAAACACTAGAACACAATTCGGTCAAGTTCTTTGCCCCTTTGTAACAAGAATTGCCTTTCCTTCAGTTTCAAACAATGTGTTCCTCATTTTCATCTGAGCTCTCACCAGAAGCACCCTTGAAGTTCATATTTCTACCAATATTCTGTTCATGATGATATATGTATAACCAACTCTAAGATGATAGAAGCTTTCTCTACAGCTCTCCTCTTCTCTGTCTGAGCTCTCAACAAAATTGCCTTTAATATCCATATTTTTACCAACAATCTCTAGTCTAGACTAGTCTAGTCTAGTCTTTTTCTAACATGCACCTCAAAACTCTCCCAGCCTCTACCCAAAACTCAGTTTCAAAACCGCTTTCACATTTTTAGGTATTTGTTACAAAAGCACTCTACTTATTGGTACGAAAATTGGTGTTAGTTTGCTAGAGCTGCCAAAACAAAGTACTATAGACTAAGTGACTTAAACAAAAGAAATGAATTTTCTCACAGTTCTGGAGGCTAGAAGTCCAAGATAAGTTGTTGCAGGTTTAGTTTCTTCTAAGGCCTCTCTCCTTGGCTTGTAGATGCCTTCTTCTCTCTGTATCTTCTGTGCTGCCTGTGTCCCAATCTCTTCTTGACACCAGTCATATCAGATTACAGCCCACTCATGTGATCTCCTATACCTCTTTAAAGTTCCTATCTCCAAACATATTCAAACTCTGAGCTACTGGGGATTGTGACTTCAACATATGAATTCTGGGAGGACACAATTCAGTCCATAACATCTCATAACTACAGCATAGTGTTGATAAACCAATATTACATGACAAGGATCCTCCTTCCTACAATGTCAAATAAGATTCACCTCACTTACTTACAGGACTTCACCCAGACTCAAAGAACATGAGGCTTCTAATAACAATTTCTTTAACACATGTTAGACATTTTTTTTTAACATTCCCTCCTCCAAGTCTATTGGTCATCTCAAAGCTACTCCTACATTTTGAGTTTTTCCTACAATAGCACCTCACTTTTAGGTACCAAAATATGTATTACGTATTCATTGTAGCATAATAACTTGCCTCAATATTGATCAACTTAAAACAACAAAAATTTATTGTCTCACACAATTTCTTAGTGTTATGAATCCGAAAGAAGCTTATCTGGGTATTTCTGGCTCAGGATTTCTCACAAGGTTTCTCTAGTCAAACTGTTGACCAGAGATGAAACTACTTCCAGGTTTGACTTTGACAGGAGTTTCACTTCCAAACTCAACCAGATGGTTGTTGGCAGTTCTCAATCTGGGGGGAAACTCATCAATGATAATACATATTTTAATGAAAATAGCTGTAGATAATATTGATTGAACACACTTGCAAGTGCTTGTGTATTTATACTCACAAGGACGCTGCTATGTTAATATTATGGTTTAACCATTGTACATGCTTACACAAGCAGTGGTAAGAATTGAAACTTGAAAGCAAATGGTTTTAATTTTGGAAAACTTAAAAATTACTTTCATTACTTCTCTGTCCAAAATAGCCTGGTAATTCCAATTTTGATACAGAGTAAGGGGAAAGTTACAAAGATAGAAGAAAGAAAAAGCAGCCCTGCATAAATTAGGAATATATGCAGTAAAATCACTCTATACCTAACATAATATTTTTGTTAGAAGAATGATAGATGATTGTGAAGAAAAATATATACAATAGAAAAATATAAAAGTAATAAAATTTTCTACACACTATACATCTGGACTATATTTTATTATTATCTTTCATATACAGTATTCTTGGTGTTATATTTTTCTATAAACATGACTATACCCATGTGTTTATTAATGTGTATTTGCAGAATCTATAACTGCATGTGTAGCTCATTAGTTACTACCTAGCAACCATATTTACACATTTTACTCTTTGGAAGACTGGAAGTATTGGAAAGAGAAAGGAAAGTTAAACCAAAAAATTTAAAGTTCAAATTAATGAGAGAGTGCTGAAGGGATATGTATGATTGTGTGTATGATAAATTGAGAACAAAATGAAATAAAAAATAAAGATATTAAAATTACAAGGAATATTGGCACTGCTCTAGTTCAACTCCTTACCTAGAATATGAGCTTATTTTTCTTTATAATTATACCATTTTAATATTAATACTATCTTGATTCCAAATTCATCTTTTTCTACATACTATAAAGTTCTCAGTCCTTGGAAATCATCAGTTTGATTTTTTAAATAAACATCTTTTAAAAGAAGTATTAGATTTAGAGAATTATTGCAAATGTATTATAGAGAGATCCCATATACCCCACACCCAATTTACCCTATTATTAACATTTTCTATTACTAGGATGTATTTGTCAAAATCAGTGAACCAATATTGACATGCTATTATTAATTAAAGTCAATTCTTTATTCAGTTTTCCTATGATTTCATCCAGGATACCACATTACATGTAGTCATCAAGTTTCCCCAGGCTCTGCTCGGTTGTGACTGTTTCTTAGGCTTTCCTTGTTTTTTTTTTTTGCCCTTGACAATCTTGAGGATTACTGGTTACATATTTTAACATTTCATAGCATGTCCCTCTATTAGAATTTGTCTGATATTTTTCTCATGATTAAATTTGAATAATATATTTTGGAAAAGAAGAATACAGAGCTGAAGTGCTATTCTGAAGCCATCACAGCAAAGGCACATGCTATCAATGTGACTCATCACTGTTGATGTTAACCTAATCACCTAGCTTGGGGAATTGTTGTTTCTCCACTGTGAAGCGACCCTTTTTTCCTCCCTGACCTTACTGTCCTCTTTGGAAGAAAGTCTCTATGCACAGCCCATACTAAGGAGTGGGGAATTGTCTCTACCTCCTTAAGGGCAGAGTATTTACAGAAATTATTTGCAGTTTATCTGCATGGGAGACATCCCCGCTATTTATTTATTCAAGCATTTATTTGTATCAGCCTAGACTCATGGAGATATATTTTATACTTTTGGTTATAATCTAATACTCTGTTAACCATGGTTTTTATTTTATGTATTCTGATGTTTTGGCATCTGGGGCCCTACTGACCCTGAAGAGACTGTCCCTCCCGGGGTTAGCCAATTCCTACCTATAGTAAACACCTCACCCTTACGTGCACCTTCAAATGCATACCAACCAGTCTAGACGCCATACCCCCAACTACCTCCTTTTTGGGACCCTTACATGCCAGGCTACTCTCCACCTGCCCCAATCACCCCTGACAACTAAGGACAGCCCCTATGCTGCAGAGCCCACTGAAATGATTCAGACTAGCCTGTTGACATTGCCTTTCCTCTTCCTTCCTGCAGAAACCATAGTAAAAGCTCTTGACCGATATTTCCCCAACATCCCTGCCTCCTGACCAACTCTGGTGCTTCCCATGCATGACAGGAGCCTTTGCCTTGGAATCTGTGAGTATCTGTGTGTGCCTTTGTTTATAATAATTTTATATCTTCTTGATAATTTGACCCTTTAATCAATTTATCAATTAACCTTCTTTATCTAAAAGGTCTTTTTAAATTTATTTATTTTATTTAATTTATTTTTGGCTGCGTTGGATCTTTGTTGCTGCGCGCGGCCTTTCTCTAGTTGCGGCGAGCGGGGGCTACTCTTCGTTGTGGCATCCAGGCATCTCATTGCGGTGGCTTCTCTTGTTGCGGAGCACAGGCTCCAGGCGCACAGGCTCAGTAGTTGAGGCGCATGGGCTTAGTTGCTCCGCAGCATGTAGGATCTTCCCAGACCAAGGCTTCCCAGACCGTGTCCCCTGCATCGGCAGGTGGATTCTTAACCACTGAGCCACCAGGGAAGCCCTGTCTAGAAGTTTTGACATAAAGTATGTTTTAGATTTTTTTTTTCCTGATATTAAAATAGCCACCTCAGCTCTTTTTTGGGTCCTACTTGGGTGAAATATTTTTCTTCCTTTCTTTTGTTTTCAACTTATTTGTATCTCTGGATCTAAAGTAACTCTTTAGACAGAAAATAGAGTTACAGAAAGAAAATAGGTCATATATTTTATCCATTCTTCAAGACTCTTTTAATTGAGTGTAATTCATTCATAATTAAAGTGATTACTGATAAGAAAAGACTTACTTCTACCATTTTGCTCTTTTCTGTATATCATATTTTTTGTTCCTCAATTCCTCCAATACTCCCTTCTTTTGTGGCTTATTGTACTTTCCCTAGTGCATTTTTTGGATTACCTCCAAATTTCCTTTTCTATACATTTTTTAGTTATTTTCTTGGATCCTGGGAATTGTAGTTAATATCCTAAATTTCTAACAGCCTAGTTTGAGTTGATACCAAGATAGCTTCATTAGCATACAAATCTGCTCCTCCTCAGGTCCATCCTTAACTTTTGATGAGACACTATCACCAGAACTTTTCTTGCTTTTTAAAGCATAGTTTCCCTGTTCTTTGAATATATTTATAACAGCAGCTTTGATGCCTTTGTCTGTTAAACCCAACATCTTGGTCCTCTCACGGGCAGTTTCTGCTTCCTATTTTTTTTCCTGTGTATGGGTCATACTGTCCTGTTTCTTTGTATGTTTTATATATAACTTTTTGCTGTTGGAAACTGAACATTTTAGATAATATAGTTTAACAAACCTGGATAGTGATTTCTCTCCCTCCTCACCAGAACTTGTTTTAGTTGTGGTCTGTTTATTTGTTAGTGATTTGGCTACGCTATTTTAGTGAAGCCATTTCCCTGCACTGTGAAACCTCTGATGCCGCTCCTTGGAGGGCGCAGCCTTAGGCACTATGCTCAGAGTTAACCTGGGATGCCAACAGTTTTGGAAGAGCTCTCCTTGGCTATCTCTTTTCCTGATCTCTCTGTTAATTGTCTGCCTAATTTGCTTTCCACCCAGCTATTAGGATCCACTAATTGCATGCTGAGTGCTGTATTGTTTTCAACAAGTCTTTATGGCATAAACTGCTCTGGAGTCTAATCCAATTAAATTGGGACAGGGGTAGTTTTTTTGCCAGTGGTCTTTGAGGTTCCTTCTGACCTCTGAAGTCTCTTAGCTTTCTCTTTCTCCAATTCTCTCTGGTGAAAATGGACTATGTTTTACCTTGCTGCTTTTAAACAAAAGGAACTATTGTTTTAAAGAGTGACTTTAGGCTTGAACTTCCTCACACTTTTTTTTTTTTTTTTTTTTTAACTAAGTTATTTTTGAAGTTTGAGAGCTTTGGGTTTCTTTGTTCTCATAGATTGCCTCATCCCAAGAAAAAGAATCTCTAAGCTTCTAAACAGGTAATTGGGAGGAATGATAGCCTCTGGTCTTCTCAGCTTGTTTCTATTTTTATAGAACCACTGCCTTATTAGCAACCTGATGTGAGGGAGATTGGGGCTTCAGAATTTTCAGCCAGTCAAACCTAGGGTACATATGTAGCAGATGAGTGGGACTGGGTAGAGAAGAGAGTACCCAACATTTCCTCACACTCACCAGAAAGAAGTAGAAATGCTCACATCCTTCCTCCCCTCTATATGAAATAGTGTATTCCTCTGATTGAGAGCTGAGTAGAGAGGGAGCCTAATCTTGGTCACACCTACCCAGAGTGACTCTTTATGCTAAATTGGGGGTGGGGTGGGAAAGGTAGAGAGCAGTTCATGGCTGGATCACATAGACTCTAACTGTTCTTATCAAGTTTTAGCAGATTTTCTTGAATAAATGTTTATTTGCTTTATACTCTTAGGACTTTAAAATATTTGTTTATATTCTTCATCAGTTGCACTAGTTTCACCAGGAGTGGGTCCATGGAGCTCTTCACACTCCCATCCCAGAAATAAAAGCCAACCAAGGTTTTTAACTGTTGAAAGTGGAAGGAAAACTTCTTCCCTCATTGAAGATATTTCCTTTCATGTGAAAGGAGATGCTTTAGCATAGCGTTCCCCCAGGGGAGGCAATGAGAATGGGAGCTGAAAATGCCTTGCCTCTCTTTCTCTTGGGAGGAACCTACTGACAGAAAGTGCCTATTTCCTTTTGCACCTAAATGACATATATCCGAAAAGAGCCATCTCTGCTCAACTAAATTAGCTGCAAAACTTCAAGATCCGCAAGTTTAAATTATTGGTTTACAAACTTGGAGAAATAGAAAAAGTTACATTTTAGGACAGAAAAGTAATACTGGCTGAAACTTCTGGCTTTGCTAGAGTGAGTGGATTTAAATTTGGGATGCACTTAAAGGATGCTACAAAGCACAGGTCTTTAACTTGCTAACTTTTTTGTTTGTTTGCATTTAGTGGTTTACAGATAAATTGTGTAGCTTCTTGACATTAGGTAACAGGAGAGAACAACATGGGTTAGCACAAACTCCAAGGAGGTGTCAGGGTGTTTTGAATGTTAACGTTCAAGCTTGACCTTGAATTGGATGGCTGCAAATGAACTCTACAAACACTACAGAAGAAATGTTCTAGGCTCCAGTTTTTGGGAGCAAACATAGATTGGCAGTGCAAAGCAGAAAGAGTTATTCATAGATTTTGAATATCCAGGAAGGAAAAGAAGAGATTTAAATATCATCTGGTGCCCAAGGCTTAAGACCACTCCACAATTCTATGATATAGCAGAAGTGTCACAAAAGGCACTGTCTGAGAGAAAAGAAGGGAAAGAAATGTTCCTCCCCTTCTAGCCGTGGTAATCCATCATGCCAAATCGTGTTCTTCCTGGGGGTTTTCTCCCATTTGAATCAAAGTTCAGTGGTCATGGATTCTGGATAACCGACCTAAACTCTGTGACTTCTCGGTGAGAAACAAATTAAGAATATTTTCTTTCTTCCCTCCTTTTCTCAGATAACACTGAATTTCTGCTAGAGTCCTTGTTAGCACTAAATGCTGGGATTTGGTATAGAATTTTTGCAGGGAAAACTGGTCAGAAGCCTGGGAACTGACCTGTATTTTTAATTCAGAGAATGTGGGGCTAGTTTAATGAAAATCTTGTGTGATCTAGTATCTCTTTGTTATCTTTAAAGTTGACATGAGAGATTTGTCATGGAACAATTCAACTCAGAGGTCCTGAGATAACCAGATCCTTTTCAGTGAGAAAAATACAAAGCTTTGTCGATTGATTGCAATGGGATTTAATATTTGACCAAATTTTCCCTGAGTATTTGACTAGTGTTATAATGTTTATATTCAAATGAGTGCATCTTATTATTTGTGTCTTTGTTGTCAATACATCTTCGATCTCTTTACAAAACCCCCAGTAGGCCACTGGAAAACATACAACTTGGCTGGTTGTAGTATGGGCTGGGAAATATGATAGGCAGACAATTTCAGTTTTTGATTCATGGTGACTTTAATGTTAATTTACTTAATAGGCTGTTTTACCAAGTTTGGAGCTTTCTGAAAGAAAATATATATATTTTTCCTACTAGTGTCCCCATAACATACTCAAAGAAGCAAGTTCAAAAGGTTAGAACCAAAGCTATACTGATAGATTATTGAGTTCCAATAAATATTCTTTATTTCTTGCGTAACTCCTTACTGAATTCCATAGAGGTGGATACACTACTTCATTCGTGGGTCACAAT
Source organism: Balaenoptera ricei (assembly GCF_028023285.1). Taxonomy (NCBI): domain Eukaryota; kingdom Metazoa; phylum Chordata; class Mammalia; order Artiodactyla; family Balaenopteridae; genus Balaenoptera; species Balaenoptera ricei. The sequence continues at coordinate 83,149,300 of NC_082643.1, forward strand.
TTATTCCCCAACATTTCCAATCTAGAAGAGATCTGTATTTCTGGGCAACAATGGGGAATCTCTCTCTCCCTCTCTCTTTTTCCCCTCTGATCTGACAAGTGTATCTGTACCAAGCTACCTCTCTGGTGGGTAATACCAAAATCTATACTGAAGAATAGAATGTTTACTTGCTCACATTTATCTAGGACCCTCAAATTAAACTTTTTCATAGCAAAAGAAATATTTTGGTTCTCCATATGTTGATAATACCTCATGCAGAATTTGGGATAAAAACATGGGTACTGTATAATGAACTCCCTTGAGCCCATCCCAACATTAATCACTGTATTATACTCTCTCACAATATATCCATATTTTTGCTGAAATCTCTATATATCCCACTGTATCTCTGTAGACATGATAAAATCCTGACATCATTTGTCTGCCTCCTCTTTCAATTGCCATGTTCTACAAATTTAAGGATTAAAAAGTTATCATTTCCCTAACACTTTAAAAAACAACTTGTTCACATTTTAATATGATTCTGGATTGTCTTTAGGATATTTAATCTAGATTTTGAACTTTGGTTATTTTGTCAACCAATTTCTCTTAGATGTCTGACCAAAGTATATCCAACTCAGCATAGGTCTAATGTCTAAACAACATCTTCAGTAAGCCTAATGTTTAAAAAAATTTCTTTAGATGCTCAACAGTGTCTTAGGAAATTACTAATACTCAAGATTTTATAGAAAAATGTCTCACTAAAAACTTAAATAAAAATACATATTCCTTGTTCTAAAATTTAAAAAAAAGAATTAAGTCAGGTTTAAATCATCCATCCATTTGTAGATTAACCAGTTTCTCTGTACAAATAATGGATATTTTTGAAAAAGAACAATTTACTATTATTTGAAGAAAAATATAGTCCAATGAACTCTGGCAAGAAAAATAATGCACCTGTGAATGTCTTCCTATAACATCACCACCACCAACACAATGCCACGTTAAGTATTCAATGCCAACACCAAGGCATTTTAGGCAAATCGTTATTTAGGGGTGCCTGTTTATTTCAATCAGTATAGCAATTAGGTATTAGATCTACTTTACTCCCTTATCTGTCAACATATTGAAATTTTTGTATTAGAGTCAGAAAAATGCTAGCTAACTAAAAAAACTTATCACCAAAACAGTTTTATATTTAAATTTTAATACTGTTATGTCTTGAAGGATTGATAAATGTCATACTTTCATCAAAAATTCAAATATGTGACATTTGAGTATTTTACTACCATATATTTGTATTGTATCTTCTTCTTGTAGCCTTACCATCTATATCAGCAGTCCCCAACATTTTTGGCACCAGGGACTGGTTTCGTGGAAGACAGTTTTTCCATGGCCCAATTCCTAACAGGCCACGGACCAGTACCGGGTTGGTACCCCTGATCTATATGATGCTTCAGAAAGTTTGTTCTCTTTCCCTATATATGAATCTACTTGTACAGGTTCTAAAAAAAAATTTAAGAAATAAAACAGAAATGACTTAAGATGAATGGAAACTATTAATATTTTCCTTAACTTGGTATGGTTTATGTATAGATACTCAATTTTTTTTTTTTTTTATAAATTTATTTTATTTTATTTATTTATTTTTGGCTGCATTGGGTCTTCGTTGCTGCGTGTGAGCTTTCTCTAGTTGCGACGAGCGGGGGCTACTCTTTGTTGTGGTGCGTGGGCTTATCATTGCAGTGGCTTCTCTTGTTGCGGAGCATGGGCTCTAGGTGCACGGGCTTCAGTAGTTGTGGCTTGCGGGCTCAGTAGTTGTGGCTCACGGGCTCTAGAGCACAGGCTCAGTAGTTGTGGTGCATGGGCTTAGTTGCTCTGTGGCATGTGGGATTTTCCTGGACCAGGGCTTGAACCCATGTCCCCTGCAATGGCAGGCAGATTCTTAATCACTGTGCCACCAAGGAAGCCCTAGATACTCAATTCTTTAAAGGAAATTTAAAATACTATTCTGAAAATTTGAAGAGTATCATTCTTGACATAACATGAACAAGTTAAAGCAAGATTATAATGAGCAAGAGTAGAATTCTCAATCATTATGCCCCTTATTCACAATATCCTGACTACCCTGGCTTTCTGTCTGCAATTTGAACTCATGCGCATTATGGGAACAATGGACTTGCTGCTCCCACTGGCCAGACAGTTCTTTCCCCAGACTCGGTTTTATCATCCATGTCTTAAAACACAGATGCCACCACCTTATAGAGGCCTTCCATTACTATTTTATCTAAATTGGTCCCTATGACCATACACTGTCTTCTATTACACTGTTTTGTTTTCTTCATCTTAATGCTGTCTTAATTATCTTTTATGGATGTCACATTTTTCTATTGTCTGTCTCACCTCACTAGAATACATATTCCACGCTGCTGGGTATATTTTTGTTGTTGTTGTCATTTTGCAGCTGTATTCTCAGCTTCTGGCACAGTCAAAATATTGAAAACTATTAGATACCATAAATTTTATTGAATTTACTCACAAACAGGTGAAAGGTCGAATGAAATTAACAGTGTTTTTATATGTATTGAAAAATGTGCTCTGTTATTATTTTTCACAAATTAGAAAATAATACTTAAAAGACTGAATAAATTGTCAGACACCACACTAGGCTTTCAGATACACAATAAGAATGAATTAGATAAATCCAATACCTTCAAGTGCTTACATTCTAGTGGAAAGTCCAGACAAATAATCAAATTCTTGTGGTTCAAGGAGACATGTTCTATGAGAGAATTATGCACAAAATGCTTTGCAAACCCTTAGAACCATTAATATAGCCAGCTCAGAAATTTAGAGATGGCATCTCAGAGGATGTTGTATTAGCACTGAATCAGGAGAAATGATAGGCCAACACAGGAGGTCTGAGTGAATGCTTTTCCAGAAAGATCATAATGAGCAAGGATTGGAAGGTAGGAGAGTGTGAGGAGTTTGTAAGAATGTAAATAGCTTAGCATGGCCCAGAGCGTAAGAGGACACAAAGAGAGAGGAGTTAGGGAAGTAGAAAGTATAATGGTACTTGCCTGTAGTACCAAGGAATTTAGCCTTGGTTTATTGTTTAACTACCAGTTTGTTTTTTTTTTTAAACATCTTTATTGGGGTATAATGGCTTTACAACAGTATGTTAGTTTTTGCTTTATAACAAAGTGAATCAGCTATACATATACATATATCCCCTACCTACCAGTTTTTAAATTATCAATTTATTAATTTTATTTTGTATTTATATATGTTTTATTTATATGCTTATAATTTATTTTTATATTAATGATCAACTCAATCATTAAACTATTCCAGTTAATCAAGTATTTATAGAAGGTTTAGTATTGTACCTGCAATGTGATTGTGTGGCCTATTGAATTACTATGGACTAAAATATCCCTCAGATTATTTGTATATGTTATGTTTATGAATATTTATAAACATATACATATATATGAATACATTGATTATGATTATACATATGTGTGTTTACTTCTGAGAAGAGAAGAAAATAAAAACCTAGAATTAAGTGAAGAGAATTAAAAAATAAAGGAACATTGTAAAATATGAATTCCAAATTTGTTACCTTTGTATTTTCACTATATTCAGAGAAATGTCAAGAAGAGTTCATTAGGAAAACAATTAAAATAACTGCATTATTTATTGTTGTGCCATCAAAAATGTTATATAACCCTAAACTAAATTCTGTGAAACATTTCCAACAATAACGTTTAAACTGACAAAGTAATGGATATGCAACTTCATAGCTTTTGTTCTAAGAAAGAAAAAGACAACAATATGGTATTTTATAATAATACAACAAATAAGACTACTAAAGAATATCAGAATAAAGACACAATTTCCTTATGAAATAACTAGAGTTTCAGTTAATATTGGCATCACACAAGAGGAAAAAAATGACGGATTTGAAAATTGTATCATACATGTTAAAATTGATCAATATTGAGATTTTTTAGTGTACTATTCACTATTATCAAGGCCAACAGTTATCAATAGTATATACTATTGGCTAAACAGAAGAAAGAGAGAGACTAACAGAGCCTGAAGAGAGTCATAAAATTAATAAAAATAAAATAATCCAACATAATAAAATTCATAATTTTTAGTGAAAAGTAAAGCTTTATAACTTAATTTTTAATGGTGGCTGTAATGTGTGAGAAGTTGGTCAATATCAAATTAGGAAAAAAAATTACAACTCTGATATATCAATTTCATAATAAAAATGTTATATTTTCCAAGACTGTACGCACTGCTTCTTAACCAGTCTTTGTTTAAGAATTATCTTGGAGGTTTTGGAAAATACACAGCTTTAACCACCTTAACCTAGTGGATCAGGTCATTCTCTGTGATTACCTGAATTTATAATATTTTAAAAATCCACTGCTTTTCTATTGATTAGAGCTGAGAATCACTGCGCTAGAATCACTTTTTTTTTGTTTCCAAGAGAAGGTACAAAGACATCTAGTGGAGGAACTGCTTCTACATATTTTTTTAAAATACATATTCATCATATCTGAATGACTGATATGTTGTTGATGATATTGACAGTGTTGACGGTCAAAATATTTGAATTATTTTGCCTTTGTGTGCTTGTGTGAGCCTTGCGACATAGCTAATTTTCACTTAAATAATTATTATAAACACTCTAAATTAAGGTAATTTAGATTGAAGAAAAAATGTCAGATTAATTTAATCAAACATTCTACATAGGAGTCAACATCTATAGTTGTGCTATCACCCTTTTCTACCAATTATAGAAAATGCTTCATGGTAGTCTTTAATGAACTTCAAAACTTTTCTTGTAACCATTAGGAATATATTGTCATTAACACCTGAGATGAAAGCTATATGCCATCCTAGTTCTATAATTTTCATCTTCAGCAACAGAATGAGTTGTGGTGGTTGTATGTTAGTCTCTGAACTAAGCTGTCAGAGAAATGTACACTAAAATAATAACTACTATAGTTCTTCTCCAGCCTCTCTTAAAATGTTGTACCTTCATTTTCTCAATTCATCTTCATAGCAACATTGCAGGCCATTTATTACCATCACCATTTTAGAGGTAGTAAAACCAAAACTCAGAGGTGTAAAATAAACAGTTCAAGGTCATTCAGTTACTAAGTGGCAGAAACGATTCAAACCAGTCTTTTCCTAAAGCCAATGATATCCTTCACACAGTTCTTACATTATGACACAATATAGCTTACAAAATATGGGATTACCATTTTTAAAAATGACTGTGAAAAAATCTCTGAGGAACACTGAATGTTACACAAAATATAATTCTACAAAAATGAATGTCTTCCTTGAATAAGGAGAGATAGAGCATCTCAAACACCTGAGATAGATTGACAGGTTGTCCATTACTATCACAAGATATCACACTCCTCTTTATAGAATTTATAAAAATGGTTTTTCATTGGTTGTGTGGAGCAGAATCATGGAACTCTGGCCTTGTCTTTGCCACATGAGTTGCCTATAAACTGATGGATTGATTTTAATTTGACCTTGGCAGCTTTTGTTACCCTCTGAGGTATTAGTCTTGCTCTGTTCCAGACCTTTTCCTTGAACTCTGCCTTTGGACACTTCCCTTCTTCTAAAGATTTGTCCCTGAGGCCCTAGGCAGGCTGTCAGTCATAACTTTTTTGGCCATGACTGATATGGTGTGTCAAACCCGTTAGTGTTTTTGCCAGTTCTATTTTTTTTTAAAAAAGCGGTACCTTAGTTGTCTAAAAGAATAATCTATATTTTAAGTACTTAATTTGATAAAAGAAACTCACTCAGTGAAAATCTTGCTTTTATTGATTAAAATAATAAATGCATATTATAGTGGTTTTTAATATAGAAAAACTAGTTTTCTGCACAAGTGATTCCATATTCTATGTCATCCAGCTAAGTATTGTTACATGTACATCTACTCAGAAATGGATAAGTATTTCAGAAATATTAATCATAATAAAAAAAACAACTGTCAATGACTTAGGAAAGATATTCTCAATTTTGTGAAGTCTGACTCCACTTATCTAATTATTCTCACTGTCTCTTATATTAACAATGGTATTACATATCTATATGTCTATATACTAAATTTGATAATCTATAACAAATTTCCTGTTCTAGTTTCCTTTCTGATATTTCTTTTGCTACATCTCTTTTTCATTATTTTACTTGCCTTATCATTTCAACAAACTCCATTCATCTTAATAACCCAGTCAAAATGATTGCTCTAAATAGCTATACCAAGAAAAAATGGAGGTATATATTTTTCGATAGGGAATGTATTTCTATGTCATTTGGGCTGGTATTCTAACAGAGAATATTATATATGTTGGGAATACTTGAGATCAAAATAATTCAAGATGTTTTTATTTCTTGAAGCAATTATTTCAAGGTGTTTTATTTTTATACTGTTTCGTAACTTTTTCATACAAGCAATGCCTTTAAACAATTACTGAACACAAAATTATAAAATGAATGTCGAATTAATCTTAGATGATGAATGGATACAATTATGAAGGTAATTGTATGACTGTAGCAGTTATTTCACTCTTCATATATAAAACAATGTTTAAAAATATTACTGTTGATTAGTTTTCCCATTATTTTTAGCAATTCAGAAAACAGTAACTCTCTAAAACTCTCCATTTTCCCGTTATTTATAGCAATTCAGAAAACTTTATTAATAAGTCCAGACAAATTCTAGGAAATGCAATGTCACTGACCAGTACGTGTCTCTAATAATTTAATGGCTAGTATTAGAGATTATGCAGATGCAGTGATGTTTTCCCCGCAATCCAATATTGATATAGTACATAGTTAACCATTCATAGAATTGGAGAGATTGAAATAACATTAGAAACAGTACAATCTACACTCCCTCATGTGACAGATTTACTTTTATATATACTATATTTATTTCAACATTAAAGTTAAAGTTAGCACTGAAACAGAAAATCTTTTCAATATTTTATTATATATCAAAGAAAGACATCAAAATATTTCTCTTTAACAGGTGTGTGTATATGCACAGCTAGGAAACATGAAGTTTTATATATCTATTCCTAGTGAAATGGACTTGAATTTCTAACAAGCATTGACACTTCACACTGTGAAATAGTAAGTTCATCCTTAGAAAAGAATATAGCATTAAAAAAGGAGAGAAATTATTAGAAACAGTTGAGTATAGAAAATAGATCTTTTGACATAAAGATCTTGACAGTATATGTTGAAGCAGTAGAAATCATAAATAATACTAGTTTTTATGTTATACATTCTGAGAATTTTTGTAGAGCTCAACTGGACTGTAATAAGATAACGATAAAACTCTCCCTAAGATAATATATATGTTGTAACTTTTATTTTGTGTGAATAGTAAAACAACTCTCTCTTTTTCTTTCTCTCTCCACACACGCATGTGCACACACAAACACATTTTTTCAGTACAGGCGTATATTTTATCTATTTTCTTGCCACATTTTGCCAACTAAAAAAAAAATTTAATATAATACCCTTCTTTAAGACAGAGAAGAGCACAATGAGAGTACTAGACAACATTATTGTCCTTAACTGTAGGTGATCACAAACACTGCAAAGCATTTCATACTACATGACATCATAAAGCTGTATGTATTCAAATGCGTAAGCTATAGGACTTAAAAATAAACAATACCAAATAATACAAAACAGAAAACAATTTTAATAAGTTACTATTGCTTTTATAAACTATAGGAAACACCTATGCTTGAACAAAAATTACTTTCTCTTTTAAGTTCTGGAATTCTTTTGAGACAATTGTATCTCATATTTCATAACTTAGATCAAGAAATGTAGAGATATATTTATTACATTGAGTATTAGGTTGTAGTAGTACATATTACTTTTAGTTCATTTCTACAAGTGCAGAAGCATATTTCTTCACAGTAGAGGAAACATGGAATATAAAAATGTCTTTTTTATTTAAATGGTTTCATGTAAACATGCCATTCTTACTTGAAATTAAATGGAAAGCTTTCAAATTAGAATCATTTAAATTAAAAGTAAAGATTCCCACACTTTTCAGTAACAAAGATTTTTAAACATTCAAAAAATATTTATTAATCACCTACATTTTACAAGCCATCCTTCCAGACTTTGGTGATATAGAAGTGAACAAAACAACATTCTTTGCCTGACAGAGAGTCTCTCTATTGTAGAGAGTGGCAAATACCAAGTAAAGACATTATTTTTAATGTTTAATTTACATATATATGTATATAAATGAAAAAATGTGATAAGTCAAATAGCACATGAATGATGACAAATAAATGCAAAAGAGAACATAAATAGTGGAGAGGGAATGCTATTTTATATAACTTGGTCCAGGAAGGTCTCTCGGATAATGACATTTAAATATAGACAGAGGGAGGGACCTTCAAGATGGCAGAGGAGTAAGACATGGAGATCACCTTCCTCCCCACAAATACATCAAAAATACATCTACATGTGGAAAAACTCCTACAGAGCACCTACTGAACGCTGGCAGAAGACCTCAGACTTCCCAAAAGGCAAGAAACTCCCCACGTACCTGGGTAGAGCAAAAGAAAAAAGAAAAAGCAGAGACAAAAGAATAGGGATGGGACCTGCACCTCTAGGAGGGAGCTGTGAACGAGGAAAAGTTTCCACGCGCTAGGAAGCCCCTTCACTGGAGGAGACTGGGGCTGGATGGGGTTGGGGAGCTTTGGAGCCACTGAGGAGAGCACAGCAACAGGGGTGCAGAGGGCAAAGCGGAGAGATTCCCGCACAGAGGATTGGTGCCAACCAGCACTCACCAGCCCGAGAGGCTTGTCTGCTCACCCGCTGGGGAGGGTGGGGACTGGGAGCTGAGGCTCGGACTTCGGAGGTCAGATCCCAGGTAGAGGACTGGGGTTGGCTGCATGAACACAGCCTGAAGGGGTTAGTGCACCACAGCTAGCCAGAAGGGAGTCCGGGAAAAACTCTGGACCTGCCTAAGAGGTGAGAGACCATTGTTTCGGGGTGCGTGAGGAGAGGGGATTCAGAGCACCGCCTAAACGAGCTCCAGAGATGGGCATGAGCCATGGCTATCAGCGCGGACAACAGACAGGCATGAGACGCTAAGGCTGCTGCTACTACAGCCACCAAGAAGCCTGTGTGCAAGCACAGGTCACTATCCACACCCTGCCTGGGGAGCCTGTGCAGCCCACCACAGCCAGGGTCCCGTGATACAGGGACAACTTCCCTGGGAGCACACACGGTGTGCCTCAGGCTGTTGCAACATCACACTGGCCTCTGCCGCCTCAGGCTCGCCCCGCAGTCCGTAACCCTCCCTCCCCCCGGCCTGAGTGAGCAACAGCCCCCTAATAAGCTGCTACTTTAACCCGATCCTGTCTGAGCGGGAACAGATGCCCTCAGGCAACCTACATACAGAGGCAGGGCCAAATCCAAAGCTGAACCCCAGGAGCTGTGCTAACAAAGAACAGAAAGGGAAATTTCTCCCAGCATCCTCAGGAGCAGCAGAATAAATTTCCACAATCAACTTGATGTACCCTGCATCTGAGGAATACCTGAATAGACAATGAATCATCCCAAAATGGAGGCAGTGGACTTTGGGAGCAACTGTAGACTTGGGGTTTGCTTTCTGCATCTAATTTGTTTCTGGTTTTATGTTTATCTTACTTTAGTATTTAGAGCTTATTGTCTTTGGTAGATTTGCTTATTGATTTGGTTGCTCTCTTCCTTTTTTTATTTTATTTTTTTTGTATATATATATATTTCTTTCTTTTTTCTCTTTTTCTGAGTGTGTATGCATGCTTCCTTGTGTGATTTGGTCTGTATAGCTTTGCTTTTACCACTTGTCTTGGGTTCTGTCAGCCCGTTTTTTTTTTTTTTTTCTTTTGATAGTTTTTAGCACTTGTGATCACTGGTGCTTTGTTTTTTGGTTTGGTTGCTGTCTTCTTTCTTTCTTTCTTTTTTTAAAATTATTTTTTATTTTCTTATTTTTAATAATTTTTTTATATTTTATTTTAAGAACTTTATTTTACTTTATTTTTTCTCCCTTCCCTCCTTCCTTCCTCCTTTCTTTCTTTCTTTTTCTCTCTCTCTCTTTCTTTCTTCCTTTCTTTCTTTCTTTCTTCCTTTCTTCCTTTCTTTCTTTCTTCCTTTCTTTCTTTCCTTTCTTTCTTTTCTTTCTTTATTTCTTTCTTTCTTCCTTTCTTCCTTTCTTTCTTCCTTTCTTTCTTTCTTTCCTCCTTAATTTCTTTCTTTCCTTCTTTCTTTCTTTCTTTCTTTTCTTTCTTTCTTTCTTTCTTTCTTTCTTTCTTTCTTTCTTTCCTTTCTTTCCTTCCTTTCCTCCCTTTTCTTCTGAGCCTTGTGGCTGACAGGGACTTGGGGCTCCAGCTGGATGTCAGGCCTGAGCCTCTGAGGTTGGAGAGCCGAGTTCAGGACATAGGACCTCCAGTGACCTCATGCCCCCAAATAATATCAAATGGCAAAAGCTCTCCCAGAGATCTCCATCTCAACGCTAAGACCCAGCTCCACTCAACGACCAGCAAGCTACAGTGCTGGAAACCCTATGCCAAACAACTAACAAGGCAGGAACACAAGCCCACCCATTAGCAGAGAGGCTGCCTAAAATCATACTAAGTTCACAGACACCCCAAACACACCACGGGAAGCAGTCCTGCCCACCATAAAGACAAGATCCAGGCTCATCCACCAGAACATAGGCACCAGTCCCTTCACCAGGAAGCTTACACAGCCCACAGAACCAACCTTACCCACTGGGATCAGACTCCAAAAACAACGGGAACTATGAACCTGTAACCCGTGAAAATGAGACCCCAAACACAGTAAGTTAAGCAAAATGGGAAGACAGAGAAATACACAGCAGATGAAGGAGCAAGGTAAAAACCCACCAGACCAAACAAATGAAGAGGAAATAGGCAGTCTACCTGAAAAAGAATTCAGAGTAATGATAATAACATGATCCAAAATCTTGGAAATAGAATGGAGAAAATGCAAGAAACGTTTAAGGACCTAGAAGGACTAAAGAGCAAACAAACAATGGTGAACAACACAATAAATGAAATTAAGAATTCTCTAGAAGGAATAAATATCAGAATAACTGAGGCAGAAGAATGGATAAGTGACCTGGAAGATAAAATAGTGGAAATAACTACCGCAGAGCAGAATGAAGAAAAAAGAATGAAAAGAATTGAGGACACTCTCAGAGACTTCTGGGACAACATTAAATGCACCAACATTCGAATTATAGGGGTCCCAGAAGAAGAAGAGAAAAAAAAGGACTAAGAAAATATTTGAAGAGATTACAGTTGAAAACTTCCCTACTATGGAAAAGGAAATAGTCAACCAAGTCCAAGAAATGCACAGAGTCCCATACAGGATAAATCCAAAGAGAAACATGCCAAGACACATATTAATCAAACTATCAAAAATTAAATACAAAGAAAAAATATTAAAAGCAGCAAAGGAAAACAACAAATGACATACAAGAGAATCCCCATAAGGTTAAGAGCTGATCTTTCAGCAGAAACTCTGCAAGCCAGAAGGGAGTGGCAGGACATATTTAAAGTGATGAAAGGGAAAAAGCTACAACCAAGATTACTCTACCCAGCAAGGATCTCATTCAGATTCGACAGAGAAATTAAAACCTTTACAGACAAGCAAAACCTAAGAGAATTCAGCACCAATAAACCAGCTTTACAAAAAATGCTAAAGTAATTTCTCTAGGCAGGAAACATAAAAGAAGGAAAAGACCTACAATAACACACCTAGACCAATTAAGAAAATGGTAATAGGAACATATATATATCGATAACTACCTTAAATGTGAATGGATTAAATGCTCCAACCCAAAGATATAGACTGGCTGAATAGATACCAAAACAAGACCCTATATATGATGTCTACAAGAGACCCACTACAGACCTTGGGACACACGCAGACTGAAAGTGAGGGGATGAAAAAAGATATTCCATGCAAGTGGAAATCAAAAGATCTGGAGTAGCAATTCTCACATCAGACAAAATAGACCTTAAATAAAGGCTATTACTAGAGACAAAGAAGGACACTACATAATGATCAAGGGATCAATCCAAGAAGAATACATAACAATTGTAAATATTTATGCACCCAACATAGGAGCACCTCAATACATAAGGCAAATGCTAACAGCCTTAAGAAAGGGAAATCAACAGTAATACAATAAGAGTAGGGAACTTTAACACCCCACTTTCACCAATGGACAGATCAAACAAAATGAAAATAAATAAGGAAACACAAGTTTTAAATGATACATTAAACAAGATGGACTTAAATGATATTTATAGGACATTCCATCCAAAAACAACAGAATACACTTTCTTCTCAAGTGCTAATGGAACATTCTCCAGGATAGATCATATCTTGGGTCACAAATCAAGCCTTGGTAAATCTGAGAAAATTGGAATCATATCAAGTATCTTTTCTGACCACAATTCTATGAGACTAAATATCAATTACAGGAAAAAATCTGTAAAAAATACAAACACATGGAGGATAAACAACACACTACTAAATAACCAAGAGACCACTGAAGAAATCAAAGAGGAAATCAAAAAATACCTAGAAACAAATGACAATGAAAACATGACGACCCAAAACCTATGGGATGCAGCAAAAGCATTTCTAAGAGGGAAGTTTACAGCAATACAGTCCTACCTCAAGAAACAAGAAACATCTCAAATAAACAACCTAAACTTACACCTAAAGCAATTAGAGAAAGAAGAACAAAAAAACCCCAAAGTTAGCAGAAGGAAAGAAATCATATAGATCAGATCAGAAATAAATGAAAAAGAAATGAAGGAAATGATACCAAAGATCAATAAAACTAAAAGCTGGTTCTTTGAGAAGATGAATAAAATTGATAAACCATTAGGCAGACTCATCAAGAAAAAAAGGGAGAAGACTCAAATCAATAGAATTAGAAATGAAAAAGGAGAAGTAACCACTGACACTGCAGAAATACAAAGGATCATGAGAGATAACTTCAAGCAACTATATGCCAATAAAGTGGACAATGTGGAAGAAATGGACAAATTCTTAGAAAACACAACCTTCCGAGACTGAACCAGGAAGAAATAGAAAATATGAACGTACCAATCAGAAGCACTGAAATTGAAACTGTGATTAAAAATCTTACAACAAACAAAAGCCCAGGACCAGATGGCTTCACAGGCGAATTCTATCAAACATTTAGAGAAGAGCTAAAACCTATCCTTCTCAAACTCTTCCAAAATATAGCAGAGGGAGGAACACTCCCAAACTCATTCTATGAGGCCACCATCACCCGGATAACAAAACCAGACAAAGATGTCACAAAAAAAGGAAACTACAGACCAATATCACTGATGAACATAGATGCAAAATTCCTCGACAAAATACTAGCAAGCAGAATCCAACAGCACATTAAAAGGACCATACACCATGATCAAGTGCAATTTATCCCACGAATGCAAGGATTCTTCAATATACACAAATCAATCAATGTGATAAACCATGTTAACAAATTGAATGAGAACAACCATATGATCATCTCTATAGATGCAGAAAAAGCTTTTGTCAAAATTCAGTACCCATTTATGATAAAAATCCTCCAGAAAGTAGGCATAGAGGGAACTTTCCTCAACATGATAAAGGCCATATATGACAAACCCACAGCCAACATCGTTCTCTATGGTGAAAAACTGAAACGATTTCCACTAAGATCAGGAACAAGGCAAGGTTGCTCACTCTCACCACTATTATTCAACATAGTTTTGGAAGTTTTAGCCACAGCAATCAGAGAAAAAAAAGAAATATAAGGAATCCAAATTGGAACAAATAAGTAAAACTGTCACTGTTTGCAGTTGACATGATACTATACATAGAGAATCCTAAAGATGCTACCAGAAAACTACTAGAGCTAATCAATGATTTTGGTAAAGTAGCAGGATACAAAATGAATGCACAGAAATCTCTTGCATTCCTATACACCAGTGATGAAAAATCTGAAAGAGAAATTAAGGAAACACTCCCATTTACCACTGCAACAAAAAGAATGAAATACCTAGGAATAAACCTACCTAAGGAGACAAAAGACCTGTATGCAGAAAACTGTAAGACAATGATGAAAGAAATTAAAGATAATACCAACAGATGGAGAGATATACCACGTTCTTGGATTGGAAGAATCAACATTGTGAAAACGACTATACTACCCAAAGCAATCTACAGATTCAATGCAATCCCTATCAAATTACCAGCAGCATTTTTCTCAGAAGTAGAACAAAAAATTTCACAATCTGTATGGAAACACAAAAGACCCTAAATAGCCAAAGCAATTTTGAGAAAGAAAAATGGAGCTGGAGGAATCAGGCTCCTTGACTACAGAGTATACCACAGAGCTACAGTAACCAAGACAGTATGATTCTGGCACAACAGCAGAAATATAGATCAATGGAACAGGATAGAAGGCCCAGAGATAAACCCACGCACACATGGTCACCTTATCTTTGATAAAAGAGGCAAGAATATACAATAAGAGAAGACAGCCTCTTCAATAAGTGGTGCTGGGAAAACTGGACAGCTACATGTAAAGGAATGAAATTAGAACACTTCCTAACACCATACACAAAAATAAACTCAAAATGGATTAAAGACCTAAATGTAAGGCCAGACACTATAAAATTCTTAGAGGAAAACATAGGCAGAACATTCTATGACATAAATCATAGCAAGATCCTTTTTGACCCACCCCCTAGAGAAATGGAAATAAAAACAAAAATGAACAAATGGGACCTAATGAAACTTAAAACCTTTTGCACAGCAGTGTTAGCCATAAACAAGGCGAAAAGACAACCCTCAGAATGGCAGAAAATATTTGCAAATGAAGCAACTGACAAAGGATTAATCTCCAAAATATACAAGCAGCTCATGCAGCTCAATATCAAAAAAACAAACAACCCAATCCAAAATGGGCAGAAGACCTAAATAGACATTTTTCCAAAGAAGATGTACAGATTGCCAGCAAACACATGAAAGGATGATCAACTAATCATTCACTAATCATGTGAACTACTCAGTCAACTAATCATGATCACTAATCATTCGAGAAATGCAAATGAAAACTATAATGAGGTATCACCTCACACCAGTCAGAATGGCCATCATCAAAAAATCTACAAACAATAAAACTGGAGAGGGTGTGAAGAAAAGGGAACCCTCTTGCACTGTTTGTGGGAATTTAAATTGATACAGCCACTATGGAGAACAGTATGGAGGTTCCTTAAAAAACTAAAAATACAACTACCATATGACCCAGTAATCCCACTACTGGGCATATACACTGAGAAAACCATAATTCAAAAAGAGTCATGTACCACAATGTTCATTGCAGCTCTATTTACAATAGTCAGGACATGGAATTAACCTAAGTGTCCATTGACAGATGAATGGATAAAGATGTGGCACATATATACAATGGAATATTACTCAGCCATAAAGAGAAATGAAACTGAGTTATTTGTAATGAGGTGATGGACTTAGAGACTGTCATGCAGAGTGAAGTAAGTCAGGAAGAGAAACACAAATACCGTATGCTAACACACATATATGGAATCTAAAAAAATAATAATAATAATAGTTGGTTCTGAAGAACCTAGGGACAGGACAGGAATAAAAACGCAGGTGTAGAGAATGTACTTGAGAACACGGGGAGGGGGAAGGGTAAGTTGGGACGAAGTGAGAGAGTGGTGTGGACATATATAGACTACCAAATGTAAAATAGATAGCTAGTGGGAAGCAGCCACATAGCACAGGGAGATCAGCTAGGTGCTATCTGTCCCCCTAGAGGTGTGGGATAGGGAGGGTGGGAGGGAGACGCAAGAGGGAGGAGATACGGGGATATATGAATATGTATAGCTGATTCACTTTGTTATATAGCAGAAACTAACACACCATTTTAAAGCAATTATACTCCAATAATGATGTTAAAATAAATAAATAAATAAATATAGACAGAGGAAGTGAAGGAGCCAACCATGTGTCTTTCTGGGAGAAAAGTGTGTCAGACCATGAAAAGGACTCTCACAAGTGCTCTGAGGGTGCTCCCGGCATGCTTCAAGCCTTGGACCCAACTTGAGGAGACCAGTGTACTTGAGACAATGGGAGGTGTGACCACAGATGACATCAGAGCTATGGTAGGGTACCCGGGCAGCATACATTTTATTCTGAAAGAGTTGAGAAGCCATACAGGGTTTGGAGCCATAGGGTGACACCACTGCCTCAGTTTTTTAAAGGATCATGATTTCTGCAAAGGAGAAAGTTGGCAAGGGTGGAAACAGGAGACATGTTAGAAGACTGTTTTTGAGGCCAGGTTAGGGATTACAGTGGCTTTAACTTGTCTAGAAGAAGTGGAGATTGTGAGAGTGTTTGGATTCTGCATCTACTTTAATGGTAATGTTGAAAGGATTTGCTAATGGATTGGGTAAGCAGTGTGAGAGAAAGAAAGCAGTAAGAAATGACTTCAAGGTCAAAATAACCTAAGTACTTTCTCCCCTCCTCCAAGCAAGTTGGCTTTAATGTTGAGAATTCTTTATCCTGACATGTTGAGAATTACTGACACATTGGCTGTTGTATTTTTCAAAGGCAATTAATATCAGAGAGACAATTCAGTAGTCTATTGATTAATAGAAGCATGTGATGACTTTTTTTTTTTTTTACCATTTCTGCATTTGTGTTAAATTTTTAATACCAGTCAACCTGATTTTAAAAAACACAAGTGACCTTTGGAAATATTCCTTTATTATTAAATGGTAACACTTCTTGCGCTCAGGAAATGCTTGATCAACATGAACCCTGAGAACTTGAAAATCTAGAACAAGATTTTTTTCCTTTAAATGAATCTAATAAGAGAGAAAAAGGAAACATTTCCTTCAAGTAAAATAGTTTATTCATATAAAAGATAGCAGTAAACTGGACATCAGACTAACTTACAAAAATTGCATAGATTATGACATTTGTATTTAAGCATTTCATGCATAGTGTTCACAAATATTGTATTTATTGAATGTCTACTATGTGATTAGCAGTGCCTCTCCAGTGGAGAGGAAAAAGAGAAGTAGTATGTAGATATAGAGAATAAAAGATGTAGGAACATTTTAATAATGTAATATAATAAAGATATAAAATTTTATAACTATCAATCAAGAAATATAATTTTAAAATTAGCTAAATGCTAAGAACAGCACATAACCTATTGAAAGCAGGGCTCTTTTTTCTCCCTCTGCCATTTCCTCAGCATTTAGAAGAGTACCTGATACTCTAAATCTTTCAATGATTATTTGTATAATTAATAAATGATGACATAAGAGCATAAAACGTGAGTTTTTTAATGTAGTCTTGGATGGCTTTCTTGAATCACTGGACGGGACCAAATTAAAAAATTCTACCCAGAGCCTTGCCTTTATAGAAAATGCCTTCAGACTTAGGCAATCAAATAATAATACAATATTGAGCATATTTTATTTGGAAGATGTACAGGGAATGATAAAAATGAAGAGGAGGAGGAGGAGGATATGATCTGTGACCTTAAGGAACTGTAATCTAGATGAGGAAGGCCCCAAGAGCAGGATAACTTGGTGTGTGGTATTCAAGTTTCTTTGAACCAACTCTCCAACCACAGCATTTATTTAACTGTGACCTTATTTATTGCTTATGAAACTTCCTCTTTCACATGACTGAGCACTCCATGGAGTGATTAAACAGAACTTCTCATTGAAAAATTGATATTAAATGACCCTTGAAAAAGGAGTAAAAGTTCTTAACAGGGGGAAGTGAAAAATGAATGCCAGGGAAAACATAAACAGGTACATAGAAATAGCAATGTGAAGATATTCCTGGAAAAAAGTGGGCAATATATTCTAAGGGAAGTCAGATATCACCTGGAACATATGAGAAATAAGAATAGAAATGATCATTCAGGCTAGACTTCAGAGAACTGTCAGTGTCTAACAAAGCCTTGAATCATAAGCAGGGGTCCCAAGCTGAAGGGTTTTAAAAGGTGAGAGATGTGATCAAGGTTGTATTTCTGAGAGTCTGATTTTTGGATAGTTTTGATTGATTATAAAGGCAGGTTCTCAAATGCTAGCCCTGCAGGAGCCTAGAGCTCAGATCCAGTAGCCAGTTCATAAAGACCTGACGGGGCATAGAGGGGGGAATAAAAGAGAAATTACGATGGCTCAATGAGGAGGAAAAAACCCCACAAATGTTAAAGATAACATCAAGGTTTAAGAATGTCAGTTGGAAATACTGAATAAATATATGAATAAAAATACCAAATGAATATAAATAAAAATAAGAAAATGAGGACTTCTCTGTGTGTTTGTGTCATGTCTCCATGATTAGAGGAAAGCTGAAAATATAAATAACTTCAAGAACATTTAAGAGAAGTGTTTCCATATGGTTGGATATGTTAATGACAGATCTTCCCAACAACCAAGTGGTACAATGGGACAGTAGTCAAGCAGTCTCAGATGGTAAATAACTTAGTTTGAGAGTAGGTGGTATTGGCCAAGAACCAAAATGTCGAAAGCCGGAGAAATGGAATAGGCACATAAATCCAGGTAGGGAGGAACATATCAAGGACTGACCCCAATTAGCTCCATGACATCCAAGGATATAATAGCTCTAACTTGGAGGAAGGTGAATATGTGAAGGAATTAGAAGGTGTGCAACTTTAACTGAAAAAAAGGGGTTGAGGGGTACAAAAGTAGAAGCTAGAATGGCAAAAAAAACAAAACAAAACCCTGACTTTTAGGCTCTTCATGAAGTCCCTTTGTTTTAGAATTACACCAAGAATGCAAAGTAATAAAATAGACACTGTTTGATATCTTTGACTGACTGCTTGTGTTAAATAGCTTAGAGGAATCCATCACAAGTTGTATGGCTTCATAACAAGTTTGTTGCTATACTACTTTCAATCTTGACTTCCGAAAAATATACCCAACATTTTCCACTTTCTCGTAAAGTTTGGTTAGTTAGTTGTCCATTTATATAAAAACAGCAGTTAGGATCCTCTACTATCAAAAAAGAATATGAACCTCACCAAATCTTTGTCTGATTCCTAAAAATGGGCAGTTTATATCTAGAAGAACCTACTCAAGCCTTTATCAGAGGTTACTGTGTGTTGTATCTTCCCTAGCAAAATCATAGTACTAAAATTTCTAAATATAATGACAATATTCTGAGGGACATATGATGGGGGAAGAGTAATATGACGGAAGTTTGATGAGTCAGGCTGGGGCCAGATCATACAAAGCCTTAAAGAACAAAGTATTTGGGGTGTAATTCTAAAGGTAATTGTAAACCAATTTTAGATTTCTAAAGTGTTTGAGGAATAAAATGATTAGTGTTTCAAATTTATTCTTGTTGCTAAAAACTGTCTTGGTCTAACAAAAGAATATTGTCTTCTAAGCCAAGTAAAACTTACTATGTATTTCCTTTAAAGTGATTAACTGTCTTCCAACATGGTTTCACATGACTCTTATTCTTGTTTTAGATTCAAAGTATATTAATTACAAGGATATTCACTTGTACATCACAGTTGCTTAATAAATGCTTGAATGACTCAAGGAGTGATTGAATGAAGTGAGGACGAACACAATTTTCTTATGAATTTTGATGATCAAAGTTGAAGATTATAATTAATGATAGTTTTAACTTGATAATCTCAAAAATTTTGTGAGAATTAGAACAATGCCATCATAAATTATTATTTCACATGTGCTTTCAAAAAATGTATTTAATTTGATTCCTAAAACAGCTTTGCCGGGAAGGAAGAGTAAATCTCATTGCCCCTAATTTGTAGGTGAGGTAATTAATGCTCCTTAGAAAAGTTTCTTGACAGTGTCAGGAGCTGAAATTTGGACAGGCCTAACCATTTAGAGCATTTCTTCACTTCCAATTTTGCTGTTATCTACTGAACCATGATTATCCCACGCAATGGAAACACTGAGCTGGGCAATGCTCTTAAATTTGACTTATTCTGAAAGGCATTTACTTAGCTTGCAAATCCCTGAATACAAAGGAGAAGTTGAATAACAGCCTGGAAGATTGGGAATTGCCTGACAGTTCTGAGGTTGACAGTGATTTGGTTGGCTTTCAGCAGACATTTTTCTTTGTGTTACTTCACTGAACAAGACAATATATGATAATGCTGTTTTACTGACCTCAACCTGTTTCCTGCCATGGGCTTAAAATTAGCCAGGATTTTTGTCAAAACAGTGCAAATCTCTATGGTATAAGAGCTGAAAAGGAATATCCTTTAAGAAATATATTGATAAGTTGGGGAAAGTTGGTTAAGAAAACTCCCATGTTTTCAATTTCACTACTTAAATAGAAAAAAGGAAGTGTTTGGGGATATCTTTTGTTCTAATGTGAATAAAGAAATCAATTTTACATTTAAATTTTAATGGCTAAATGGTTATACCAGTCTAAATCCTGTTCAACATATTATTTTTATGCCAAAATTTATTATAAGTATCATGTAGTGAAATCTCAGTACTAGTGTTCTAAAATTTAGCTTTCAATCACTGGATTTTCTTGGAATTAGAAGATGGCTTGTAGTTCTTCATTTGTAATTATAAGGCAGTACAGAGGCAACGGTCTATGTTGGTAAGGGAGGTATCAAATTCCATTTTCATTCTAAAGATTATTACTATGGTAATCTCTCTTTCTCTCTGTCTCTATCTCCCTGGTTCCCTGTCTCTCTCTTTTTTTCTTGTATCTCCCTCTCAAATTCATTATCCCTGTTAATATTGAGGTACCTATAGATAAATATTCCTTCTAGGAGCACATCTGTCAATATAACGTATTTGTTGTATAAAGAAACATTTTCAAAGGGTTACATAATAGTATTATAACGTATAACTTTGGACTAATTATATAGAACACTTTTCTACATTTAAAATTGGAGCCATTTTCAAAATTAGACTTCAAACATTCAGATTTTGCAAATTCAAAGAAACAGTACTCATCCATTGAAAAGGAAACATTTTTTTAATTTAAGATTTTTGCTATGAGTTTGTCTGTTGAAATATCATGTGTATTTAGCCTGATGATCTAATTACCCTTGTAATGAGAAGTGAAAACATTTAAACCCGATAGATATGTGCACAGTTTAAAACAACTACTTCAAGTTTGTATTTCTCTGTGTATGTTCCCTTGTTTGTGGGTGGAAGGCACAGCACCTCCTGTTTTCGTTGTCACAGGATATTTTTTCTAGTTTCTTGTTGCAGTAAATTGATGTCTTACAAGCATTGAATTTAGTATTGAGATCCTGATGATATTAATGTTAATAATCATGTTCTAATGTTAGTCACTCACCACCTCCATATTTTGAACACTCTTATTGTTTATTGAGACATATTTTGGTTCACTATTAAAATATATGCATCCTATGTATGTTATGGAACTTTTAGGGTGCAGATTAATTCAACAGTGGATAACATTGTCAAAAGACTTTCATTCTTTTTGTTAGTGTTTAAAATTTCTACAAAATAAAACAATCATTTAAGATTTTTAAATATATTGAAAATAGCAGAGGTCTATGCAGAGTCATGAGAATTTACCTTGATTTTACGTGGAGTTTATGGGGAAAAGAATCAGAATTAAGCTAATTTGGACCTACCTACCTCAAAACATTTCAACTCTCAATTCAGTTAGAAAGATATAATTAATGTTTCATTGTTCTTGCTTGTTAATTTAAGTGATTATAGACCTTTCATTGAGATTAAGTTCAAATGAGATCAAATTTCAAACTGAAACTTCTTTAGAAAAATCCTGCTTAACTGAATCTTAAACCTTGTAGTTGGTATTTCCCAGGTTTCCAAAACCAGGATTATTCCCAGGTTATCATCAGTAAATATGAGAACCGCGCATAATATGCAATAATACAGAAAGAGAAGCTTTAATATCATTTATAGATCCCTTATTTTTCTATAATTATTTTAAAAGATATTTTTTTAACCCATTTCGCCCCTTTGAAGATAAATACATGCACTCACTTTGAAGGGGGATATATAGATATAGATACTATGTATATATTATAATTCAAACTTTAACTATATGTATTAGCTTATTAAACAAATTAATATGATATTTAAATATGAAAATACAAAAACAGAAAGCTTGTACAAGGCATGTCCTTAAATGATGTCATTCTTCTTTGTGATTTTATCAAATCATCAATTGAATACCTAAAATGTTAGACTTTTACAAAAATAATTGTCATATAGAGCTTCTGTGTGATATGTAATGTTACATTAAATTTATCGTATATTTTATTTATATAATAAGTCTATCATAATCGATATTCTGTAAGCCATGTTCCTAAAATACAGTGTCCAGTTAAGTCACTCTACTAGACCTAGTAGGTGATTACTAAGTAAAAATAGTTTGAGTATTGCTTGCAAGTAGCAAAACCCCTCCTTTTGCTACCTTTGCACGTACTATATACTCTCTCATCTATTAATATTTAGTTTATTACTATAATGGTTTCCATTCATGCTTTCCCACTTAAAATACAAGACAGGTAATCTTTATTTTGAATGTACTTATCAGGATTTCTTCATCTAATGTTACTCATGGACAAAAGCTCCAAGGATGCTGTTGACATGATATAAAATGTGAAGGGCGGACAGCGGTGGTGAAATTTTTCACACAGAGGAAGAGGCTACAGGAGGCAACAGGATGGGGAGGAGGAAAGAAGGTTACCTACACCCCACTTTGCAGACCACAGGCCTCTTTGATAAAATGTAATCTCCTTAGTCTGACATCAACAGCGCTTTACAATAATCTCTGATCTAACCTTTCAGCCACAGGTCTTGTCAGCTTTCTCTCTGCACCCAGCTTACATTTAATTCCACCTGAAAAAACATTATTGAAATTTCCAGGCCTTTGAATACATCTTTGACATTTCCAAAGGCCCTCCCCTCAGGATGCTATATTCTTTCCCCCTCCAGCTAGTGAATTTTCATTCATTCTTTAAGGTCCAATTCAAAGGCTGACTGTGACACTTGTTGTATCCCCCCAAGCATAATCACTTGCTCCTCCCTCAGACCTCTCTCAGTATAATTTATGGAATACTGTAAAGCACTTAATCCCACTGAATTGTAGCTACTGTCTTGCTGTCTTACCAACCAAAACAAGGGCAATTTGGGGAGCATGAAATTTAAATTGAATAACATCCACAAGACAAAAACCCTGGGCATTTTACAGTCTTACTTTTAACCAATCAAAGACAGAGAGAAAGAGTATAATTGTTAACAAACAAACAAAAAAAAAACCCAAACAGCAACAACAAAAAAACCCAATTATATAAAATTTGATAAGACTTTCTTCTAATATTAATTTTTTAATGATTTTTTTGTTTGTTTTAGAACATTTTGATGAAAAGAGGATTACATACAAATTGCACTCCTATGACTTCCCCTTTTGATACTGTAGCTGAATGTTCTCTGGCCAGCTAAAGTATTTAAGATTGCAGGAAAAATTTCAAAAAAGGAGTCTGAAATTTAGCTTCATGATTTAGCTTCACAAACAGCTATTTGGATTGGAATGCTACATTAAATGCATTATAATTTTGTATTGAGTTGCAGGGGGGAAAATGAAAAGGTTTGGAGACCATATGTTGAAATTCTTTTGATATGTTAAGAAATGTGCCAGTTTTGTTTCCTATTCCTTCTTAAATATTTTTAGAGGTTGCCCTGTACACTAGTTGACAAAAGCCTGCAATGTTGATGTTTAAGGGCTGTTGATTGCTGGCAGCAAAATATTACAACTATACTGGCACTCGAGAGAGCATTTCCACATTTTCTTCCAGGATTATCACCTTTGTTCTAAATAGCTCCCTCATAGTGTGAACAGAGGTCATATGTTTCAGATTTTCTGCCTTGGCACCCAGGAAATTAGTATGATTGAGTAAACATATTAAGCTTCCCCTGCCTTTCCAGCCTGAACAGGTGTTAAGTACAAGCTGATCCACCTCCATTCAACCCGAGAGACTGCATCCACAGACTGTTTCATTTTCTTTTCAGTTTGTATAGAAGCATAGATTCTTGCTGGCATGTATAAATGTGCCATTTAAGGCAATCAAAAATGGCTCCACATCTCACTTGATTTCCACAATTGTTGCTGTAACGATGGACTACTGAGGAGAGAAACTTAAATTCTCTGGCAGTTCTTCCCACGTTGAAGCAACATGTTAGTGGAGAGCCAATATTCAGTAATTACAGCACAATCCCTCACAATTTCACAATTCACTAACAGTATGCCTTTTCACAATGTAAAGCTGATTTTCCTTTAACCAAATAAAACACGAAAAGAGAGCTGGAAGCAATGGGCAATCTAGATCATTAGATGATTGATGTGAAATTAGAGAACATTTAGACTGGAATAGATGGCAAACATCAGGGAGCTCAGAAGACTTGTAAGCTCTATATTTTGAGGAAATATTTTGTTAATGCTCTTGCAGATCTTAGTAACAACCTACCAATTTAAAAAAAGGCTCAAAATAATTTACCTACTAGTTATTTCAAGTTACTATTTCCAATTATTTTACATCACACAGCCTTTTCCAGAAAGTTCTCAACTTTTTCACCAGAACAGAATTTTCAGTTCTAATTCCATGCCTCTTTTCATACTAGTTCTCTTACCTTTTAGACAAATAATTGAAACCAGATAATCACAAATCTAGAATTTTGTATTTATGTTTAATATTTTAATGTTGTAAGAATTGTCTAATCAAATGAGTTGTAGTATTTGAAAGATAGGCTCCATGAATAAGTGAAAATATATAGAAGTGATGTACTAAGTCTATACCATTGTAAGCTATAATATCTTCTATTCCCAAATACTATTTTCTTTTAATAGTAATGCAAGTTAGCATTTATTGAGCACTAAAATATGCATAAACACTATACTAAACTCTTTAATTATCACAACAGTTAATAGTGTAAATTCTGTAACCTACATCTTCTCTGGAGTAAAAGTAGTCATAACATAGGAATTTTACATTCTATGATCTTTAATGGCAAGAGAAAGTTAAAGAAAAAGGTAAGGAGATACAGATAGAGACAGACAGACAGACTGATATCGAAATGAAAGTGAGAATAATGCTATCTGATATATTGTGTAATAAAGCTTTTCATAGCCCATGATACCCTGGCAGCACAGACAAATACATAAGGGACTGGTAGACAAGAAGAGACTTTCTACTTAAGTGGCACTGAAACACTGACTGAGTTTTTAAAGATGATATAAATTTGTTAACCCAAAAAAGGGAAATCTAACCTGAGGAACAGAAATAACAAATAAAAGTTCAGAAGGTTGCGAAACAAAATGATATATTCCATATCAAGGAATATGCAAAAAAGAACAAGAAAAAATTTTATAAAATATTTCTGTTGTGAGGATGCTGATTGATGAACCAACAATATGAGAGTATCAACAAATATTGAACACATTCAACTATATATTATATATATACATATATATATCAAGATACTGAAAACCTAGAGACCCTGAGAAATTAATTTTCATTGTGTGTAACCTATTACCACATCATGTGATGAAATCTCTCAATAATAGCGAATAGAGATGATACCTGTAATGATAATGATAATAGGAAGAAACATAGAGCTGGGGATTAAAGATCAGGAGACCAGAAAGTACTGGCTCTTCTACCAAATAAGTAAGCCATGCAGCACTTCTTTTAATTATTCATTCATATGTAGTATTCTAAAAATTCATATTATTTTTATTATTTCAAACTATTGAATAGAAGTACTATTTACAGGGGTTAGACTAGTATAGTAAAATACTGGCTCTAGTCTATGATTGATGAGGCGGGCATTGCAGATTCAAGAGTATGGCAGATCAAAGGGAGAGGATTGTGAGTGGTTAGAAAGAAAAACAAGAATACTCCCATAGTGTGAAGTCAAGGCTAGTAAGTGAATACTTTTTCCTGGATGATGGATGTAGGAGGGTTACTAATGCTTGCAAATGTAATCAGTACATCCCTATTTGTCCTAGCCTTCTTGCAGTAGGCAGGGCCATATGCAAACTATATGGTAGTCAGAGGGCTGTGAGCAGAATACATGTGTATCTCTTTGGGCCAGTGCAAAACCCTTCAACACTCACTTCCTCTGCTAGACCACGAGTCTTTGTATTGAGGTGGTAGAGCATAGAGCAGAAGGAACCTCATCACTGAAGTATTGCATGGCAGCCAGATATCCTGGAGAATATGGACCCTGATTTCGTGAAAGCAAGAAACAAGTGTGTGATGTTTTAGCCACTGCAATGTCGGAGTCAACTGTTAGAACTACAAAGCCTGTATCATCCTGATTAATACAGTTTTTCAAAGTAGGAGAAATTGGCAAATGAACTAGTCCCTGCATCATAGTAAATCACCGTGAAGCAGAACATTATAACATTCCATCCTGTATATTAGTGAGAATTTGTTATATTTACCAATGTTAAGAGCCACAGTAGTGTATTTACATGGATTCAACTGGATTAACCAGTACATATTCATTTTCTTTAGATTTATTTAATTTAAGTAACAGGCCTACCAATGTCATTAAATAAATGGACAAAATGAGCAATGGAACATTTTGTGCTTCTTATTGCAAAATGAGCACATATTATTTCACTAATGAAAGCTAAGAGTGCAATACAATGTTAAGACTGAAGTGGTTCTTTCCTACCATTTAAAGGACAAGTTTTAGACAAGACAAGTTCTGTAAACAAAACACTATTGCCATGGCAACATGTACTTCAGCTTTTAACCTTTCATCACACAGAAAGGATTTTAAAACATTTTTATATTTTCATAGTTTGTGATAACAGTGCTGACCTCTGAAGCTGGCATTTTCTGGAAGCTAGTAATTGGCAAAACCTCAGGCTCTCAAGATTTTGGCCAATCTACTAGGAGAGCTTTACCCATGTTTCTCATTACTTATAAAAATCCAATTCATTTTCTGAGCTCAGAAATGTAAAGACAAAATCAGTTCAACCATGTATTTTTTGAATAATGCATATCTTAACAACAAATAGTTTACTTAACTGTTAGATATACCTCTCTCTGAGTCACACATTTTTATATGGGCATATGTCGTGGGTTTGTGTGGATGTGTGCACACACGTGTATATGATTGTGTATGTGTGTAATAAGGCACTTATTTTTTTATATAAAATTTCTGATAAATAAGAAAGCCAATGATAAGGTATAAATAATATATATGAGATTATATTATTTATCTATTAAAATAAAAATAATACCACAAACTTTTTACCTTAAACCAGGAAAATTTATTATTTCACAGTTTCTGTGGGTCAGGAGCCTGGGTAGGATTTAGTTGATTTAGTTGAGCTATCTGCTTCATGGCCTTATAAAGCTGCAATCAAGTTGTCAGCCAGGACTGTGGTCTCAGCTGAGGCTCAGCTGGGGAGGTATCCTTGCCCAAACTCATGTGGTTCTTAACAGTATTCAGTAAGTACCAGGAAGGCTACTGGGCCCAGGGTCTCAGTTTCTGGCTGCCTGAGGGCCGGTGGTCACTCTCAGTTCTTTGCTGTGTGACCTTTTCCATATGGCCGCTCACAACTGACGGCTTGTGCCTTCAAAGCCATAAGACAAAGAGTCTCTTAGCAAGATGGGTTCCACTCTCATGTAACATAATCATGTACACATAATCACATGGTCCCACATTTGCCACTTAAGGGCACACTTAAGAGAGAGTACAAAGTTGTTATCTTAAGAAGGTAAGGGCTATGAAAGCTGCACTAGAGTCTTATACCACAGAGATTTTTCACCTGAGTCCTCATAGTTAGAAGTTATACAAAGACAATTTTGTGTATTTCAAAATTCTTCTTTTGCTTATTGAACAACATAAATATAATTAACTGGCATGAGGTAATTAAATTTTTTGCAAAATTGTGTCATAAATAATTACTACTTGCTCTATTTCTCAAATCAGGCATTTATAAAAATTTCAGCATATATTCCAAAATAACTCCATATTATTATTTTTTACTTTAGGCTATTGTCAGTATTGCATAGGGAAAGGAATATAGATACCAATGACTAAAAAAAACCTAGGTTCAGGCTTGACAGACCATTTGACAGCTAATAAAGCCTTTTGTAAAGATTTAATATACCCTGTTATCAGTTTTACTATAAAATGTATATAATTGTACCTGCTTGATGTGTTTATTCTGGATATTAAATAATATGAAGTTTGAAAAGGAAAAGGGCCTAGTATATAGTAGTATCTGCTTAAATAACTGATATAATTATCAGTAGTTGTGGCTCGCGGGCTTCAGTAGTTATTGGCTCGCGGGCTCTAGAGCGCAGGCTCAGTAGTTGTGGCAAAGGGTCTTAGCTGCTCCGCGGCATGTGGGATCATCCTGGACCAGGGATCAAACCCTCGTCCCCTGCACTGGCAGGCGGATTCTTAACCACTGCGCCACCAGTGAAGCCCCCATGTCCCAGTTTTTTAGAAGTCAATTTCTGTTAAGGAAAAATGCAAAGCAATAATATCAGAATTATATTTCTACATACTATGATCAGAAATATCACAGCATGGGAAAGGAGGGAAGATTCTGCCACAGCTGTAAAATTATATGCAGCACATCTCACTTATTTGACTTCCTCATGAACCTCAAGTAAGAAGTTACAGAAAATATTAATTAAAATACAAGTAAAATGTTTTGCTTGTGAAAAACGAAATGTCATATTTTGACATCATACTAGTTCTGGGTAGGATCCTTCATTGTGTGGAATAGATGTGAGATTCTGCTTCAAAATGTGGACTCTGCTTCACTTAGAAACTACACCTGGATCCCTTTGTTTAAGTCATTACTAGATACACAGCTTGGAAGTCTAGCTTATCTGGATTATAGTTTACTGGCAGCTCTGCAAACTATATGGTGGTTCTAAAAATAAGGGCAGTGTCATTTTTAAAATTCTTATATCTCCTTTTTTGGGAGATGCACTGTGATTACCCCCTATAAAACTACTACATTACTTCTTCTGTGCTTCACTTCACTAGGGATGGCAGACTGCATGCTTCTCATGGTCCATCCTCACTAAGTTGGGAGTGGTCATTGAGGATGACTTTTATACTGAATTGGAGCTCGAAAGGGGAGCATACCCTTCCTCATAAGCTCACTCTCCTTGCCACAGGGACCACTGTGGCCTATATGCTGTGGATCTAACAAACAGGCTCCAAGAGTGTAGACAACCATTTGTGTAGACCTTGGAACATCAAATTACACCTTCCTCATGCTTTCCCTTAATCTGGCACCTGCTATATGCTGTGGACTGAATTGTGTCTCCCCAAAATTCATGTGTTGAAGCCCTAACCCACAAAGTAACTGTGTTTGGAGATAAGATCTTTTGCAGATAATTAAAGTTAAATTAGGTCACACGGGTGTGGCCCTGATCTGACAGGATTACTGTCCTTGTAAGAAGAAACACCAGAAAGCTCTTTCTCCAGGTGCACACAGAGAGGTCATGTGAGCTCACAGTGAGATGGAGACTGCCTACAAACCACGAGAAGAGGCCTCAGAAAGAACCCTACTTTGCCAGAACCTTGATTTTGGACATTCCAGCCTCCAGAGCTATGAGAAGTAAACTTCTTTTTTTTAAGTTACCCCATCTATGGTAGGCTGAAATGACTAAAACAATATGCCATGTTTTATAATAGAAATTCCAAATTATATGCTCTTTGCTTGAAATTCAGGTTTTTCTTTTGATAATTAAGGATCCTCTTTTTATGTGTTTACTTCTTATATATCTTATACACTTCCTCTTATTTGCCTTTCTTCACCCTCAGCCTATTACTCAAGGTGACATTATCTCTAACTGGAAGTTCAGATAAAGCCCTTAATGCAAGCTGTATGTGAAATTTTATACCACATGACAACATAAAATTGTGAATATGCGGACTATTTTACAATTCTAAGACAAATTCTCTCTGGCAGTATCATTACACGTCTATATCTTTTCTTAGGCACTACAGTGAAGTGTTATTTATTATTCTTCTATGAAAAGCTGGATTTAGAAGTTTTGGGATATTTGGTGCATTTTCTTCAAAATTTTCAAAAGATATATCTATTATTACAATGTCAGAATTTCTGACTTCCTCTATGTTTTCTTTAAAAATGTGTGTATGTGTATACATACATGTATGTATACATATACCCATGTGTCTCTATAACTTCAAAGAAAAAGCTGAGAAGAGTTTTGCCACACATTTTTGTTTCAGTTATAACAAAATGACTGAGCTCCAAAAAATAAGAACACTTTTTCCTCAAAGTATGAATGAAATGTGATTCGTCTAAAAAACACATTTCATTTGTCAACTTGCAAATAACTGAAAATAAGAAACTGAATTTTTAAAGTTTCCCTTAATATTAACAAAAAAGGGAAACTAAAACCAAAAATGTACTATTAGAACATAGGAGAAATCAGGGCTGTCTTTGTGAAAAACTAAATGCTTTGCTAAAATTTTTTAGGAAGCATTGTCAATGACATTTTTCTTCTATATAGAAAAGTTGTATGAGAGAGAAAGAGAGAATCCTAGATCTGACCAAGATTTTATAAATATATCTATATAATAAAAACTATAATAAAGAATATAAATGTATAAACAGTGTAGATTATTTTGTGTATACTTGTGTCCAATATGTAAATATCTGTCAGTAAAAAAGACAGAAGTGAATTGGAAGGAAATGCAAAATGGTGCAGTCACTTTGAAAGACAGTTTGGAAGTTTCTTACAAAACTAAACATACACTTACCATGTGATCTAGCAGTTGTGCTCCTTGATATTCACCCAAATGAGCTGAAAACTTACATCCTCACAAACCTGTACATGAATGTTTATAACAGCTTTATTTGTAATTGCTTGAAACTAGAAGCGAATAAGATGTCCTTCAACAGATGAATAGATAAACAAACTGTGATGCATCCATTAAGTGGAATGTTATTTAACAATAAAAAGAAGGGAGCTATCAAGCCACATACACACAAAAATGGAGGAAACTTAAATGTGCATTGCTAAGAGAAAGAAGTCAACCTGAAAAAGTCTACATACTATACGATTCCAACTATACGACATTCTGGAAAATGCAAAACTACAGATATAATAAAAAAAATCAATAAAGACGTTAAAAAAAAAATCAGTGGTTGCCGGGGGTGGGAGGAGGGAGAAAAAGATGAATAGGTTGGAGTACAGGGGATTTTTAGAGCAGTAAAACTATTCTGTATAATATCATAATACATGTCATTATACATTTTTCAAAGCCCATAGAATGTACAATACAAAAAGTGAACCCTGAGGTAAACTATGGGCTTTAGTTAACCATATTTCAATACTGGCTCATTAATTTTAACAAATATACCACATTCGATTGATAATAGGGGAAATAAGGGGGAGGCAAGATCTGGGAGTATATGGAAACTTTCTATACTTTCTGTTCAATTTTTCTATAAACCTAAAAATTATCAAAAACTAAAGTCTATTAATTTAAAAATAAAAAGTAACTACATCACAAATGTATTTTTTTTCATTCAATCAAGAAACACTTATTGAATACCTACTGTGTTTTAGGCCCTGTAAGAATGTGTAAGGGGAATGAAATTAACTTCCTGGACAGTCATATAAAATTTTCCAATGGAAAAAAAGAAACAAAATTACATAATTCGAAAAAATAACTGTTTGCTCAAAATTTCTTATTTCAAATCAAATAGTATGATTTCATTTTAGACCAAGCTCCATTTTTTGTCAAAGCTTAGTTTATGTTGCAAATTATTGTTCTGCTTAAATCTTTTAAAAATGGTATCTTGGAATTATATTTAATTTGAGAAGTAGGGTAAAATTTCCAAAATGTTTGAGCAATGTTTTATATAAGAGAAAGCTAAAAGGCTGACTTTGCTTAAAGAGGAAAATGTTTCAGCAGTTGTTTAGCTTAAGAAATTTTTCAACCCACATAAAGACATTTTCTAGAGAAAACTGAAAAGGGTAATTAAGTCTAACAGCCTCTAAATTAATACACAAGCCATATTTTTTTAAAACTAAGA
Organism: Balaenoptera ricei; assembly: GCF_028023285.1. NCBI lineage: Eukaryota > Metazoa > Chordata > Mammalia > Artiodactyla > Balaenopteridae > Balaenoptera > Balaenoptera ricei. Next base: position 83,181,514 of record NC_082643.1, read on the forward strand.
ATTTAGTTAAAAGTGCTCTGACTATATAAATAAAATTATTACTAGAAAGTGATTCTTTACTACCAAATATAACCTTTATTATTATTATTTTTAATGATAAGCTACATGGAATCAGTTTCCAAACCATTGAACACTTTCAAATTCCAAGGCTAATAATGGAGTGTGTGTGTGTGTGTGTGTGTGTGTGTGTTATTGATTATTGGAGCTGTGATATTAAACAACCACCTTAAAATTCTGGGGTATTGTTTATATATCTGAATTGATAGAGAGAGGAGTCAGTATGGATACTTTTGTAATATCGACCAAACCTCAAGGTAAAGGAGAACTGGAAAAAAATTGCTCAGTTTTAATACTAGTAAACAAATCTGTACCCCAATCTATTTGGATTCGAGAATGTTCTACATCAGTTATCGATTTATATATACTAATTAATAAGATGAATTTTTCTAAATTCTTTAAAGCACAGAAAATAAAGAACCTAACATAATGATATCTCTGTAGTATAGCCTTTCTGAATTTTCTCACCCAAGCCTCAGCTTATTTTCCAAGGCTACCATATTGTTCAAACACAGTGCAATTTAAAAAATCACCAAATATCTGTGTGTGTGTATGTGTGTACATCTTTCTTTTCCCATCTAGAGTGTGGGTCTCTGAACATAGAATGTGTATTACATACTCATTTATTTTGAAAGTTTCTTACAATGTTTCTAACACATAGCAGGCACTAAGATATGTTACTTGAAAAAATAATTAAAAAAATAATTGTACCAAGAGAGAATTGTGACAAGTATTGAATGACTTGAGTTATGGGCTCTGTGCAGTTACCCTGAATCTGTTGAGTATGTTATGGACTGTACTATCTTTTCCATATTATATCTCTATGAAATTGATAATATTTAAAATGATAGGTTCAAGATGAGAAACCAGAAGTATTTCAGAATAATAGAGGAATGAAAAGAAGAAACAGATTATTATTCGTTTTTCTCCTTGTGCATAATACAGGAAGGTTAGGATGAGTCCTAGTCTCATCAGAATTTACCAATAGCAGCTCTAAGGAAAGCACAGCATGCCTTACCAAGAATTACTGTGTCCTACATGTGCTCATTCCAGTGGTTACATGTGAGATTTTTTTGTAATATTTTGGTTAATTAGTTTGCTCTTCTTTCTTAGATCCAGAAACAAGAATGGTTTGAGTGCAAAATATCAGAACACAGTGGTTTGTTCTTCATGCTTCTTATGGTTGTGTTATTTTCTCTTTGACATTTGAAGATAAAGATCAAATTCAATGAGCATTATCAACATTACTAAAAAATATTAGTAAGGGTCCATCTAGATGTGGAAAAGGATGGGGTTATTTTCAGGGGGTTGGTTTAAATAGAGTGGGGCACTGATTTCATGAGCTCTTTTCATACTGTTTAGAGCAGACTCCGCTCTGCTTTTTCCCTCTTACAATTTCTGTTCTTTCATCTGTATTGCTGCCTAGACTTAATGTGAAAGTTTTTACTAGTTTAATGCCATTTTTCCTCACATTTTAAAATTTTACACAAATTTTTGTTATGGTTACTGTTGTAACGTTTGTATAAATGAATGGCAACTTTAAACAAAAGTGAGAAATATACATACACCCAAAATACTGCATATAATCCTAAAGAAGCAGATTAAACCTTTTTTTTTTCTCCCTTCACAAAGTTAAACTGCATTTCATTTGTTGGTAATTCTTGATTACTAAATCATTCTTTGGAGAGATAATATCTGTTCCATTTTACTATTTAATGTAATCATCTAGCACTACAATTTAATGCGAGTTGCTTCAATTGCTTTTTTAAGTAGATGAGAGACAAATTTTAAGTAAGAAATAAATCACTAAACTATGTCATTGCCTTAACACTATTACTAAGCACGCCTTATATAGAATGTGGCATACAATACATATTAAATTTTTCATTAGTGTTTTAAACAACTGTAAGAGTCTTATGTAGATAAAATTATTATAGTATAAGCAGTATATATTTATCAGAAGTAATTTCCAAGCAGTGAGACTGGTATCATGAAACACTGAAAATCTGAAGAACTTTTGGAGTATTCATTAATAGCTTGTGCCAAAGTTACAGTCATTCACAATGAACTTTTTTTGGTTAAGATAATGATTTATAACTGAAAATAAAGAATTTATTGTCTCTTCATAAGAATCACACAATCATAGATAAGCACACAAATCCACCTACCCACACCACAACCCCCCGTGAGCAACAGTTGTTTTTTAATTTGTCAGTGAAAGAATCAAAAGGGGAATAGATGAATACGTGAAATATTTATATACCAAGAGTTAACTTTTAATACAGCTTAGACTTTGAAGTACAAAAATTATAACAACAAGCAATATTTTTATCTGGGTTAATCCATTATCCTCTCAGGAATTAAACAAAACCATTAGATGTCTTCCCATATAAGACATACAAGCACATTTAAATAATAGCACTACCTGCTTGACAAATGCAATTAAATCTTGTTGGAATGACTTATTTTTCTCTACTAGTTGATATTAGCTATGTGAAATAATGATATCTTTGTATAAAAACATTTAGTATTCAGAATGTGCTTTAAATAGTACAAACCTTATTCAAGTTTTGGTAACAGCATTTTTCATCTTTTAACTGCTAAAAATATAGTTATATTATTCTTATTGAAAACACAGCTCATTCTATAAATGTATAATTGTCAGTGAATGACTTTTTAAGGAACCCAAATGCAATTATATTCAATTTTAAGAAAAGTTGAAATATTAAGGAAAGAGCATACAATTTGCCTACAGTGGTTTCTATTGCTATGGCAGTCAAATTGCTTAAAATGCTGGATTGAGGTCATTTTCTTAGTCATCTTCATGTTCCACTGACAAAAATCTGTGCTTTCAGCTTTTCTAGGTAGTGGCCCTGTCTCAAGGACTTTCAAGATATGTTTCTTAAACTGCACAGACTTTAAAGTTTTTAACTCGGTAAACACACTAGCCAAAAAAAAATCTGAACAATATCATTTTCTCAAACTAACCCGCGTGTCATATACAAAAAATTGGCCACACTGAAAGATGGACATGCTGATTATAAAGATCCACTGTCAAGACCAATTTTGTTTTCAAAGAAGGAGTAAAAAGAGAAAGAAGGAGTGTTGTCTACAGCTGCAGACCAAAGCAGCTGGCCAGTGTAACGCACTGCTGATGGAACTTGTCACATGTGAACTGGGAAGAAAGGAGACAGGAAAGGTTATGCCTGTGCTGCAGTGAGAAGCCCTTTACCAGTGAGCTTGATTGAAGGAGCAGCACGTGCCTTGCACATTAGTTGCAGGTCCCATCTGGCTATTATTAACACTTGTTTAGAATATTTGTCCAAGCACTTACATTTAGCCCACCTTGTCATCATTCAGTGTCCTCAAAGAGCAGAAATATAATTACCCAGCTCAGAGAAAAAAGGAAATCATTTTCAATAACTGCATGACACAAGATGGAGCTGTAGAATGCAGAATCGTGCTGCAATTCTGCAGCGAGGGAAAACTGATGAAATCTGTGGCAAAGGGAAGACCCGTAAGAAGTATAATGGATTTGTGGATATTCTCAAACAAGTCTTTTTGGCTCTGGTTTTGTTTGAAAGATGCCTTATTGATCTAAATCAATTATATAGGTAAAATATGAATTAGGAAAAAAATGTTGGTACATAGATGACATGTAATCAAATATTGTAAATGAAGTTGCCATTCAGCTAAAAAATATGAATTTTATGTTTAATAAATTCACCCTACAGTGAAGAAAACAACTTGTGTTCTCTTAAATTGGTAACACTGCGATCCATTGTTTGTGTTCCCTTTGATGCTGCTTTATGGAAAAGCCTAATCGTTTGCATATTAACTCTGCTGATTTGGAAACAGTTCTAGTTGTTTGAAAAGGGAAATAAGGGAGTTAAGATTTTGCTTCTTCTGATAAACACCAAATTATCCAATTTAATGATTAATGTTCCCAAATATCTGTTAATTTTCTTTTACTTATTTTGGCTGAATCCTAATAAAAATATGAATAGTTTAGTCATATGTATCCTTTTATGCAACTTATTTAATTGATTAGGAAATCCTTTCTTGAAGCTTTGCCCTATCAGAGGCACTAATATTATAATTCATGATACTAATAATAATATGAGCAAACAAAAATTACTTCCTTAAAAAATTCTGTGAGGAGAAATTAAATTCAAATAAAATTATAGTTTGCACTCATATCTACTTAGGATTTATCAAGTTGCTACATTTTTGTTGGAAGTAAAATATTAGTCAGCAAAATAATTGTTTAACTTAGAATTGCATATGCTGCTGTCAGCAAAAAAATCATTTAGGTTAAAAAACACTATCTTTGCAAAGTTAGAAAAATATTAACAGAGAAGTTGCCAGTACATTTTCTAGTAGAAAACAAATCAGCGATTCTACTTTTTTTATTTTATAAAGGATGTTATTAATGACAAATATGTGACAAAAAGATATTTAGATAAAATAATTTTTCATAAAACCATTAGAAAGAAATATTCTCTTTTTTTTTCTGAAGTTCATGTTTGTGAATTAAGTGTGCTTGTGAAATCTCATTACTAGCAGGTTAAAATCTATTTTGTGGGTAAAGGTGCCTGCTATACTGATTGATTCTAGACTCTCATAAAAGGAAGATATATTGTAAGACATCTGTGAGTAGAAATAGGTAAATAAATATTATCAGTGTGGTAACAACTACTTTACTAACAAAATAATCTTAACCTTTTTACCAGCTATTTACAAGTAGATGTGAAAGAAAATATAGCCCTTCTCCATTGCATCTATTATATTTTATAGATTTTTAAGTTATAAGTTTAGGTATAATTTATAAAACTAAAAACAATAAACAAATAATGTAGGATAAACTGCACATATTTAAAATCAATATTAACATTAGTGAATATTAATGTATATATTCAACAAAGCATATCAATAAAGTTAAGATAATGACAATTCCACCACCCCGTTTCCTAATGACCTTTTGTAATTCTCTTTTTCAAAACCCATCCTTTAGACAACAAATGATTGTTTTGTGTAACTGTAGATTAGTTTGCATTTACTGGAAGTTCATGTTAATGGAATCATATAGTATGTACTTTTGTCTGGTTTCTTTCACTCAGGATCATGACTTTAAGTTTTATCCATGTTATACTCTATATCCATATTTTGTTCATTTTTATGGCTCTGTAGTATGCCAGTTTATGATGCATGACAATTTTTTATCTGTTCACCCATTTAGTGGACATTGGTTTATTCCCTTTTTGGAGCTATTAGAAAAAGAAAAGCTGCTATAAACATTTGAGTACAAATCTTTATGTGGGCATATATTTTCATTTTTCTTGGGTGTCTTTTGACCCTGACTAGTGGAACCACAATATACTGCGGGCTTTGGGTGAACTCTAGCCACTGTTCCACTAATCCTTTCTGTTGGTTCTTTCCCTGGCCTTGGTAGTTGTCAATAGAATTCAATAAAATAAGTACTCAGCTAAAGACTTGAAGGGGACCCTCTGCGGGTCTCCAGAGCTATTTCTCTCTGCAGTTATAATTTCTCGAGGACTCTGCCCCATGAACTCTAGCTGCTTCTGCCTCTGTGAACTTTGTCTCCTCAACATAGGCTTCTGGGCTCTATTTATTAGTTTCAACTCCCTGTGCTTCCTAGAAACTGTATCCAAATGGCATAAGCTGGTGCAATTGTAGGACTCACCTTGTTTGTTTCTTTTCTTTCACGGATCACTTTCTAGTTTTGAAATGTCTGAAAACCACTTGTTTGTATATTCATATATTTTCTCCAGTTTATTTATTTATTTATTTTTGGTTGTTTAACAAGAAAGAGTGAGGGCTAAGTTTGGTCTCTTACTCTGTCACAGCCAGAAGGATGTATCACCTGTGAACTCTTAATTAAAAGTCAGCCCTGGAAAGTGGCATTCTTTCCACCTTGTAATCTACCTACCTTAGGAATTTGGCATAGTGGAGTTGGACTAGTTTTTACTAATCATTGCCAAGTTGCCATTCCAAAATATTTTCATCGATTGCTCATTCTATTAAGGATCTGAATCCCACTGCAATCTGTGATCTAGTTCCTCCTGCCTTCTCTGTCAAAGGGTCAGGCAGTGATTCTCACATGGTAATTGGGAAAACATGAACAGAATTCATATCTCCTTCAACGCATTACCATTGCCACCTTCTGACTCAAGCTGTTTCTGTACAGATTTCTCAGTTATTTTTTTTCTGTCTGAGGGTAGATTTTTGGCAAGAAAGCAGGAGCAATGCTACTTTACCATCTCGACAGTAACCATAAGCTAGTCCTTTTCCTTTTTACTACACACATTTTTTTTCTTTTTGAGGCAATCTCTTACCCAGGGACTTCACCCAACACCCTTAATTCATTTTAAAAAGCATTGATTTAAATTGTTTTATTGAGTGCACGAAATCCATATGCTGTCACTGTGAAAGAAGATTGTCATAAAGATGAGTGTGAGATGTTTCTAAGTCTCATGAGACTCATACCGTGGTTTGGGGCACTGGCATTAATGATAAAGGGCCAGGTCATAAAATGAGAAATTTTAGGAAGCCATCAGAGCAGAGAGGCAAAATCTTTAAGGCATAGATATTTATTTACCTGGAGTAACATGCCTTCAGCCCAAATGTATCTGCTGAATGGCAATGAAATTTCAAAATAATAATCACATTTTCATCAGTAGTAAATCATTTTGTTTTGTTTTGTTCTCACAGATATACATTCAACCTCACCTAGCTTCTGCCTGTAAGTGATGCATTTCAGGAATAAAAATATTTTTTTGAGGGAATGAAAAGTGTGTGAAATCTAATTTATGATTAACTTTACCACTGAATTTTAATATTTTAAAATTTGGGTTAATTCAGTTTTTTAAAAAGTATGAATGGAGGAATACAAAGATTTAGGCTGTCAACTAGGACCATAAACCAAATGTCAGATATTTTGATAAGCCCATTGTTTTCTCAATTTCAGAATAAATTTGTAAAAAATAGTGGTAGATTTTGTGTAATTGGAAGTTACTAATTGGAAGTTATCTAATTGGAAATTAGATATTAATTAACTAATTGGAAATTATCTTTTGATTGACTTTTAACAATTTGTAATTTAAAATATTAATAATTTTACAAAATCCCTTGATTGATATTAGTAGATTATAAACTGCTGACAAACCTATTCAGAATGGTATCTTGCTTTAATATCAATTGAATGCGAGTATGTAATTTGGAATTTGGGGTTTTTTTTGACAATTTTTTTTTTAACATCTTTATTGGAGTCTAATTGTTTTACACTGTTGTGTTTGTTGCTGCTGTATAACAAAGTGAATCAGCTATACATATACCTATATCCCCATACCCCCTCCCTCTTGCGTCTCCCTCCCACCCTCCATATCCCACCCCTCTAGGTGAACAGATAGCACCTAACTGATCTCCCTGTGCTATGCGGATGCTTCCCACTAGCTACCTATTTTAAATTTGGTAGTATATAAATGTCAATGCCACTCTCTCACTTCGTCTCAGCTTACCATTGCCCCTCCCCGTGTCCTCAAGTCCGTTCTCTACATGTGTGTCTTTATTCCTGTCCTGCCCCTAGGTTCTTCAGAACGATTTTTGTTTTTTTTTTTTACATTCCATATATATGTGTTAGCATATGGTATTTGCTTTTCTCTTTCTGACTTTTCTCACTCTGTATGACAGACTCTAGGTCCATCCACCTCACTACAAATAACTCAACTTCATTTCTCTTTATGGCTGAGTAATATTCCATCGTACACATGTGCCACATCTTCTTTATCCATTCATTTGTTGATGGACACTTAGATTGCTTCCATGTCCTGGCTATTGTAAATAGAGCTGCAGTGAACATTGTGTTACATGACTCTTTTTGAATTATGGTTTTCTCAGGGTATATGCCCAATAATGGGATTGCTGGGCCATATGGTAGTTCTATTTTTAGTTTTTTAAGGAACCTCCATACTGTTCCCCATAGTGGCTGTATCAATTTACATTCCCACCAACAGTGCAAGAGGATTCCCTTTTCTCCACACCCTCTCCAGCATTTATTGTTTGTAGATTTTTTGATGATGGCTATTCTGACATGTGTGAGGTGATACCACATTGTAGTTTTGATTTGCATTTCTCTAATGATTAGTGATGTTGAACATCATTTCATGTGTTTGTTGGCAATCTGTATATCTTCTTTGGAGAACTGTCTATTTAGGTCTTCTGCCCATTTTGATTGGGTTGTTTGTTTTTTTGATATTGAGCTGCATGAGCTGCTTGTATATTTTGGAGATTAGTCCTTTGTAAGTTGATTTATTTGCAAATATTTTCTGCCATTCTGAGGGTTGGTTGTCTTTTCGTCTTGTTTATGGTTTCCTTTGCTGTGCAAAAGGTTTTAAGTTTCATTAGGTCCCATTTGTTCATTTTTGTTTTTATTTCCATTTCTCTAAGAGGTGGGTTAAAAAGGATCTTGCTGTGATTTATGTCATAGAGTGTTCTGCCTATATTTTCCTCTAAGAGTTTTATAGTGTCTGACCTTACATTTAGGTGTTTAATCCATTTTGAGTTTATTTTGGTGTATGGTGTTAGGAAGTTTTCTAATTTCATTCTTTTACATATAGCTGTCCAGTTTTCCCAGCACCACTTATTGAAGAGGCTGTGTTTTCTCCATTGTATATTCTTGCCTCCTTTATCAAAGGTAAGGTGACCATATGTGCGTGGGTTTATCTCTGGGCTTTCTATCCTGTTCCATTGATCTATATTTCTGTTTTTGTGCCAGTACCATACTGTCTTGATTACTGTAGCTTTGTAGTATAGTCTGAAGTCAGGGAGCCTGATTCCTCCAGCTCCGTTTTTCTTTCTCAAGATTGCTTTGGCTATTCGGGGTCTTTTGTGTTGCCATACAAATTGTGAAAATTTTTGTTCTAGTTCTGTGAAAAATTGCATTGGTAGTTTGATAGGGCTTGCATTGAATCTGTAGATTGCTTTGGGTAGTAGAGTCATTTTCACAAAGTTGATTCTTCCAATCCAAGAATATGGTATATCTCTCCATCTGTTTGTATCATCTTTAATTTCTTTCATCAGTGTCTTATAGTTTTCTGCATACAAGTCTTTTGTCTCCTTAGGTAGGTTTATTCCTAGGTATTTTATTCTTTTTGTTGCAATGGTAAATGGGAGTGTTTCCTTAATTTCTCTTTCAGATTTTTTGTCATTAGTGCATAAGAATGCAAGAGATTTCTGTGCATTAATTTGGTATACTGCTACTTTACCAAATTCATTGATTAGCTCTAGAAGTTTTCTGGTAACATCTTTAGTATCCTCTAGGTATATTATCATGTCATATGCAAACAGTGACAGTTTTACTTCTTCTTTTTTGATTTGGATTCCTTTTATTTCTTTTTCTTCTCTGATTGCTGTGGCTAAAACTTTAAAAACTATGTTGAATAATAGTGGTGAGAGTGAGAAACCTTGTCTTGTTCCTGATCTTAGTGGAAATGGTTTCAGTATTTTATCACTGAGAATAATGTTGGCTGTGGGTTTGTCATATATGGCCTTTATTAAATGAGGTAAGTTCCCTCTATGCCTACTTTCTGGAGGGTTTTTATCATAAATGGGTATTGAATTTTTCAAAAGCTTTTTCTGCATCTATTGAGATGATCATATGATTTTTCTCATTCAATTTGTTAATATGGTTTATCACATTGATTGATTTGCATATACTGAAGAATCCTTGCATTCCTGGGATAAACCCCACTTGATCATGATGTATGATCTTTTTAATGTGCTGTTGGATTCTGTTTGCTAGTATTTTGTTGAGGATTTTGGCATCTATGTTCATCAGTGATATTGGCCTATAGTTTTCTTTCTTGGTGACATCTTTGTCTGGTTTTGGTAACAGGGTGATGGTGGCCTCGTAGAATGAGTTTGGGAGTGTTCCTCCCTCTGCTATATTTTGGAAGAGTTTGAGAAGCATACATGGATGCTCTTCTCTAACTGTTTGATAGAATTTGCCTGTGAAGCCAACTGGTCCTGGGCTTTTGTTTGTTGGAAGATTTTTAATCACATTTTCAGTTTCAGTGCTTGTACTTGGTCTGTTTATATTTTCTATTTCTTCCTGGTTGAGTATCAGAAGGTTGTGTTTTTCTAAGGATTTGTCCTTTTCTTCCAGGTTGTCCATTTTATTGGCATATAGTTGCTTGTAGTAATCTCTCATGATCCTTTGTATTTCTACAGTGTCAGGTTTTACTTCTCCTTTTTCATTTCTAATTCTATTGCTTTGAGTCTTCTCCCTTTTTTTCTTGATGTGTCTGGCTAATGGTTTATCAATTTTGTTGCTCTTGTCAGAGAACCAGGTTTTAGTTTTTTTGATCTTTGCTATCGTTTCCTTCATTTCTTTTTCATTTATTTCTCATCTGATTTTTATGATTTCTTTCCTTCTGCTAACTTTGGGGTTTTTTTATTCTTCTTTCTCTAATTGCTTTAGGTGTAAGGTTAGGTTGTTTATTTGAGATGTTTCTTGTTTCTTGAGGTAGGATTGTATTGCTATAAACTTTCTTCTTAGAAATGCTTTTGCTGCATCCCATAGGTTTTGGGTCATTGTGTTTTCATTGTCATTTGTTTCTAGGTTTTTTTTGATTTCCTCTTTTGATTTCTTCAGTGATCTCTTGGTTATTCAGTAGTGTATTGTTTAGCCTCCATGTGTTTGTGTTTTTTACAGTTTTTTTTCCTGTAATTGATATCTAATCTTACAGTGTCATGGTTGGAAAAGTTACTTGATATTATTTCAATTTTCTTAAATTTACCAAGGCTTGATTTGTGGCCCAGAGATATGATCTATCCTGGAGAATGTTCTGTGAGCAGTTGAGAAGAAAGTGTATTCTGTTGTTTTTGGATGAAATGTCCTATAAATGTCAACTAAGTCCATCTTGTTTAATGTATCATTTAAAGCTTGTGTTTCCTTATTTATTTTCATTTTGTTTGATCTGTCCATTGGCGAAAGTGGGGTGTTAAAGTTCCCTACTATTACTGTGTTACTGTTGATTTCCCCTTTTATGGCTGTTAGCATTTGCCTTATGTATTGAGGTGCTCCTATGTTGGGTGCATAAATATTTACAATTGTTATATCTTCTTCTTGGATTGATCCCTTGACCATTATATAGTGTCCTTCTTTGTCTCTTGTAATAGTCTTTATTTTAAAGTCTATTTTGTCTTATATGAGTATTGCTACTCCAGCTTTCTTTTGATTTCCATTTGCATGGAATATCTTTTTCCATCCCCTCACTTTCAGTCTGTATGTGTCCCTAGGTCTGAAGTGGGTGTATTGTAGACACCATATATACGGGTCTTGTTTTTGTATCTATTCAGCCAGTCTATGTCTTTTGGTTGGAGCATTTAATATATTTACATTTAAGGTAGTTGTCTATATGTATGTTCCTATTACCATTTTGTTAATTGATTTGGGTTTGTTATTGTAGGTCTTTTCCTTCTCTTGTGTTTCCTGCCTAGAGAAGTTCCTTTAGCATTTGAAGTAAAGCTGGTTTGGTGGTGCTGAATTCTCTTAGCTTTTGCTTCTCTGTAAAGGTTTTAATTTCTCCATCAGATCTGAATGAGATCCTTGCTGGGTAGAGTCATCTTGGTTGTAGGTTTTTCCCTTTCATCACTTTAAATATGTCCTGCCACTCCCTTGTGGCTTGCAGAGTTTCTGCTGAAAGATCAGCTCTTAACCTTTTGGGGATTCCCTTGTATGTGATTTGTTGTTTTTCCCTTGCTGCTTTTAATATTTTTTCTTTGTATTTAAGTTTTGATAGTTTGATTAATATGTGTCTTGGCATCTTTCTCCTTGGATTTATTCTGTATGGGACTCTCTGTGCTTCCTGGACTTGATTAACTATTTCCTTTCCCATATTAGGGAAGTTTTCAAGTATAATTTCTTCAAATGTTTTCTCAGTCCCTTTATTTTTCTCATCTTCTTCTGGGACCCCTATAATTTGAATGTTGGTGTAGTTAATGTTGTCCCAGAGGTCTCTGAGACTGTTCTCAATTCTTTTCATACTTTTTTTCTTTATTCTGCTTTGCGGTAGTTATTTCCACTCTTTTATCTTCCAGGTCACTTATCAGTTCTCCTGCCACAGTTATTCTGCTATTGATTCCTTCTAGAGAATTTTTAATTTCATTTATTGTGTTGTTCATCATTGTTTGTTTGCTCTTTAGTTCTTCTAGGTCTTTGTTAAACGTTTCTTATATTTTCTCCATTCTGTTTCCAAGATTTTGGATCATGTTACTATCATTACTCTGAATTCTTTTTCAGGTAGACTGCCTATTTACTCTTCATTGGTTTGGTCTGGTGGGTTTTTACTTTGCTCCTTCATCTGCTGTGTATTTCTCTGTCCTCTCATTTTGCTTAACATACTGTGTTTGGGGTCTCCTTTTCGCAGGCTGCAGGTTCATAGTTCCCGTTGTTTTTGGTGTCTGCCCCCAGTGGGTAAGGTTGGTTCAGTGGGTTGTGTAGGCTTTCTGGTGGAGGGGACTGGTACCTATGTTCTGGTGGATGAGGCTGGAACTTGTCTTTCTGCTGTGCAGGTCTGCATCTGGTGGTGTGTTTTGGGATGTCTGTGAACTTAATATGATTTTAGGTGGCCTCTCTGCTAATGGGTGCAGTTGTGTTCCTGTCTTGCTAGTTGTTTGGCATGGGGTGTCCAGCACTGGAGCTTGCTGGTCGTTGAGTGGAGCTGGGTCTTAGCGTTGAGACGGAGATCTCTGGGAGAGCTCTCATTGACTGATATTACGTGGGGCTGGGAGGTCTCTGGTGGTCCAATGTCCTGAACTCAGCTCCCCCACCTCAGAGGCTGAGGCCTGACACCCAGCCGGAGCACCAAGACCCTGTCAGCCACACGGCTGTAGTGCCTTTAGGGTTGGGGAAGCTGACCTGCAGTGGCTCTCTTTCTGCACTGCACATTAGAATCACCTGCTTCTTTCTTCTTTTGCGCCGAAGGCAGTGTTCCACAGAGAAATACAGTAGCCTTGAAAATAGTCACAGCTCTAAGATGGCTCTTTTTTTTCCTTTGTGATTAGTCGGGTTTCACTTGCTCACAGTGGGCCACGTGCAGAGGCCTCTCACTCGGCTTGTCCGACCGGAGTTCCTAGTGTGGAATGGCTGCTGCCAATGTGTAATTTGGAATTTGAATGTTCACAAATGGGATTATAATTCAAGATGTGAGAAAATTGGTATTAGAAAAAATGCTGTAGCCCTGATTATTCATATTGCCCTTAGCTTATTCAGTCATGTGCTTTATTACTAACAGAAAAGAATGATCATGTGGTCATCAAGGAGATGAAGTGGAAATGGCACAAAATGGCAGGAAAAATAATTCAAAAGATATCATACTGACAAATGAACATTTTTTCATTTTCAGAATTTCAGCATTCACGTTTCTTGCAATGAAAAAAATTTTTTGGGAAGAAATTTTAGTAATTTCATAAAATAAAATAAAGTATATATAAATTAAAATTTAAAATAACTGATTTTTTAATATAAAGTCATCTTGGATTATCTAAAAATAATAATATAATTTTGCTAATAATTTGGTTATTAATTAATACTGAAATAGTTCATGTTCTTTCAAAATATTTAATAGCCAATAGAATTCTCAAAATACTTAGATTTGTAAGATTTGCTGCATCAGATAAATAACACCAGCCATTTTAATTTCAAGCATTTGCATTTTTTTAACTTTCCATATAAAACATAGTAAATTTTAGAAGATTTAGTCATTAAATTCAGAGGAATTATTAATTTTGTTAAATATTATATGATCAATAGTTCTTATTAACAAAATAGAAAAAATAGTAATACTCAGTATTTGATTTATTAAAAGATTCTTATATAGTTTTAATACATTTTAGTAAGTTTCTGTAATTTCTTTCATTACTTGACAGCATATAAATGCATCATTTTATTTCATCAGAATGGTAGTGCAGACCCAGAAAGGAAACAGAAACCTTATGCAAGAATCTAGGGCCCTCAAAGAACAATTAAATCTTATTGTAAAATACTGTAAGGAGCTATAAGATGTGAGATATGTTGAGCAGTCCCAAGTGAATCCCTCTTCAAAGATAGCAGAATAAAAGTATAACGTGCTATTTAAATCCACTGTCCTTTTGGACTCTTCTAGTCTCAGTAGCTCAGCAGTAGTCCCTCAAACCTGAAATGATTTCTTTCCTTTTTGATCCGGCCCATGTGAATCCTGTGTTTGGGGACTTCAATCTGGCATTCACCTTCCCTGCATTTCTTCCTTTAAAGCAGGTCACGGTGCAGTTAAATGGGCAGTGCCAGCAGTAGTGGATTGGGAAAGGAGGGCTTCAAAAGCTACAAAAGTAATGCCCATTCTCACAGCATTTCTCCAGGGACTGGCTGGAATGGTTCTTTTCTGAAACTTGACAGACCTCTGTTCTTTTTTCTCTGCCACTCTTGGAAAATTGAGCCAAGAGTTCCCCTGGGATCTTTGCTGTATTTGTAGTCATTGCATTTTGTCTCCTGGGACTCCTCCACAAGCTAGTTTTTATCTAGAGAGCAGAGTAACTGTTCATTGTGACTGTGTTGTGTGTGTGTTTTGATGAAAATGAAAGTAAGAGGAAAGTATAAATATGAGAAGAAACATTTTGTGATATTACATAATATGTGGGACTGATATTTCAGTAATGCAATCAACAAATATTTGTTAAAGATCTAGTCTGAGGCAAAGTACTGGAGTTTTAAGTGCTGAAGGAGAGCAGGGAATAAACATTGCCCTTTTCTCAGGGAGCTCATCTCATAATTATCTTCAGCACTACTGTTATTGGCATTCATGTTGTACCAATAGATTTAGAGTTTACGTGTGCATGTGATGTGTGTGTGTTTTAAGTAAACCTACATGAAGAATTCAGTAGTAAAACAGTATGGGAGCATAATAAAAATCAGATAAACCCGTATAGAGTTGTACAAAATAAAAAAGGAAGTTTCTCACTTTCACAGCCTTAAGACCCTTACACACTTTGATATACATTGCTTTCTTCACCGACCAAAATAGCAAGGAAATGTTTCTATCATTAAACAGCCACTTAAATTCCATCATAGGTAGACCAGATGCACAATACTTCTTTGATGAACATTTAGTATTGTCCTTTCAATTACAAATTGTTGTACAATTACATCCTTGTAGGTAAATTTTGTGACTATGATATTTCAAATCAAAGTCATAGAGGCAAAATTGTAGCCTCAAAGAAAATGTCCTTATTTATAATTTTGATTCATGTTGTTATTTATTCATTCATTTATTCAGTAAAATACTTATTAAATATTAAGTATATACTAAATACTGTTGTACCCGCAGGAGACACAACAAACAATAATGTTCCCATTTTCATGGAATCTTCATTCTAGTTACACACAAAAATGAGTAAACAAACGGATGTATCACTTGTAAAACAGAGATAAATGCTGTGGAGAAAAATGAATGATGGCAGAGTTGCTATTTTATACAAGTGGTCAGGGAAGGCCCCCAGATAGATGACGTTTGAGCTTTCACTTGAAGGATAGGAAAGAGGCAGCCATAAGGATGGATATCTGGGAGGACTGTGCTCCAGGGATAAGGAAATGTCAGATGTAAAAGCTCTGAGCCAGGGGAACATGTTATATTTGAAGAAGATGAAGGAGGTCAATACAACTGGGGATGACTTAGTGTAAGGAAGAGTGGTAAGAGGTGAGGTGAGAGAGGTAGTGGGGAATCAGATCATGTAGGCCGTTGTAGGTCACTGTAAGGACTTGTACTCTGAGTGGAAAAGAGTGGTGTGATCTACCTTAGAGTACTAATTAAATTTCCTATTAACATTGGGCAAGAAGCCCTATATATTTGAACCATTACTAATGTTGATTTGTTGATTGTATCATTTGAGGTTCAGCCAGAGAAGTAGAGCCAGGAGGATATGTGTGTATGTGTGTGCTTGTGTGTATGCATATGTGTATGTTTACATATATATGCACACACACATTTATATGTGTATATATATTATATACAATATATGTTGTGTGTGCATATATATATATACACAACTTGTGTATATATATATAAGCACAACCTGGGATCCTAAGAGGAAAGGTTAAATTTTGTGTCTGTTCTTGGTTCCTCTAACCTTGGTGAAGGTTATTCTGCAGAAGCAGGGGCCCTTTGTCAAATTGATAAACACCCACATCTGGCCCAGGAGTCTGGAAAACTGAAAAAGAATCCAGGGAAGATAGAAAAATTGCCTTCCGAGATACTGCTTCATGCCAGCGATGTTGTCAGCAGGTCAGGAGCAACACGTACCAACTATAAAATTGGTCGGTTACTTCTTTCTTCCTTCCCCAAGAATCTCTTATGGCCCACCTTAACTGGAAACATACAAGAAAGAGAATTCTGATGATGTATTTAACCCAGCTCTGTTGGCAATTACAAAACCATCAAACTACTGTTATCCATTCATTTTTGTACCCATTTGTTTATTTAACAAATTCTTGTTAAAAATCTACATTTTTGTCAGATTATTATCACAGGTTGGGTTTTGAGAATGCAGATGCTGAGACAGAGTTTCCAGGGTAAGATGCTTATTAGTGATCGACTCCTGTGATTTTTCCACTGGAGTTTTGTATAAAATGCACGTGGCATCTTTTCTCACAGCTTAGGCTCCACCAGATTTTATGGTCCAAGCAATGGGGCTACTTACACCACAGCCTGGACATGTGACAGATCCGTTTCCTAATCTGTGTTTGATTCAAAGCTCACTGCCTTTCACATCATCTGGTTTCTGAGTCAGAACATTATTGGTTCTGGAGTATGCTGCTTTTAGAATCCAAAGTGGCCCTCCAGGCTTTGTGCTTCCTTGGGTTGAGTTGAAAGATGAAAACATTTGTCTTTAACTTTGCAGGTGATATCCCCACATGCACCTGGCCACTAGACCCCTAACAATTTCATAGATGTGGCTAGCCCCTCAATTGTTCTAGAGTTAATTTCCCACTCCCTGGGACTCAGGTGTCTTACAAAGGTCTCCCACATCTTAACCACTTCTTCATTCAGCCTGATAAATATGGTATCATTAAATAGGAGGTGGGATCAATGGTAAATCTTGAGGACATTTAGAGAGTCTAGATCTCTACAGACTATGTTATGACAGAGCGCAAGATAGTTCACAGAACCTGTAACAAAACTGTGAAATGTCTCTTTCTTTCCATGGCTTGTAAATGCAAGTAATTTCCCACCCACTTTTTTGATTGGGAGAGAAAAGAAAGTGTTCAACAAATCAATGGCCACATACCATGTATCTGTAGTCATACTGATCTTCTCTAGCAAAGATACCATGTTTGACACATAGTGTGTAGTCAGAGCTATTAGATTACTACTTGGTTGTGTTTGTAGTAGTACACAGTCATCCACTAGCAACCACATAGTTTCAACTGTGGCCAGACTGTTGTCACAGTCTGTTTGGGCTGCTATAACACAATACCAAAGACTGGGTAGCTTATAAATAAGAGAAATTTATTTCTCACACTGTGGAGTCTGGGAAGTCCAAGATCAAGGTGCTAGCACGGTCACATTCTGATGAAGACGCTATTCCTGGTTCATAGCTAGCACGTTCTTGCTATGTCCTTACATGATGGAAGGGGTTGGGGATCTCTCTGGAGCTTCTTTTATAAGGGAGCTAATCCCATTCATGAGAGTTTTGCCCTCATGATCTAAATACCTTCCAAAGGCCCATCACTGAATACCATCATCTTTGGGAGTTATGAGCTCAACGTATGAATTTGGGAGGTATGAAAACATTCAGATCATAATACTGTTGAATTAAATAGAGATATATCTTGCAGGGTTGGCTATCTACCTTTTTTTTCAGATTTTTCATGTTTATTCTTGTCTTTTAAATATTTAATAGGAACTTTAGGATCTGCTTGTATACTTACCAGAATCCCTATGGTTATTTTATTGGGGTTTTGTTCAAGTTGTATAATAACTTAGAGAAAGCCTACATCTGTAATACTCATCTCTAAGATCATAATGTGTGTCTATATTTAAGTCTATATTTTTCTCCCTCAGTAGAATTTTAAAGTTTTTGTAGACTTTACACCTTTTTTGGTTACTTTTATTACCAGATATTATCTTGCTTATTATTGCAAATAACATCTTTTATAACATCTTTTATCTCATTGTACCCACACTTTGGTGATTATCAGTGTATATGAAGCTATGACAAACTGAGAAATTGTAACATGATAAAGATATTATAAGTCAGAAAGATAAATGCCAAAAATGCAATAGAAAAATATAGGCTCCATAATTGGAGGAGTTTATTTACTGATATATCTTCAGCACCTACAAGAGGACTTTTAAATATTAGTTGTTCAATAAGTAATTAGTAAAGAAGAAATAAATTTGTAAATGATATGAACGATGAGTAGCATGAATAATAAGTAAAAATTTCATAAACACATGACAAGATGTTAAAACTTATTTGTTATGAGGTAAATGCAAGTTAAACTAGAGTTCTTATGTAATGCTTTTCACTTATTAATTATCATAGTTAAAAAATTGAAAACACACTGGACTAAAGATGATTCTAGTAGTAAAGAATTTTCATATTTGGAAGTGTACATGTGTGCATTGATTTTATTAGCTAATTAAATATTGGAAACATTTTAAAAGTCCAAACTAAAATGTCCAAACATATAGATATGTAAGGGGCTAACTTATTAAATTTAGATACATCCATTCAATGGAATATTCAACTGTTAATTCAACTATTAATGCAAAAAGCTTGTGTGCACATATGCTTAGTGTGTATGTATACAAGTGTGTGTGTATGTTTGTGTGTAAAAATGTATATAGTATACATATATACATATGTCCAAAATGAATTTTCAAGTAAAGAAACTACAGTGTAGAGCGAAGTGAGAGTAGCATCGACATATACACACTACCGAATGTAAAATAGTTAGCTAGTGGGAAGCAGCAGCATAGCACAGGGAGATCTGATCGGTGCTTTGTGATGACCTAGAGGGGTGGGATGGGAATGATGGGAGGGAGGCTCAAGAGGGAGGCTCAAGAGGGAGGGGATATGGGGACATATGTATGCATATGGCTGATTCACTTTGGTGTACAACAGAAACTAACACAGTATTGTGAAGCAATTATACTCCAATAAAGATCTACTAAAAAAAAAAAGAACAATATTTATAGATTCCTTGAATCATGTAAATACATTAACTGCCAAAAATAAGTAAAATAATTTAATTATGATATGGCACATAATCTTATGGTAATATAACCTCTATTCTTAGTTGTCCTAAATGAATTAATGTTGAATTTTATAATTTCCTTTCTGACATCAGTTGAGATTATAGTAAACTATACAAATGTCCATTTATACTTGAATCATTCCAATATATTTCAGTTTAATTTTTAGCTATTAGTCATATAAATTCCCTCATACTTCTTTTTGGGGTGTTTACCATGTGCAAGCTATTCCACAGTGTTCTTTAAATGTGATAACTCAGTTAATTCAAGCAAGAGCAATGATTTTTTTATTACTATCACTTCCATTTTATGGCTGAGAGAAACTAAGAGGGAATTTGAGAAAGTTATTGAGTCAGGAACGGAACTTGATAACTCAGGCTTCTAACCTGCCAATAGCAACATTTCTACCACTCTTTTACCAGGTTGAGTTTGGGGCCATCAGAGCTTTTCTCTCTCTTCTCTTTGCTAACCTATTGCTTGTTGAACTTCCAAGAATTTAAATGGGCCCAGAAGCTGGGTCACTTCCCCAAGGTATGGCAGTGATAACAGGCTACAAATTTACCTTTTTGCCTCCTCAATTACAAATTATTCAGAAAAAATGATTACCAGTCTCCTTTTTTCCTTTGTCTTGACCTTTATACATAGTAATAGTTTGCCATGAGGCAATAGAAGAAAAAAATTGATGCACTTAGGTTTCATTTGATTTGTCCTTATATTTCTCACTTCACTTCTATGAAAGTCTATTCCTAAAGAATACTATCATTATTCAAATAATTACCAGTTCTTTGAGACTCTTTTCCTAAATTTGACAAGCTCATGTATTCAGCCATAAGAGGGGCTACTAAATGAATCAAAACTTTAGGTAATTTACAACTTGAGGTCAAATCAAAAATTGTATTAATCATACATAAAGTCTACTTAAAAATAACTAACAAGAAAAAAATTTGTGAGTAAAATATTTTAATTCAATTACACTGATAAGCCAAAAGCTTAGAAAGGAGTTATGAAATTCTTGGTAAGTGTAGAGGGAGCTAAATATCAAATCTCTTAAATAAAGGTTTTTGTCTTATATTTGGCCAAGAACTGAAAATCATGATTTCACCCAAACTGACGTTTCACCTATTTGACTTAAAGGTTTTGTCAACAGTAAGTTGTAAAAAGTCTGTAACTATTATTAAAGTACATATGTGTACGGGAGGACCAAACTTCCTGAAAAGTAACTTCATTTTTGCCTGTGTCACCTCTGTACATTATTAGAATAGAACATACAAGTCTCACTGGCAAGAATGTTTATATTTGATCTCAAGTGTTTGCCATATAGAAAAAAGGAAAAAGGATATCTAAATGTTTTAATCGGAAGGGAAGCAGAAAACCTACTTTCATAAAACACATGTAACTGATTTCCAGGGGGAGATATTTAGATAATTCATTTGTGTTAATGCATGAATACAGTAAAATATTTTAGCTGTATAGATATAGACCAGGTATTGATACGGCATTTGTATCCTGATCATATACTCCACTTACTGCTCTCTAATGTATATTGCATCTTCAAAGCCAGCAATGGTGGGTTGAGTCCTCTTATTGCATTATTCTGATATCCACATCTGCCTCCCTCTCTACTTCAAGACTCTTGTGATTAATTTGGCACATTGATTAGCAAACTTAATTTCACTTCCAACTGTAATTCCCCTTTGTTATATAACCTAAAATATTCACAGGCTCCAAGGATTAGGACTAAAACACAAATGCCCACTAGGGGGAATTGTAGAAATATGTAGATAGCATTTTGATTGTCATGAAGATTAGAGAGGGCTCCTGGAAGATTTATAGGCAGGGGTCAGGTGACACACAATGCTCAGGAGAGTCCTTCAAAATGAAGAATTTTCCAGAATGCATGGGGATTTCAAATGACCTACTCAAAATATAAATCAGAGGGAGTTTAAGCCTGAATAACAGAGCCCAGTAGTTAAGGAGAATATTATTAAAGAGGAATTTAAGTAGGTTAAATACATTTTATCTTGAATTTATTGAATAACCAACTCCCACATCTTGTCTAATTAATGTATTATAAACCTCCAAAGTATCTATTTCTTTGGGATATGCTTAATGCATAGCATAGTTACAGAAAAATATGAAAATAATTATAAATATGAAAGAGATAAAAGCAGCTGTATTTAACACATATTATTAAGTTTATGAATCCTTATAAAATTCACAGATACCTTTAAATTTCATTATTAAGAGATTTTTTTAAAATTTTTATAATTTTTATTCCATAGGTTTTAAAAAATATACAGTGCAATGATAAGGAATCTATTTTATTAAAATTACAAGTTGAAATTATATATATTCTTTTGGATAGTTATTTTTTCCACCTGACACTTTTGAGACCGCTCCCACCGCTTTACAGCTTCATCATATTTATGGTTGATTTTCAGAACCTTGCTGTGCTCACCTTTACCTGTTGGTAGATTTGTCCTCCAAGTCTTTTTTAAGGAAGTGAAATTCAATCTCTTTCTTAGGTATGGTGATTTCAACATAGGTAGTATGTTTTCTGTGATAATTTATCTCTGCTCTGTTCTCTATCATAATCACTACATTTATAAGGCCTGTTTCCAAAAATAGCATATTTTTTCATTTTCTACATTTCCGTTGTCTGCAATTTTTCTTGGCATGATTTCCCGATTTCTCTTTTCTTATTACTACTTTCTTCTTACTGTATACAAAAAAGTCTCTGAAATTTTTTAGTCTAAACTTACATTTTATTCTAGTTTCTGCCAGTATATCCTGCCCTTTCTTTTTCAATATCTTTTCAATGAATAGCTATTAGTTCTCCTAACTGCAAATTTTAAAATCATAAATAGATGAAAGCACGACTACCTCATTAGCTTTGCATGTTTTATTTTAGACATGCACAATAATTAATGTGAATAATTTATTATGAATTTGACTTTTTCTCATTTATATATATTATAATATTATATTGATTATTTTTTGGAATTATGTTTATAGGTAGTTACAATTTTCCAAACATTTCATTACAGTTTTGGGAAGAGGATGAAAAATGTGCTAGTAATTGGGGCAAGGGTTCTGATAGGACTGAAAACTATGGGGCTAGAACATAGTGATTGTTATTAATCAGTATATTTGAAAAACTAGTTTATAATGCAATGTAGTTTTATTGAATTTTTAAAGACTTTATTTTTGTGAAGCAGTTTTAAGTTTACAAAATATTGAGAGGAAAGCACAGAGATATGCCATATACCCCCTTCCCTCACACCTATATAGCCTCCCCTGTTATCATTCACCAGAATGGTACATCTTTTTTACCAAGGATGAACCTCCATGAACACATTATCATCACCCAAAGACCATATTTTACCTTAGGGTTCACCCTTGGTATTGTGCGTTCTATAGGTTTGGACAAATGCATAATGACCATCATTGTAATATTATACAAAATATTCTCAATGGCCTAAAAAATCTGTGCTCTGCCTATTTATCTCTCCCTCAATCCCACTATCACCACCACAGGAAACCATTGATCTTTCTACTCTTTCCATTGTTTTGTCTTTTATACACTATGTATCCTTTTCATATTGGCTTATTTCACTTAGTAATATGCATTTAGGGTTCCTCCATTTCTTTTCATGGCTTGATGCCTCATTTCATTTTGGCAGTGAATAATATCCCGTTGTCTGGATGTATCACAGTTTCTTTATCTGTTCACCTGCTGAGGGACATCTTGACTGCTTCCAGGTTTTGGCAATTATGAATAAACCTGCTATAAACATTAATGCAAACATTTCTGTGTGGATATAAGTTCTCAACTCCTTTGGGTAAATACCAAGAAGTGTGATTGCTGATTCATATGGTAAGTATGTTTAATTTTTTAAGAAACTGCCGAAGTATTTTCCAAAGTGATTTTACCATTTGTATTCCCACTAGCAATGTAAGAGAGTTCCTGATTTTTAAATTTACTTTATTGAAGTATAGTTGATTTACAATATTGTGTTGATTAATTTCTACTGTACAGCAAAGTGATTCAGCTTTATATATATATATATATATATATATATGTATATATACATTATTTTTCATATTATTTTCCATTATGGTTTATCACAGGATATTGAACATAGTTCCCTATGCTATACAGTTTATCCATTCTGTGTATAATAGTTTGCATCTACTAATCCCAAACTCCCAATCCAGCCCTTCCCCACCCCATCCCACTTGACAACCACAAGTCTGTTCTCTATATCTGTGAATCTGTTTCTGTTTCATAGACAAGTTCATTTGTATCATATTTTAATTAGATTTCACATATAAGTGATATCATATGGTATTTGTCTTTCATAAGAGAGTTCCTATTGATCCACATCCTCAGCAGCATTTGATGTTGTCAGTGTTCCGGATTTTGGCCATTCTAAAAGGTATGTAGCGGTATCTCATTGTTTTAATTTTCATTTCCCTAATCACATGTGATGTGGATCATCTTTTCATATGCTTATTTGCCATCTATATATTTTCTTAATTGAGATTTCTGTTAAGGTCTTTGGCCAATTTTTAAATCAGGTCGTTCGCTTTCTTATTGTTGAGTTTTAAGGGTTCTTTGTGTATTTTGTAGAGTAGTCCTTTATCAGATGTGTCTTTTACAAATATTTTCTCCCAGTCTGTGACTTATCTTCCAATTCTGTTGATATTGTCTGTTGCAGAGCAGAAGTTTTAAATTTTAATGAAGTCTGGCTCATCTGTTGTTCCTTTTATGGATCTAGTCTTTGGTGTTGTACCTACAAGCCATCATCATACCCAAGATCATCTAGGTTTTTTTTTTTTCTTCTTCTAGGCTATTTTCTATAGCTTTGCATTTTACATTTAGGTCTATGATCCATTTAGAGTTAATTTTTGTGAAGGTATAATGTCTGTGTCTAGATTAATTTTTCTGCATATGGATGTTTATTTATTCCCACACCATTTCTTGAAGAGGCTATCTCTACTCCATTGTATTGCCTTTGCTCTTTTGCCAAAGAAAAGTTGACTATATTTATGGGAATCTATTTATAGGCTCTCTATTCTGTTTCTTTGATCTATTTGTGTATTCTTTTGCCACTATCACATTGTCTTTATTATTATAGCTTTATAGTAAACCTTGAAGTCAGGTAGTGTCACTCTTCCAACTTCATTCTTGTCCTTCAATATTGTGTTGGCTATTCTGGGTCTTTTGCCTCTCCATAAAACTTTAGAATAAGTTTGCAGATATTGGCAAAATAACTCACTGAGATTTTGAATAGGATTGCACTGACTACATGTTATGCTGGAAAGAACTGACATCTTGACAATATTGTGTCTTGCTATCCATAAACATAGAATATTTCTCCATTTATTTAGTTATTATTTGACTGTTCATTAGAGTTTTGTGATTTTCCTTATACAGATCTTGTACATATTTTGTTAGATTTATACCTAAATACTTCACTTTTGGTGTGCTAATATAAATGGCATTGTGTTTTTAATTTCAAATCCACTTCATTGTTAGAATACGGGAAAGTAATTGACTTTTGTATATTAATCTTGTGTCCTTCAAACTTGCTATGATTGTTTATTTGTTCCAAGAGTTTTTTTGTCAATTATTTTGGATGTTCTACATAGACAGTCATGTCATTTGCAAACAAAGACAGTTTTATATCTTCCTGCCTAATCGGTATACCTTTTATTTCATTTTCTTGACTTATTGCATTAGCAAGGACTTGTACTTTATTGAAATTTTTAAAGTATGAAATTTTATTGCTTTGAGAGGTTCAATTACAAATGAAAAATTGACTGCATGATGATATGATGAGACAAGGAAACGTTAAGTTAAAACATTTTTACTGCTTTTTTATTACATAACATTTCATATGTATAAACTAATAAATGTAATGTATGCTAGTTATGATGTATAATAATAAATGAACATGCATGTATTGCTGTACCTTAGATTAGAATCCTCCGAATACCATTGCATCTCTCTGTGTGCTCCTTTTCAATCTTATCTATCTTCCTTCTCTCTCAAAATTAACCACTAATCTTACATTTTGTGGTAATCATTTCATTGCCTTTCAAAAATAATTTTATCCAGGTGTGTTCTTAGGGTCTAAATATCTGTGTGTATTAGCTTCTTTAGGTGTAAAGTTGGGATATTAAAATACTTGTAATAAGGATGTGGCAAAAGACTAAATTAAATAATTCACATAGTCCTAAATTACATTTTAATTTCTTTTGGTTTTTAAGCTTTGTAAAAGTGTTACCATACTATTTTCCATTTTCTGAAACTTGCATTTTTGCTATGTTTTATTTATCTAATCTTAGTCTACATTTTAAGTAGAGTTGTAGTTCATTCTTTTCTACTTCTATATGCAATCAGTATTATCACAATGTATTTATATATTCACCTATCAATAAGCATTTAGGTTGTTTACATTTTTGCTTTCTTATTTATTATTTAGCCATTCAAAAATATGTATTGAGCAGTAAATTATACAAGGCTCTCTTCCAGTTAAATGAGATAAAGCAACAAGAATAATTAGCTTACATTCTAATGAAGAGACTGTCATGAACAGTACTGTTCAGGAATATTCTCACATATGTCTTCTGTGTCATCAGTGCACATAAACCATCCAAGGTTCTTTATATGGGCAACAGATCCCTAAAAATTCATGGATAAACTTCAGAGAGTGTATGAAATTGTATATTTTAAAATTTATTTTGATTTATTTTTCTACTGGATATAATTTCCACTATAGTGCTGGTAGAATCTACTCTAATGGATAGCTTTCTTCAAATTCTTCCTATGCTTACTGTTTTACAGAGCTCGTAAAAATTATGAGATCACCAAAAGCAATCACTCTATCTTAATCATTTAAAAAAATTTGTTTATTGAAGTATAGTTGATTTACCATATTGTGTTAGTTTCAGGTGTACAGTGAAGTGATTCAATTATACATATATACATTTTTCAGATTCTTTTCCTTTATAGGTTATTACAAAATATTAAGTATAGAGCTATGCAGTAGGTCCTTGTTGGTTATCTATTTTATATATAGTAGTGTGTATATGTTAATCCCAAACTCCTGATTTATCCCTCCCCCCACCTTTGGTAACCATAAGCTCATTTTCTATGTGTGTGGGTCTATTTCTGTTTTGTATATAAGTTCATTTGTATCATTTTTTTTAGATTCCACATATAAGTGATATCATATGATATTTGTCTTTATCTGGCTTACTTTACTTAGTATGATAATCTCTGGGTTCATCCATGTTGCTGCAAATGGCATTATTTTGTTCTTTTTCATGGCTGCGTAGTATTGCATTGTATAAATATACCACAACTTCTTTATCCATTCATCTGTCGATGGACATTTAGGTTGCTTCCATGTCTTGTCTATTGTAAGTAGTGCTGCAATGAACATTGGGGTGCATGTATCTTTTTAGATTATGGCTTTCTCTGGAGATATGTCCAGAAGTGGGATTGTAGGATCACATGGTAGTTCTATTTTTAATTTTTTTAAGGAACCTCCATACTGTTTTCCATAGTGGCTGTACCAATTTACATTTCCACCAACCATGTAGGAGGGTTCTTTTTTTCTCCACACCTTTCCAGGATTTATTATTTTGATTTGCATTTCTCTAATAATTAGTGATGTTGAGCATTTTTTCATGTGCCCTTTGTGTCTCAATCATTTTTTAATATTTTATGTATATAGTAAAATTCCTAGTAACTGATAATATAAATAAAATATATTTACTTTTAAATTTACTCAATACTGAGTTATAGGTTTTAAGAGAGGGATGATATCTAAAAGCTTAAATATTTCAAGCTTTTCATTTAATAGATGTAGGAATTGAATCTCAATATATATTCAAGATTAAGATTAAGGTTTGGCTTTGGAGTCCAAAGAACTGTGTTAGAGCATTGACTCAGCCACTTATTATTCTTAGACTATTAATCACTGTTCATATTAGTTTCTTCATATGTAAGCCTTATTTTATATTTTATACAATTTTAAAAGTTACTTTCCATTTACATTTATTACAAAATATTGGCTATATTCCCTGTGTTGTACAATACATCCTTGAGCCTATCTTACACCCTAAGTTTATGCCTCCCACTCACCCCACCTCTGTATTTTCCTTCCCCACCCCCCCACTGGTCAACACTATTTTGCTCTCAATATCTGTGAGTCTGTCTTTATTGTTTTATTCACTAGTTTGTTTTATTTTTTAGATTCCACATATAAGTACCATCATGCAGTATTTGTCTTTCTCTGTCTAACTTACTTCACTTGGCATAATGCCCTCCAAGTCTATCCATGTTGCTGCAAATAGCAAAATTGTATTCTTTTTTATGGTGAAAAAAAGATTAAGAAAGTAAAGTTAAATTTTCATAGAAAAATGTTTTAAATTTTATTATTTTAAAGTAAGTGATTTAAAACTGAGAATGGGGAAAAATCTCATATCTGATTCTTCCGACGTGAGGACAAGAAAGAATAAACTTATATTCAAACATGACTAATTTTGGCAATATTTTAGTACCAAAAGTACTTTTGGTACTAAAATACAAAAAAGTACAAAAGTACTTTTTTGTTGTTTTCTGATAAAATGTACTACTTCAGCTTTTTTCTTCAATGATGTTTCAAAGTTGACACAGAAAAAAGAATTTTCAAAAATTTAGCAATCCCTAGAAAGAGAAACCTAGCACATAATTATAATTATATTGTCCTTCATACACTGAAGTCACCTTCAGAAAAAGTTACATTGTTCTTGTCATTTGTTTAATGTTTAATTAAAATGAATTCAATAGGTGAATTTATTTAGGAGCTACCTAAAAAGAAACAAATGGAAATATGGAGATGTTAAGACTCCCTCAAGTTCTAATTTTGTTTTTAAATTTAATACAAATTGACTTTTAATTAAATTAAAAATAAAACATTACAATGGATTTTGATCCATTAATAGTGAATGTTAAAAATTCATTAATAACTACTCAAGATTTATATTAAGTTTTTTTGTTGCTTCAATATCCATCTGAATTATAAATTTAAGAATATGTGGTAAACTATAATTCCATCTTCCCATCAACTGATTTTTAGATGACCAAAGGTCACTGATTCTAACCCAATCCCTTAGACATTTTCTTTTTTTTTTTTTAACATCTTTATTGAAGTATAATTGCTTTACAATGGTGTGTTAGTTTCTGCTTTATAACAAAGTGAATCAGTTATACATATACATGTGTTCCCATATCTCTTCCCTCTTGCATCTCCCTCCCTCCCACCCTCCCTATCCCACCCCTCTAGGTGGTCACAAAGCACCAAGTTGATCTCCCTGTGCTATGCAGCTGCTTCCCACTAGCTATCTATTTTACATTTGGTAGTGTATATATGTCCATGACACTCTCTCACCCTGTCACATCTCACCCTTCCCCCTCCCGATATCCTCAAGTCCATTCTCTAGTAGGTCTGTGTCTTTATTCCCGTCTTGCCACTAGGTTCTTCATGACCTTTTTTTTTTTCCCTTAGATTCCATATATATGTGTTAGCATACTGTATTTGTTTTTCTCTTTCTGACTTACTTCACTCTGTATGACAGACTCTAACTCCATCCACCTCACTACAAATAACTCCATTTCGTTTCTTTTTATGGCTGAGTAATATTCCATTGTATATATGTGCCACATCTTCTTTATCCATTCATCCGATGATGGACACTTAGGTTGGTTCCATGTCCTGGCTATTGTAAATAGAGTTGCAATGAACATTTTGGTACATGACTCTTTTTGAATTATGGTTTTCTCAGGGTATATGCCCAGTAGTGGGATTGCTGGGTCGTATGGTAGTTCTATTTGTAGTTTTTTAAGGAACCTCCATACTGTTCTCCATAGTGGCTGTATCAATTTACATTCCCACCAACAGTGCAAGAGGATTCCCTTTTCTCCACACCCTCTCCAGCATTTATTGTTTTTAGATTTTTTGATGATGGCCATTCTGACCGGTGTGAGATGATACCTCATTGTAGTTTTGATTTGCATTTCTCTAATGATTAATGATGTTGAGCATTCTTTCATGTGTCTGTTGGCCATCTGTATATCTTCTTTGGAGAAATGTCTATTTAGATCTTCTGCCCATTTTTGGATTGGGTTGTTCGTTTTTTTGTTATTGAGCTGCATGAGCTGCTTGTAAATCTTGGAGATTAATCCTTTGTCAGTTGCTTCATTTGCAAATATTTTCTCCCATTCTGAGGGTT
The DNA here is from genome assembly GCF_028023285.1 of Balaenoptera ricei. Taxonomy (NCBI): domain Eukaryota; kingdom Metazoa; phylum Chordata; class Mammalia; order Artiodactyla; family Balaenopteridae; genus Balaenoptera; species Balaenoptera ricei. The sequence goes on from NC_082643.1 coordinate 83,211,171, forward strand.
GTCTTTTGGTCTTGTTTATGGTTTCCTTTGCTGTGCAAAAGCTTTTAAGTTTCATTAGGTCCCATTTATTTATTTGTGTTTTTATTTCCATTTCTCTAGGAGCTGGGTCAAAAAGGATCTTGCTGTGATTTATGTCATAGAGTGTTCTGCCTATGTTTTCCTCTAAGAGTTTGATAGTGTCTGGCCTTACACTTAGGTCTTTAATCCATTTTGAGTTTATTTTTGTGTATGGTGTTAGGGAATGTTCTAATTTCATACTTTTACATGTATCTGTCCAATTTTCCCAGCCCCACTTATTGAAGAGGCTGTCTTTTCTCCACTGTATATGCTTGCCTCCTTTATCAGAGATAAGGTGACCATATGTGTGTGGGTTTATCTCTGGGCTTTCTATCCTGTTCCATTGATCTATATTTCTGTTTTTGTGCCAGTACCAAACTGTCTTGATTACTGTAGCTTTGTAATATAGTCTGAAGTCAGGGAGCCTGATTCCTCCAGCTCCATTTTTCGTTCTCAAGATTGCTTTGGCTATTCGGGGTCTTTTGTGTCTCCATACAAATTGTGAAAATTTTTGTTCTAGTTCTGTGAAAAATGCCAGTGGTAGTTTGATAGGGATTGCATTGAATCTGTAGATTGCTTTGGGTAGTAGAGTCATTTTCACAATGTTGATTCTTCCAATCCAAGAACATGGTATATCTGTCCATCTGTTTGTATCATCTTTAATTTCTTTCATCAGTGTCCTATAATTTTCTGCATACAGGTCTTTTGTCTCCTTAGGTAGGTTTATTCCTAGATATTTTATTCTTTTTGTTGCAATGGTAAACGGGAGTGTTTTCTTAATTTCACTTTCAGATTTTTCATCATTAGTATATAGGAATGCAAGAGATTTCTGTGCATTAATTTTGTATCCTGCTACTTTACCAAATTCATTGATGAGCTCTAGTAGTTTTCTGGTAGCATCTTTAGGATTCTCTATGTATAGTATCATGTCATCTGCAAACAGTGACAGCTTTACTTCTTCTTTTCCGATTTGGATTCCTTTTATTTCTTTGTCTTCTCTGATTGCTGTGGCTAACACTTCCAAAACTATGTTGAATAATAGTGGTGAGAGTGGGCAACCTTGTCTTGTTCCTGATCTTAGTGGAAATGGTTTCAGTTTTTCACCATTGAGGACAATGTTGGCTGTGGGTTTGTCATATATGGCCTTTATTATGTTGAGGAAAGTTCCCTCTATGCCTACTTTCTGCAGGGCTTTTATTATAAATGGGTGTTGAATTTTGTTGAAAGCTTTCTCTGCATCTATTGAGATGATCATATGGTTTTTCTCCTTCAATTTGTTAATATGATGTATCACGTTGATTGATTTGCATATATTGAAGAATCCTTGCATTCCTGGAATAAACCCCACTTGATCATGGTGTATAATCCTTTTAATGTGCTGTTGGATTCTGTTTGCTAGTAGTTTGTTGAGGATTTTTGCATCTATGTTCATCAGTGATATTGGCCTGTAGTTTTCTTTCTTTGTGACATCTTTGTTTGGTTTTGGTATCAGGGTGATGGTGGCCTCGTAGAATGAGTTGGGGAGTGTTCCTCCCTCTGCAATATTTTGGAAGAGTTTGAGAAGGATAGGTGTTAGCTCTTCTCTAAATGTTTGATAGAATTCGCCTGTGAAGCCATCTGGTCCTTGGCTTTTGTTTGTTGGAAGATTTTTAATCACAGTTTCAATTTCAGTGCTTGTGATTGGTCTGTTCATATTTTCTATTTCTTCCTGGTTCAGCCTTAGACATTTTCAATCCACTTCAAGGCCAGTTTAGGGAACTGCATGGTTCATTAAATAAGGTATATGTAAATTAAATATCATGTTAAAAAAAATAAAGTGTAAAAAAAAAATCTTTGCTGAGGTTTAAACTAAGATTTTAATAAGGAATCCTTTTCTGTACCAACAACAACAAAGAATCTCTGTTCACAGGTACTAGTATTTATGCCAAGTATGCTGTTCTTGTGGCAAATATAGACAACAACATAATTATTAAATTTGAAACAAGTCAAATCAAGTGATTTAAACTTATGGCCTCTGTATACAACCGCCTCCTCAACCCCCCTAAATTAAAATAGCCTATGGACATACAAAATTCTATGAATTCTAATAAAGAACAGTATTTTCGTCTGGGAAGCAAGAAGTAATCTTATGAAATATACAGATATAAGAATCTCTTTAAGTATGTAATTCAAATTTTAAAATATTAACAAATGCTGTTTGCTTTCCTTTTATCATGCTCTTTTAAATACGTTCAAATACCTTGATACAATGCATACTGTTGATCATTGACTTAAATATATTTCTTAATATTTCTTTCTGAATGTAGCAGTATATTCTATGAATGATTCTACTAAAACTGTTTTTCCAATTATCTGTAGAACTATTGTGTTAGCACCAAGGGCAATTTAAAAAAATATATAAATGATATTAAACTTAAATCAGTTAAATTGTGACATAAATCTCATATATCACTAATATTCTATTACCAAGAGGAAGATCTTGATTGTTATCACAGTACAGGGGTTGAAATTCCCTGGCTTATCTAATCTATCTATTTAACAGTCTTTATTCAGTGACAAGACTTTCATATATATGATATTTGCTCAAGGAAAAAATCACAATAATATTCACAAAATACAGGTAAGGAATTCATAACTACTGAAAATCATTTTTATATGACTATTTCCATATATAAATGAAAGTATGACTATTTCCATATATAAATGAAATCATTTTTATATGACTGTTTCCATATATAAATGAAAGTAAGTTTATCTTTGTTTCACACCTAGATACACACATAATTTGGGGAAAAAATGAGCTATCTGCTTACCTTCCTTTCCTAGTTCAATTGATATTTTAAAAACACCGTAATTTGTTACTGGATAGATGTGTATATTCCGTATAGAGGCAGATGCACAGAAAAAGGATTGGTGTTTCTAGATAAATTCGCTTATTAGACACACTATTCAAGGCACTAGACTCAGTGTTCCAGAGATTGGACTGCTGCAACAATATTTATCCTTAAAACTGGAGAGTATTTATTCTTAAAATTGTTTACAGTTACCCTATCTCATCATAAATGCAAATATTACCATACTCCTTTGCCTATTAGATTAACATTAAAAAGATATTCTAAAATGTACCTAAGGAAAAATTCTCCTAGTCAGCAAGAGCCTTATGCTATTTTTAGAAATCAACTAAAGCTAGTGTGCTTGCCAAAATACTTTTAGTAATATGTTGAAATAAAAGATATCATTTCAAGGACTTAGCACTTAAAACTTCAAAAATATGTTCAAATTCAGGGAAAATAAATAAGTAAGAAGATTAACTATTATAGAAGAATCTCACTTGTCAGGTATTGATTTCCCCATACCAGTAAGGGATTGGAAATTTATGTGCAGAGCTCATGCATGAGAATAGGGATTAGAAACATGGTTTATGCAGTGATTTGTGTGCATTCACACCATTTTGGTTCTATGTGATCTCGGAAACCTACATTTTTTTCATCATTTGAAATGAGAGACTTGAGCTCATTACTCTTGAACGTCCCTTCATTAGTGATGGCATCTGTAGGCCTTACAGAAATGCCAAAGATACATTGATGCTATGAAAACAAATTTGCCTTTTATTTTCATTCATATTTTGCATGAGGAGGTGACTTTAGCAATAACATCTAATGGCTCAGTTGTTGCAATTTATGGGGGGCGAGAAAAGGTGTTTGCCCACAGTGTTTTAGAAATTTTAACACCACGTGTATCTGTGAATTATGTAGGCTGAAAAGAACATTGTAATTAAGATCAAAGTAATTATTATTACTGTACTTGATTGGAAAGGGGCAAACAGACAATCATTGTATTTCCATTACTATAGGAGGTGGGTCAAAAAAGATCTTGCCTTGATTTATGTCAAAGAGTGTTCTTCCTATGTTTTCCTCTAAGAGTTTTATATTGTCCGGTCTTACATTTAGCTCTTTAATCCATTTTGAGTTTATTTTTGTGTATGGTGTTAGGGAGTGTTCTAATTTCATTCTTTTACATGTAGCTGTCCAGTTTTCCCAGCACCACTTATTGAAGAGGCTGTCTTTTCTGCATTATATATCCTTGCCTCATTTGTCATAGATTAGTTGACCATAGGTGCATGGGTTTATCTCTGCGCTTTCTATCCTATTCCATTGATCTATATTTCTGTTTTTGTGCCAGTACCATACTGTCTTGATTACTGTAGCTTTGTAGAATAGTCTGAAGTCAGGGAGTCTGATTCCTCAAGCTCCATTTTCTTCCCTCAATATTGCCTTGGCTATTTGGGGTCTTTTGTGTCTCCATACAAATTTTAAGATTTTTTGTTCTAGTTCTGTAAAAAATGCCATTGGTAGTTTGATAGGGATTGCATTGAATCTATAGATTGCTTTCGGTAGTATAGTCATTTTCACAATATTGATTCTTCCAATCCAAGAACATGGTTTATCTCTCCATCTGTTTGTGTCATCTTTGATTTCTTTCATCAGTGTCTTACAGTTTTCTGCATACAGGTCTTTTACCTCCTTAGGTAGGTTTAGTCCTAGGTATTTTATTCCTTTTGTTGCAAAGGTGAATGGGATTGTTTCCTTAATTTCTCTTTCTGATCTTTCGTTGTTAGTATATAGGAATGCAAGAGATTTCTGTGCATTAATTTTGTATCCTGCAACTTTACCAAATTCATTGATTAGCTCTAGTAGTTTTCTGGTGGCATATTTAGGATTACCTATGTATAGTATCATGTCATCTGCAAACAGTGACAGTTTTACTTCTTCTTTTCCAATTTGGATTCCTTTTATTTCTTTTTCTTCTCTGATTGCCATGGCTAGGACTTCCAAAACTATGTTGAATAGTAGTGGTGAGAGTGGACATCCTTGTCTTGTTCCTTATCTTAGAGGAAATGCTTTCAGTTTTTCACCATTGAGAATGACGTTTGCTGTGAGTTTGTTGTATATGGCCTTTATTATATTGAGGTAGGTTTCCCCCTATGCCCAAATTCTGGAGAGTTTTTATCATAAATGGGTGTTGAATTTTGTCAAAAGCTTTTTCTGCATCTACTGAGATGATCACATGGTTTTTATTCTTCAATTTGTTAATATGGTGTATCACATTGATTGATTTGCATATATTGAAGAATCCTTGCATCCCTGGGATAGATCCCACTTAATCATTGTGTATGATCCTTTTAATGTGTTGTTGGATTCTGTTTGCTAGTATTTTGTTGAAGATTTTTGCATCTATATCATCAATGATATTGGTCTGTAATTTTCTTTTTTGATCATATCTCTGTCTGGTTTTGGTATCATGGTGATGGTGGCCTCATAGAATGAGATTGGGAGTGTTCCTTCCTCTGCAATTTTTTGGAAGAGTTTGAGAAGGATGGGTGTTAGCTCTTCTCTAAATGTTTAATTGAATTCACCTGTGAAGCCATCTGGTCCTGGACTTTTGTTTGTTGGAAGATTTTTAATCACAGTTTCAATTTCATTACTTGTGACTGGTCTGTTCATATTTTCTATTTCTTCCTGGTTCAGTCTTGCAAGGTTATACGTTTCTAAGAATTTGTCCTTTTCTTCCAGGTTGTCCATTTTATTGACATAGAGTGGCTTGTAGTAGTCTCTTAGGATGCTTTGTATTTCTGTGGTATCCCTTGTAACTTCTTTTTCATTTCTAATTTTATTGATTTGAGTCCTCTCTTTTTCTTGATGAGTCTGGCTAAAGGTTTATCAATTTTGTTTATCTTCTCAAAGAACCAGCTTTTAGTTTTACTGATCTTTGCTATTGTTTTCTTTGTTTCTATTTCATTTATTTCTGTTCTGTTCTTTATGATTTCTTTCACTCTACTAACTTTGGGTTTTGTTTGTTTTTCTTTCACTAGTTCTTTTAGGTGTAAAGTTAGATTGTTTATCTGAGATTTTTCGTGTTTCTTGAGGTAGGATTTTATTGCTATAAACTTCCCTCTTAGAACTACTTTTGCTGCATCCCATAGGTTTTGGATCATCGTGTTTTTGTTGTAATTTGTCTGTAGGTATTTTTTGATTTCCTCTTTGATTTCTTTAGTGATCTTTTGGTTATTTAGTAATGTATTGTTTAGCATCCATGTGTTTGTGTTTTTTACATTTTTTTCCCTGTAATTGATTTTTAATCTCATAGCGTTGTGTTCAGAAAAGATGCTTGATATGAGTTCAATTTTCTTAAATTTACTTAGGCTTGATTTGTGACCCAGGATGTGATCTATCCTGGAAAATGTTCCATGTGCACTTGAGAAGAAAGTGTAATCTGCTGTTTTCGGATGGAATGTCCTATAAATATCAATTAAATATACCTGTTCTATTGTGTCATTTAAAGCTTGTGGTTCCTTATTAATTTTCTGCCTGGATGACATGTCCATTGGTGTAAGTGAGGCGTTAAAGTCCCTCACTATTATTGTGTTATGTCTGTTTCCTCTTTTATAGCTGTTAGCATTTGCCTTATGTATTGAGGTGCTCCTATGTTGGGTGCATATATATTTATAATTGTTATATTTTCTTCATGGATTGATCCCTTGATCATTATGTAGTGTCCTTCCTTGTCTCTTGTAACAATCTTTATTTTAAAGCCTATTTATCTGATATGAGTATTGCCACTCCAGCTTGCTTTTGATTCCCATTTGCGTGGAATATCTTTTTCCATCCCCTCACTTTCAGTCTGTATGTGTCCCTAGGTCCTATGTGGGTCTCTTGTAGACAGCATATATATGGGTATTGTTATTGTATCCATTCAGCAAGCCTGTGTCTTTTGGTTGGAGCATTTAATTCATTCACATTTAAGGTAATTATCGATATATATGTTCCTATTACCATTTTCTTAATTGTTTTGGGTTTGTTTTTGTAGGTCCTTTTCTTCTCTTTTGTTTCCCACTTAGAGAAGTTCCTTTAGCATTTGTTGTAAAGCTGGTTTGTTTGTGCTGAATTCTCTTAGCTTTTGCTTGTCTGCAAAGCTTTTTATTTCTCTGTCGAACCTGAATGAGATCCTTGCTGGGTAGAGTCATCTTGGTTGTAGGTTCTTCCCTTTCATCCCTTTAAATATATCGTGCCACCCCCCTCTGGCTTGTAGAGTTTCTGCTGAGAAATCAGCTGTTTAACCTACTGGGAGTTCCCTTGTATATTATTTGTCATTCTTCCCTTTTTGCTTTTAATAATTTTTCTTTGTCTTTAATTTTTGTCAATTTGATTACTATGAGTCTTGGTGTGTCTCTCCTTGGGTTTATCCTTCCTGGGACTCTCTGTGGTTCCTGGACTTGGGTGGCTTTTTCATTTCCCAAGTTAGGGAAGTTTTGGACTATAATCTCTTCAAATATTTTCTCAGGTCCTTTCTCTCTCTCTTCTCCTTCAGGGTCCCCTATAATGCGAATGTTGATGCATTTAATGTTGTCCCAGAGGTCTCTTAGGCTGTCTTCATTTCTTTTCTTTCTTTTTTCTTTATTCTGTTCCATGGCAGTGAATTCCACCATTCTGTCTTCCAGGTCACTTACCCGTTCTTCTACCTCAGTTATTCTGCTATTGATTCCTTCTAGTGTATTTTTCATTTCAGTTATTGTATTGTTCATCTCTATTCTTTAATTCTTCTAGGAGTTTGTTAAACATTTCTTGCATCTTCTCAATCTTTGTCTCCATTTTTTTCCCGAGGTCCTGATCATGTTCACTATCATTATTCTGAATTCTTTTTCTGGAAATTTGCCTATATCTCCTCTTCATTTAGTTGTTTTTCTTGAGTTTTATCTTGTTCCTTCATCTGGTTCATAGTCGTCTGCCTTTTCATTTTGTCTGTCTTTCTGTGAATGTGGTTTTTGTTCCACAGGCTGCAGAATTGTAGCTCTTCTTGATTCTGCTGTCTTCCCCCTGGTGGATGAGGCTATCTAAGTGACTTATGCAAGCTTCCTCAAGATAACTCATTCTAGATTTGTCTTTGCTTTATATATCATAAGACTGCAGCCTACTACCCTTTCCCTAAGTTGGGGCTGATGGGAGACCAATGAAATTGCTTAATGTCATTACAGTCATTGAAGTGTATGTCATTTATTCCCATAAATGTATGTGAGTAACCTTTGTTGAAAGAGCATTTCAGGCATCAAGAATGTGAGTAAAAACTATCAACAAGTCTTTATAAAATGTGATCTAGAAAAACAGTATGTTTGATGGATTGCTTTTTGTTCAGGTTATGTATACTGAATTGATACTTTCATATAGTAGATATTTAATAAACATATTGAATTTGTATTCATTTCTGTTCACAAGAGGAAATTGTCTTGTTTTCTTCCACTCTGGTGAGAAATCATTGTGCTCAATTATAAAGTTTGACTAAATACTAGATGTGAAGAACACTGGAAATCTAACACCCAGAAACAGAAAAGAAAAAAAAGGGCCACATTTATTACAAACTAAATAAACCATAAATATATGTATGTATGTAGGTATGCATATATTTATTTTAAAAGATTTACTACTCTCTTTATAAGGAAAGTTTAATTCAGCTTTTCTGATTTATAAGAAACAGTTTATATAGGCAGCTTTTAAAATTTATACTCTCAACAGTTCAATATTAAATGATACATTGTTAATGCTCAGTGATGCCTGGATGCCCCAGTTGATCGGTCTTTCTAAAATGGTAAGCACTCTTTGCTTCTAAATTCACCATCATACTATTACTCTCAATGTACCAATCAGAATGATCCCTTTCAAATAAAACCACATAACACTTCTCTGCTCAGAATTCCTCAAGCCTCCCATTTCAATCAGGTGAAACAAAATTCATTCTCTGGTCTTGGTCCCACAAGAGTTGCACCCTCTCCTTACAACTCTGGTCTCTTCACCACCTATCCATCCCTATCTCTACTTTACCCTTTTTTCTTTAGGGAATTCTCCTTTCCCTAACGTGTCTGTACCTTCAACTTGACATTTTTCATCCCCCTTCTATCTTCATGGTTAACTCCTTTACCTCTAAGACTCTGCTTAATCATTTCCTTCTTAATACATCCTGCCATGAGCACCATAAAAGAACTACTACTTCTGCAAACTAGCCAATGATCCTGATTTCTTTTGTCCTTGTCATACTGTTTATTTTCCCTTGTACTCATCAAATTTTACTATTCTATATAGCTTAATTTTATGACTACTGTTCACTGGCTATGTGACTTTCTCTACCCCATACACTGTAAGTTCCACAAGAATCTTTGTTTTCTTCACAGATACAGCTCAAGAACCTAGAATAGTGCCTGACATATCGTAGGCACTCCATCAGTCTATTCTTTCAGCAAATGGTATTGAGCCACAGCCAATTGCCAGGCACTCATTTATATCTTTGGGCCACATCTGTAATCAAAACAGGACAAAACTCTCTGCTCTAATGGACCTTTTATTCCATTCAGGGAGAGACAACAATAAGCAATGTAAACAGTAGGGCAGAGTGTGTATATAATTACTGGTAGAGAGGTAGATATGGTGACAATTTGTAGACTTGAAAAAGTTATTGAATAATGAATAATTAAGTAATAAAGTAATAATCAAACCTAATTCCTTGTTATAAATCTTTGGGAATGTATTCACACATACAAATTTCTAAGTAGATTTAATAAAGATAAGAAAATAAATATAAAATACAGGAGAGTATGTTAAAAAAAATCATTCCTTTCTTGAAATAATTTGATGATAATCTGTAAATCAGATCTTGTTTTCTGATAATAATCTGATAAATGTAGAAATTTATGTTCTCTGGACACAGCTGAAATTTTAAATGAAAATACATAATTTTAATTATTTTCATTACATAGAAAAGACTTAAAATGAGTGATATACCCCTTTTAAAGAAACAAAAATATTACAAATAAACCTATCAGACGTAGAAAGTAGTAAAGAGTAATAGTAAAATTGTAACAAATGAAATAGTCTTATCAGGAATCCTAGGTGCAAATGAGTCTAGGAAACGTAGTTCTTAAGCTTTCCAGCCTTTGAAGAAAAAAAAAGAAAAACTGGAAAGAGACTGAGACAGATACTCAACTACTTGACTTAACATGTGCACCACTATATACATGGACTTTTTTTTAGAAATGTTACTTTCAGAGATTGTACCGTCAATACCTACTGGCATGTATACAGAAGTATTTATTGCTATATTGTTTGTGATATTTTTAGTAATATCTGGAACAAATTTAATTTCCATCAAACAGACACGTTTTATGCCATGATTGACTTATATAATATCCTGTGATTATTTCATCATACAGACAAATTGGGAAAGAGAATGTACTACAGAATACAGAGTGAACTGTAAAGTAGTAGTAATATAAAGCAGAGTAAAATCTTTATATGAAAAATAGAATATTAAGCACTGATATAGATGTATCATGGAATCCTCTTTTGCATGAGGCGCCTTTATACCCCTTTTATATGTTTGTGTAAGTGTAGAAACATATGTGGAAGTATATACTCTCCACTTGCTATTGATTACTTCAGAGTAACTGCATTAGAAGATGGAAGGGGAAACTATTAGCATTGTACAATATATAATATACATAATCAGAACATAATTACCATTCTCAAATTATCCATCTTTTTTTTTCATAAAAATAGAATTTAGAAAACAAGTTGAGGTAGGCAGAATAATAAATCCCAAAGATGTCCATATTCTAATTTCTGGATCCTGTGAATATTTTACCTTACATGGCAAAAGGCACTTTGCCAGTGTGCTAAGGTTAAGCACCTTGAGATGGGGAAATTAACCTGGATCATCCAGGTGGATCCAACCTTATCAGATGACTCCCGAAAACAGGAAGACCTTTCCTGACTAAATTCACAGAGAGATTTGACATAACTAATTTTCATGATGGAGGAAGGAGGCCACTAGCCAAGGAATGTGGTAGCCTACAGAACCTGTAAAAAGCAGTGAAATGCATCTCATAGAACCTCCAGAAAGGAATTCAAACCTACTGACACAATTATTTTAACCCAGAAGTCAGATTTCTAACTCATAGAACTGTAAGATGATAATTGATTTATATTGCTTTAATCCACTAAATTTGTGTTAACTTGTTAGAACAGCAATAGAAGTCTAATATGCAACTGCAACAATATTTTTTCTTGTTTGATTGATTTTGTGTGTAATGTTCTTATATCAGAGATGTGCAGGAATCAGATGAGGAGGTAGGTCATGTTTATAAATGACCTTCAACTTTTTATTATACTCAAACACAATTCTGTTATAAAGTTTCATAGTTTTTCCTACCTTAACTGAAGTTAATTCTTTTTCACTTGTTTATATGTTTAACTTTGAATTTGTCCCCAAAGGATTAAACTAAAACATGCAGAAATAGAAAAACATATGGTGTATCTGGCATCATATATGCATACCTGTTTCTGGGATAAGTAAATTTTTGTAAGTAGGGAAAAAAATTTTTAATTATAATCTTTTTAAAAAATAGGTAACTTCTTACATAATATTTCTAAAATTAATTACAAATTTTCTGCTGTGTCATCACGATGGACTAAATAAGATTTTATCTTTTCTGAAATATAAATAATTTTCTTTGAAAAATATTCCGAGTTGCTCTCCCTAACGAACTGCACTCAACAACCCCAAACCTTGTTTTCTGATTGTTAAGTTTCTCATTGTCCATTTTTAGCAACTCCATTTCATAAGCTGACATTTTATAGGGCTGAATGGAGAAACTAAATAACCAGCAAGTGATAGCAGTGACCTTGATTCTTAAAATATGTAATATTTCAATACCATTTGGTCTGAGGGCAGGTTCATTTCTCCCTTGTTATGAAAAAAGTATGAGTTTGACTTCAGATGCAGAAAAAACATTTCTTATTTTTTCCAGATTGTACTTGGCATTAAATAGTTGAGGATTCTAAAAAGGGATATGCTATTATTCATCAAAAATATGCTATACCTATATATAAAAATGAATTAATCACAATCAAAACCACTTTTTCTGACTTGAATTTCCTAAGACATTACCGTGTGTGTGTGTGCATGCATGCACGTGTGTGCACATGGGGGGTGCCCATGTGCCTGTGCACATGCATCTTTTTGCCTGCGTATTTTAAGAATTATTTTGGAAAGGCAGAACTTATAAAATAACTAATTAAAATCATTACTACAAAATAAATGATGAAGAAATAAATTGTATATATATCTTACAGATAAATTCTGAGTGTGGAGAGAGAAATTGAAATAGTCAAACTCTTAGAAGCAGTGAGTGAAATGGTGATTGCCAAGAGCTGGGAAGGGAAGAAACAAGAAAGTACTAGTCAAAGGGTACAAAGTTTCAGTTATGCAAGATAAATAAGTCCTAGAGATCTACTCCTGTACAGCATAGTGCTTATAGTTAATAATGCTGCATTATGCACTTAAAATTTTGCTAAGAAAGTAGCTCTTATAAGTCCCTCTCTCTCTCACACACACACAAATAATACTAATGACAAGTAATGAGGGCAGGAGGAAACTTTTGGAAGTGATGAATATGTTTATGGAATAGACTGTGATGATGGTTTTACCAATGTATACTTATTATCTAAACTCACCATGGTGTATATATTAAATATATAAAGCTTTTTGTACATCAATTATAATTTTTAAAAGTGATTTAAAAAATAAATTGAGAGGTTTTTCAGAGAATTTTTTCTGACAAATTTGAGTTATGAATAATTACTTAGGAGTAAAGAAGGTAAGATACATTGCTCCCATTTAAAAAAATTATGATTAAATCTACATAACAAAAAACTTAACCATTTTAAAAACTTTTTTTGGCATGTGCATATACAGTTTTCCCAGCACCATTTGTTGAACAGACTATTCCTTGTCCTTTGAATGGTCTTCATACCCTTGCTGAAAATCATTTGACCGTTTGGAACGGCTTATTTCTGGACTCTCTGTCCTATTCTATTGGTCTATATATCTGGCTTAATGCCAGTACAACCTTGGATCATGATGCCTTTGTATTAAATTTTGAAATCAGGAAGTATGAGACATTCAACTTTGTTCTTCCTTTTAAAGATTATTTTGGTTATTCAGCATCCCTTAGATTCCATGTAAATCTTAGAATGGAGTTTTCTATTTCTGCATAAACATTGTTGGTATAATGATAAGTATTGTGTTGAATTTGTTGATCACTTTGGGTAGTATTGCCATCTTACCAATATTAAGCCTTCCAGTTCATGAACATGGATGTTTTTCCATTTACTTGTATCTTCTTTAATTTCTTTCAGCAAAGTTTTGTTACTTTCTGCATACCAGTCTTCTGCCTCTTTGATTAATTTATTCCTAAGTACTGTATTCTTTTTGTCACTATTGTACTCCTTCGATAGCTTTCTTTTACTCTTAAGACAAAGATGAAAACACTTAACATGATTTCCAATTTGAGATCCTCTTCTTGCCTCATAGCCACATTTGATTTCTTTTTCTCCAATGTAGCATGTTCCTTCCCTCTCACAGACTCTTTGCAAAAGTTATTCCTCTGTAAAATAACTTTCCACACTTCTTTTTTCCCTTAGTTAACATATTGTTTTCAAATATCCATTTAGTTATGACATCTTCATTGAAACTTTCCCTGACACTCCTTCTAACTGAGATGATCATGTTAGTGATGATGATGCTGATGATGATTACTACTGTTATTATTAGATCCCTGATCAACAATAAAGCTATCTCAAACATTCCAGTTCTCCCTTCTTTCTGGGCTCATAGTTGAATCGCACTTTCCTGCCCTTTGTAGTTACGTGTGACAATGTTTTCTGTGGTTTTACTTAATGAAATGGTAACAGGAATGACAGTTTTCACTTCTAGAGAGAAGCTGGTAGGAATTGTTTACAATTAGCTGCACTCATTTCCCCTTTCTGTGAGAATTATGGAAGCATCACTGACACATAGCATCTATATCAGCCTTGGCTCCTTAGGATGAGCAGAGCCGCTTTGCTAATGTTGGTCATACAGAGTGAGGGAAATGAACAATTATTGTTTTAGCCACAGTGATTTGGGATTGTATGTCAATGCAACATAACCTACATTAATCTGACTGATACAGAATTTCGTACCTAGGATTGGTGTGCTGCCCAAACCTAAATGTGTGATCTAAAATATGAGACACTGGCAAAGAGGCCGGTTGATGACCAGAGAAGAAGCTGTAATCATAGACTGGAAAAAACAGTTACCATTTTAGAGTGACACAATATTTGGTGATACTGGAGCTTGTGGTCACTTGAACAAAGGAACTCCAAGCTACAGAAGTAGAGGTCAAAAAACAATGATGATTCTGTTTGCTGAATGCATTTGGGTGTCTTTGTAACAGGAAAAATATGGGCTCTGAAAATAAATGACCGGTTTGTAAACAGAAAGAAAAAAGAAAAAAGAAAATGGTCACATATTTAAGGACATGTAGGGTAGAAAGGGAACAAGCTACGAAGTCTTTGTGATGTTTATTACAATATTAACTACAAAATTTAGAGAAATTAGGGAAAGATAAATTAGTGGAAATACTACTCTGTAACCAAATAATATATTTTATGTTTAATAAGCCACTAATATTTTAATGTTATTGTACATAAAGAACACTGCAATTTTCTGTTTAAAGGGTGAAAGAGAGGTTATAAAGGTATCCCATTATTTGAGGAGTTTAAAATCTTAGGGACAAATTTAAAATTAAAATGTACTTTCTTTATGTACCCATGTTTGTTATAGAAGGATTCAGTAAGCAGCTAAAGCAAGTAACTAGAACAATCATAGAGAGTTCAGTTAATAGGTTTGAAGATTCTTAGTAAAGCATATCATTTCCTCACTGAGTTACTTTTTAAACTTTGAAGTCATTACAATTTGTTTCATCAATATTTTTGTTGACCTTTTCTACTTATTTAATTCCTTAACTATTATTATTTCTGCAATTTTATAATGCCAAATATCAGCACCATAGATATAGTATGAAATGCGAATTTAAAATTTATTTGACCTTTTAAATAGTAATAGAAAATCAGAAGTCTTTAAAATAGATTGAAAACTGAAGTTTTGATTTTGAATTTCCATTAAACATTTAGATCAAAGTAATGTTGCTGTTGTGTACAAAACAATGAATAAAATTAATAGTAAGAAGCAAAAGCAGTCAGATTATAAGGTTACAAATGAAAATACTCTATATAATTGTAAACGTTTCTTGAAAATGAAACACAAAGAAAAATAAAGGGCTTGAAAAGTCCTAAATATCATCAGATAGAGTTTCCATGTTGCATTTTCATTTTTAAGAAAAATATATATTGATTTTTCAGTGCTTCTGATAAAAAAACACATTGTGCTTTTACATACAGTGAGTTTAGATAAAATGTTGATTATATATTCACAGGGATCTTTGAAAAAATGTTATGGGAAAATGCCTGCTTATTTTACTATCACCTCCTTGTTTTTCCTTCTACTTTTACAAGTTCTAGAATGACTCTCCTTGAACTTAAGAGATTTCATTCAGACACAGAGTAGCATCTACTAAAAATGTATATGGAATTATTTAATAACATATTTGAGTCAACATGGGCATTCTCAAGTGAAGTGATCAATGTGTGTGTTTGACAAAAACTGTTTTCCTAACTACAACTGATTTTTGTAGTTTTGTGGAATTTAATAATCTTCCAAGAAGCCATAAAGCCAGAAGCAGGGAATAATTTCTCCTAATGCAGACAGAACACTGTGACTGGGAGGATAACATGTCTCATATGTAATGATAGACTGTGTTTGATGTTAAGGATAGATAGGGAGTGGATCTATCTAAACTCTTTGACCAAGTACATAAAATTAGAAAAACAAAAGCAAAAACAAGTCTATGATTGCTATATCCAGATACGTAGACCAAAGTTGGTGCAGATAATATAAATTAAGACTCTACATTTTACGTTCCCAATTAAGCTTATGCTTCTGCACATGGGTCTAAAAAATAAAAATAGATTGCCTCAGAATAATTTTCTATCATTAAGAAGCTTGACATGCAAATTATTTTCATAAATACATTCATTCATTCAAAAGCAGTAAAATATTCTAAGTAAATGTTAATTGAGCATATACTACACAGTTTACTTTAAAAAATAAGAAAAAGAAAAAAATCTTATATCTCAATCATGCCATTAGAAGTCCTAATTACAATCTAACATATTTAAGTGAAAAATCTCCATGATTTTCAGTAACCTAAAGGACAGAGGCCTCAATGAATCAGACTAGCCTCTGGCTCAACTAGCAAAGATATTGGCTGTAGCACCCAGGACAAGCCAACTGGTGAGTACCAGTCAGATTGAAGCTCTGCATATGTGCTGAATATGCACATTTAAACAAAAAAAAAAAGACTAAAAACTTAGAACCAGATATCTGAGAAATAAATACAATGACTATATCTATATATTTAAAATGAGAGAAAGCAAGCAGGCTAATTAGGTTGCTATATATGAAATCCAATCCTTAGTTCTGTGGGTCCAGAAATGGTTTACACTTTTAATTTTTGTCCAGATAAGGCTCTGGTAGTAGAATCACAAAATCAAATACACAAAAGTTCGGAATATATACAAGAATGTTGATTTAATCTTTTACAATTGGAGATAACTTTCTTTTCTTTTTTTTTAAATAAATTTATTTATTTGGCTGCATTGTGTCTTTGTTACTGCGCGTGGGCTTTCTCTAGTTGTGGCGAGCATCAGTTTCTTTACAAATAACATTGCAGATATCCAATATCATCTGTTATTTTTATTCACATTCTCTAAAGGTTACTATTTCTGAAAGTCTTTTTACTTGTGCAGTTTGGTTTATTTTACCCAGTTATATACTAACTATATTTATAGATACATCAAATCAGTAATATTAATAAATTAGACCAGGTTTTGGGAGAAGACCTTATTACGTTGTGTGCCAGAAATCACTTTCCGATGGTAATAGAAATGAAAGTGTGCACCTGCAAGCATACCAATTTCTTAGACATCTACTGCAAAATTCTCATTTACAGATGCAGGAACTGAACCTTAAAATTGCCTCAGGATACAGTTCAGATTTAACATTTTCAGGATGCCAGCCCATCCATACCCTCAGACATTTAGTTCAGCCTCTTACGCCATTATTTGGTGTAAAATTATGGAAGTAGTTTCTACACTTGGTGTTGCTACACCGAGTGCATCATCTGAAAAGCCAATCAGGCCCTGGACTCTCTTTAAAATATACATGGCTGCCCAAAAGCTCTCCATGTTCTCCCCATGTTACCAAACCAGACTTGGGTCTGCTCGCCCATGCTCAGTAAAGCCAATCTATGGACACTGGGTTGTGGTGAAGGAAGTGCAGCATTTATTGTAAGGCACTGTACAAGGAGTCTGGGACAGCTAGAACTCAAAAAGCCCAAACTCCTCGATGGGTTTCAAGGTGAGAGGGAGGATTGTCACAGGGTATGTGATTAGCTCATGCACAGTTCTCTGGTTGGTTGATGATGAGGTAACAGGGCAGTCACAGGGGTTAATATTTTCATTCCTTAGCCTCCAGTAGGCCTGGGAGCTATGTGCTTATGGTCATCAAGTAGTTAACCTCTTCCATTTGGTAGGGATTTCACGTCTATAAAACAACTCAGGAAATGTGCATCATATACTGTTATCTAGGTCCTTCAGAGAGGAGCTAAACCAGAGGATATGGGTGAGGGGTCTGTCCCGGGAAGGCCCCATAGGGTCCTGCTCCTTTACATGCAGAGCATAGCATGACCTATATAGACTATTCTTACACAACCCTTTGCTCAGTTTGTTGAGGTTTTATTGTGCCCTTTTCCTTAATTTTTCTTGCCTTTTCTAACGTCTTTAGGTTCCCATTTTCTTTCCTGTTACAATTTCCCCTCAGCCTCTCACTAGACCTTTTTTCCTCTTTCTACTATCCACATATATTTCTTTAAAGTTCATTTTCAGGAATTTTATTCCAAGGGATTTATATAAATTTGAATTTGTAGGTCACTAACAATACAAAACTAAAAGTTCTACTGTATCTTTCTCTGAAGCTTTTTTGCAAGAAAGAAAACTATTTCATGATCTTTTTTATACATGATTTGAAATTTAACACATTGAAAATTATCTTTTACTCATATAATAGAGCTGATATTCTGCTTCCCTTGACAAAACAGTGTAGTCACTGAAAGTCTCAGAAATTATGTATTGATTTTATTGAGTACCTTGAAAGGTGGTGAAATAGGTAAAATTAAGTAGTTAGATTATTTAGGTATTCCCCCACCCCCCAATATTGTCTCAATTTGTCATCATCACAGGTAAATGACTAAAGTATGATTCTCAATTTTAGGGATTCCAATATCTTCACATTTATTTAGAAAGTTAAAATCTTTACATGGGAAGCCCAATTAATGTTTTTGATGGCTGAATAAACAAAACTCATTTTCATTTATCCACATATTTATCCCTATAAAAATCATGTTAAAACTTGTTGTTTCTCTAGTAAACCAGGTTTTCCTTCTCAGGTGAACTTCCCTGGTGAATTGCTATTTTCTTTATCATTCCGTTAATACACCTTTGTGTGTTGATCGCTTAATTCCCACTCTTTGATTCCGTGATCCCAAAATGATTCTTTGCTCCCTTAGTGATTTAGTTTGTGCCATAATTGTTTTAATAGCTCAAAAGAGCTCTTCTTTTTATGGGGCTATTATTTCTCTCCTTTGGTGTTGTTTGCTAGCCAGGCACTGACTGACTAGAAAAAAAATTTTTTCTAGGGAAGTTTGCATATTTTAACAGCAGTTGAACAGCTGTCTTAGGAAGTAATGTTTCTATATTTCACAGCTTGCTGCCTCACTGTTAATACTATTTTACTTCTCTAATGGAGGTAATTCTTAAACACCACAAATCCTAATTATATGAACAAGAGTGGACCTTAATTCATAACTGCTTCTTCTGAAAACAAAGGAATTTTATAGCTTGGAATAGAATGCTTGTGAGGTGCCTTCCCCTTTTATCTGATGATGAACCTCATTTCCGGAACTACTGCTCCCTCAGAGGTGATAATTATCCCTGGGAGCAGCCTGGGAGCATCCTGCTACCACATGGTGGTGCAGTTAGCAAACTCAGACTGTCTAGAGTCTCTCTCCTACCCCCAGGCTCAAATGTTCCCAAATGATCTAATCATCGCTTTATTTTGGGAGGGGAGATGGAAGAGTGTATAAATCATGCTTATCCTTTTAAACTTTCTGTTTTAAATGAAAATATCCCACTGGCATGTGCACTTTCATTTCTCCCCCAACTATTATAGTTCTGAAATAGAAGTAATCCTATTGATCTAATTATTCAAATGGTTATACTGTCCATGAGTTCTAAAAAGTCTGTAAATAGGAAAAAATACTATTAAAATGTGATGTTAACTAGTATATATATTTTTTCTCTATGCATCTCATTTCAAACATTTTAGTGTTCTAGTACTTGGTATATATCTCTACTTAGCACTTATTTTACTGTATCTGGGTGTGTGTGTGTGTGTGCGTGTGCATGTGCGTGTGTGTGTGTGTCTGGTAAATTGCATCAGTAAATTGTGAGGGTCTTAAAGCAAAAACCATTTTATTATAAATTGTAGGTGCTATACATAATATTAAAAATTGTAGAATTATCACTAGATCCTACCCTATCAGAATATAGGAACATACTATACATTTATATTGAATGAATAAATGAAACAAAAAAATACACAAATAGAGTATTACCAACCATGGGAATGCTAATACTATCTGTCTATCAATCTATCGATCTATCTATCATCTATCTATTCATGCTTAGATGATATATATGTGTATCTATATATATAATATATAAACATTTGCCTATATTCCAGGGATTTTGATAAATTAGAAATATATAACAAAATATGTATTTCTCTGATCATATATTTACTACATTTTCTGAAGTGAATTAAAAAAGATAAGGGAGAACTGAGAGGTACACAGTGATATTCAAATATTAAGTACTAAATAAACAAATAGTGAATGAACGCATATTGGGTTGGTGGATCAATATGTGAAGGGCTATGAAAGATAACAGTAGGTAGTACAAAACCCCTGATCTCAGATTCAGAAAGTGGTCTGTCTGTTTTGGAGTCTGCCACAATTAACTGTGACAAGGGGAGGTCCTTTGTCTTTCTTTTCCCTATTTTATAGTGAAGGAAATGTTCTAAATTACTAACAGTAGTCTAAGTGGTCTAAGAATTCTATAAATCCACCCAGTGTAAGCAGTAAGGTAAATATTCCCAGAAGCGATCCTGGGCTGACTGTCCCTTCCTTGTTCAGTGCCAGAACTGATAAAAGTTATATTTCAGGATCCTTGAGAAGTCCTTGCGTTCTTTGTTCCCCTGACACCAGTAGAATCACAGCTGCAACCCAGCGCTAATAATTAGCTCTTTGATTCATTACAGGCATGGTTTAATAAAAGGATTTATAGATGGGGAAAAGAAAGTGTTCCCCAAGTAGTTAATGATTTGTTGAAGCTCACACTGTGCCCATTATAGCTAATAACATGTCCCTTTAAGAGAGGTGTGAACACAACCCTCCAGTCAGTGATTATTTGCGAGAAAAGTGTAACTGGACTGACTTTTCAAATTCTTTATGAAATTTACATCCTCTAATCACATTTTCATATTTATCTTCCTTGAGACCTGGCATGCATTTGACTGTCTTTACATAATTTCTCCATCCTCCAGACTTCAAAGAACATCTAGTGCAGGTTTCTGGGATATGCAAAGCCTGAATTTATTAACACTCTTTCCTAGCTTGCTTTAACCACTGTCAGTATATGTTATCATTTGACAATTTCAACATGTATTCCTTAAACATGTCCTTTATAATATGTTTCTAGAATATACCCTCTACAATATGCTTTTTAGATAATCTCTTTCATTATTAAGTGTGTTTCATTTAATGGTTTTGCTATTATGATGTATGATGGTAATTATTCAATCAAAAATATGACATTTTACTATGATAGTTTAAAGATACATTCACAAATCTTCGATGTGACTTCTAGCCTAATTCCTCTCTCCCTGAGTGTTGACTATACTTAGTGACTCACTTCTAACAAACAGAATATGGTAGAAATAAAAGGATATCACTTGTAAGATTTAAAAAGGAATCAAGGCTTCCTCCTTGTACTCTCTTTTAGATCACTCACTATGAGGAGTGATATTAGACACTATATTATAAAGACACCAAGCAAAACTGTGGATAGGTCCACATAGTGAGGAACTGAGTCCTCTAGCCAACAGTTATGTGAGTGAGTCTTCATAGAAATGGATTATTGAGACTAGGTAATCCTTCATATTACTGCTGCTTGTCAACAACCACATGACACTCTGATCCAAAACCATCCAGCTCAGTTACTCCTGATTCCACAGAAACTGTGAGATAATAAGTATTGAGGATTTTTGTTTTGTTGGTTTGTTTTTCATTTATTTAATTGGGGTTATACATATATAAAATAAAATTTACCATTTAAGCCATTTAAAAAAAATGTGACATTTCAAAATTAGCAGATTCTTCAGTGAAGGGTAAGGGCAAGTATATATATATATTATATATATATATATGATATGGGCAATTATATACATGTATATATATCCTAAGTCTTATAATTAAAGGATAATAAAATAATATTAAAAACAAAGATAAGAATATTTAAAAGATAAATATATCTCCAGAGAGATGCTACCAGTCAAATACAAGATACATTTGGGCTTGACCAAAGTAACATCTCTTCTAAGTTTAAACTTTCAATCTAAAAGGAATGAAATGTTTTATTTCATAATATAGTTATTCCCTCACTTCATACACACACACACACACACACACACACACACACGCACACACACTCCAAATTTGCCATTATCCCTTTCAAAACCCTAGTTGGAGAATAGCTCAGGTACAATTATATCTGAAGCGCAATACCATTTTTCTTTCTGGAAAGTTAAATAAAGATTCTTTATTTGGTTCAAAGTGTCTCTTGGATGGTTTCATTTCACCAAACAGGAAAGAGAGGGAGGAAAGAAATCAATTGAATTCAAATTTACCGGGTTAAGAGTATTTAATATTTTTATTTTCAAGCAATAAACTTCTAGTCAGGGAACAAGTTATCCTGTATTCAAACAATGTTACCTGAAATCTTCATGGAATTTGTGATGTTTACTCTCCTGAAAAGAAAAAAAAAAGCCAAGTCCTCAAGTTGTAATACAGTCATAAATACAGTTAATCTTTCTCTCATTTAATCTGTTCCACGCTGTTGGCAATGACAATCTTATAAATGGAAAACTAAAAGATTTATGTTTCCGTAAAAACTTATTTCTAAAAGTAGATCTTTGAGCCCTATTTGATGGTGCACTTTTAATAAAATACTCCAATAAAAAAATTCTAGGTATTTTATCTTTGGATCTGGCTATAATAGGAACTGACTCATGATTTTGTTTATTTGTCCAATTTCCTTTTTTCATTACCATGTAAATATGTAAAGGTCAATTGAAACTTCAAACATTTTAGCAGACTCTCTGAGTGACTACACAGTGTTCTATTTCAAATTCAATAGGGAATGACAAAAACATGATTTGCTGATTAAGTAACTATTAACACTCAGTAGTTAAATAAAAAATATATAGAAAGCATAGAAAAGGTTGAAAATGTAATTCATAGGCTTTTGTGCATACAATTTTGTAATTCTTTGGTATTAGTGACATAATCAAAACTGGAACTACCGTAGGGAAATGGAAACTCATTTATTTACAAAAAGCAAAGATGATTTCAAATCGCAGGAAAGGCAGACTTTACATGGGTCTCGGAAAGAACTGGAATAAGGGCTTGAGCACCGCTAGAGTTTTCTCATCATTTCTCACATCAGGAATTCTCTTCACAATGTTCTTCATCTACCTCATTAAAGTCAGATTTTCTCAACAAGAAGAGAGCCTGGCTACAAATAGTTCTGTATTGCTTTTGGCTCGGAAAAATGACTTATTAACCATTCCAATTTCTTAAAAATAAAAATTACGGGGAGGACATTGATTGTCCCCAAAGTGTACCTCTGGACAACAGCAGGGTAAGGGTAAGAAAGTAAGATTTTCCTTGCTTGAATTAAAAGTCTAACCACTGATGAAAGAATTGTGGCTGATGGCTGTTTTCATAATATGACTGGAGCAGGAGAAAGGGCTTCAGATTGAATAACAGATGGTTGCTTTTAAGGTACTTAAGATGATTAGATATGTCTCCAAGTGCAAGAAATTAAAAGCAAAAAGAAGAAAATTGCATTTTAGAAGCAGACAAGAGTTCAAGTAGCAATTCTGTATGTAGTAGGTAGATGACAATGATCTTAGGCAAATCATACATATTCTCTAACCTTTGTTTCTTTGTAAACCTATCAGTAGAAATAGTGAAGGTGCATTAAAACACACACCTCAATGATTCAAACCTACAAAGCTTAGTCCTCAAACATTATAGGGCAACCAGGAATTGTTATGAAGTGTGCTCTGCTTTATTTAGTTACTTACAGACTCAAACTGATAGAATAATGTCAAATGCTGGTCACCGTGCCAGAAGAAAAGAGAGATCTGAAAAGTCTTGATCTAGTAATTAAATGATGTCTTCTGGAGTTGACATCTGACATTTTTCTGCTCACAACTTACTGGACAGAACATGTCAGTTAGCTTTATTCAACTATAAATTGGCCTGGAAGTATAATACCACCTATTCCCAGATTCAAGACTACTACATGAGCAGAATAATAATTTTGATACTTCACCTTCTGTTCGCCAAATATTTAGTGTTTCTTTCACTCTACACACAAAAGGTACTATCCCTTTCTGAGAGAGATATCATTGAATTGCCATCTGTTCCTGGCATCAAGCTTAATGTCCAAGATTTATTGTATTACTTGTTGATATCTCTGTCAGGATTTTTTTTTTTTTTGTAGCAGTCCCTTTATCAAAAAGCCCTATGTGGTTTTTTTTTTTTTTGATCCAGAAATTTATGAACTAAATAGACAAATTCTGCAGTATATACATGGAACCAGATAATTTCAGCAAACGCCCTCATTCAGAAGGAGTAAAATTTATGGGTTTGTGTGTGAATTTTGAAATCTACCTGGAAGATTATGGTGAGGGATCTTCACTCCATTGTTCTCTGTGCTTCTTGGTTCTGTTCTCTGAGTAATCTCTCCTTTTTTCTACTAAGCTTCAGATAAAAGGAGCAGTGAAAACTAGCAGCTTTTTTTTTCACCCTGCTCCTGCCCTTAGAAGATTGGGGATCTTGAAAAGTCACAGTTCTGGTGACTGGTATATTCTAGTCTTGATCAGCCACAGATATTTTTTGGTCTAAGCCACGATTTCATTAATGGCACAAGTCTCTTCAAAACATTGTAGGCTTTTCATCGATTCAATATAGTCAGCAAATGTGGCAAGAGCTTCCCTCACATTTATTTTTGATATGTACTTGTTAGATTTGTGACAAATCTTCACTTTTCTGACTCTGCTTGCTCTCCTCTCTTAATAACTCGTGTCTTAAATATGTCAGGTTTCTTTGGAGAAGCATGTTTTTACTCTACATTTTTTGAGTCATTATGTCCCATAGAGATAATTCATTGGGAGTCAAACCTGAACTGACTCCTTGATCTAAGACACCTACATCGAGTCAGAGATTTTAAGAATGAATGTGACAGCTGTGCCCTGACTTGATTCTTGAGGCAAAAGCGAGTCTAACTGGCCTTTATGGCTCAAAGGTCTTCTCAATTTGATTTTTTTTTCCTGACTGCAGGAGAAAAGCAGTTACTTCTTCCAAACTTGCAGGTCTCCAAATTTCTCTGTTTTTATTGTTTCATTACTCATTGTTATAAGACAGTTCTTGTAGTAACTTGACAAATGCAGTCAACCGTAACTAATACAATCACCTAACTTTTTGTTCAACTTCTTCCTCTGGACCTATAAGCTCACTTGGTATAATCTCAATATACCCCTCTCACTATTTAGATCAGCTGCAGGCACCACGTTGTTCCACTTCTCTTCTGGCTGCCACTAGCTCATGTCTACTGCTCACAATGGCAATGGGTAGAGATTTACGTTGGCAATATCTAATCAAAAATGTTGTCAGTGCTCATACACACACAGAAAATAATGTCTAATAGAGGCTATAAGTAGGCATAATAAAAGCCTATGTTTTCCATAAGCTACCCTCTCTCTTCATCTACTTTATCTATCCTTCTATCTTCTCTAAAGGGAGGGAGAGAAGGACATACATATCCTTCTTTATACATATTTCAGGGTGCGGGAGAATAGTATGAAAATCTAAAAGCTGTGCTTTACACCTACTTAATATTTAATTTAAAAGCAATGACAATGTTAATAAAGATTTAAATACACAAGAGAAAATGAAGGCTACAGCTTTATTTCAAAATATTATTTAGTTCTGCCCTAAGAATAAGAACAGACTAGAATATTTTGGTAACTAAAATTTTCTTTGGCTACTGGTCCAGGAAATTTCTCTTTAAAGGATTTCTTCTTTGATGAACATTTCTTCTGGCATTCAGTTCTAGTCTGAAGGTCAGTTATGCTTCTTGTGTTATTCTCAGCCACATGAACTGCTGGTGGAAATATAATCATGTTTCATACTCTGTCAAAGTCTGTGGATATTTTAAAGTAACTGCTCAATATCACAAAAAATGAAGGGAAAGTTTGACTATCTTGAAATTTATCCAAGTTATTTCTTTTCCCCCTCTATGACATTGCCCAAGAATACACTATCATAATACAAACATTAAAGAATAATTAAGAAAAACTCAATACAAATTTGAATCACCCTAAATTCAATGATAGAACCACTAATAAAATTTTGGTATATCTTTCCAGCATGATCTCTATCAGTATTATTATTGTAGAAATGGGATCAACTTTGGCATTATTTTTTCACTTTTTATTCATTTAGTGGTGTACCGTAAACACATTCCTCCATACTGCTTCCCAGTTAATATCTGATCCTCTACCTGCAGTGGCAATCTCTGTTCTAACTTCTACCACCATAGAGAAATATTCTTCAACAGTAGCCAATAAAAAAATCTTAGATTTCAAGGGGCTTCCCTGGTGGCGCAGTGGTTGGGAGTCTGCCTGCTAGTGCAGGGGACACGGGTTCGAGCCCTGGTTTGGGAGGATCCCACATGCCGTGGAGCGGCTGGGCCCGTGGGCCACAACTGCTGAGCCTGCGCGTCTGGAGCCTGTGCCCCGCAACGGGGGGTGCCGCGATAGTGAGGGGCCCGCGCACCGCGATGAAGAGCGGTCCCCGCACCGCGATGAGGAGTGGCCCCCGCTTGCCGTAACTAGAGAAAGCCCTCGCATGAACCGAAGACTCAACACAGCCAAAAATAAATAAATAAATAAAATAAAGTAGCTATAAAAAAAAAAAATCTTAGACTTCAAAATATACAGTCTATTCTTATTTTTGGAGCAAGGTAGAGTTTTCATTTCCACTTGTGTAATTAAAAATTTACTGAAACTTGAGTTAGGTACTTGGTGGGCGTTCCTTGTGGATAGGTACACCTAATAGTAAGTGAATCGGTATGAATGCTTCTTTGTTGATATTTCTGAATCTGTCTACAATGTTACATGCAACAAATATTACAATCACAAATATTAGACCAAAAAGTTACAAATATTTTTAACCAATGCTATAACCAAACTTGTTCTAAATAAAAATGTGATCCATGTAGAATGTCACTGGCCATAGTTCTTTTATAAATAGAATATTAAATATTTTACAGTAATTCAATTAATTAATAAAAATCATACTTTCTTTCAAATTTCTATCAAATCCTGTGTACTAGAATCCTAGTACATACTTAACCTATCAAAAGCAGTATTTTTTATATACATTGACAGGAAAGAACAGTTAATGGTTAGGAATTCTCTTGTCTAGCCATATTCCACAAGTAAAATTTAATTTTTCTTTTCCTAGAATTAGGTATTAAAGAGCAAAAGAACTTCATGACTTTAGGTCAGTAATTCCATTTCTTCTGAATATCATGCACCATATATGTAACAACAAGAGACTGACCACACTTTTCTAATGTCTTTTCCAAATTTACAAGCATTATGTATGTCTGTGATCTGCCAGTTCCACAGCAATTTAATTTTCAAGAAATTCTTTAAGGACAAGCTACAGCTTTCAATTTGTCAAAAGATTTTACCAGGATAGATAGATATAGATAGATAGATAGATAGATAGATAGATAGATGATAGATAGATCTTAATTCATGTTTGTGTGCTTATTTGGTGAGGACTGGTTATTGATCTAATGATCTATTCATTGGTCTAATGGTCTAATGAAATGTTAATTTGATGATTAATTTCTTTCCTATACTTTGAGGAAACATTTCAGTGTGATAAATCATCATCAGATTAATCTAGGTATTATGTATTACTCATAGACATTTAGAAGGATATTAGTACAAATTAATGTCCATTTTTAGATGATAATTTAAATTCAATTAATCACTTTCATATGTAACCCAGTGTCACTATTTTAAAATAGTTTTAAAACTATTGTAAGAAGTTTTCCTATTATTTACACTAATCACTGCATTATATTTTAGTAAATACAGAGAATATACAAAATAATTTTTGTCTTTTCAAATAGTATTTCTTTTGTAACATTACATAAAATTAATCAACTTTATGAAAAGGCAAAGTTCTATCTTATGCTTCTTGAAATGACCGTATAGCCTTGTTTCCTTTAGCAGAATACTGGTGTGTTGGGATAAAGATACTCACACCCTTGTGTTTTAGAACATAGTCTATGTACAGTATTGGATCTGAGAGAAGACATCAGGGAGAGAATGAAACCAAAATCAGTGCATTTAAATGATTTGTCTGAGTCAAAAAACAATCCATGTAAGAGGCAGCCCAAAGCTATTGTATGACTAATGCTCCTAAATATCTACAATTAGAAAGAGGACTCTAGAAAAATCGTGAGTCAGGAGTAGGAGCACTGGATTTTATGATGCTTGTCTAGTGACATCCCACATGTTCAAAAATGAGGAATTTAAAAGCAGTAAGCTGGGCTCTTGACTTATCAACTGATTTTTCGTGTTTACTATTTACTATTAATTTTCCTCTGGTGATTTAATTGTCCTCTCATGATTAAATCTACAATGAAATTAGCTAGCATCAGTTCCTCTAATTTATATTACTTCAGCCTTCCTAGTGGTTGTACAAACACCCAATTCTGAGAATTAAATAATTTCTAGCTTGAATACATAGAATGGCTTCTTTCTGACTGAAATAAACATCAAATAGTAGATGGTGGAGGCAGAACTGAGAACCCAAATCTAACCTCAGTATCCACTCTTATTACACCAAAAGGAGCAAATCCAGGAACAAAGACATAGCCTCCTTGACTTTCAGTCCAATGATCTTTTTACTGAACCACATTACCATATAAAAAATTGATAGACTTTTTACACACAATTTCTTATGGAAATGCTCATATCTATGCAAATTTAATTGTTGAAGGTTTTTCATTGTTATTATTTGGGGGGAGGGTATTATGACATATAGTTCAAGGATTTAAAGTACAGCTACCCATTTCTTTGAAGTAAACATTGAGCTACTTGACTATCTTTTAATATAATACTAATTTTTAATAAATTACTTTAGTATTTCCTCTGCATTTAAGTATTTTTTTCAAATGCTCACAGATGTCATTTATCACTTATAACTATGTTTGTCAATCAGAGTTTCCTTAGGAGAGCAGTAGAACAGATGAAAGTGAGAGATAGCAGCTTCAAGCATGGATGCCTTTCATTAATCTAGACTGTCCCCTCTGGCCACGGTGCAGTATCGTCTCTGCCCTCTCTATTGCCATCAATCATTTGCTCTCTGGAAGTCTCACCTGATCCTCATATTTCCTGCTCCTCTCTCTTATTATATCTTATGTCTTCTTTTTCCCAACTCAAAAATGCCAGAGCACAGATCAATTGAGAATGGAATAATTTTTAACATGGCCAAAAGAGGTTTTTAGTAGATAAAAATATTGATAAATATTCAAAATTCTAGACATCTTGAGATTTATTCTGTCAATACTCATACAATTTCCACATTTTGTATCATTCATATATGGGTGAGGATCCGAGCTGTTCATGGAATATTGTGTGAACCAAAACAAAGTATATCGGCTATTTCCCCAAAAGCACACTCACTGCACATACGACTCCTTTGCTAATATGTTGATTTTTCTCTAGGCTTATTAAATTCGTTGTAAAATTTTAAAAGAGTCAAGAGAAAATGAAGTCAAAACTTCATCTCTCTCCACTTTTTTCACTATCTAATCATCTTTCTCAGAGGCAATCATTGTTACTTATTATTTGTGTGGTCTTTCTATCTGAGCATATCATCTTCATACATATTTATTTTACATGAATAATAGCATACTGTATACACTGGTCTAATATTTTTTCTTTTTTTTAACCTCGTTAGTGTTTGCATTGCTTTCTGGAGTATTTTAGGAAATCATGTATTTTTGTTCCAGTGGTTACCTTCACAACAATTGGGTGGGCCAAAAGGTTCGTTAGTTTTTTTCCATAAGATGGCTCTAGTAGCACTTAGTTGTCTTTAATTTCATTTGAAACAATTTTGTTAGATTGTATGTGACAGCTGTCATATCAGTATGCATTTAAAAAAAGACTTATCAAAATTGGTGAATTTTTGTGTAGCCATTTTAATATTGAAAATAGAAGAAAAAAGCAACATTTTTGGCATATTATGCTTTATTATTTCAAGAAAGGTAAAAACGCGCAGAAACGCAAAAAAAGATTTGTGCAGCATATGAAGAAGGTGCTGTGACTGATCGAACATGTCAAAAGTGGTTTGCAAAGTTTTGTGCTGGAGATTTCTCAGTAAACGATGCTCCACGGTCGGGTAGACAAGTTGAAGTTGATAGCGATCAAATCGAGACATTAATCGAGAAGAATCAATGTTATACTACGTGGGAGGTAGTCGACATACTCAAAATATCCAAATCAAGTGCTGAAAATCATTTGCACCAACTGGGTTATGTGAATAGCTTTGATGTTTGGGTTCCACATAAGTTAAGCGAAAAAAACCTTCTTGACCATATTTGCTCATGCGATTCTCTACTTAAATGTAATGAAACATTCCATTTTTAAAATAAATTGTGACAGGCAATGAATACTGTACAATAACGTGGATACTGTACAATAATGTGGAATGGAAGAGATCGTGGGGCAAGTGAAATGTACCACCACCAACCACACCAAAGGCCAGTCTTCATCCAAAGAAGGTGATGTTGTGTATATGGTGGGATTGGAAGAAAGTCCTCTATATTGAGCTCCTTCCAGAAAACCAAACAATTAATTCCAAGTACTGCTCCCAGTTAGAACAACTGAAAGCAGCACTCCACAAAAAGCATCCGGAATTAGTCAACAGAAAACGCATAATCTCCCTTCAGGGTAACGCAAGACCACATGTTTCTTTGATGACCAGGCAAAAACTGTTACAGCTTGGCTGGGAAGTTCTGATTTATCCCGATATTCACTAGACATTGCACCTTCGGATTTCCATTTATTTAGGTCTTTACAAAATTCTCTTAATGGAAAAAATTTCAATTCCCTGGAAGACTGTAAAAGGCACCTGGAATAGTTCTTTGCTGAAAAAGATAAAAAGTCTTGGGAAGATGGAATTATGAAGTTGCCTGAGAAATGTCAGAAAGCAGTGGAAGAAAAGGGTGAATATGTTGTACAATAAAGTTCTTGGTGAAAATGAAAAACGTGTCTTTTATTTTTACTTAAAAACTGAAGGCACTTTTTGGCCAACCCAATATGTTCTTACACAATATTCTTTTTTTCTTTTTTTTTTAACATCTTTATTGGAGTATAATTGCTTTACAGTGTTGTGTTAGTTTCTGCTGTATGACAAAGTGAATCAGCTATACGTACACATACGTCCCCATATCCCCTCCCTCTTGCGTCTCCCTCCTACCCTCCCTATCCCACCCCTCTAGGTGGTCACAAAGCACTGAGCTGATCTCCCTGTGCTATGCGGCTGCTTCCCACTAGCTATCTATTTTACATTTGGTAGTGTAGATATGTCAATACTACTCTCTCACTTCATCCCAGCTTACCCTTCCCCCTCCCCGTGTCCTCAAGTCCATTCTCTACATCTGCATCTTTATTCCTGCTTTTGCACAATATTCTTAATCATTTATTTCTTCCATGTGTACTGACTTCCTATTGTGAACAATGAGGAAATTGATTTTCTCCTTTCCCTACTTTCCCTCCCCACTTTTTCAATGGTTATATTATTTTATTACTAATGAGCTTTATAACTTTAAATTACTTATACTTCTCTTAATTTATTGTCTTTAAATATTTTTGACTCTGTTCATAAAAGAGAAGTCGTCCATCACTTCCACCTTTCCCCCATCTCTGCAAATTTCTGTATGACGTTATTTCTACTCGGTCATATTTCATAA
The DNA here is from genome assembly GCF_028023285.1 of Balaenoptera ricei. NCBI lineage: Eukaryota > Metazoa > Chordata > Mammalia > Artiodactyla > Balaenopteridae > Balaenoptera > Balaenoptera ricei. The sequence goes on from NC_082643.1 coordinate 83,242,739, forward strand.
TTTTATATCTTGTTCATATTTTTAATGCTCACTTTTAGTTTATGCCATACAAATAAATGGATTTGTTGCTAAATAGGTAGTTCTTTTACCAAGTTTCTTCATTAATTTCTTAGTTAACAAAAACTTAGCTCTGATAGTTTCTTCAAGAACAGATAATATATACCATATAACTTGAATAGACTTTTTATATTGAAAATGGCTTCCATGTTCAAAACTGACTTGAAGGGGTCAGCCTGCCTGGACATAGAATTTTGTAGTCATCCTTGATTTTCATGAAAAAGTTACGTTGTGAAGAAGATGTAGGAAGACAGATTGATTTTTTTTCCTTTGAAAATGACTTAATATTTTCATCTAGATAACTGATGGGGATTCTTTCTTTGCCTTTAAGATTTATTATCTTTTCTAAGATATCTACTTGACATATATTTTATCATTTTGTGTCAACTTTTCATGGAACATTGTGTGCTCTTTAAATGTGTAGATTCAAGTTTCTTTTGTTCCTGTTGATTTTTCTTAAATTTTATCTTCCTTTTTTTTCTGTTCTTTTATAGTGCTTCTCTTTTTCAAGGAAATCAGTTATATATGTTTTGTTTCTCCTTTGTCTTTCATAGGTATTATTTTTCCTTAATACTTATTTTTCAGTAAACTTTATATTTGGTATAATTTCAGGTTTATGAAAAGGTTGCATGACCACCAGTATGGACAGAGATAGTTTTAATCCCATTTCAAATATGTGGATTAGATATTCCACATTAAATGTGGTGCAGTTACTAAAAGAAGGTAGAACTAATACAGGACAAGAAAAAAACCATAGACTATCTTGGTAGAAATAACAGCCTGTTTTAAACAGGGTTGGAAAGAGAGAGTATGACCAGTTCATCATTTCATCTTGATGAACTTGCTTATATCTGAGCACAGTTGTGTGCAATAGTTCTAAGAATTGTCTTTGTCTTCGCTGAAACTGACATAATTACAATTTTGCCACTGTCTTCTCAATCTGCTGCCTTGTGTCACTGCTCAACAAACAACACTTTGCTGTTTTGGGGATTTCCTAGTCAAAGACACATTGGGGAAAATTATGAAATAAATAGTGAAGTGAATCTAACAGTGCACATTTAAAAGATAAATGGGTTTTCTTTAAGGCCAACAGCAAACGAGTAAGCAAAGGAATTACAGAAATATCAACAGTATGTAGTAGGCTGATAATGGCCCTCAACATATCACACTTCAATCCCTGGAACATGTAAATATTACCATATGTTACCTTATTTGGAAAAAGGGTCTTTGCACATGCGATTAGTTTCAGAATCTTAAAATGGGGAGATTATCTGGATTAGTTAGATGGGCTCCTAATGCCATCATATGAATCCTTATAAGTAGGGGGCAGAGATTTGAAACATAAACTTACTGCCCCACACACATAAACACAAACACACACATGCACATGCCCTGACACACACAAGCACAAAAGAGAAGTTGCTGTGAAGCCAGAGGCAGAGATTAGACTGATGTAGCCAAAATCAAGGAATGGCATTAGTTACCAGAGCCTGGAAGAAACAAGGAATAGGTTTTCCCCTTGAGCCCCCAGAAGTAACAGGCCTCACCAACATCTTGATTTTGGTCAATGATATGGATTAAACTTCTGGCCTGCAGAACTATAAGAGAATAAATTTCTGTTGTTTTAAGACCCTGGGTTTATGTTGTTTTGTTACAACAGTCACAGAAAAGTAATACAAACTACCCGTTTATTTTCAAATATCTTGGCAGTTTTCATGCATATGCTAGAATTGAAAGGTTCAGGTAAAATACAAGTTTCTCTCTTCCATCTAACGTGATTAACAAATGTATTATGTATTTTTTGAATCACTGGACATGCCTAAATTCTCCACTCATTTTGAAGATGTATAAACTGCCTGCATACAATCTCAGCTAAATATGTATGTATGCATGTGTGTTTATTAATATACATATAATTTTTATGTAAAATTTGTGTTCCTATGGAAAAATAAATCAGTGTTTTCATTAAGCTTGTTCTTGTTGGCAGGAAAGTAACGTGGTCTGAGTTGAAAGGCACCTACCTGAGTGAATGTAGAAAATTGCCCTTTCTGAGGGGTCTGTCTCTGCAGGAGCAATATAAGGATAGCACCATCCAACGCATGGGTTATTGTGAGAGGTTACTACATAGTAAAATTAAAATGCATAGCACAGTATGGCACAGGGTTTGAAACATAGTAGGTACTCAATAAATACTATGGAGTTATATTTCCTTTTCCCCCAAACAAACTTAATGTATTCCTAAGAGAATTACTCTGGCAGCAGACTGGAATTGTGAAGATTGCTGTTTTGAGAAGTAAAATTGCTTCAGTATCCATTTTCCTTATAAATGGTTAGGTTTGGAAATTTTGGAGGTTGAATCTAATTTATCATTACTGTGAGGATGTCATGTAATACTGTATAGAAAACTGGCTTTTGTGAGTGCAAGGATGTTATGGTTTCCAATAAAATTACAAAATATTTACTGCATCCAGGCCAGAGACTGTGTCTGGCAGGTAAATAAAGACCTGTTCTCACAGCCTTAAATCACTGTCATCTCTACACAGGCATGTTATTCAGTTCTAGACTAAAAGGCCCAACACCACCCAGTTCTATTGAACATGAATTTTCTTCTTACTGAATTTTACAATCTGAAGCAAATAACGGTGACTCAAAAGGAACAGTCATGGAATTATTAAAACTCAAGTAAAATTAATTTTAATAATGTATTAAAAGCTCTGAAGTCAAAGTATTAATCAAATTTCTAAAATTCAATTAATCATACCGTAAATGTTTTTAAAGCAACCTTTCCCTAAGGGTTGAAATTAATTGAATTAATCATAGAAAAGTTTGCTGACAAATGTTTGTTAAATGCATAATGTGAAGACATGATGAGGGTTCTATTTTCTTTTCTAAATGATGTGATTGCCAGTTTTAAGATTGTAGAAAGAAGTAGTGCTTCCAGTGAGCTCAGAGCTAAATCTGTGAGTTTGGTATTCAACTCCTGATCTAAGGCCCCCACTTTTTGTTATAGAGGAACAATTGTGGACCAACTGTATGAATTATTAAAAATGAGAATTCCATTTATATATGGCATATAGACCATGTCAAAGTAAAACCCCATAACTTAATGGCTTAGAACAATAACCTAATAGTTATTTCATAAATATAATCATATAGAGAAAAACAAATATCATATATTAATGCATATATGTAGAATGTAGAAAAATTTTACAGATGAACCAGTTTGCAAGGCAGAAATAGAGACCCAGATGTAGAGAACAAACATATGGACACCAAGGAGAGAAAGCTGTGTGTGTGTGTGTGTGTGTGTGTGTGTGTGTGTCGGGGGTGGGGTGGGTGGTGGGATGAACTGGGAGATTGGGATTGACATGTATACACTAATATGTGTAAAATGGATAACTAATAAGAATCTGCTGTATAAAAAAATTAAATTAAATTTTTTTAGAAAAAGTGCCATCTTCAGGACTTTTCTGGCAGTCTAGTGGTTAAGACTCTGCACTTCCACTACAGGGGGCACGGGTTTGATCCGTGGTCAGGGAACTAAGATCCCTCTAGCCATGCGGCTCGGCCAAAAAAAAAAAAAAAAGGGGGCCATCTTCATCAACTTCTTCACTTCCTCGTGTTTGCACTCCCCTTCCCCAACTAACCCTTAAACTACTATTATCTGATTTATGCCCTCAACTTCTCCAGTGAAACTTCAATGGCGATGTTCACTGATGAACTCCTAAATGATAAACCCAATAAACATTTTCATCTTTATAATTTCTAATGTTTTTATTAAATGTGTCAATTAGTTTGTCCTTCAAAAATTCTCTCTTCTTTTGGAGTCTGTAGTTACCACCCTATGATGCATAGGTTCTTAATCTGGGGGCTGTGGATCACATAGATATGGATAGGGGGAAATTTGCATCTTTATTTGTATTAACTCTAACTGAAATTTAACATTTTATTCAATTATGATTATTGTCAACACTATGGTGTATTAGCAGTATCTACCGATTTGTCACTAGTAGAAATACGGATGTTGTCATCTTACAATACAATTGATACAAATATCTTGTCATATCATTTACACTCATCTCAACTGCTAAATTATGGCCATTATTAGACCTCTTGTTAGATCTTGGTTTTTAATATATTAATAAAGAAGGGCATATATTACTCTAAAAATTTTTTTAAAAAAATAAATGTAGTCATATAATTCTGCTCCCAGAATCATGGATGTGCCATGATCAATGTCACCTTTTAATAGTTCCCATAATTCTGTCATTTATACTACATACTAGGATACTCCAAATGGATCAAATATTTAAATGCAAAAAAATGACACCAGAAAAGTACTTGAGGAAAGCTTGACTGAATTCCTTTGAACTTCAGAATGGGAAGGACTATTCTAACTACAACTCAACATTCAGAAGTTATAAATCAGAAGATTTACCAGAAGATAAATCAGAAGATTGACAAAATTACCTACATAAGTAAACAGATAAAATAAAACCCTATTTGAACAGTAGTGGCAATATATTATGCTGCTACTCAGTTTTCTTTCATATGCCCATTTTTTTTAGCACAAAATAAAAAAAGAAATGATATCATTTAAAAACCTCTAAACTGCAACTTGGTCATTTCTCAACACATTCTGACTGGACTTTAGTTCCTGTCAAGGATTTCTAATCATTGCTCCCCTGAGAAGAGCTTGGCCATCATTCTGCTTTGTGTGTGTATTTGTGTGTGTGTGTGTCTGTTTTTACTTCAATCCATTATTTTAATATAACATTATTCTGTGGACATGATTGGACAGGATATTTACTCATGCTATCTCAACCCCAAATTCACTCTTCTATATGATCCTTTGTGATCCTGGACCTGACAGACTAGACCCTGATTATCCCAAAGTATCTTTTTTTTTTTTTTTTTAATAAATTTATTTATTTATTTATTTTTGGCTGCGTTGGATCTTCATTGCTGTGCGTGGGCTTCCTGTAGTTGTGGCAAGCGGGGGCTACTCTTCATTGCGGTGAGCGGGCTTCTCATTGTCGTGACTTCTCTTGTTGCAGAGCATGGGCTCTAGGCACGCGGGCTTCAGTAGTTTTGGCTCGCGGGCTCTAGAGCGCAGGCTCAGTAGTTGTGGTGCACGGGCTTAGTTGCTCCGCGGCATGTGGGATCTTCCTGGACCAGGGCTTGAACCCCTGTCCCCTGCATTGGCAGGTGGATTCTTAACGACTGAGCCACCAGGGAAGACCCCCAAAGTATCTTGACAGATAATTTTCTCTTAATTTGTATAAATGGGAGGCATTCATGGAAGACTGCAAAGAGGGAGGGTGGAAGAAAAGATTCTTTTCAGGTGTCCAGAGTCTTCCTAAATCAGTTCTGGTCCAGTCTCCGTGTCTTCCATCGCTCCTAGCACCAGCCATCTGCACTGTATGGGAGGTATCAGCACGGGCTGCATTGTGCCCCCCCCCCCCACACACACACTAGAAGTCCAAGTAGTTACTCTGAATCAGGAGCCTCAGGGACCCTTTTCCTGACTTCAGAGATTACATGACAACTGTCTAGCCACTCCCCCACCCCATGCTCCTAGCTTTTGTGACAACATCTCTTTACGTAGGTTCCCAAGTCCAAGGAGTGGTAGCTTTTCAAAAGCTATGTGACCAATTTCCTATATTTAACTTTCTCTGGTGCAATACCAACCATAATTTCTTTCCTGTAATGACCCTAACCGATGCTATAAGTGGTGCCAGGAGTGGTCACATGAATTGTATCCTTAAATATAAAATCCTGGAATTAGTTTTGATGATGAAAACAGTTATTGGAAACTGACAATCTTAGCATGTAGTGGTATCAAAATTACTTAAATTAAGATTTGTCATTCCTAAAATTGTCTATTTTAGGCCAGGCTTCAGGATCTGTATTAATTGACCATTATCAGATTAACGTTGAGAGTAAGAACTAAGGGTGGGAGGCTGGCTTCTGATTTTCCTAAAGAAAGGAAAGAAAATGACATGCTCTGGGCCACAACTCTTTGACCAATCACAGTCAGATGATCAGAGAAGTACTACTGTGGTCCTAAAATAATCACTCATATCTTATAACAGCTGAACAGGTTGCAATGAAAATTATATCCTAAATTTAATTATGCTGGATATAAATTGATCATGTGAATTAAATTTCCACTTTCCTTATCACTTATGTGTAAATAAGGGAGTAGAATGAGGAGTGGGATTCTGTTAATGGAATACGGTAATTTGTGTGTACTTGATAGAAGTTTAAATCTTTGGTTATGCAACACTCTGAGATTTCTTACCAGTGTAAGCAGCACCTTCACCTGCAGGTGAGAAGATGGACTTTTTCTTGTTTGATAACTTTACTTAATTAAGTAGTCTTGCAAGGGATGCCATTTCTCCTCAAGACCTAAACCCACCAAATCTTATTGCTCAAGAGTTCATTGCAATCATATTTTAGCATCCTTTAGAGAGATAAGAGCAAAATCTGACCCAGAATAATAGTTTTTACTTGGAAATATTGGTAAGATTAAGATTTGCTAATTTATAACAGCATACAACCTGTAAAATATGTATGGGAATAAATCCAAGGAAGTTAAATCTAGGAAGCCAAACATATCAATAGAGAGCCAGATAATACGTGGATATGGAGACAGGTTTTAACTGAATGTGTCAGCTCAGGCAACTGTGAGTGGCTCTACTATTTATTTGGTTGGTTGACCGAAACCTAGCCTTAACAATGTCAAGTATTCAATGAGGTTGAGATGTGTTGCAGGGTGGGTTTTCTGGAAACAGAAACTGAGATGGAGTTTGAGGTGCAATACATTTCTTAAGAATCAATCCCTGTGAAAAGAAGGAGAAAATGGATTGCGCAGAGGGAAGAGCTAAAATACAGCACTGTCCTGTCACATCCTCAGTCAAGTCAGTGGTGGGAATCTTGGAAGGATTCCATTCTGAATTTTCCTGCATTGGACCAAAATAGTTGGACTCTATAAACCCTCCCCAGAATGTACAGAATATGGGTTGCCTCAGGAAGGATATGACCTTGAGTGAAGCTGGTCTCTGCAACCAAAGTAAACCTTGAAGGAGCTGACAGCAAGAGGCTGTCTACCGACCTCTTTTTAAATGGACAGCAATTCCTTCTTTGAAGGGGAATCAATGGCACAGGGGGGGAATCAGGGTGTCATTGGCTGTCTACCCAAGATGTTAGAATGTCCCTGGCTTGATCTACAGGAAGTCAATGTCCTAGGGAAATAGGAAGGTTGAAATGGCTTCTTTATGTATGATATGAACATCACCCCATATTCTCTGAGAGCTTAAAGAACTCTGGTCCCATCAACTCTTTAAACTATGGTACATTTAGAGCTTCCCTGTAGTATTCTATTCAGAAAATGTTTCCTTTTGTCATTATCACCTTTTAAAAACGCCACCTTGATATGAAAACCCTTCCTTATTATCTTCTTGAATATAACCAGACGTACTCATCTGCACCTAAACATACCAGTCTTTTATACTGCCATGCTTTTGTTCATGATGTTGCTTTACTAAGATGCTATTCCCTCCCTCTTGTTTAGAAAACTGAATTTGTACTCACTCTCTAAGTTGTGCGTCAAATATTATCTTTTTTTAAAACTTCTTGCACTCCTGCAGCCAGGACTGGTTGGTATATCGCATCTCCTGTAAATACCAAGACATGATATTACTATATTTCCTTTATACATTACTCTTCTACCACCTGAGTTTAATACCCTTGAGAACCCAGGCTGAATCTTAATTACCTTTTTATATCCAGTTCCTGCACTACACTATATCCCTTCGTTAAGGGTTGCCAGGGAAAAAGTAGTTTTTCTGACAAATGGTGAGGTAATAGTGCAATTAACTAAGATTAAGAAGCTGTGAAGATGAGAAGGCTTGTGAATAACATAGGAAAATGAAAAGAAGCTGAATTTAAGACAATCTGAGTTTGAAGTATCTGAGAGAAAGCCTAACATAGATATAGATAAATATGTGTCTATGAGAAAATGAATGAAAGAATAAATGAATGAATGGATGTGAAATACTTCAATGGAAAATTTCCTTAGCCAGTCAAGGCTAGAGATCAAATAAAGAGATGGCTTAGCAAGGTATAAACACATATTTTTGTGTGTGTGGCTGCCTTATCACTGCCCTACAGAGAATAGGATACTGCAGCTTCTCTAAAAGTCTCAGAATCACCCTGTGAGCAAAGAGCCTCATAATTATTTTTTAGACAGGCTCATTAAGGTATATTTGATATGCAATGAACTGCAAATACACAACACATATTAAAAGTGTACAATTTGACAGATGCATACACAATTGTAATAATCACTACAATCAGAGAGAATATATCCATCACTTCCAGAAGTTTCCTCACACCTCTGGTAATCCTTCCCTCATACTTCACCCTACCCCATAGCTCCAACAAATCACTGATTCATTTTTTGTCACTATATATTAGTATTTATTTTCTTGACATTTATATCAAATTAATTAATATAGTATATACTATTTTTATCTGGCTTATTTCACACAGAATAATTATTTTGAGGTTCATCCACCTTACTGCATGTATCAATAGTTCTTTCCTTTTATTGATTAGTAGTATTACATTTTATAGATATTCCCCAATTGTTTATCCATTGATAAACACCTGGTTATCATTTGGATAATTTGCATACCATGGTTATCATTTAGATAACCATAACTTTCACAGCCATTGGATAACCAATGGATAAACTGGTTATCAGTTATCTTGACATGCACATTTGGGCTGTTTCCAATTTTTGGCTATTACCAATAAAGCTGCAATGAACATTTGCATACAAGTCTTTACATGGACATATATTTCCTTTTTCTTTTCGGTAAAAACCTAGGAGTGGAATGGTTTGGCCCTATGATAGGTCTTTGTTTAATTTTTTAAGAAACTGATAAATATTTCCCAAGAGGTTATACCATTTTACATTCATACCAGCAGTTTATGAGAGTCCCAGGGTGTTATTTTTCTAAAACTCTTAGAATCACCACATGAAGAAAGAGCCACCTAGATATTGTTTATCAAGTATTACAGATTTTTTTTCTCCCATGTGATCTTTTTCACATTCTTATCCAAAGCCATCCATGCTTTACTTCCCTTTAAACTCTTGAGCATCTTATAATTCCTGGTTTACTTTTCTTAGTATTTCCTTCTTTCTATTTAGGAGCTATTTATCCTGTTTCCTAAGCTGGTGTATAGAATGGTTCTTCTTAAGTCTTCTCCCTTTCCGAGGCATAAAAAGCAGCATGTATGAGCTTCACAGAGAGCTGGCAATTAATTCTGTCAGTCAATCAGGGAATAGCTTCTGAACAAAATCTTCAATTTCCAAACCTTTTATTAACAAATGGAATTTTTTCTTTTGTGATTCCTTAGAGTAGCTACTTTGGATATCTGCCTGTTTCTATTCAGGCTTCTTATGCAACTTTCTTCATATGATCTCATAATCTTTCTCCATTATTTAGATCTACAAAATGTCCTTAGTGACAATCACAAATAATCACCAATAAATTTTAATTAATAATAACTGATAATAGTTACCAACTGAGAAGTAGTCAGAACTTCACTTATTTCCCTCCTCCCAATTCTTTTTTGCCAAAATCCTGAATATTATTTTACCCTTTTTGCCAATAATCAACATTACCATGAACACTCATTTTTTCTCTCAACTTAGCTCAATGAAGTCATTAATGAGAAAACATCCCACCATACCGTTCCCTCCCCCAGTAAGCTAGCTGTGATTGTATCTCCCCTTTGACTCCTTGTGTGGACAGTACACTTTTCTACTATAGCACCTATCATATTATTGGACTTATATCTTTATAAGTCTGTTTTCCATTATTATGGTGAGCTTCAAACTGGCAGATCAAGTCTCACTAGACTTTTTTATTTTCATACTAGATATTCAGTTCACATACAATCTTTTCAGGTGTCAGATGTGTGATTTCCACTTTCCTGATTTCAGAACTTGTAAGACCAAGGCATCAAATAGGCAATATTTAAAAATTTACAGGTTGATGGATCAATAAGGAGATTTTTCAGAACCATTAAGCAATATATTCATTGATTCTGAACTAACATGCGCTCACGCTGGAATGACTTCTTTAAATGATTTCTTGAAAGAGAACTTGCACATGACCATCTTTTCTCTGTTCATTAGCCAAAAATGCCATGATCTCCAGTAGTTTATGACCATATGACAGTCACACTTTTGTGTTATTTGTGTACTTCATGGCTGCATTCAACCTTGGGGACAAATAATAGTTCAAAAATCAATATTATATTTCACTTTGTAATTATTGAGACATTTCACATACCTTATCCTGTTTGATCCACACCTGCCTTGTGAGGCGGATAAGGTAAGTTGGAAGAGCTACCTACAGTTACAACCATTCAAGCTATGATTTACTCAAAAGTTGCCATAGAGAGACACATATCCATTCATCATAAAAATCAACAGAGAGGCTATAAAAGTAAGGACATGTCTGTAACAGTAAAAATACTAAATAATGGCATGGTAGTTAGGTCATTTTGCCTGCCCTTACAGTATCAACAACTACTTGTGAAAGTCAAAGCCATCTCAGCAGGACAGACCTGATCTTTTAAATAGTCAGAGTGGGTGTAATACCTGAGTATTCAGAAGGGAAGAGATGGATTTAAAGGGCAGTGCTGATTCTGTTCTTAATCATGGAATATCTCCTTTAAAAAGAGGCAGTACATTGGCTAGGAACATAGGAAAGGTATTCTTCTCAAATATATCTTCCTCCTCCTCCAACCTACTTGTGATAGATGTATTTGCTCCAAAAGTTCTTCTTTTATGTTGCTTGTATTCCCTAGAGGCTTAATTCTCACTGTCGTCTTCTACTAGGAGTGACTTAATCCGATAATGGAAGTCCACTTAGCTTAACTAACCTTAGGGAAAATAAACAGAGTGGAGCGGAGTTTATGATAAGTGTAATGAGTGCCCAAGGTCCAAGGAAAGAGAGAGCTGCCTGGATGTGGGAGCACAAAATTCACAGTTTATTTACTTTGTTAAGAGATTGAACAAAGACTAACCCTAATCTATCCAGCTCTGTATGTGCCCAACTCTGTAACTGTAGGCTAACCTAGGCTCTAAACCAAGTCTAATCCTAAGGACTCCATCATTTGGACTCCTTACCTTTTGACTTCTGGTCAGGTTGAATCACTGAAAGACAACAGTAGGAGGCTCAAGGGCAGAAGAAAACTTCCCCTGATTCCTCCCTCTCTGCTTCTGTGACTATAGAAAAAGTTGCATTCCACCAGAAATACAGTTTCCACCCAGAAGACCCTTTTTCATGACTCCAGATCTCTCTGGGCCCTAGTAACACCATGTCTTCCCTTTGCATCATCCGTGAGGGTGGCAATTGTTCTGCTGTTGGTAGTCCTTGAGTACCCCAACAACCTTTACTGGTTCTTTTTTTGGCTTCCTTAATCCTGTTCACACATTAGTAAAGGAATCTTGGTTCTTCCATCTGCCTACAACACCTCAGACTGTCCTATCATTTGTTGCCAATTGGACTTCTGCTAAATGTCTTTTCTCAGGAAGGGGGATAGTGTATGTAGAGTTGATGGAGCATGATGATGTGTTTGAGAAGAATGTGAAGCAACTATCCCAGGTTCCCTATTTTCTAGAAAGCTGTGGGGCTTTCTGACCACAATTTTCCTTATTCACTACTCCTTCAACCATCTCCACCCACTTCCTTTCTCATTTTCATTTTCTCCTCCCTTAATCTTGTATTCTTTATTATCATTTGTCAGAGATTGTTTATTTCTTCATAACTTCATTGCCATCGCGCTGTCTGATGAATATACTATTCTCTGTTTAAGGACAGCCTGATGTGGTGGAAGTAGCATTTAGAAGACACACCTTCAAAAGATGACTTGGCTGTTTATTGGCTTTGTGACTCAATAAACTGATTAATTTTGTGAAGCTGCTCTCTTTCCTTTATCATGATAGTACTGAAAACGATACTGCTTGCCTCACAGAGTTGCTTTGAAGACCAAGTGAGATAGTAAAAGTGAAAGTTCTTTGAAACTTCAAGGCAATATCTGAGCATAATGTGTTATTATTTTATTTGATCATTTGGGGGTCTAAAATGAACCACTTTTTCATCATTGGTATTATACTTGATGTATTATACTTACAAATATTGGAAAATGATGCTTGGATAGTTGTAATAACATTTTGTGCATAATAATTCGAAATTTAAATAGAGAAACATTTTCCACTAGAAAGAAGGAACAAAGAGAGGTTGCTGAAATTATGAACAATCCCTTACATACTCTGATCCCATCAGGATATAGTGAATGGAAAATAATTTTAACAGAAAAAAATAAAATCTAATGTGAATAGTAACACTTAACCTCAGATCTCCACCTAAATTATATTATATTACATTTCATATTTAGTGAGCTCTGACCAATGTCTATAATTTTTTATATCTTTATTGCTCTAATATTTTGGCCAATCACTGTTGGAGCAGAGTAGTTCTCAGTAACTTATATAAAGAGAAAAAATGCTAAAGATGTTTGCCAAGATTTTCTAAGGTTTAATTGTAATAAAACATGTACTTTACCTTCATTTCTTTAGAAGAGGTCAGTTGAGTCCACAATGCATTTTTTTTTTTTAACTTCAATTTCAGTATGTGGATTTTAAGACAATAAGAAAAGGATATACTCATTGCTTTTTGCCAAATGCACAAGTCTGCCATGTGAAAATGCATTCCCTTTGTATGTCTTTGAATAGAATATGACAAGGACTCTCTCTATATGTCATGACAGACCTACACAAAACACTGTTGATGGAAAGAAATGTCCTCTGAACTTTCATTCAGTATACTTCCATTGATAATCAAATTGCACATCAAAGTGACATTGTAATCCCATTTACTAAGCCATCTTTATTTTAAACAGGAAATGGTTCTGTCCTCTTTCTTTTCTAAGAAGATATTAAATAGTTTCCCCCATCACATCTCAGCCACTCTATTTCCCTGTTTCAACATTTAGTGATACATAATTAAGTTGAAAACATCTTTCCTGCAATGCCTTTAAGAAAGAAGAAAGGCAACCTTCAATAAGGATCCTTTAAAATGCTCCACCTCAATGTGACACAAAAAGATCAATTTGAAAGTTGTTTTTTTTAAATGAGAACAATTTCAAAATTCCACTAATGTCTTCTGTAATCATTAGTAGTATGGCCACAACAACATAGTCTCTAGGTAGTTAAAAACATTGAGCCAAATTTCAGGCAGGCATTAGCAAAGCATAAAGATGCCACTTCATTGTACTTTTAGCGGTATCCTTTTCATATCAACAGCACAGTTTCCGGCCTCCTAATGGAGCAAGTATTCTACTTAGTATTCATCATCTGAAAGAAATAGTGATAATTAACTGTATCCACTGAGATAGCTGCTAATGATATATGCCAAGACCAGGCTGCTGATGTGGAAATACGTGGAACCAAAAACAGATATTTCTAAAACCCAATTGTGAGCTTTTTTCTTCCTTTGAAAAATGTTGATAAAACGTACAATATAATAGGAATTACTAATTACTTGATGGAGAATTGTATCTCAGTGATGATTCATTGTTTAAGAAGTAGCATTTTGTTCCTTAAAATTTTAACTCTATTTTTGAGAACTGCCAAGTTATCTCTGAGCTTTTAATCTGTAATGATGTAGCTAGAAAAGTTCAGAAACATATAATCATGATAGCATAATATTATTGTTCTAAATTCACTTAAACTATCATTTTGAACAAAGTTATTGAGGTATACAAGGTTATGTTCACTTTGTTAATGAATTAAAAAAATAAAATTCAAGGGATATTTGAATTTTCCATGAGAAAGACTTGAGATAATGCTGCTATCAGTGACTGGAAATAGTAATTCTTAAAGAAAAATAAAAAACGCAGTGTGAAATGGAACCTTCAGGCATCCAGAAATGTCCTCCTTCGTTTACAATCATCAAAAACTTATAAATGGTTCTTTTTTCATTAAACTTTACTTTTAGGGCTGTTTTAGATTCATGCCAGTATTGACCAGAAGAAGGTACAGAGATTTCCCGTATACCTCTTGCCACCACACACGCATATTCTCCCCCCTCATCAACATCCTCCACCAGAGTGGTACATTTGTTAGAATTCATGAACCTACACTGACGCATCATTATTAATCAAAGTCCATAGTTTATATTAGGGCTCACTTTTGGTATTGCATAGTCTACGGGTTTGGATAGATTTATAATGACAAATATCCATCAGTATAGTATCATACAGCGTATTTTCACTGCCTGAAAAATCCTGTCTTCTGTCTATTCATTCTTCTCTCCCCACTAACCCTTGGCAGCCACTGATCTTTTTATTGTCTCCATAGTTTTGTCTTTTCCAGAGGAACATTAAATGAGAATCATACACCATGAAGACTTTTCAGATTGTTTTCTTTCACTTAGTCATATGCATTTATGTTTCCTCCATGTCTTTTCATGGCTCAATCACTCCTTTCTTTTTTAGCACTGAGTAATATTTCATTGTCTGGATGTACCACAGCTTCTCTATCCATTTACCTACTGAAAGACATCTTGGTTGCTTCCATTTTTTGACATTTATTAATAAAGCTGCTATAAACATCTGTGTGCAGGTTTTTGTGTGGACATAAGTTAAATATCAACAAGTGTATTTGCTGAATTTTATGGTAAGAGTATGTTTAATGTTATAAAATGCCTCCAAACTGCTTTCCAAAGTGGCTGTACCATTTTGCATTCCCATCAGCAAACCACTAGTTTGTTCTCTATATCTGTGAGTCTGTTTCTTTCCTGTTATATTCACTAGTTTGTTTTATTTTTTTAGATGCTACATATAAGTGATATCATACAGAATTTGTCTTTCTCTATTTGACTTATTTCACTTAGCAAAATACCCTCCAAGCCCATCCTTGTTGTTGTAAATGGCAAAGTTTCTTTCTTTTTTATGTCTGAGTAGTATTCTTTGTGTGTGTGTGTGTGTGTGTGTGTGTGTGTGTGTGTGTGTATATACATATATATATACACACACACACATATATTATATATATATATATCACATCTTCTTTATGCATTCATCTGTTGATAAACACTTAAGTTCCTTCCATATTTTGGCAATTGTAAATAATGCTTCTATGAACATTGGGGTGCATGTATATTTTTTGAATTAGTGTTTTGGGGTTTTTTTGGATATATACCCAGGAGTGAAATTGCTGGGTCATATGGTAGTTCTATTTTTAGTTTTTTGAGAAACCTCCATATATAGGTGAGTGATTTCTAAATGCTGAGAGAAACAGTACTACAATCTCAACATGTCATGCATAGGTAGTGCAGTACTGCATTTAGAATCTGGGGTACTTGGTACCTATTGGATTAATTTTTGCACCCATGACCTCTGCTGAAACTCTGAGATAATATAAGAGGATCATGTTAAATATCCTGATACTTAAGGATTCTAGGGTGTTGTTTTCCTTGCCTCTTCCCTCTCTAACTCACAATCAGAATTTAAAAACTAAGATTTTTTAGTTTGAATCTCTCATAAAAGCTGCAAATTTTTATGTACTTGTAGCATAACTTTAACTAAAAACCTATTATAAAAATACAGAGCCTCTATTCTGTTATATTCACCTCTGTCATATGGGTGGTCACAAAGTTGAGTAGTCATGTGTGTAGGTGAGGGTGTTATTTTTTGTTTAGGATGATTAAAATAGATCACTACTTTGTGTAATAGTCTAGTTACAAAGATTTTGTAAGCTTTGTGAGATTATAAACTGCACAGCATTTTATTGTCCTCTTCAAACATATATAAAATCAAATTATATATGATCTTGGGTATTCCTTTTGCTTATATGTTAAGGGTCGTGAATGCCTTGAGTGCCGAGTGTCTCATCCACTATCTAGAATGCAGAAGTGAACTGTAGTAGATTACTCAATGTCAAGAACCTAGAGAGAGAGTGGAATTCTTCTCCTCTTGCCAGAATTAGAAGGATCTGTGAGGCTCCTAATGGAATCAGGGACTTATTACATTAGTTAAAGTTCTTAGCTGTTGAGAAATGAATAAACCTAAGGAGGCTCTATTCTGGAGCTGGCAGGGTGTATGCAGAGGCAGTGCCAACTGGAATACCACATAAAATATCTTTTATGTTTAACAAATGGATTGAAATTTAGATTTTCATAATAAACCATGTAGTCAAGATTCTGTGGGGTTTTACTAGACTCCCCTGTGTGAGTATACATCACATGCTATTGACTACACACCAAGCTCAAAAACAGCAGAGTTCTGTCTGATGTGTCACTTTCCTGTCCCTCACTAAATATATATCCTCTCTCTGCAACAAAACTTGTGATAACAAAAAAACAAATATAATCTAAATATAATCAAAACAATAATTTAATAATTATATTAATATTTAATGTAATTAAATAAATATATATTAAATAAATGTTTGATAGTAATAAAATTATAAATATATATTGTCTTGACCAAAAAGTTTTTTCAGGTTTTCCTGTAAGAAAAAAATTTTCGGCCAACCTTATATTATATATATTATGCATATATATAATTCATATGTGTATAAATATATATATGAAGATGGTTACATGCTTTGTACTTTGGTTATTGTGACAATCATACCAGTAATAATACTTATAATTAAAGCTTAACAAATCCTTTTTTCTGGTCTGGACTGTTTTGAGAAGATTATATAGAGAAGTTAATTTAACATCCACAGAAAATCAGGGAGTGAGACATATAATTAGTATTTTCATATTACCAAGGAGGGAACTGAGGTGCATAGAGGATACATTTCTTGCCCAAGGTGAAACAGTTTGTAAGTGATAGGGCCAGGATTTGAATTTTACAAACTTGACTTCAGAGTTGATGCTCTTACACACCATACTGTACTGCCTCTCTGAAAACATCAGATTAAAATTTACAAAGCAAAAATTAAATTCTATAAATCTAAAGCCATAAAGTAACAATAAACATTTCCATATACAAGATAAATTTCTTAGTTTGTGTATTTCTATATGGACTATTTAAGATCACTGAACTTTTCTTATATGAAGACAAGAAATTTATCCTAGTATAATATAGATATATTTCTCTGTTAGAAATGTTACTGCTTTTAAAATAGCAGATGGGAAAAGAAAGAACAGAAGAACTTGGGCATTGCAAGACATTCTTAAAAATATATGGTCATTTTAAAGCAGATTGCATATAGAGTTATGTTTATAAAGAAAATTGTCTTACTTTCAATAAATCTACAAGGAAATATGGTAGTAGATATTTCTTTTAAATTCAAAATAGTCCCTAAGTTATGTATATGCCCTGAAGAAAAATAGAATTAATTATATCATATAATTAGCCTGCTCTGTTTTCCTGACATAGCTAAGAAAAATTCCTTTAGCCTGTATATAAATGCAATCAGAGCTTTAGAAAAGGCCAGAACTGCAGTCACTTTATATTTCCTTTTTGGGAGGAGGCATCACATTTGAGTGGGAATAACCACAAAAATGGATTTCGGAAACATGGATTCTCGTGTTTATCATGCTTCTGACAAACAGTTTCAGTAAATTTTTTAGACCAGTTTCTTCATTTGGACAACAAAAGCAATGAACAATTTCACCTCTATGTCCCCTTACAATTTACATATTTTAAAATCAACTAAATGTTTGAGATAACGGAAAAGACATAAAAGAGCAGTTTTCAAAGTTTAGAAGAATCCTGGCTATATCTAGTTGGGCATGGAAGACATTTTATCTCCTCAGCTTTTCATAGCTTGTCAACATAGGAAGACCTAGAAATATTAATCACGCTAATGAAATGTTAAGAAACTTGCTCTTATTTATCATTTCTTTGTTACAGCAGATTTTAAGAGAAAGGGATGATACTTAAAAACATGTTCTAACATTAAATAGAAATGACAGGTAACTTTATAAAAGGCAAATTGGGGTTAATTAGTTTATTGGTTTACCTAAAACATATTGTTTACTTAAAAGTGTTTAGTATCCTGTCAGGATGAATAAATCTTTGCTCTAGTTCACAATTTTATTTTAATTTTAACACTTGGATAAAGTGTGAAGTTGTTTGCAGATGCCTGGGGACTTAATGAATTGAAGACAAAAATTCTCCAGATTACAGTAATAGAAAATGTGTTCTAAATTTTATATAGTCATACTTTCTGTGTATCCATAGCCAAGAACATTTTATCTCTTCTAAACACATGCTATAAGTTTTTATTTCTATGTCACAGTGGAAGAACTGAGAGAAGAGAAAGCTTAAAGAATGTATCCAGACAATTTTATAAATCCCAGCTACAGCATATACTTTTAGTCTCTGTGAATGGCATTCCTTGGAATTGTATGGTGCCCAAAGTGTGCAATCACACCCAGTATCATTGAACATACAAGAGGTTTGAAAATGAAGATGTTCTTAGAAAATAAATGATAAGTGTACTAACTCTGTCTATTTTCTAGACATACTGGCTGATGGGCAGGCTAAAATTTGGTCTTTAAAAGACAAGTAAGATTTGTGGGGAAATAATTACTGAGATGGCTTCTCAACAACAAAAAAAGACAGACTGGTGAGTAGGGACAAAGGCTTAATCAAGACTAATCCTTTTTTTTGGTTCCTTTACCATTTTAAATCTTTCAAATTAATTTGGAAAGATATATGCACCCCCCAATGCTTATTGCAGCATTATTTACAATTGCCAAGATATGGAAGCACCTAAGTGTCCTTCAACAGATGAATGGATAAAGAAGATATATATATACATACACACATACAATGGCACACTACTAAGCCATAAAAAAAAGTGAAATACTGCAGTTTGCAACAAAATGGCTGAATCTACAGGGTATTATGCTAAGTGAAATAAGTCAGACAGTGAAAGACAAATACTGAGACAAATGATCTCACTTATATATGGAATCTAAAAAACAAAACAAACAAAACAAAACAAAAGGGAGACTCATAGATACAGAGAACACACACGAGTGGTTGCCAGAGGGGATGGAGGTGGGGATATGGACAAAAGAGGTGAAGAGGATTAAGAGGTACAAACTTCCAGTTATAAAATAAATAAGCCACAGGATTAACACACAGCATAAGGAATGTGTTCAGTAAAATTATAATAACCTTGTATGGGGACAGATTGCTACTACGTTTATTGTGATAATCATTTCATAATGTATGCAAATGTCAAACGCTATGTAGTACACCTGAAACTAACATAATATTGTACATCAACTATATTTAAGAAAAAATTTTTGATACATATATACATCCATTATTAGTAAAAAAAGAATTGAAACATAGAAGTTAAGTATCTTGGCCAAGGTCATAGGTATGACTAATGAAGTAGAGATGGTTGTGTTGAAGCAGAGGAGCTGAGATTCAAATCTTTTCTTCTAATTTCAAACTCCAGTAATTTCACCCTTCTTTGCCTCCTGTACAGAGTTTCTAATCATTTTAGGATTACTTAGAATATCTTACTTTATTTCTGCCTCAGTTTCCTCATTGAAAGATAAAAATAATAGTAACATCTATATCAGAAGGCTGTTGAGATGATTACATGCCCTAATTTGAATAAAGACTCTAGAATAGTGCTTGGCGTATAGTAATTGATACATATGTTTGCCAATTTGGTTACAAATATTATTATTGAATGACTGCCCATTTGATATATATTATCTTTGACTAAAGATTATTTTTTAATTGGCCAAAAGTTCAATGTTATATACTAACTTTCAAACTTCTTAATGAATATTAAAATATTTTCTTCTCAAATAATTTTCTGTAGAAGTTGGCCAAAACTTTTTTTTTTTCCCTGTGGATTTGGGAACAGAACACTTATTTACAAAACAGAAGTAGAGTCATGAATGTAGAAAACGAACTTATGGTCACCAGGGGAAAAGGCGGAGGAGGGATAAATTGGGAGATTGACATATACACACTACTATATATAAAATAGATAACTAATAAGAACCTGCTATATAGCACAGGGAACTTTACTCAATACTCTGTAATGGTCTATATGGGAAAAGAATCTAAAAAAAAAAAAGAGAGTGGTTATATGTATATGTATAACCAATTCACTTTGCTGTATACCTGAAACTAACACAACATTGTAAATCAACTATTCAAATAAAAATTTTTTAAAAAAGAAAAACTCCTACTACATCAGTAAACAATTCTTTGTATAACAACAAAAATGATAGATAAAAAAGAGAGAATCTTGTTGACTAAAATTTTATGGAAAAATTTATGTTTCTTTTCAATTCCCTAAAATGCTTTGGAAAGATTTATTGATCTGCACTCATAGTAGAATGAGAAAAAAGCTTTATAATATTATGAGATGATATCCTGATCCCTTGGCACATATATTATAGAAAAGAAGTATCCAAAAAGACTGTCTACAATTATGGGGATGGTCTATGTATGTTTTGTCCAATACAGTAACTACTAATCACTTGTGTCTATTGAACATTGAAATTGAGCTGGTATTACTAAGGAAATAATATTTAATATTATTTATCTTAATTAATTTGAATTTAAACTTAATGAACCTTGCCTGGCTAATAGCTGCCATATTGGACAGTGCACTTTAGAAATAAACAGTCATTGCATGTTTTATCCTAAGCACCAGGATACATAGCAGTGGCAAATATTGCTGGCTGTTCCAGTAGGAGCACAACGGCAAGCATATTTAGTCAAGTGCTGCTGTTAAGGGGGTGAAAAAATGTATGGCTAGACTCATAAGTTGAGTGAGGGCTGGTATAATGTAGCTCTTTCTTAGCAATATTTTTGCAATTACTTACATAGTGCCTAATATAGGACTAGAACACAAAAATGTTTCTAAGTTAAAAAAAAGGGAAAATATTAATTAAATGAGTGATAAAATAATTTTACTTAAGTGAAAAAAATGTCTGGCAACAGAAGAAAAAAATCACTTTAATACATAATTTTTTCTATAGGAAGAGAACCTTCTTATCAGAGTCAGAATAGTATAAAACAGACTAAAGAAAAGATAAATATAAAATGGGAAAAATGAAATTAAAATCATAATGAGGCCTATGGTCTTAAGCAGGAGCAGGGGTTACCCGAATGGGAAGTATCTAGTGAGAGATACGCAGCAGAAGAGGGTCAGAGGGTGCTGGAGTTAATAAGAAAAAGTTATGGTATAAGGTGAGTATTTATGACACTTTGCATCCTGAAATTTACCAAAATGAGTCCAAATACTGCATGCATGTGAGTCATTTACCTATACTGTTGTTCTTTAATGCCTATATGTTTGGTCTGTTGCTTTTTACTAGATTCATGAGAGACTGTGTCTTCCTACACACACACATACACACAAACCTTACCTATAAAAGCAGAGGGAGATTCAGATAAAGAGGAGGAAAGAGGGGAGAAATATATATTTTTTTATATATGTATATACATTTCATATTTATATATGAAAATACATATATGTTAGATAGAAAGTTTGTGACAGAATAAATCATTATAAGTGTCAGCACTGAGCCTGACCACTGGGGCAGTAAATATATTTTTTTGTAAAATGTCCCATGTCCTTCATTAATTTTGGTCTAAATTCCACTGTACTGACATTTATTGTAGTTTGCGGTTGTTGCTGTCTTCCAGTTTCATGATAGAATATATATATATACATGTATGTATACAAGTATATTTTCTGACATATTTTCCCATATAGTCTATCTTCCTTCTAGTTTCATGAGGAATACATGTATATACATATATAAGTATATGTATGTATTGTATAATATATATAGGTCATGAAACTAGAAAGTGGATAAAATATATATATATATATATATATATATTCTATCATGCATAGAATGAAACTTGAAGACAGCTGATTCATCATCTGAAACTAAGTGAGAGAGACCCTGTAGTAGAGGACTTTTCTGCTTTACTCCCATGATGCATTTATGTCACATTCTTTGAATTAAATGGGGAACCTACTTTACCCCATAATTAAAGCAATGTCCATTTACTTTCACGTGAAGAACATGAAGATAAAGGGAAAAAAACTAATTGCAATCTATTTAAAATCTGTTGCCAAATAATTAGTGCATTCTATAATTCTAAACATGGGCTATGGAGATTAAAATCTACTCTTTTATTTAGATCCACAGAGACGTTAGCTGTTATGTAATTGCCCTTTTCAGAACATGGGGAAAATGTTGGAATAAGATTCTATCTGACACAAATGAAAATTTATTGCATTGCGCTCTACTGTCTACTATGTATTCATGAGTTTATTATCTTCAGGGTAAATTTCATACCCATGTAACATTCCCAGCAATACTTTCTGCATTAATTTGGAAATAAAATATAGGTGTATCTGAGAGCATGCATCATCTCCTTGTTAAACACAAATTTTGTAGAATTTAATAAAAGCAATTTATTCTATTCAGGACAACACTGGATCATTAGAAATTGTCAGTTATTTCATATGTGCCTGACATGTTTTATTTATTTAAAAATTCACGTCTCCTAGATATATACCTGTACTTTCTTTACCACTCATCAACATATTTGAAAGGCATAGATCACGATATCTATAACATCATTTTTTGTTCCTTGCACAAAATACATTTGGAATCCTTCCTGTTTGTTGCCCTTGTTCTAGCTCTGTGCCATGGCATTTATGATGTACTTTTCTCTAACCTTATTACCCCTCTTTCCTCAGCCTAATCTTACTAGAATCACTTAGCTGTCTCCAGCAGAACATACCTTTTCAGTCTTCTTCCACAATTTGTTAACCTCTGCCCGGAATGTTCATTCTACCCTGGTCTAACCAACTTAGACACATCCTGCTGTGTGAAATTTCCCTATTATTCACCCACCACCAGCTTTGATGATTTCTTTTTTTTAACACTGTGTTGTATACACATATATACAATTATCTCCTGCAGTATCTATAAGATCCTTGAGGGCCTTATTGTATCCAAAGCCTGATGTAAAGACTTGCACATAATATAAATCTAATAAATATTGTGAAATAATGAAGGATATGGGTATGTTTCTACCATAAAACTGTTTGGAAGATTCTTCTAAATGCTGCTAAACTAGCATCGATCTCTGCCTGGCCCCAGAAAAGAGTTTTAAAAGCTCATCAACTCCTGTGTACTTGGAAAAATCTTCTTGCTACTGTGGGATGGGATGACTTTTAAGAGAGAAATCATCCACAATGTCACAGAATCTATACAGTAGGCAAATGAATAGAGTCATGTTATAACAGAAAGAAATGAATATGCATTCAGCATCGAAGCTAACTTGCCTGAACTTATAACTTGCATTTACATGGACATCTTTAAAGTTACAGTGTGTCAGAGCAGATGGCATGCTTTTTACATATGCAGAATTATATTGAACCCACTCAGAAAACTTTTTAAAGATTAAACAGTAGTGGCAAGATTAATGTGGGAAAACCTTAGAAACAAAAGGAAATGATAAATTTATTTCATACATTCTGCAATCATATCTAAATTAATTTTAAGTTTGTGATTTCTACTCTTGACAAGCAGTCTAGTTTGTCCTTGCTGAGCCAAGATAATGATTATTAATATTTAAAAATTTTGTATCCTCTCCAACATAGGAGGAATTTCAGAATATTCTGTATCTTTTCTTTAAACTAGGTGGAAATTTTAAATTGCTTTTTTTTCACATCCTCCTACACAGTCACACAATGGAAATCACTTGCCCTTCCTCTGTCCTACACTTAACTTTACCAGGAATAGAAAATATAACAATCTTCAACTACTCTTTTTTTTTTTAAATAATTAATTAATTAATTTATTGGCTGCGTTGGGTTTTCGTTGCTGGGCGTGGGCTTTCTCTAGTTGCGGCGAGCGGGGGCTACTCTTCGTTGCGGTGCAAGGGCTTCTCATTGTGGTGGCTTCTCTTGCTGCAGAGCGCGGGATCTAGGTGCACGGGCTTCAGTAGTGGTGGCACGCAGGCTCAGTAGTTGTGGTGCATGGGCTTAGTTGCTCTGCGGTATGTGGGATCTTCCCAGACCAGGGTTCGAACACATGTCCCCTGCATTGGCAGACGGATTCTTAACCACTGCGTCACCAGGGAAGTCCTTCAACTACTCTTGAAGCAACTGTTCTTTTGTGAGTTTTTTACTACCTTCCAAGTAAGTAAGCATTTTAGAAAATGCTGTTGACGTTCATAACTTTGCCCTCTCTTCAAGGGAAAAGACTGGATCCAAAGAGAAAATGAACCACAAAGTTGTTTTTATGCTGTATAGGATCTACAAAAAGTGACTCCATACAACTGAAACAAAAGCTTAATTATCAACTTAAAAAATTACAATATTATTGCAGTTGAAAAGAAATCAGAATGCTTAGACATTAAAGGGAGAGCATATGTATACAACTTTTATGGAGAACAATTTGAATAAAGGAATGTTGTTTGCATTATCTCAGATCTGGAAATTTATCTTGTACTATTACATGCTCAGTATATAATAAAAGATGTGTAAAAATATTTTGTTACTGGAATGCTCAGCATGATGCTATTTTATTACTGCAGATATTTAGAACCACCAAGATAAATACAAATAGGTAACTGGTTAAATCACATGCTAGAAGTGCCATGAAAGGGTGTTGGTTAATAAGAGGGCATATTCTGGAGTCATGCTACTCAAGTGGAATCCTAGTTTTGGTACTTTCTAAATAGGAGACCTCTGATAAGTTATGTATTCTCTCTGTGTCTCACTTTCCTAAAATGAGCAGCAACAATAATAGTATTTACCTCTATAGTTTGTTGTTAGCATTAATGGGTTGATATATGTTAACTTTGGGGGAAAATGCCTAGCATGTAATAAGCACTGCATTACTGTTAACTTTGGTTATGTAGCCAAATACATTAATTTTGTAAAAAACATAATAACATGGAAAGATTTTCTGAGGAAAGGGAATATATATTACTTACTGATATCTTAAACCAGACAATCACCTTTATAGATCTAGCTCCCTTCATTTCAAAACCAAAAACATCGTTGATGAAAAATGTTGTATGAAAAAAAAGCATTCAATCTATTGCTTTCAATAATATGTGATTTATAATTGGAGAAGATAGATGAATATCTATCTCCAGATCCATATATATATATATATATATATATATATATATAGTTGGCCAAAAAGTTCGTTTGGATTTTTTTAAGCTGTTACGGAAAAACCCAAGTGAACTTTTTGGCCAACCCAATATTTTTTTTAAAACATTAGACAAGCACACTGTCCTTTGGCTCATCTTTAATATTTTCTTCAGAATTCCCAGCTGACTGATTTCTTCTAGGGTAAAGCTGCTCCCAAAAATGTCACTTTTTTTCTTAAAATATTTCTAAACGCCAACTTTCTCTTCTGAATCACATTTCAACTTTCTCCTCTGAATTGTTTTATAAATTGCTGATAGAGTAGTTCTCCTAAAACACAAATATGACCAATGTGATTTTTAAACTGTCTATTGTTTAAAGTTCCAGCACATATCCTGGGCACCTTGTGTTGCCTTTCTGTGGTTTATTTTTCCCCACACTTGTCTTGATCTAAAATACAATATATTTTACTTGCTAATTATGTATTGATTCACTCCTAAAAATAAAAGTTAAATCAATGAAGCAGGGGTTTTGTTTGCTTGTTTTCATTTGTTTGCAAAATTCCTTTCATTCACTACCTATTTCCATTGTCTCATACAGTAAATGGCATATAGGAAGTGGCACAAGTTGAATGAAAAATGGATCTTAGCAGGCAGGTTAGCCTAACGTTTAAAAACATGTTTCCTAGAGTCAAAATGCCTTTGTTTGTCTCTGTCTGTATCATAGATTACACGTAATACTCTGGCCAATTTAGCCCTCTTTTCTGTGCCTTATTTTTCTTTATTATAAAATGCCACAGATAATGGATGTGAGACAATTAATGAGATAACATGTAAGTTAGCTGAATCTTTAAACTAACTTTTTCGACTATCTATATATATATATATTTTTAAATTAATTAATTAATTTATTTATGGCTGTGTTGGGTCTTCGTTTCTGTGCGAGGGCTTTCTCTAGTTGTGGCAAGTTGGAGCCACTCTTCATCGCGGTGCGCGGGCCTCTCACTATCGCGGCCTCTCTTGTTGCGGAGCACAGGCTCCAGACGCGCAGGCTCAGTAATTGTGGCTCACAGGCCCAGCTGCTCCGCGGCACGTGGGATCTTCCCAGACCAGGACTCGAACCCGTGTCCCCTGCATTGGCAGGCGGATTCTTAACCACTGCGCCACCAGGGAAGCCCTCGACTATCTATATATTTTTGATCACCTTTGGTCAATGGACTTAACACCCCTTTATTCTATACATTTTCCTTCTTTCAAGAAGGATCAAAGGGCAACATTCCTTATATAAGAAGCCTTCTCCTTGCCTTTTAAAATTAAAGATGCTAATTTCTCATTACAGAATATTGGTTGTTATGGACAGGAGGGAGGACAGAATTTGGTGGATTTTGGAGAAGATAGGGTCATGATACTTAAGGTTAGATTTAAGCAATTTAGTGATAGTTTCATGCTTTGAGTTGACCTTTGTCTGGAGTTTAACTTGCTACTAGTTGGCACCAGTAAATACAAAATCATTAAAATCTCTTAGCGTTTTTGAGCTGAATTTGTTTCTCTCTTTTTCACTTTACCCTAAGACTCTAAGTGGCCACAGAAATAGAAGAAGAGTCCTGATTCTGATATTAGTTACTAGAGACCAATAAAATTGTTTTAAAACGCAATAGAGTTGGAATTCCCTGGTGGTCCAGTGGTTAGGACTCTGCCTTCCACTGCAGGACTGCAGGGGACATGGGTTCAATCCCTGGCTGTGGAACTAGGATCCTGCATGCTGCGCAGTGCAGCCAAACAAAAAACAAAACAACCTTAGAGTCAACTGAGATTGCCGTTGTCTGTAGCTTTTTTTTTTTTTTTCTGTCATCCTTGGATGAGACCCTGTGAGCCAATTACTAGGTTATTACCCTACGTGGGCTTGTGCATGCCTCGACTTAAGAAACTCATATGACCTGTTTAAAGAGGTGTTCAGAACCACCTGGACGATGTTGAGGTCCTCAGAAGAGATTTCAGGTTGTCGGCTGAATTAGCTCTAGATAGTTTGCAGTGTGGGAATCTCCATGAATAGAAAAGGTACAGAAGAGGGCATTTACAGGGCAGCCGAGGGAATGTTACTTAAATAAAACCTCACTATTGGAATAAAATATCAGATGGAAAAACTCAATTATAAGAATGTGAGGATAATCATGTTTTTAAAATTTATTTTAAATAAATAAAAGTTGTTGTGCCCATGAGAAGAAGAATCAAGGGACCCATGGGAAAAGGTGGAATAAGTATTAGGGATTAAGATCAGACATGGTTCTTTTTTCCTTAGTGTTTGAATTGCATCTTAAATTCTTTCAGGAAACAATTTTCTCTTTTGATTGGAGACTATTCTGAAAGTGTTATAGGCTGAGAGATATAAAAAATCAGTATGGAAAAGTTTTTATATTTATAGAGTTATGTTGAAATCATTGCTGTTTTCATAATTTGGAGCATTAGATTAGAAATTTACCATCCTAAGATCCTTTCTATCCAAATGTGTTAAATAAATAATCAACTTGGGAAAATATAAACCCTCCCCAAGTCAGATACATCATTTTTTTAAAAGACATTTTAAATCAGGCAAAATGGCTAAGAGAATGAAGTATGATTCAGTTTTATCAGAGAACTAGGGGTTTTGACATATGAAGTTGGGATTACAATTTAGGGTGTCTTCATATAATTGAACTTGAATATGCTCCTTAGTTTTATATTTTCTGATTTGATAACCATATTATGAATGACAGATTTTGGGGGTAAGTGAATTAGGGAATTTGAAGGCAATAATTATAATACTAAAAAGTTGGCTGAGTTTTGTTTTTTCATGGTAGTATGTAATTAACAAATAATATAAAATTAGAATGATATTTATATTGTGTTTTACTCACACAGGTATTGATATATGTACTAAAATTACAACAGAATGTACAGCGTATCTCAGCTCTGTTGGATATTTCCAGGTTTTCCTTAGGTGAGACTGTGGGTTTCCTCTTTTTTCAACTGAAAATTTGGGGGCCATCTCCAAGAATAATAATGAAGTATATTCAATAGTGTTGAGAAATATAAAACGGTCATATGTATATAATTTATATGATAGGATTTTACCGGAACTGAGATGAAGTCATTTGTGGACATTACGGCTTCTGTTGATTATGGTGGTCCTAAACAAAGTTGTGATGGAGACAAGGGCAGGTCCTTATAAACTTTCTAACTTAAACCAACCATGTGGGGTTTTATTTACTTTAAATGTTTGACATGCTTTCTTTGATAATACTTAATAAATAATTTGTCTGTGTTCTTCAACATTTTATTGTTATAGCTCACCTTTTTATCTTTATCTTTCAACTAGAAAAATTGAAAAACTAAAGGAATAAACCATGCTATATATCCTAGTGTCTCTGAGACTTTGGGTTTACAACACATATTTGAGTACCTGCAGCCTGATTAGAGCACCATTGTCAGGGGTTTTGGTCACTTGGTTATCTCAGGACATTGTGTATGACACGAGTCATCTGTGGCTTTCATTTTTTCTGTCTTATTGTCTTACACCTAATATTCCTTTAGGTATGAGAAGTTTTATTTTGTGTCTTTTTTATTCTTGACATACATATAATTTTATAACTATTAAGGTTCTGTGCTTCCAGAAAGACAGTTATTAGGAGATTTAAGCAAAGTGTAAGCTTGTGCCCGGAACATCCTAGGAACTGTTAGGTGTTATAGTGGTAGCAGGGCGGGGTGGGGGGTGGAAAGGGGTGCAGGTGCCTTTGAGTAGGAACTAGTGGAGGACAAACTTAGCTCCCAAATTCTAAATTATTACTTTAGAGTTTATAACCTGGATTCTCCCTTTAGTACTCCTAAATGCAACTATTAGAGAAAGTCGAAACAATAGTTGTCAGTTATATGTTGTCTAATTAAGTATAATAGAATGTAATATACATTAATAGATCTAACATATAATGCTTTCCATTTTGACAGTTAGGTAGTATATAAACCTTAAAGTAATGTTACTATGGATAAAACATTCAAGATATTTATATATTTAAATACTTTTTTTGAAAAGTAAGCAGATATTTGGATCATACCAATAGTTCCAAGATGAATTCAGATTTTAAAATTAATTTTTTTTAATATCTAAAATGTTCTGGATATTAACCTAAAATGTTATATTACTACCTTTTCTTTGATGCAATTTTTAGTCTATATTTTTGGTAGAGTTGTCAGGACCGGAGGATAAATATACAAAACATTCATAAGTTTATAATCTCTTTTTTCAATGGCTTATGAAAGCAACAATCATAAACATATTAAGTAAAATGCAATTCTTAACATATTTTGATTTTCTTGGAATTTAAGCAGAAAACTGATTTTGAGAAGAATTCTCACCTTTAGTCTTTACCATAAAAATTGCCATTATAGCAGTTGTTTTTCTGAGGATTATTTAAAGAAGATGATACCTGTGAAACACATGCGCTATATGGTGAATTATTAAGGCAATTATCTAGATATTGAAGTAAGAGGAAAACTCTAAAGTGCAGAGGTGGGCTTAGAGACGAGCTGTTACACGAGGAAAAGAAATGACTTTGGATTAATCATTCTGATAACATCTTCAGCTCTCCATTCAAAAGAATCAAATCTGTATAATAAAATCATTAAATTAAACCAAACAAATACCCACTATTATATTGTTCCATAAATAGTGAGATGATTAAGTATCCAGTGTATCCTTTGGTTCAGTGACTAATGATTTGTACTAATGATTTGTCTATATACATATAAATAAAATGGAGATATTCATGCATGAGGCATTTATATATGCCTGGAGTATATATAAAACTAAAATATTTACTTTGGAAAGAATTCCAATTGCTCATAGTTGTCAGAGTATAGTATAAAGTATAATAGTGATGAACTTTCTACACTGAGGCGTTCAAAAGAGTGAGTTCTGACACTGCTCAACAATGGTAGCTTTCAGTAAAATACCAAAAAAAAAAAAAAAAAAGAGGAAATTATTAAATCTAAAGTAGAAAAAGAACCTTCTTCTGAAGTCTTGTGAGGTCTTCTGAGGTTTTTTCGGCAAATGTTTAAGGTAAATGGAAATTACGTATACTTTTCTGTGTAGATCTCCAGGAGTTAATAATGTATATTTTTTCATTTGTTTCTGTCTTTAAACATCTACTAAGGACATTGAACAGAGCAAATGGTAGCTAACAGATAATTTCCTAAGTAGTCATAGATTAGTGACAGATGACCCTCACCATTCTGGGCAGACAGCTATGACAAATCCGTGGCCTCTGCTCATTTCCCTACCCTTTAATCATATATGAGTCTTTCAAAAAATGAGCTTGATTAAATCAACCTGCTTCGGTTCTTTATATATGTTAGTAAGTTAAACCCCTTTTCTCTTGTTTGTTCAACTAACTTGTATCAAGTATAATTTATTAAATTTTAATTTTGTGACTAAATTTTATTATGAGCACTTTATTAATACTGCAGTATAATTACATTTTTCTTTCTAATCAAACTGAGACTGTACGCATAATAGGTGTGTGAGCCTTTCCAAATGTTGCATCTATTATTTTCTCTCTTGATTCTGTCACATCCTCTTTGTATACAAACCACACTAAATTAATTAATTTATTTTCTATATAATAAAATAATGTTTTATTGCTCTTGTTTTCATAAGTTAAATTTAGTATATATTATTTTTCTAAACAATAACTGAATACATGAAGCTTAGGAATAAATTTGATATACACACACATATACGTATATATATACATAGGTATATATGTTTTTCCACTATCTTTCAATAATATTTTTTATTAAATACAAATGTCTTGATACTATTAAACATACTTTTGAAAATATGCTCTCTAATATGAGCTTTTTGTACATGTGAAGCATTAGTTTCTTCTCGTGGCATGGGCTCTAAAATTATAAAGACATGGGTCAGCTCAAAATAGAAAGCTCTATTGGATCACCTTCCAAACTCTCCCCAACTTTTAAATAGTACTAATCTGCTCTAGCCTCTCCTCCTTACACCTACATATATAAAATTTTATTAAACTAGATTTTGATAGGCTTGTTAAACTACAGTGCATTAACATTTTTCATGTGTGTAAATATGGATTCACTCTTAGGATAGTATTTTCATTGAATGCATTCATTCCTGTTTGTGAGCACATGTGACAAAATATATCTAAATCCATGACATCCATACAATCTCAAGTTTAAAAATCATTGTCAGAATTCAAGTGTATTTTCTCTGACTTTAAATCTTAGGTTCTGTTACCTTTATACACAGAAATATATAAAAAGTAACACAATACTTTAAAATAATTCTAATAAATCATCTTGTAACTAAGCATTCTAATCAGAAAAATAACATGCACAATAGTCTGTGAGACTAAAATTAAGATGTGCAAAGTTGTAGATTATAAAAGTGTGAATTTTGGCATTATTTCATTGATAAACGATCACATAATAAAACATTGATGTCTCTAAGTGGATTCTCCATGTGTTTTGCACATTGTCATTGTCTGCTACAGTTTCTTGTGTTCAAGCATTTTCAAAGAATTAAAATGTGTTATGGTTGTTCAGGTCATGCCGGCTTCTGAAGAGATGAAAGAAAACTACTGCTATGATACAGAAAAAATGCTTCGTACTTATTTGTTTTTGGTCCAAGTCAGAAGTTTCATTTTGTAATCATAAATTACTAAACCAAAGCCAAACATATGCAGAATAGAACAATTTTTCCAAAGAGAGATGATATACAAATAAAATAAGAACACTTTGAAACATTCTCCTAAGAGATATTGCAGAACATATGCTGTATGTTTGTCAGTCAGTAGTTTTAATAATCCCCTAGTGCTTCTTAGCCAGTCTTGGATCATTTTAGATGTATTATTCATAGACATATATTTATGAAATTGTACACCTATTTTATTTAAACAAGAAAAACGTGTGGAATGTATAATTCAATTGGGACACAGTTATTATTTCTCTCATCATCTAGGATTTGAAAATTCTCTTTATTAACTTTTCTCATTCTTCTGAAAAAAGCCGGAGACGGTGATCCCAGAGATCATGTGCTACTAGTTAGTTCTGTGTTAATAGAAGTTAATCAATGGTTTGTGAGAAGTCCTAAAGGTTCATGGATGAACAAAGTGATATTTTATTATAGCTTTCTCCTAAATAGCTGAGACAAATAAGGCGACAATATAATTCTCTTCTTTGAAACTTAAACTTGAATTATTTACTAAAAAAGTTAGAAGTGTCTTATCATTACATATTTAACATAATCTTTTTTGAGCCTATTTCCTAAATATAAAGGTAAATCATTTGCTAGTATTATTTTCTCAAAGAATGCACTTTGCAAGCTACTGTAAACACTGTTTTACATTGCTGTTGATGGCTGTGTTGATATGAGCAATAGAGACAAATGATAACTATTAGTTGTCTGCAGCATACCAGGAACTTTATACTAATTCCTCACCCAGCTGCGTAAGATGGGCATTTCTATTTTCTTACAGATGATGACTGTGAGCTGGAGAGAGCTTACTTGCCTTTCCCAAGGTCATGAAATTAGTGTGTAAGCTTCCGGTCTGTCTGGCTTAAAAGTCTATCATCTTCTTTCCATCAATATGCCTGTGAATGTTAAGCATTAGTTTATGAAAGGAGTCAAGGGGTGTCATTAAGACCTTGGTCTTGGCCAATGAGTTACCCATGAGATAGTAAGAATATTAGACAACATATTGGAATGTATAGCAGCATTATGACCTTGGCAAGTTTTTAATTTTATAGATATCTGCAAAATAAAAAT
Source organism: Balaenoptera ricei (assembly GCF_028023285.1). Classification (NCBI taxonomy): domain Eukaryota; kingdom Metazoa; phylum Chordata; class Mammalia; order Artiodactyla; family Balaenopteridae; genus Balaenoptera; species Balaenoptera ricei. Next base: position 83,275,848 of record NC_082643.1, read on the forward strand.
AAATGACAAAATTACCATAAAGATACTTGTTCTTTCCAGTTCTAAATTTTTAATTTTATTTGCCTTACACAAGTATGTTTTTTAAATGTTTCAACAGTCATTGTAAAATATAGCTCCATGTGTAGACATCCATATTTTCCAATAACTCCTTGATCTCATTTTTCTATGACCCATAATATTCTGTTGAATGTGAATAGCTAATAAGTTGATTTTATTGCCAAAAACATTTTGGATGATATTTGTGGAATTAATAGTGTACACTATTTTCAAATGTAACACTTTCACTTTTGAAGTGTATGTTATTAAAGTTGGTATTTTATAATAAGCATGGATACAAGCATAATTGAAGTTTGTTTTTGGAGTTTAAGATAAGTTAATGATGTATAATATTCCTATTCAGGTATGCAGACTCAGTAGCAACATGAAAAACAGTAGTTTCTTACCTACCACACGTAGGGAACTAGTTTCAGCATTGTGTTTCCTTCCTTACCAAGGTTATAATCAATCTGTAGAGAAGATATTTGCATAAGAAGTCAGTGATATAAAATTATGAAGCAATACTTGATAATTGTGAAAGAAGAGGTCTAGATAGGTTCTCTTGTAAGAATCCAGAAGCATAGTGATCAGCGACAGATGATGTGCTCATAAAAGATACTGTCCAAAAAGTAAATTATTAGAGGTCAGAGTCTTCAGACTACATTGCAGGTCTGACACTTGAGAAGCAAGAGTGGGAAGAATGGAAAATTGGATAGGAAGAGATTCATATTGCAGTGAAGTTGCCAGAATGTTTTAGCCATGCTTATGGCAAGTCTTCAAGTCAAAATACCTATTAGAGGATTTTCTGTTTCAGAACAAGGTTGCTCCATGTGTCCACTAACAATTACAAGTGAAGAAGGGAGTATCAAGATACAGGAAAGTGGATAACCAGGATTCCACGCACATCCCTACATGCTCTCATCATATATATGCAGCCTCACTCTTCTTGCTCCTCAGAGTCAGTAGCCCTACGAAGATAGTGGTTCCTGTTCCTGCCTGAAGGCTCCTGATCGTAAGTCCAAAGGACCCTGACAACAGCCACAGCTTATGGTTTAATAGTATCTGTGCTATATCCTCTGGCAAGAGTATTCCTAGCAACTCTAATCCTTCAGATTCCAGAGTTACAAGGACCCGATACAAAAAGTCTCCCAGTTGGCTACTGGGAGAGGTGATAAATATATCCAATCCTGCTTCCTCTTCTTCGTTCCTGGACCAGTGTGAGTGTGTTTGTGTGTTGATCCATTAGGCACACAGTTCCATAGAGAGGTCTCTAATTTAATGCATAGATTACATCATAAAGGATGTCACACCACTATTTCAGATTATTAAACGCATCAGTTGTGCCTTTAGAAGTTCATTTCAATACTCTATGAGGCCAGATGCTTCTGACTGGTATGGTAAATGATATCACAAGGGGATCTCAGGGTTCACTGTGAAGGAGGTCTAATGGTCTGATGATTTGTTGTGAGGAACTCCATGTCCGTGGATCAGGTATTCTATAAGCACATAGATAATTGGTATTGAATGAGGCTCTATGTATAGGAAAGTTCAGTCCTTACCAGGTATACCTATCTCTCCTTATGAGGATGAGTTGCTGGACTTTCCAGGATAGAATGGTACCAACATACTCAACTTACTAAGTTATCAGTTAATCTCCCACAGAGTAATGCCATTTTGAAGTATAACTGTTCCCTGTTATTGGACGATTGGATATTCAGAAGCAGCAGTAGGTGGGTAAGTAAGTCTTGGAAAGTAGGAGTTCACGCTGTTGGGCTCATGCATAGCGTCCACTTCTACAATCTTGGCCACCTTGTTTCTGTGTCTGTCATGCTGGTTCCACAGTGGCCAATGATAAGAAATAACCAAACACCATTTGTCAAGTCATTTTTTCTATATGGTGGTTCACTGCCCCTTCCATGATAGATGCTTATAAAGGTCACCAATATATTAGCATCCTCTTGCTTCTCCTCCTCTCTAATCAGCAACTTTCATTGATATAATGTATCAGTGTGATGTTCTGTGGGATGGACAGATAGTCTAGATCTCTTTAGAGTATATTTTGACAGAGAATAGGAGAACTCTGAAGCAACCATTAATGAATAACGTTGTTCATTCCACATGAATGTGAACTGCTTCTGTTTTCTTTTTCCTAATCAGAATAGAAAAGAACAACATCAGTAAATCAATAGCTGCATATGATGGCCAGAGGCCTTACTAATTTCTTCCAGTACCAATACCATGTTCAATGCAGCAAATGTGATTATGACTGTTACTTTGTTGAGTTTGTAGTGGTCTTTAGTCATTAGCCAGGATCCATCCTGTTTCTGCAGTTTCAGAAGTTGCCACTTGTCCTTCCCCAATATGATATCTTATTACCATATAAGCTAAGGATCCAATGTGGAAGTTACTGCAACTACCAAGTATATCAATCCCAATTATATATATATATACTGCTGGGTGGTTCTACTCACCCCCATGCAAGACTGCAAGCCAATCTTTATCCATGACTCCATTATTACCTAGCCCTATAAGCCACTACTCTAATATGGGGGCAGGAGGTGGGTGGGAAGGTGTCAGGATGATGGTTAGTTCTCTGAGTTTCCCTGTCATCGTACACCCTGTGTCCAATAGACCCAAAACCTCCTGGGTATTTTCCTTTCACCAATGTAATTGGCTCTAAATTGATTGGAGAAGTATTTGAGGGATTTTACAGTACTAACCATGGTGCTGTGGGCTCCTACTTCCGTCAATGGATACCGTACCTGAAAACTGACTCAAGTCCAGACACGGAGAAAGGAATCATGATTTATTGTTTGAGTGACCACTGTAAGACTGCTGATCCCCCATTTATTTCTTTTTCTGGTAAGAGATGTTAAGCATGAACCTTATTAGCACTCTGTTGCTCCTAGATATGTCATGCACTAATTATCGTCTTTAAAACTGTCTGTGGATCAAGAAACTTTCACTGACTCTCTAGCCTCCTTAGTCTCTATGGTCAGTGCACCTCCTGTTTTTGGCATTTAAGTACCTACTCGCGGCTGCTATTACTTGTGGAGTAGAGGAGGAAAGAGGGGCATTGTTATCCATGGATATGCACAAGCCAAGATGTGTAACCTACTGTCAGCCCTGGCCTGCAGGGAAGATACAGTAGTGAACTTCTTAGTGATGCCAAGAAGCAGTGCTCCTCTCTCCAGTACATTCCCCACGACTTAGGTACAGATGTGTTCTAACCTTGCATACTGTGTCCAATCCAGCATTCCTACTTCCTCAGCCTCTTTAGACCTTCCAAATTTACTTCAGTTATCTATTGCTATATAAAAAAATATTTCAAAACCTAGCAGTTTAAAACATCAAACATTTATTTAATACCTAGAGGGTATTATGCTAAGTGAAATAGGTCAAAGACAAATAAATACCATATGATTTTACTTATATGTGGAATCTAAAAAACAAAAAAAATTAATGAACATAACAAAATAGAAAGAGTCATAGAGAAAGAGAACAAACAGGTGGTTCCAAGAGGAGAGGAGAGTGGGGGGATGAGTGAAGTAGGTGAGGGAGGTTAAGAGGTACAAACTCCCAGTTACAAAATAAATGAGTCATGAAATGTACAGAATATAGTCAATAATAATATAATATCTTTGAATGGTGACAGAGGTAACTAGACCTATCACGGTGATCATTTTGTAATGTATAGAAATATCAAATCACTATGTTGTGCACCAGGAACTAACATAGTGGTTAGGTCAATTATACTTCAAAACAACAAACAAACTCATAGAAAAAGAACAGATTTGTGGTTACAGGATGGGAGGGCGAGGAGAATTGGATGAAGGTGGTCAAATGTACAAACTTCCTTTTATAAGATAACAGTACTAGGGATGTAATATACAACATGATTAATATAAGTAACACTGTGTTGTATGTTATATATAAAAGTTGTTAAGAGTTTAAGTTCTAAGATATCTCACGACCAGGAAAAAAATTTTTTTTCTTTTATTTTGTATCTATATGAGATGATGGATGTTCACTAAACTTATTGTGGTCGTCATTTCATGATGTATGTAAGTCAGATCATTACATTTACACCTTAAACTTAACACAGCTTTGTATGTCAATTATATCTTAATAAAACTGGAAGAAATAAGAACCATCACTTTTTTAAAAATTCAAACATTTATTAATTCAAATAGTTATGAGGGTCAGGGCTCTGAGAAGGTTAAGCTAGGTGGTTTGGGCTTGGGGTGTCTCAGAAGGCTGCAGTTGAGATGTCAGCCAGAGCTGAAGTCATCTGAAAGCTTAAATGGGACTGAAGGATTCATCTCCATGGTAGCTCTCTTATACTTCTGGCAAACTTAGTTCTAGTTGTGGTCTCACCACATGGGACTCTCCATAGGTTGCTTGAGTGTCCTCATGACAGAGCAGCTGCCTTTCACCAAAGTAACGATCCAAGAGAAGGTGTTGCAGAAGCCACAGTGTTTTCTATGACTTGGCCTTGGACGTCGTATGTCATCATTTCTGCCACATTCATAGACAAACTCTGATACAGTGTGAGATGGGACTAACTCAAGAGTATAAACACCAAGAGGAGGGGGTCATTGGGGGCAATCTTGGAGGCTGGCAACCACAGCCTGCTTTCTGAACCCTAGCATTAACATCTCTTCCACATAAAAATACACTCTCTCCTTCAAGTACCCCAAATGTCTGATCCATTATGGTATCAGTTCAAAGTCTAGAATTGCACCACCTAAATCAGGACCGTATGGATAAATTTATTCCTTTGTAGTTCTTTAAATACAGTCCCTCTCAATCTGAAGACTTTGAACTATCTCATAATGTTGTATCATGCATTTGAGCAGAGATCTATCTTTTCTACCTATTTTAGACAACATTTCCTGTGATTGAAGCAATGAGGTTTTTGCAAGCATTAACTCATTGTTTTATGTCTATTGGAAACTCACAAAAATGTTTATAAGTAAAATTTTTTAAAGTATAAGCTGGATTTAAGAGAATACTCAGGTGAGACATGATAGATAACTTTAAATATTTAATATGTGGCAATATGAATGAGGATTTTCTAAGGATCATAATAATAGTACAAATAATTCCATAAAATATTTTAGCAAGAAGTGGAAGAGAGAACATAGCAGCAAGTAGGTGGTTAAATTTGTGACACTTGAACACTGAGATTCTGTATATTTATATGTATATGACACCAAAAATAATATCTAAGAACCACATTCAACAAAATGGTCAAAACTAATACAGTCCTGGGAACATGCAAAATGTATGTTTTCCGAATAAATAGGAAATGATGAAAAGAACACATTAAATATATAAGCCACAGTATCCCATACATGTTTTAAAATGCACTCAGATTGTGAAAAATACATCGCAAATTGTTAGTGCCAGAGTATCCTCATTAGACATTTATAAGCCTACAAAATTACCTTTGTCTGACAGTTTTGGTCATGGAATTTCATGTGTTTTCTCCCTTATTTTTTCCATTCTCTTCTGTCTTTTCTCTCTTTCTCTGTCTCCCACAGCCTATTTTCTTTCTTTAATTTTTTCTTCCTATCCATTCAATGATTTATTTTATACAAAATTGAAAACTGTGCTTATTTGCTTGAAGTCAAGGTAATTGGATACATTCCTCCATGCAGCCACTTAGAGACACCTTGGTTAAGGTACCTTATAATATTTGTAAACTTCATTTTTCTTATTTGTAAAATGGAGAAATTTAAGTAACTTACTCATTTATCTACTAGAAAAGATGTAAAATAATGAATATGAAACACTTGCACATAATCAGGTAAATGAGATTTTCAGATTATTACCACTTTCTACTTTATGATCTTAAGCAGTATCACTTTCCTGAAGCTTATATTCTTCTACAAATCCTTGCCCTGGAAGAGGGTTGTTTATTTAGTAACAAAATATACTCTTAATAAGTTCGAGGTAGTATAAATCTCCAGTGTATACCCTCCTGAGGGCTTTTGAAATATGCAGAAGTTTAAGAGGTTTATTTTTCTCCTTTGTCTTTATCGTGTGAACATCTGAGGTTAGCATAAAGGATATAGTTATGGCAGAAAGAAAGGGAAAATATGTACAAATATTATTTTAATACTGTTTTGAAACTAATAATTAAACTGTCTACATAGTAAGCTTATGGTTTTTCAAATAATTTCAAAGATTAAGGATAAATCAAACACTTCTTTATTCAATATATTCTGAATAATTTCTCCAAGTACTATTTACATTCAAACTATGCTGTACAAATTCCAACACCTAGGAAAATAGCTCCTATGCATGCACTCCTTATAAACTTTGCTTTGTAATGGGCAGCAACGTAATATTAAATACTAACACAAAATAACAGTTCAAACAGAAAATTCTGAAGCAACTATTTTGATCAAAATAAATATTAAATACTTTAAATGTTAGGTTAAGTATTTCAAATATGTGAAATCAGGTAGAAAATATTTAGCATAAATGCAAGTATTCATCATAAATATTATAGGACCACAAGCCATTTCAAAATGAAATAGTACTTTATAAACTGATCAAAGAATAATTACCCACTGGAGTTTAACTTAAGCTTATTAAAGTAATTTATGACTGCCTTTCTCCATAAATTACTCAAACAAAAATATACACCTGTAATAAAAAAAATAGGATTTGTTTTTCAAAATAATTTTAAATTAACATATAATTGCCAAAGTAAAAAAAATTGGTAAATAACAATAGTAGACAAGCATGACAGTTGGTCGAAATGCAATAACACAACAGCTTCTAGTAGAATACCTACTGATTCCAATATCTAGTGATTCAAATGTTAGTTGAAGCAAGAAAATAATATAATATTAGCCAGGAAAGTTATAACATGTCTATATTGAAATAGTTATAACTAAGGTATTTAGAGAAGCATCATTTGTTATGCATCTCTCATAGCTGTCAAGGTAGGCCTTGTCTAGCGTACAAACTTTTACCTTTTGCCTCATTATTTTCGGTCCAGATATATAAATCCCGGCATTGATCTCCAAGCCATGCTGTATGGATCAGCTTTAAACAAGCATTCCAGAATAATAATTGTCTGTTTTGATGCACCTTGTGATATTTGATCCTGAGATGGAGATGTGTGCAAGAATTTCATTAGTGAGTGCTCTTGTTATTGACATTGGGAGGAAAACAGAAGAAACAAAATTGAGCGGAGGGAGACATTGGGCAGCAATGCAGTTAAAACAAGACCCCTGCCAACTCTGGGAGAACCTTTGACACTAGCGGGGGTGCCCTTCACAGCTGTCCCAAGTTTCAGGCAGAAGGCAGAGTCCTTGTACCTTTGGGTTGTTCAGTCACTGAACATGGGCTTATGGGGAAGGGTGCATGAACAAAGGAGAGGTGACTCTCTTCAGCAAAAAACAATTCCTGAGCTCTCAAATAATAACCTTCTGAGCAAGAAAGTAAAAAATCTGTCAGTCCTATGCAGGAGGAGGGTGTGCTATGTGTCTTGAACAGCAAAGCAGGGCATGAGGGTCCTCTTGTAATGCTACTTAGATCCACTTTCTTAGTTTGAGTCCTGCAAACAGCTACATCAGTACAGTGGGCCTCTTTTCCTGGGTAAAAATAGTTAAAGAAAGATTAGTGGAACAAATTACAGCACCACTTCCTGCCCCAGGTCCAGAAGCAACACATTTTCTCCCTTCTCTACGTGACTATATTCCCCCCTCAGCCTTAGGCTATCAGCACTTCTGAGATCAAGACGATTCACCTGGGGGGTGACCAAGACTCATCCTCTGGTTGAGGAGGTGTGGGCAGGAAAGGGAAACTCAACTGCAGAATAAATGGTGATTGCAGAGAAAATGAATTGCTGCTCCATTCTAATATGGAAGAGTTCCAATTTAATCAATGCACCACTAAGGACTGGTTAATATCCTTGAAGAAAAGTACTGTGCTAATCATTCAGTGTTCATTTCTCATTCTAGAAGATTGGGCATTTAAAAGCATCAGCAGTTTGACCAGACTTGGAGAGTGGAAGCCCGTGTATAGCCTAAAGCTCTGTCCCTTTGGCTACTCCATTCACATACCCATCACGCCTGTCCTGGGATGGTCAGTGACAGAGACTGATTGATATCAACTGGCTGAGTCATTCTGTCTGTTTGGTAATTTAGTGTCTCTTCCAGGATTGATGAGCTCTGGTAGGCATTAAGAATACAATAAAATAATCTTCATGCTATGTGACCACTACTGCTCAGTCCTTTCATAAGCTGATAGGCCATATCTTCATCTCCAATCTTCCAATCTTTCTTCTTCCGGGTCTCTGACCAATAGGCAAATCACTTACAACTGTCTGTGTGTCTGCCTATGTTCTAAACTTGGGCTACTTCCTCTTCCACACAAAGCAAGTACAGATGTACTACCAAAATATCTGTCCTTTAAAGGATTTCCCTCATCACTGTCTTTCGTTGCTATCCCTGAGTGCAGCTATAGTGGAGCCAGCATCCATTTTCAGCCGCACCCATATACTGAGATAACCCATCCGTGAACTAAGCTCAGATTTTTTCCTCTTTTGTCAAAAAGCCATGAAGTGTTTTCAGTGTGACTATTGGTGTGTGGTGAGGAAGGGACACTGTACAATCATTGTGAGTGATGTGACAATCAGGACTATTTGCTCCTGAAGCATGTTTGTCTCCACTAATGCTGCTTGTGTTTGAACCTGAATGAAACAGGCTGAATGGTCCACTGCAGGGCAGGCCTTACAATGAGAACTGTGGTCACTGAATTGGAAAACCTGAATACAATAGGCGTAATTGCATTCCAGGGTGGGAGGAGCCTAGGGGCTGCACTCACATTATAGAAAAAATGGAGTCTCAGAGAGTTGAGAAAGTTGACCAAGATCACGTAACTGGTTATCCATAATGAGCCTGCATGGCCCTGAAGCCTTCATTCTACCATGAAAATATTTGTTGAATGAATAAATGTTGCTATTTGTTTTACTTGAACTCTCTTGAAAACCCTTTAGCCAGAAATTCCCAGTTCAGGTTTTTGAGAGGAAAAAGTAAACTAATAATAATGTATGGGATGTGCCGTGCCTCTCTCATATGCCATTTGAATACAAATTAAATATATATTTATGTGCTTGCAATAGGAACCCGTCTTTACAGGAGCCCGCTCTGGCCATATTCTCAGCACAAATAATGTATCACTTATACTGTCTGGTTCTCACCTAAGTGTTGCCTTTAATTGTTCTCTGTGTGTTTCATTTGTATAGAATCTACCTCCCTGGCTCAGTGTGTAGCAGCGAGGGACTATGGAACTTAGGGGATAAAATGATAGACAGAAAAAACACACATAATAAAGATATTAACATGGAGATGCTGAGCAAGAATTATCTCCAAGAGGTAGAGAATCTTAACAGATCTTTCCATGGTGCTAGAAGAAAAAAGCTGAAATTTAGGGTGACCAAGGCATCAACACTTGAGAAGTCAGGATACCAGAGAGAAGCAAAGTACACAGAAATGAAGCCAGCAATCTGAGCTGGCTTTCTCTCAAAAACTTCACCAGTCCATAAACTGCCCAGGTCACAAGGTGCACAAGCTGATCAGTCATTAAAAGGCTCCTCACAGTGGGAAGAGAAACACTGGGGTTGAAGGCTTACCATAACAGAAGAGTCCACTAAACACTCCAAGCTTTCCACTGGGGCTCCTGGCAGATGGTACCATGTATATGGCCATTTACTGGTAACTGTAAGAACTAGTTAAAGCTTAATTGTGCCTTACATTTTGAATTTAGATAATGAGTTTTGATAAAGTTACAGGGCACTGTTATTCCCCTTCAACTAGGCTCATCTTGCTGTTTTTCTGCCCTAAATGAGTTCTCTGTTATCCTTATGGGATAAAGTTTTTGAAATTGTTGGAATACCACTGTGCCAGCCAATACTTTTCTGAGTAAACCTGGAAGCATCTCTCCTTTACCAGTTGGCATAGTTAAATTTGTCAGTGGACAGCGCTAGAAGGATACTGCAGGAGAAAGGAACTTGTCCTCCTGGTTCCAGTAAGCTTTTCTTTCTTGGTCCTGTGGTGCGTGACTGCCAGAATATGGCTGGACTCCTACTGGTTCTCATCGTCAGTGAACTGCAGTAGCATTCCAGCAGACAGCTTTCCTGCAAGGAAAGGATTACACCAGTGGGCCGCTTCCCAGTAGGTCTTGCTGACACATCAGTGAGAATATTTTCCGTGAGTCTCCCCAGCACTCCAGAGAGCTCTTCATTAAGTCTTGCCAGTGTCCCATTGAGCAGTTTCCCAATTTTCAACCCTGGACTATAGCACCTCAGAAAACTTCTCCATCAAACATTGGACTAAGGACATATGCTTTCCGATGAAGTCTGCATCTCAGACTTGGGGTGGAGCAAAGCTCTCCCAAGTTTGTTCTTTTTTTGGGTATTCCGCCTCAGTATTAGTGACTGATCCTTATAGCTTTTATAATTATTTTTTTCTTTAGCATGCTTTTTAACCCTTTTAAATTAATAGGTATTAGATAATAGTTCTTATTTGTTAAATTCTTGTGTTCAAATTCCTGATGTGATTTCTGTCCTCTGATAGGCCCCCGACTAATGCATTCACCATATTATTTTCTATCCAGTTTAATATTCTCTTACCCAAATAAGTAAATATCAATTTGTACCCTAACTGGAGCTTGCCCCAGGGAATACCCCACTCATCTCAATAGTCCTGCAAGACACAGCCACATAAAATGATACACGCTTTCTTGTAGCAAAAAAAGTTAATTATTGATTAGAATTCACTAGCACCCACATGAAGGATTAGTTTTTACCGTGTACTGAGACGTATTATTTTTAAATCAACAAGAAAAAAACTTAGCCTAGGATCTCTGAAATTTCTTCTTAGGCGGAGATTCTGTTAATGTAATCATCCTAATTATTGGAGTTTTCTGTTCAGTGAAAATGTCATTGAATTTGTTCCAATTTGTGTTTTTGTCTTAGAAATATTCTGACAAACAATTTTTAAATAAGGATGATCGACAGGTTGAGGGAAATTATAAATTATAATAAAAGATTTTCCAATAATTTTATAGACGATGAAAAAGTTCACTCAAGCATAATAAACTTTTAGATTGTTTCTTAAAGGAATGTTTATGTGATTGAGTTCATTCTCACCTTATTACAGGAAAAACTTGGTCGTGCTTTACAACATGATTTTCATATCAATATTTCACTTAAGTTTTGAGGAACAAGGGTAAAAGAAGCAAGAGCCACATCATCTTCATCTATTTCTTGGTCTCCAAATTCATGCCTATAATTGAATTTCTGATTCAAAGTGTCCAAAACCTATGAAAATTATTACATGTTTTCTGCTATATTAAGACTGAATTTTTCTTACCTTGATTACCAATGAGAATGAAGCAACGTCTCCTATCTTTTTTTTTTTTTTTGGTGGCAAAAAGAGGCATTTAAGCAATAGTGATGTTATGAACATCATCAAATATTACCATTCACACATGTGAACAGAATTTAGGCAATAAAAATCAGGGACCAGTATTAGCATGAACTATTCTTAAGCACAGCCACTTCTGCACAACTAAAACTACAGAGAACTACAAACAAACTTTACATATTCTTGTGATGGTAGAATATTGAAAGATATTTTATAATACAATTTTTTGTAATAGGACCTCAAATGATTAAGCATTACTGAATGGCATTGTTAGAGATGATCCAGAGAGAGTATGCAGAATTTGGTCACATTTCTTCTTGAACTTTAAAAAGAATTGAGTGATTTCCAAGACACTTGGGAAAATGCATTTATTCTCACCATAAATACTACTCCAAACCTGTCTTCACTTTACTGAGAATATCCAGTTGTGATTTAGGATTATCAGATGACTAGAAAAGAGCACCACCTTCTTTGTAGTAGAACCCAGTTTCTTGTCTTTCTCCAATTGACTTTCACTGGGACTACCTCCTGAAAAATGGTAATGATGACAAACTAATGATGCTGCTTTAACTCTTTTATACTTCTTTCTAGAATAAAACACATTTCCAATTACTAAGAGGTAAAAATATATTTTCCCCATTTAGAATCAGTAAACTGAGACTTAGGGAAAATAAGTCCTTTCCCAGTGCCATAACATCAGTGTGTGGAGGGTCCTAGACTCAAACCAAGGACTTCGGATGTTGGCAAAATTAACGGCTTTCAGATCAGATGTTGCAACATGCCAAACATAGACATAGTTTAAAATGATTATAACAATAATGACAATAATATTTATCATGACTTTACTATGTGCTAGGGAATGTAAAGAGTAGTTTATGCATGGCATAATTTAATCCCCATGAATAATCTATGTGACGAGTTGTCTAATATATTTAGAGAGAGGTGTAGATAGAGATATTGACATTGGCTTTCTGTATCTACACTTGTCATCTATAACTACATTTATATGTTTATCTCTAGCTCTATATCTGTATCTAGAATCTGTCAAAGCTTCTGTCAAATTTGTCCCAGGTTAAACACCCAATAAGAAATAGAACAATTGAAATGGTTAATCCATAATATATCATGGACTATCCCTGTGGCAAACCTTTCCTTTTAAATATATTGGAGTACATGGACTACCCAGTTCCTAGTTCTGCTTTTTGATATATTGATACATAACTGTTCACAAGGGAGTTCAGATTTTGCCATAGGAGGCTGCAATGGATCAGAATAAGTCAGTAATTTCTTTCTCTAGAGAAATACATTTTAATTTATCCATGTATTAAACAGTATTTATTTAGCTAATATTTGTTAGGCACTCCATACAGGAAAGTGGTGAATTTCACCTATGTGGGGGACCTTTTTTTTTAAACATCTTTCAGTAAAATTTTTTTTTTTTAATTTTTATTTTTTATTTTTTTAATGCTTTTCTTGTCTGCTTACATTCTTTTTATGTATGTATGTATGTATGTATGTATGTATGTATGTATGTATGGCTGTGTTGGGTCTTCGTTTCTGTGCGAGGGCTTTCTCTAGTTGTGGCAAGTGGGGGCCACTCTTCATCGCCGTGCGCGGGCCACTCTTCATCGCGGTGCGCAGACCTCTCACTAACGCGGCCTCTCGTTGCCGAGAACAGGCTCCAGACGCGCAGGCTCAGTAATTGTGGCTCACGGGCCGAGCTGCTCCGCGGCATGTGGGATCTTCCCAGACCAGGGCTCGAACCCGCGTCCCCTGCATTGGCAGGCAGATTCTCAACCACTGCGCCACCAGGGAAGCCCCCTCAGTAAAATTTTACTGTTGGTTTGATTATGTCTTGCACATTCTTTCTGAGGTTTATTCTAAGAGATTTTATGATGTATTATTATTGTTAAAATTATGAATAAAATTAACTTTTAATTATATTTTCTAAATTTGAAAAGGACTGATTTTTATTACATTTTCTATTTTTGTGTGTAGGGAAGTGTTACTATGCTTTATGGGATTTAAGGAAAGAGTGGAACTTGTATTTATTTTTGCCTATCACCAATGGAGGAAAAATTAGCAGAGCTTAATAATCTTTGTTATAAATGATAGACTAGAAAGTCTAGTGAGAAAAATAATGTTTATAAAATATTCAACTCACAAACATTTTTGTGAAACTAGTAACTTCTAAGAATTACAAATAAAGAATGTGCAGTTACAAACAATGGAGAGGTTGTCTCTCACCAGCCTGAATTAGCTAACAAATTATATTCACGTAAAAGTGTCTTTCTCTTTTCTCCAATTTAGACTTATTTACAGACTTATCATGGTCTATCAGTTGTGTTACATTTATAACTGTTTGGACAGCCCTACAACTAAAAATAGAAATTTTGAGGTAGTGTGATAGATGCTATTATAGAGATATTCTTACTTAATCAATCATTCTTTTAAGAAAAATGAGCATGGGAACTCCCTGGCAGTCCAGCAGTTAGGACTCTGTACTTTCACTGCTGAGGGGCCGGGTTCATCCCCTGGTCAGGGAACTAAGATTCCACAAGCCACACAGGGCAGCCAATAAATAAATAAATACAAGAAAGTAATATGAGTGTCCTGAGTCTGTTATTGATTATTTTAAGTAGAAAAAAAATAAGATACATCTGTATTTCAATGTGTGTGTTTTAGTGAAATTATTTTACAACTCATTCCCTGGGTTTACGTTAATCCAGATCTGGTAAATATTGTTTTTAATAGAGTTTTTAAGGATTCATTCTATTCTTCCTTAAGATTTTAGTCAACAACACAATGCTATTTTAATAGAGCACTTAAAAATTGAAATCATTTGTTTTACTAGTTGTTGAATTATATTCTTCTACAAGAATTCCTGTCATTTCTTTGAATTAAATATGTTCTATATCTCCAAGGTAATTCTTCTCCCAGATACTTAGTACCTAAGAATAGGGTATAGCATTGCTTTTGCTATTACATTCATGGTATTCAGTCCAGTGGAAACAATGTAACTGGATATAGAATAGGTGGAGCCCAAAAGTGATATTTCACTGTCCATGTGGTTACTGTAGCAGCCCTAGAGACAGTTTATCCAGGTGCAAATTGTCACTCCACCACACCCTAGCTTTATGTCAGTGGACACTTATTTAGATAATTTCTCTGTGCCTATGTACATTGAAGGGTTGTTGTGACTTGTGAGGATTAAATAGGGTAAAACATGTAAAGGAGTAAGTGGCATATGTCCAACACATAGCATACATTTGAAATATAATTTACTATTACAGGGGGCGGAGTCAAGGTGGTGGTGTGGGAAAACGTGGAGTTTCCTTCTCCCCACAACTATGGCGCCTGGCAGACACTGGTGGGGGACCTCAATGCCCAAGGAGACAAGAGAAACACCCAAGCAAACGAATAACATGTGGGGGACTTAGGGAGGAGGAGAAGTGGAGGCCAGACAGGACTGGTGCCCCTGAGGGGTGGCTGAGAGGGGGGAGGGGTTCCCACGCCTGGAGGGAACCTGGGGGGGGGCTTAGATCAGGGGGGAGAGCACCCAGCATTTCCCCTGCCCAGTCAGGTGGGAAAGTCTGACTGGCTCTCCGGCCGGGTCCTACGCCCTCAGAGGTCCCCTCTGCGCCACATTGGTCCTGGGGGGAGACCAGTAGAGGCAGGTGGGAGGGGCCCTCCAGGACCAGAGGAGCAAGAGAGGAGAGGAGGGCATTGGCCCCGCCCACTCAGGCCCTGGAAGCCTGCTGAGCTCCCAGATGGGGTCCCCTGCCCTCTGAGACCAGAGGCAAGAGGTATGCCTGGGCCCCTTCTGTTCCGATGAGCCTAAGCCACACCCCCCCACACACCTCCAGGGCCTTTTCCAGCCCTGTGGGTCCTAAGCATAGGCCCCACCTGCCACCCAAACCCCACCCCTCATTAGGCCACGTCCTCCACAGCCAAGGCCGTTTCCACCTTTTTTTTCCTCCTCCTCTTCTTTACTATTGGGGTTCTGTTTTACTTTCTGTTTGATTTTCATCTATATTTTATTTTTACATTCTTTCTAACATATGTGTTAGTTTCCTAGTCTAATTTTATATTTTACTTTGTTATTGTTCTCTCTTTTTTTTTTCTTTTGGCCGCCCTGCATGGCGTACGGGATCTTTGTTCATGAGCCAGGGTTCAGGCCAAAGCTCCTGCAGTGGGAGCTCTGAGTCCGAACTACTGGACTAAGAGAAAAC
Organism: Balaenoptera ricei; assembly: GCF_028023285.1. Classification (NCBI taxonomy): domain Eukaryota; kingdom Metazoa; phylum Chordata; class Mammalia; order Artiodactyla; family Balaenopteridae; genus Balaenoptera; species Balaenoptera ricei. The sequence continues at coordinate 83,291,566 of NC_082643.1, forward strand.
CTCAGACCCCAGGGAATATTCATCAGAGTGAGGTCTCCCAGAGGGCGTCATCTCAGCACCAAGACCCAGCTATACCCAACAGCCTACAAACTCCAGTGTTAGAAGCCTCAGGCCAAACAACACAATAAGTAAGACAGGAACACAATCCCACTCATCAAAAAAAAAAAAAAAAAAAAAAAATGAGATGGCAAAAATGGGTCACACATGAAGGAGCAACGTAAAATACTACAAGACCAAATAAATGGAGAGGAAATAAGCAATCTACGTGAAAAAGAATTCAGAGTAATGATAGTAAAGATGATCCAGAATCTCAGAAATAGAATGGAAGTACTGATTGAGAAAATACAAGAAATGTTTAACAAAGATCGAGAAGAAATAAAGAACAGACAAAAAGAGATGAACAACACAATAACTGAAATGAAAAATACACTAGAAGGAATCAATAACAGAATAACTGAGGCAGAAGAACGAATAAGTGAGCTGGAGACAAAATGGTGGAAATAACTGCTGAGGAACAGAATAAAGAAAAAAGAATGAAAAGAATTGAAGACAATCTCAGAGACCTCTGGGACAACACTAAATGCACCAACATTCGAATTATAAGAGTCCCAGAAGAAGAAGAGAAAAAGAAAGGGTCTGAGAAAATATTTGAAGAGATTATAGTGGAAAACTTCCCTAACATGGAAAAGGAAATAGTCACCCAAGTCCAGGAAGCATAGAGAGTCCCATACAGGATAAACCCTGGGAGAAACACACCAAGACACATATTAATCAAACTAACAAAAATTAAATTCAAAGAAAAATATTAAAAGCAGCAAGGGAAAAACAAAAAATAACATACAAAGGAATCCCCATAAGGTTATCAGCTGATTTTTCAGCAGAAACTCTGCAGGCCAGAAGGGAGAGGCAGGTTATACTTAACGTGATGAAAGGGAAAAATCTACAACCAAGATTACTCTACCCAGCAAAGATCTCATTCAGATTCAATGGAGAAATCAGAAGCTTTTCAGACAAGCAAAAGCTAAGAGAATTCAGCACCACCAAACCAGCTTTACAACAAATGCTAAAGAAACTTCTCTAGGTAGGAAACACAAGAGAAGAAAAACACCCACAAAAACAATCCCAAAACAATTAAGAAAATGGTAAGAGGAACATACATATCAATAATAACCATGCATGTAAATGGATTAAATGCCCCAACCAAAAGACACAGACTGGCTGAATGGATACAAAAACAAGAGCCATATATACGCTGCCTACAAGAGACCCACTTCAGACCTAGGAACACATACAGACTGAAAGTGAGGGGATGGAAAAAGATATTCCATGCAAATGGAAATCAAAAGAAAGCTGGAGAAGCAATTCTCATTTCAGACAAAATAGGCTTTAAAATAAAGACTGTTACAAGAAACAAGGAAGGACACAACATAATGATCAAGGGATCAACCAAGAAGAAGATATAACAATTATAAGTGTTTATGCACCCAACATAGGAGCACCTCAATACATAAGGCACATGCTAACAACCATGAAAGGGGAAATCGACAGTAACACAATAATAGTAGGGGAATATAACACCCCATTTACACCAATGGACAGATCCTCCAAACAGAAAATAAATAACGAAACACAAGCTTTAAATTGCACAATAGACAGGTAGATTTAATTGATATTTATAGGACATTCCATCCAAAAACAGCAGATTACACTTTCTTCTCAAGTGCACACAAACATTCTCCAGGATAGATCACATCTTGGGTCACAAATCAAGCCTTGGAAGATTTAAGAAAATTGAAATCATATCAATCATCTTTTCTGACCACAACACTGTGAGATGGAAATCAATTACAGAAAAAAAACTGAAAAAAACACGAATGCATGGAAGCTAAACAGTGTGCTACTAAATAACCAAGAGATTACTGAAGAAATCAAAGAAGAAATAAAAACATACATAGAAACAAATGACAACAAAAACACGATGACCCAAAACCTATGGGATGCAGCAAAAGCAGTTCTAAGAGGGAAGTTTATAGCAATAAAATCCTACCTCAAGAAACAAGAAAAATCTCAAACAATCTAACCGTACACCCAAATAAAGTAGAGAAAGAAGAACAAAGAAAACCCAAAGTCAGTAGAAGGAAAGAAATCATAAAGATCAGAGCAGAAATAAAGGAAATAGAAATGAAGAAAAAAATAGCAAAGATCAATAAAACTGAAAGCTAGTTCTTTGAGAAGATAAATAAAATTGATAAACCCTTAGCCAGACTCATCAAAAAAAAAGGGAGATGATGCAAATCAATAAAATTAGAAATGGAAAACAAGAAATCACAACTGACACCACAGAAATACAAAGGTTTATGAGACTACTACAAACAACTGTATGCCAATAAAATGGACAACCATGAAGAAATGGACAAATTCTTGGGAAGGTACAATTTCCCAAAACCTAACCAGGAAGAATTAGAAAATATAAACAGACCTATCACAAGTAATGAAATTGAAACTGTAATTAAAAATCTCCCAAAAAACAAAAATCCAGGACCAGGTGGCTTCACAGGCAAATTCTACCAAACATTTAGAGAAGAGCTAATACTGATCCTTCTCAAACTCTTCCAAAAATTTGCAGAGGGAGGAACACTCCCAAATTCATTCTACAAAGCCACCTTCATGCTGATACCAAAACCAGAAAAAGTTATCACAAAAAAAGAAAATTATAGACCAATATCCCCGATGAATATATCCCTGAACAAAATACTAGCAAGCAAAATCCAACAACATATTAAAAGGGTCATACACCATGATCAAGTAGGATTTATCCCAGGGATGCAAGGATTCGTCAGTATACGCAAATCAATCAATGTGATACACCATATTAACAAATTAAGGAATAAAAATCATATGATCATCTCAAAAGATACAGAAAAAGCTTTTGACAAAATTCAACACCCATTTATGATAAAAAACTCTCCAGAAAATGGGTTATACAGGGAACATACGTCAACATAATAAAGGCCATATATGACAAACCCACAGCAAACCTCTACTCAATGGTGAAAATCTGAAAGCATTTCTACCAAGATCAGGAATAAGACAAGGATGTTCACTCTCACAACTATTATTCAACATAGTTTTGGAAGTCCTAGCCACAGCAGTCTGAGAAGAAAAAGAAATAAAAGGAATACAATTTGGAAAAGACGTAAAACTGTCACTGTTTGCAGATGACATGATACTTTACATAGAAAATCCTAAAGATGCCACCAGAAAACTACAAGAACTAATTAATGAATTTGGTAAGGTTGCAGGATACAAAATGAATACACAGAAATCTCTTGCATTCCTATACACTAACAATGAAAAATCAGAAAGAGAAATTAAGGAAACAATCCGATTTACCATCACAACAAAAAGAATAAAGTACCTAGGAATAAACCTACCTAAGGAGGTGAAAGACTTGTACTCAGAAAACTATAAAACACTGATGAAAGAAATCAAAGATGACATAAACAATGGAGAAATATACCATGTTCTTGGATTGGAAGAATCAATATTATGAAAATGACTATACTATCCAAAGCAATCTACAGATTCAATGCAATCCCTATCAAACTAGCAATTGCATTCTTCACATAATTAGAACAAAAAAGTTTTCAATTCATATGGAAACACAAAACACCCTGAATAGCCAAAGCAATCTTGAGAAAGAAAAACTGGAGGAATCAGGCTCCCCAACTTCAAACTATACTACAAAGCTTCAGTAATCAAGACAGTATGGTACTGGCACAAAAACAGAAATATAGATCAATGGAACAGTATAGAAAGCCAGGAGTACACCCATGCACCTATGGTCAATCTATGACAGAGAAAGCAAGACTATATAATGGAGGAAAAACAGTCACTTCAATAAGTGGTGCTGGGAAAACTGGACAGCTACATGTAAAAGAATGAAATTATAACACTACCTAACACCATTCACAAAAATAAACTCCAAATGGATTAAAGACCCAAATATAAGACCAGACACTATAAAACTCTTAGAAGAAAATATAGGAAAAACACTCTGACATTAACCACAGCAAGATCTTTTATGACCCACCTCCTAGAGTAATGAAAGTAAAAACAAGAATAAACAATGGAACCTAATTAAACTTAAAAGCTTTTGCACAGCAAAAGAAGAAACAAGACAAAAAGGCAATCCTCAGAATGGGAGAAAATATTTACAAATGAAACAATGGACAAAGAATTAATCTCCAAAATATACAAACAGCTCATGTTGCTCAATATCAAAAAAACCAAACAACCCAATTAAAAAATGGGCAGAAGGCCTAAATAGACATTTCACCAAAGAAGACATACAGATACCCAAGAGCCACGTGAAATTATGCTCAACATCACTAATTATTAGAAAAATGCAAATCAAAACTACAATGAGGTATCACCTCACACCATTCAGAATGGCCATTATCCAAAAATCTAGAAACAATAAATGCTGGAAAGGGTGTGATGAAAAGGGAACCCTCTTGCACTGTTGGTGGGAATGTAAATTGATATAACCACTATGGAGAACAGTATGGAGGTTCCTTAAAAAACTAAAAATAGAATTACCATATGACCCAGCAATCCCACTACTGGGCATATCCCCTGAGAAAACCATAATTCAAAAAGAGACCTGGGACGTCCCTGGTGGCACAGTGGTTAAGAATCTGCCTGCCAGTGCAGGGGACATGGGTTTGAGCCCTGGTCCGGGAAGATCCCACATGCTGCGGAGCAACTAAGCCCATGTGCCACAACTACTGAGCCTGCAATCTAGAGCCCGCAAGCCACAACTACTGAAGCCTGCATGACTAGAGCCCATGCTCCACAACAAGAAAAGCCACAGCAATGAGAAGCCCATGAACTGCAATGAGTAGTCCCCACTCGCCACAACTAGAGAAAGCCTACATGCAGCAACAAATACCCAATGCAGCCAAATATAAATAAATAAATAAATTTCTTTAAAAAAAAAAAAGAGAGAGACATATACCACAATGTTCATTGCAGCACTATTTACAATAGCCAGGACATGGAAGCAACCTAAGTGTCCATTGACAGAATGAATGGATAAAGAAGATGTGGCACATATACACAATGGAATATTACTCAGCCGTAAAAAGAAACGAACTTGCGTTATTTGTAGTGAGGTGGATGGACCTAGAATCTGTCATACAGAGTGAAGTAAGTCAGAAAAAGAAAAACAAATACCGTATGCTAACGCATATATATGGAATCTAAAAAAAAAAAAAAAGGTACAGATGAACCTAGTGGCAGGGCAGGAATAAAGATGTAGACATAGAGAATGGACTTGAGGACATGGTGAGGGGTGGGGGGAAGCTGGGGCGAAGTGAGAGTAGCAGTGACATATATACACTACCGAATGTAAAATAGCTAATGGGAAGCTGCTGCATAGCAGAGGGAGATCAGCTCGGTGCTTTGCGATGACCTAGAGGGGTGGGATAGGGAGGGTGGGAGGGAGGCTCATGAAGGAGGGGATATGGGCATATATGTATGCATATGGTTGATTCACTTTTTTGTATAACAGAAACTAACACAGTATTGTGAAGCAATTACACTCCAATAAAGATCTATAAATAAAAGAAATATAATTTACTATTACAATGATGAAATTTTGTGTATATTGTTTACTTCATTTATATCTAACAGTGTTTAGAATTATTACAGGAACGAGTGTATACTGGAATTACATACTTCCAGAGAGTATTTGAAAAGCTGCCATCATGTACTTTTTTTGAAAATGGAAATTAAAGATGAAACCTATAAAAATTCCTCCATATGTTTTCAGAGTCTCTTAATGTCAACAATCATTTTAAGCAAGTAATTCTCAAAAATAAATCCTTAGTAATGACTTGTTCCAACAAATCCCTGTGTTTTCATCATTCTACTGTACACTCTTTACACATTCTGCTTCAAAGTCAACTTTTATAATACCCAACCCTGCTTTCATTTGGAAATTGTTCCTTCTCCTCCTCCTCCTTTTTTTTCTTCTCCTACTCTTCCTCCTTCTCCTCATTTTTGTCCTCCACTTCCTGCCCCTTCTCCTTTTCCTCTCCCTCTATGCCCGAGCACCACCATCTATCCAGTTATTCAAAACGGAAATCTTATCATTTTATTTGAATTTACCTCCTAAGTTAGAAATCTTGGTATTTATCACTTGAGCTGTATGTTTCCTTTAAAAGGTCAGTATCTTCAGAGCTAGCTTAACCCTATCTCTCCAACACTCCACTGATTTTAAAGGAAAACCCCTGATATTTACAAAATTTATTTTTTGAATATTAAGTAAGGATTAAAAAATTCCTATCTTCATCAGAAATGTCTTATGGACTCTTTATTAGGAAACAAAACAAGAAACAAAAACAGGTATACATATTAAACTATGGCTTAATTAAAAACTGGCAAGTCTCCTATCTTCTCCCCTCATCTGTAATCTCATTCTGACACATCTTTGTGCTTCTTTACTGGTTTTCCTTTCATTCTAAACATTTCCACTCTGTTTTTGGAAATCTCGGTCAACTGTAAATAAATGCCAGAAAATCATCAACAACCTAGACATTAGGAATACGCCTTACTTTTTAAAAAAGAGTTTATAATTCAGTAGTAATATGTATTCTACATGTATGCACACACACAAAAGATAAGTGAAAAATTAGAGTGAGAAATAGTATAATATAGAGATCAGAATTATAATGATAAAGAAATATTTGCAATGCCAATGGAGATGAAAAGACAATACATGATTTACAATATTTTAATCATATGAAATTGTAAGGTTTTGGAAACGGGAGGTAGGAGTTAGAAAAATGGAGAAGTCAGGGAAGTCACACACATATATGATTTGCTCAAGGAGAGGGACTATGGTACAAATCACCATGCTTGTGATAAAAGATGGAGGGGGATTTTTAGGGAAAATATAATATTATGCAGTGTTGCAAATGTTGAGTTTTAGGTGTCTATGTAATCTGTCCAAATACCAAGAAGATTTTGGAAAACACAGGCCTGGACTGCAGGAGAAAAATCTGGGCTAAGAAAATTAGTTGAGCGTTACAATATATAGATGACAAATATTGCCATTGGTGGGATGGTATCTGCAAAGATGAGGAATCTCCCTCATATACTAACTAATTATCTTTCCACCATTCTGCAATTAATTACTCATCACATCTTCCTCCTTTGAGCATCATGCCATTCACCTATGACCCTTTTACCTTGACCTAGTAATTAAATGAGAAAAGAAATGTCTATCCTAGAATACTCATCTTGTATAATCACTATAACATCTCTTAAATTTCATATTGTCTTTCAGTATCTCAATTTTTACTTTCTTTCTTTGTGGAGTACCTAAACCCCAAGAACCTGAAATCCGTAAATTTGACCTCTCTGGACAAAATGCTCAAATCCATTGCTTTGTTGATTTGTTGAGGGTTTGTTGTTGTTGTTTGAAACACACCTTGCTGATCCAAACCTAAATGAATTCTGTATCCAGTTCTCTCTCCTACTTTCTGACTAAGAAACACTGGATACAACCACAAAACTTGGCAGTTTGATAGCTCAAGAAACAGTTTGTTTCCAAAATGAACTCTGGAGTGCCCCCTCTGTTTTTCAATGTCTTTAACCCCACATTCCACTCTAAACTTAACTCGTTATTTCTCTTCTATTTCACTTTCCTTGAAAGAGTACATTCTACTGCTCTTTTTATGTTCTTACTTACTCTTATGCACTCATATCTACAAAGAATCTTGCTCCGTTCCCATACCTCTAAAGAAATTGCTTGTTATGTTTCAGCAATGTCCTGCTCGGGCCAGAGACTCTCATATGACGTTTGATGTATCCATGAGGATAGAGCAAAGACATCTATTTCTTGAAATTACCTATGAGGACACCACTCACTCCTCCTTGGCTAGACATATGCACAGCTCCCACCAACCAAGCCCTATCCACAGAAAAAGAAAAAAAATTAAACGCAATTCTGAGACCGCTAAATGCAAGGAAAACTGTTCCAACCGTGAGCATGCAGATTGCAAAGAACATGGCAGTCTTTTTTTATCTTTATTTCCACAATAACAGATGTAATGACCATGTAATTTTGGATCTGTTTATGGAGATCCCACACACCATATGGATAAACTTACCTAAAAATGGTAATCCAGAGGTATTCAGAGCTGAAACAATAGATTCCTTTTATTCCCTTTAAGCTAGTTGAGTTTTATTTTTATTTACATGTGCATAAATTAGTTTAGAATAATCCACATAACTACCTTAAATATTTGTTTTAGAAATTAAAATCTGATAAAGTATATTATTATATTTTAGCCACAAAAATTTAGATATGGTTTTTAACTGAAGCATGTTAAAACTACAAAAAAGTTTTAATTCAGTCTAAAAGGATAAACATTAATTACTATCATAAAAGAAAAATAATCAGGTTAGCTTTAGAGGATATAATGTAGAAATGCTCAACTGAAGTGGAGAGTCAGTGGTGAAAAGAGTTACAGTGGAGAGTGGTCAGATTTGAAATGAGCGAACACTTTCTGGATTCACTTTTTAAATAAGATGTAAGTATGTGTACGAACATACACACACTACTATATATAAGATAGATAACCCTATATATAAGATAGATAACCAACAAGGACTTACTGTATAGCACAGGGAACTCCACTCAATATTCTCTGATAACCAGTATGAGAAAGTAATCTAAAAAAGAATGAATATATGTTTATGTAAAACTGAATCACTTTGCTGTATACCTGAAACTAACACAACATTGTAAATCAACTATACTCCAATAAAATTTTTAAAAAGGACAGTAGAAAAGAATAAATAAATAAATAAATAAAATGTAAGTAAAAATGCATTGTTTTATCCTTTCACAGTAATATTTAATATAGAGTGAAGAATAGATGTAAAATATACAAGTTATAAAACATACAATTTAGTTTTGCTTATTTTTGAATTTTATAAAAACATCACCATACAGGTAGCATCCTGAGACTTCCAACATTGTAATTTTTAAAATTTATCCATGTTGCTGTGTATAGTTTTAATTCATTCATTTACACTACTACAGCCTATGGTGACCTTATCACAACTTACTATCCATTGTCATGCAGATAGACAATTTGTGCCCATTAAAAAAAATTAAAACAAATAGAGGGCTTCCCTGGTGGCGCAGTGGTTGAGAGTCTGCCTGCCAGTGCAGGGGACGCGGGTTCGAGCCCTGGTCTGGGAAGATCCCACATGCCGCAGAGTAACTGGGCCTGTGAGCCACAATTACTGAGCCTACGCGTCTGGAGCCTGTGGTCCGCAACGAGAGGCCGCGATAGTGAGAGGCCCACGCACCGCGATGAGGAGTGCCCCCGCTTGCCGCAACTAGAGAAAGCCCTCACACGGAAACGGAGACCCAACACAGCCAAAAATAAATAAATAAATTAATTAATTAATTTGAAAAAAAAAAAAAAAGAAGGGAGTTCCAGGGACAGCCCCCCTCTTAAAAAAAACAAAAACAAAAAACAAATAGAATTGCTATGAACGTCCTTGTACATTCCTGTACCCAAGTTCAAAAGTTTCTTCAGAGATTATACTAATAGGAATGGCTAGAAGATAGAGAATTTTAATGTTCAGTCCTACAAGACAAAACCAAAGGCTTTCCAACTTTGTTTTATCAACGTACACTGCCATCAGCAGGTAGTTCCATACGACCCACATCCCAGCCCATATTTGTGCCAACTGTTCAGTAAAATGTAGTTTCTCATTTTGTCCTTAATTTGTACTTTCTCATTTTGTCCTTAATTTGTCTTTTCCTGATTTTTATGAAACAGTATACTTCTCTGTATTAGTTGTCCATATGTACTTAGACTTCTGGGAAATTTCTGCACATCTCATTACATTATTTTTGTTACTTTAAATTTTTAATTAAAAAAAATTAATCTGTATACTAATCCATCCTCAGCTCTTTATATTCCTATTGCCTTCAACCAAGAGACTTGTCTTTTTAGTTTTGTTACAGTGTTTATTTTTAAATTGACACGTTTTAAATTTTTATATTGTGAAATGTATCAACTTTTTCTTTACAAATAGTCGTTCTGAGAGTTTGCTTAAGAAATATTTTCCTCCTTCAGTGCTGAAATATTAATTCCCTTTTAGTTAAAAATTTAAAAAAATATATTTTCCCATTTAATCTATCTGAGATCCATTGTTTTGTAAGGTATAAGCATCACTCTTTTTTATCTTACTTATGAACATAACTTTCTGTTTCATTTATTTAATACTCTGTTTTCCTCCACAAGTTTTTGATTTCATCTTTGTCATATATATAGCATTTTCATTTATCTAGGGGTAAGGCTCCGGGTTCTCTACACTTTTCTAGTGGTCGTTTGTTTTCTATCCTTGTGCTTACATTGCATACTGGAAAAGTTGCCCCTCCTCATTCATTATTAGTTTCAGCTTGTCACATTTATCATACAACCCTATTGAAATTTTGTTTGAAATTATAATAAATCTATAGATCAATTTGAAAATAACAGATACCTGTATGATACTGATATTTCCTATGAATGAGCATGGGATATTTCTCCATTAATTTAGTCCTTGTTCAAAGTTTTCAGCAGTTTTACAGATTTCTGCACAGAGGTCTTATATGTATGTTTTCAGATTTATTCTCAATAATTTGAATTTCACTGCTGTTGTTACTAATGTTATTTAAAATTCCAATATTTAAATTGTTACTGTTTTAGAAACAGATTATATTTGTACTGGAACTTTTTTAGAAACACAGATTATATTTGTACTGGAACTTTTTTTTCTTATAATCTTTAAAAAAAATTTTTTTTACATATACATGTATCTATTCTTTTTCAAATTCTTTTCCTATTTATGTTATTACAGAATATTGAGCACAGTTCTGTGTGCTATACAGTAGGTCCTTGTTGGCTACCTATTTTTTATATAGTAGTGTGCACATGTCACTCCCAAACTCTCAATTTATCCCTCCCCCCGATCCTTCCCCCCTGGTAACCGTAAGTTCATTCTCTAAGTCTGTGAGTCTGTTTCTGTTTTTTAAATAAGTTCATTTGTATCATTTTTTTTTTAAGAGTCTGCATATAAGCAATATCATATGATATTTGTCTTTGTCTGACTTACTTCACTTAGTATGATAATCTCCAGGTCCATCCATGTTGCTGCAAATGGCATTAGTTCATTCTTTTTAATGACTGAGTAATATTCCATTGTATATATGCACCACACCTTCTTTATCCATTCATCCATTGATGGACATTTAGGTTGCTTCCATGTCTTGGCTATGGTAAGCAGCACTACAATGAACATTGGGGTACATGTATCCTTTTGAACCATGTTTTTCTCTGGATATATGCCCAGGAGTGGGATTGCCAGATCATATGGTAGCTCTATTTTTAGTTTTTTAAGGAACTTCCATACTGTTCTCCATAGTGGCTGATACTACAAAGCTATAGTCATGAAAACAGTATGGTACTGGCACAGAAACAGAAATATAGATCAGTGGAACAGGATAGAAAGCCCAGGAATAAGCCCATGCACCTATGGTCAATCTATGACAAAGGAAACAAGACTATACAATGGATGAAAGACAGTCTCTTAAATAAATGGTGCTGGGAACACTGGACAGCTACGAGTAAAAGAATGAAATTAGAACATTCTCTAACACCATACACAAAAATAAACTCCAAATGGGTTAAAGACCTAAATGTAAGACCAGACACTATAAAACTCTTAGAGGAAAACATAGGCAGAACACTCTTTGACATAAATCGCAGCAATATCTTTTATGAGCCATCTCCTAGAGTAATGGAATTTTTTTATAGTTATAGAATCTGTCAGGTTTCTCATTTTTCTTGAGTCACTTTGACTTGTGGTCCCTAACTTCAGGTTGATGTGCTCAGATAGAATTCTTCACCTTGCTTCTGGCCCCAGGCTTTACCCCTAGGCTAGTACTACTCTTGGCAGCTCACTTCAGGGGAGCTCTTCTGAACTAAACTTGGCTCCCACTGCAGTAGTTCAAGCTCATATTTTAAGAGAGGGCATGACCTTGGCAACCTCCTCTTCATTTGTAAGACAAGTGACGACCCAAGAAGTGTTTCTTCTGCAAGTGGAATTTCCTCACAGACATAATTCTGGAAGCATAGCTATATTGTTTGTTACTAAAGTTAACATTTTAATCTTAAGAGAGGCAGCACAGCATAATTCTTTTTTTTTTTAAAAAAAAAGTCTTTGAATTAGACCCCTAAATTTGAGTCTAAGCTGCATCATGTATTCTTTGGATAAGTATCTGCAAATTGTGTTTTTACACCTCAATTTTCTTACCTCTAAAATAGGAACAATAATAGTACTCTTGACATAGGGTTGTATGGATTGAGTTAATATATATAAAGCAAATACAATAGTGTGTGGAATTGTATTTGCTATTATTACTAAATTAGTTTCATTTAAAATATAAGTTTAAGTGATTTTTGTCCTGGAAAATATTTTTCATAAAGGGAACTATAACCTAATATAACTACTGCAGGTGAATGAGCCACTACCGTAAATATTTTCTTATTTAATTTTCTGATTGACTCACAAATGGAGTTTCCCCTTCCCCTTATAAAAGTATTATGATTGTCTTTATCATTTTCTTGTCAATGACAGTTTGAAAATGTTGATTTTGTAGCTAATAATTTGTCATTAAAATGTTTTCTTTGAAACGTATTATCAGAAATCAAAAAGTTAAAGTAATAAATTCACAACTACATAAATGACAGTATGGCAAAAAATTTTCTTTTTAAGATTTTAGGCATTTTTTGATACTAGTCTGTCTGCTTTTGACATGCTTAAAATGCATCACACCACTTTTTTTTTTTTCAGGGAATAAGCTTAAGATAAAATAAATTATACTGTATTTGCTTCATTTCTCTGTAATTATTTTTACTATGTCATTAAACTTCCCAGAAAAGTATAAAACGTAAGTAAAGCATCAAATAATGAATAATAGAACATTTATTATTTAATAAAAATGATTTATGAAATATAAATTTTAAAAATATGATTTTGGGGCTTCCCTGGTGGCGCAGTGGTTGAGAATCTGCCTGCCAATGCAGGGCGCACGGGTTCGAGCCCTGGTCTGGGAAGATCCCACATGCCGCGGAGCGGCTGGGCCCGTGAGCCACAATTACTGAGCCTGCGCGTCTGGAGCCTGTGCTCCGCAACAAGAGAGGCTGCGATGGTGAGAGGCCCGCGCACCGCGATGAAGAGTGGTCCCCACTTGCCGCAACTAGAGAAAGCCCTCGCACAGAAACGAAGACTCAACACAGTCATAAATAAATAAATAAATAAAATAAAAATAAAAGAACATGAATTTCTTAAAAAAAAAAAAAATATGATTTTGAAATTAAGTCCTACTTACATTGCAAGAGCAGTCTCAGTCCACATAAATACTTCTTGAAATTAAGTGGGTCAAACACAGTGAGTCAATAGTATATAGATAATTATATTTATGTGTCCTTGATATTTAATATACATAGAGCACAACTTATTTTGTTTATCCAGTCACTATTTGATGAACATTGCATTAATTCTAGTTCTTAACAATTATAAATAGTGCTTCTATGAGCATTCACATAAAAGTCTTTGTGTTGAAATAAGTTTTCCCTTCTCTTGGAAAATGTCCTAAGAGTGAAAATGCGGAGTTATATAATAAATAATTGTTTAACAGGAAAAGACTCTGCGAAACTACTTTCAAAATGGCTATACAGCTTTGCCTTCCAAACAGCAATGTATGAGAATTCTAGCTGTCCCAAGAGAGGGAAGAGACAATCTACAGGTTGGCAGAAAATACTTGCAAATCAAATATTTTAACAGGGTTTAGTGTCCAAAATATATAAAGAATTCTTCGATCTCAACAAAAAAAGACAAATAAGCCAATCAAAAAACTGTAGGTCTAACTCTCTTCCCACCAAGATGTCTATCGTTGTGCCATTTAAAGCCCTACATGGGGCCAAGGGCCACGTCAGGACAGGTGAGACAAACACCAGCAAGGTGTATAAAGGGAAGCTCATTGAGGTGAAGCACAGCATGGATAGGTAGATGTCCAACATCACAGTCCAAAGGCAGCCTAGTGGCACAGCTGGAGCAGGTGTACATCCATGGCAGCAAAATCTGCCTTCTGATTTTGCCTGACATGCTGAAAAACGCACCCATGTTAAGGAACATGAAAAATAAAAACCAGGGCTCTGGGGCTGGCCAGGGAAAAACTGCTATTCTGAAGGCCCAAGCAGCTATGAGAAGAAGAGAGAGGAAGAGGATATGGAAATATCTTCCAGAAGCAAAGATAATTTTATCTCTGGAATGGAACTTTGCCCTTATTTTTGCTTGTAGGTTATCTGGGTTCCAGGGTGGAGGTGGGGCTACATGCTTATGTATATGTCCTAGGTGTTTTATTTGTTTGTTTGTTTGTTTTTGACATCTTTCTCTTTAGGTCAGGGGAAATGTTTAACTAAATAAATATGGGTGTTTTTTTTTTTTTTCTGAGAAAAAAAAGAGGAAGTTGGTCAAAAAGTGAAAATTCCAGTTATAAGATACATAAGGACTAGGTATGTAACGAACAATGTGACAACTATAGCTAACAGTGACGTACGATACATAGGAAAGCTGTTAAGAGAGTAATTTCTAAGACTTCTCATCACCAGGGGAAATATATTTTCTCTTTTCTTTCTTTTCTTTTTGTTGTATCTATATGAGAAGATGGATGTTAGCTGAACCTATTGTGGTATTCCTTTCACAGTATATGTAAATCAAACTATCATGCTGTATGACTTAAACTTACACAGTAATATATGTCAATTGTTTCTCTATAAAACTGGAAAAAATAGGCAGAGGACTTGTATAGACATTTTTTTAAAAAGATATACAAAGAGCCAACAACAACATGAAAAGATTCTCAGCATCATTTGTCATTAGTGAAATGCAAATCAAAATGACAGGGAGATACCACTTCACATCCACAAGAGTAGCTATAATAATAATAACAACAATAATAATAATAGAAATGAAACATTACAAGTGTCAGCAAGGATGGGGAGAAATTGACTAGAACTCTTGTACATTGATGGAGGGGATGTACCAGGGCAATATGGCGCTGGCACTGTTGAAACAATTTTTAGCAGTTTCTCAAAAAAATTAAATGCAGTATTACCATCTAACCCTGTAATTCCACTCTTAGCTTATATACCAGAAGAATTCAAGACAGGTAGTCAAACAAATACTTGTACATGAATGTTCATGGAGGCACTATTTGCTTTAGCCAAAAGGTGAAAACAATCCAGATCTTCATCTACAGATGAATGGATAAAGATCATGTGGTATATACATCCAATGGAATATTATTCAGCATAAAAAAGAATGAAGTGCTGATGCATGCAACAATGTACATGAACCTCAGAAATATTCTGCTAATCTCAAAAAAAGCCACACATAAAAGGTCACATATTGTGTTATTGCATTTATATAAATATCCAAAATAGGTAACGCCATAGAGACAGAAAGCAGATTAGTATTGCCAGGGGCTGGGGCGGGCGGTGAAAAATGAGGAGCTTAAAAGGTATGGGTTTTTCTTTGGAGGTGATGGAAATATTTCCTACACAACCTACATAGAGATGGTGGTTTTACAACATTCTGAATGTATTAAATGTCACTGAATTGTGTATTTTAAAATGGCTAGTAAGTTTGTTCACAGAGTGATGGTCTTACGTTTGCCACAGCAAGAGAGGGCAAGCCCAAATGCTCAAGAACATTTGAATCTTATGCCAGCATCACGTTTGCCAAAGTCCTATTCAACAAAGGAAGCCATCTGACTAGCCTACATTTAAGGGGTGAGAAAATAGAATCCAGATCTTGTTGGAAGGAACTGTAAACTCACTTTGCCAAGAGGTGTGCATACAGGGATGCGAGGAAGTATTGTGGCCATTTTTTTAATCCACCCACCACAGTAAAATGGTTTCTCCCAAAATAAATATCATAATTGCAATACAAATAAAGTAAATGTTTATAACTAAAATGCAATGCTATGAAATAAATGCCTGTAATACTATCTACTATTTGTATATTATTTTCATACCATACTCAAATTAGATAAATAATTATGTTATTTGAGCAATTTTGCTAACACGTTATTACGTATGAACAAATCAAAAAAATCAAATCTGTGAATTTAAGCAAGCCAACCCAGCATTAATCTTTCCTCAACCTAGCCTTCTCCCTTCTGCACATCACATGTCGCTAGCCATCTGGAAGTAAAGTGTGTCAGTGAACTCTGGAAAATAATCAGAAGCTAAGTTGACAATATAGTAGTTAAGATGGTTAATTTTGTGTGCCAAGTCAACTGACATCCTCTGACTCTTAGCCCAAGGAATTCAAAAGTTGTTCTTAGTAACTCTGTGAGAACTGAAGCACCTGACAATTAACTAAGTACTCAGATATTTTAGTATTTAATGGGTGGAGCAGTTTCCTGAGAATCCACATGTGTAAGCCAAGTTATCTTTCTTACCCAGATTTTTTTTATGCTTTGAGTTTTAAAAATTTCTCCAGGCTCTTGTAACTTGAGTGAAAGTGGCATGTCCTGAAACCTAGTTTGTTGCCAGAGATCTACTTTCAATCTTGTATCTAACAGCAGTTTGCTTTGGGGTTTTGTTGTTGTTTTATTTTTGCACGTGTTTGTTTATAATGTTTCCTCCCTCCCCCCTTCCCTCCCTCTTTCCCTCCCTCCCTCCCTTCCTTCCTTCCTTCTTTTCTTACTTTCTTCTTTTCTTTCTTCTTTCTCTCTCTCTCTTCCTCCCTTCCTCCCTCCCTTCATTCCTTCCAGCCTTCTTTCCATTGCTTGCTTTCCTGAAAGCATTTAAGTGAATTCTAAAGGTTTATGCAGCACTTAGACAATTCAGCCTTGATGAGATGCCCCAGAATAAACCCCTCTGTGATTTCATGGCTGCTTTTGTTTTTTTCAAAGAAGATTGTTGTAGAAAGAGGCTGAATGACTTCTATTTTATTTTCCAACTTCTTCCCTGCAATCTTTAAATGAGTGTGCAAGTGGAAACAAAAATACTAAAAAATATTCTCACAATCGTAGACCTTTTTAGAATACTCTATTACAAAGTATGATCTGTAGAACTCCTTGTCACCTAGCTTCCATTTTTTAAATATGGAAATCCCTGATCATCCAGCCAAATGATTAGTCACTCTTTACATACTGACACATATCCACACCTCTTGTCTCTCCTTCCAGGCAAAGAGAACAGGCATACAATACTTAAAGTTTTAGCAATTGGAAAGATATCCTTTTCTCTCTCTCCTTCAGACTATGTCTGAGGGAGCTGTCTACTGCAACAGTTTTGGTGGATGACAGTATATTTTGCAGAGCCAACTAAGTTTGAAATTTTAAAACTGTGCATGTCAGCTGAAAGGAAGGTGGTAATACAGCAGAAGTAAGATACTGGAACGATCAGCTGTCAGCTCAGGCAAGTATTCGTGTATTCAGGAGTTCTGGGAGCCTTTCCCTCTATGTAACTAGTATGCCGGTTCTACTTGGTGATGATATATTGCTAGCCACTAATACCTTTATTGTTTGAAACGTCCAAAGAAATGCAGTTTTTGAAGAGCAGCTTAGACTTTAAGGCCCTATGGAGATCAATCAAAGAAGGAGACTGTGATCCTCAAACAGAAAATAGTTATTTGAGAAAAAGGGCATGTTTGTGCTCCAAAACTACAGTGGCCTTCAGTGTAATTCTCCAATTAAACCTTGCTACTGCCTCCAGAGAGAATCTAAATTTGCCACTTGTTGATTCAAATGTCAAGTAATAGAGCTGTTTGTTATGCAGACAGGACAGTGGAGAGTCTTTCTCAACTCTGAGATCACTTAAACCAGGCAGCCTTACAGTTTTCTACAATAAATAGGTTGGGGAAGTGTTTTCTAAATGTGCCAAACTATTTCTTTTAAAATCCCAAAGACCCAACATGTTTTTACCTTTTGCTCAGTACACTGGATTCAAAGTTTAGAAAACTTTCATTACTTTCATTTTGGAAGGATGTCACAGTAAGCCCCACACCACTGGATTCCCAGAAATTTCAATAAAGGGAAAGTCCATGAATTTTGAAGGAGTTTTGCTTCCACTCTTTGGAAAGCATATCTCTTCTAAAATTATGGTGAAATATATATTAAAAGAGAATATGTTTAAAGAATAATAGTAAATAAACACCTCTGTACTGAACAATGCCAGTACTTCTTTCCTTCTGCATGACCCTCCTTGATTACATGTGCCTTTCTCCTCCCAAAGAAAACAAATGTACTGAATGGTATTAATTTTTCCCTTTCAGTTTTTGGATGTTATCACTTATGAATCCATTCTATATAAACTGTTTAATTTTACTCTTTTTGTAAATGGAAACTACTATATATATTATGTATTACATAATATTATACATATATGTATTCTATGACTCTTTTTCACATTTAAGAGATTCATTCAAAAAAAGAGATTCATTCATATTAATGCATATAGATACCATTTATTTATTTTACCCACTATATTTTATTATACATGTGCATACAGTATGTTTATCCATTTTACTGTCCATAAAGATTTGGATTTTTTTTACCTTTTCCTGAACAAGTTTGCTATCCCCTGTTATACAGTGAAAAAACAACCAAAGAATGTAATTATTAGATTATAAGATTCAAAGTTACTAGTTAGTGCCAAAATGTGGATTACTCTACAACCTATACAGGTTCAGAAATTGTTGGAAATTATACTGTTTACCTGACTACAGGTGTGAAATGGATTTCTCATTGTAAATTTAGTTTGCATTTTCTGATTATTAATAAGCTTGAGTGAATTTTTAAATATTAACGGACCACTTTTTTTCTCTCCTGAGAAATGTTATATTAATTATTGTCATTTTTTATTGTATATTTTATTTTTTAAAATAATTTCCACATATATTTGGTATACTAATCATTTAAAGTTGCAGGTACAAATATATTTCCCCTTCTCCCAGTATGTGTCTTGACTTTTGATCAACTTAAGATCTTATTTTAATAAATCAATTATTCCTTTCATCATTTGTTCTGTGTGTCTTATTGAAGCAATTCTTCCTTACTCCAGAAAGGAATTATTAAAGAAACAGAAAAACTGAATCTAAATTTTATATAGAAGAATGGTCTTTTCTCAGGATAGACAAATAGACAAAGGAAACGAGATGAATGTTCCAAAATTACAATGAATCTAAAGATTGTTTTCACAAAACAGGCATTTAATAATACTGATACTTCTAATCCAGACATGGTGTATTTCTGCATTTGCTTATATTTCAATCACTGTATTCTCCATAATAGTCTTGCACATATTGAGTTACAAATTTTTTATACATATTTAGTGACATTTTTTCCTTAGATTTAGATATATATCCTAAAATATACCCCCCCCACACACACACAATGTATGTAGGTATGTATCTATCTAAATATGTTTTTCAAATGGTATTTTTTAAACTTTACTTACTACTTATTGCTGGCATACAGAACTGCAAATCAACTCAATTTTAATTATAAATTTTGTATTCAGCAGTATTGCTAAACAAATTTATTAGTTGCAGTTTTTTTAAATTTATTTTTATTTTTAATATTTTAAATTAGTTCCAGTTTTTTTAAGTTTTTAAAAATTTAAGTTTCTTTTTTTTTTTAACATCTTTATTGGAGTATAATTGCTTTACAATGGTGTGTTAGTTACTGCTTTATAACAAAGTGAATCAGCTATACATATACATATATCCCCATATCCCCTCCCTCTTGTGTCTCCCTCCCACCCTCCCTATCCCACCTCTCTAGGTGGACACAAAGCACTGAGCTGCTCTCCCTGTGCTATGTGGCTGCTTCCCACTAGCTATCTATTTTACGTTTGGTGGTGTATATATGTCCATGCCACTCTCTCACTTTGTCCCAGCTTACCCTTCCCCCTCCCCGTGTCCTCAAGTCCATTCTCTACGTCTGTGTCTTTATTTCTGTCCTGCTCCTAGGTTCTTCAGAACCTTTTTTTTTTTTTTTAGATTCCATACATATGTGTTAGCATACGCTATTTGTTTTTCTCTTTCTGACTTACTTCACTCTGTACGACAGACTCTAGGTCCATTCACCTCACTACAAATAACTCAGTTTTGTTTCTTTTTATGGCTGAGTAATATTCCATTGTATATATGTGCCTCATCTTCTTTATCCATTCATCTGTCTATGGACGCTCTATGTAGACAATTTTATCAAATGCAAATAATGAATGTTTATTTACATATTTTTTCAATTATTAACATTTTTTATTCTATTATTACAATGTACTAACCATAACCCTAGAAAAAACATAAATAGAAGTAGTAAATTAATGTCATTATCTTTTTCAAAATCTTAAGAAAGTGCTTTTGACATTCCCATTACTATGTAATTAATGTAGAGATTTTGTAGATGTACTTTATTTGATTAGTCTTTATTCATAGTTGCTATTAAGATAGGTTGTTGAATTTTATCAAAACATTTTAATCCCATATATAATAAAATTAAAGATAATGTAGTGATTTCAATAACAGATTTTCTAGTGCTGAAATTCTACTACATACTTGGAGAAAATCTATGTGGCTGAGATGTATTCTCTTTTGTGTATAAATTGTTAGATTTGGTTAAATAACTTGTTAAGGATTTTGACATCTGTGATTATCAGTAAATTTAATTTTAAATATTTCTTTCCCATAATGTCCTTTAATGGTTTTCATACCATGTGTACTAGTCTCATTGAGGCTCTCTTAGGAAGGTGTGGTATTTTCCTTTGTAAGAGTTTGTGTACAAGTGGAATTAACAGTTCCTTAAATGTTTGATGAAATATGCCTGTAAATCCTTCTAGGAGCCTGATATTTTCTTGGTAAAAAGAAAGTTTTTAACTACTAATTCTATTTGTTTAATTACTATAAGCTTGTTCAGATTCTACAATTCTCAGTATGTCAGTTTGTTAAATTGTAAATTTATAGTAATTTTCCATCTATTTTATTTACATTTTAAAATATATTGCCTATAATTATTCACAATATGCACTTTTCTATTTAATTTTGGTAGCATTGATTGTCATATTCCTTTTTTTAAAAATTGTATGTTTGTCTTCTCTCTTTTTTCCCTTAATCACTTAGACAAAATTGCCTATATCATTTCTTTTAAGAAATAAATGAATTTTCACTTAATTTTTATTATTTTTTCTTTTGGCTTTCTGTCAGCATATTTTGCCTTAAGTATTTGAACTTTGTAGCTCATATGTTTAGCTAATTATCTTGATTCTGCCTTCTCTGAAAATTGAGCATTTAGAGTTAAAAACTCCCTATACATAATGCTTCAGCTGTATCCCACAAGTTGTGATAGCTATTATTTAAACATTCATTTATAAATCAATTACAGAAATTGCTTCATTTATTTCTAAATCAAGTAAATTATACTGAGTGTGAGAATATTGTGCTGTCATGGTGGATATGTCTGTTTCATTCAACAAACATTTATAGTGCCTACAGTGGGCTAGGTTCTGGGGCTACAACAGTGAACAAACACTGGGAAACAATGATTCCTGCCCTCATGGGACTATTGTAATAGAGAGAGATACAAAATAAAAATACTAAAAGAAATAAAATATATCATTGTTAGAAGGCAGTACTTTCTATGAGACAAACAAATAGATAAGGTGAATGGGTGGCGCCTGCTGGTCAAGAAGACAGGTTTGTAATTACTCAGAGTAGACCTTGCTGAGGATTTGATATAATCTGTGAAGATGACAGAGTGAGCCATTTGTTTCTATGAGTGAAGGTCTTTTTAATCAAGAAAAAACACAGTGCAAAGGCCCAAGGCTTGAGTATAACAGGCATATTTCAAAGAGGTCACTGTGACTGAAATAATCACCAAGATGGAAAGTAATTAAAAGGGACTTAGGAAAAAGAAAAGGATGATTGTCCCACAATGTTGGTGTTTTGATGTCTTTTTGGTTTTCTGTTTTTGGTTTTGTTTTTTTTTAGCAGGGGATCACACTAGATGGTACGATAAAATAGATGAAAAATTATCATGGCGCCTAACCAGAATCTCAAAGCCAGGAAACCGGAGGGAATATGGAGAAAATGGCCATTTGCAAGTAATCCCCAGGTCTCCTAAGTTTTTAGCAATACAAAGGGATTTTTTATAGATTTGGAAGGTTTGAATTTTGAGAGCAGAGCTAGAGCCACAGAAATAACTATTTATTCGCCTCTTATCTGGTATATATTTTAACCTATTCTACCTCAAATAGTTGACCTGGGGAACATCAGTTATTTGTTTTTGTATATCATCACTTTACATACTTAACAATGCGTCTTGCCCACAGGCAATCAGTACTAATTATTTTATTGAAACTATCATTTGTTAGGAATTTTTGAGGGGTTGAATTCCTCATCAATTATATGATGCTCTGCAGAAAAATATAGTCCAACCCATCTGAAATGGATGAAAAATCATTCACAAATATTATATTATAAACTAAAGCCAACAAAACAGTCTAAAAACAACTCAAGTGTGTGTAATAATTCTTAGCTTTAGATTTCTCATTTTTAATTGGAATTCAAATGATTTTAAAAGCTAACTGACAAAACTGTTTGGGGGGTCAATTAAATAATGTGAAATAAATGGCTCTATAACCATTTGGTAGGATACTTATTACCAAGTTATTTTTAAATGACTATGGTAAGCTTTTAATATAAAAATATTTTAAAGTATTTTTTAATCTTACCATATCTTTCAGGACTAAGGTATGGGGTGTCTACAACTTCATTGCTATTACTAATCAGATTATCACAGAATTTATAATAGTAATTTTTTCAGTTTTGAGTTAAGCTAATCAGTGCAGTAGTTTTTAAAATAAATGTTTCAAATTTCAATTTTATATACTTAAAAAACATTGCATAAAGCCAAAGAGCATATTTTGTGCAAATTTAAATCCAGGACTTAAGAATAAAGTGATATAATAAAGATGTGGAATCACGACTAAAAAAAGAAAGATTGAACTAAAAAAATTATGTATATACTGAATTGGAAAGTCCTTCAGTGTGCTGGTTATTTTCCATCTAGTGTACTCAGAGCTTTCTCTGTATCCACCTGACTACTATGGCCTGAATCTTAAGCTCTCTTGTCCTTGAACGCTCAGATTCTACTGAAGGGAGGTGCTGGCCAGAGATTGCAAAACAGCAGTAGGGAGGGAATGGCTGTTTATCCCACTCCCTTGTCATACATACACCCAAGTCTTCCCTCTCCACATGATCTTACTTTTTAGTGTGGCTGTTTTATTTAATCAGCCCCTTCTCTGAAGCCCCTTCTCTGCTGGCCATAGTGCTTGCTGGGTTCCATTAAAATCACTCCCTCCTCTTGCCCCTACAAACTTGGAGAACTAACAACTTCCTGATGTTGCTGATCCCATCCCTTCTGGTTGTTTGAACTCTGCCCATTTCCCTGTAAAAGATCTTTGCTATTAGTTCTTTAAATGTGGCATCTATTTCCCATCAGTATCCTAACCAATACATCTTCCTTGAATGGGTGATTCCTAAACATGGTTGCCATTCAAAACATTTGGGAAGCTTTGAAATAACACAGATGTTAAAATTTACATTAAGAAAATGATGAACCCTACTTCCAGACCAATTAAATCAGAATCTCCAGGGGTAGGGCTTGTATATAGATATCTTTTTAAAGTTTCTCTATGTACTATCAGGGTTGAGAAAACTTGCTCTAAAGTTTGGAGTCTCAAGCAGACTAAGATCCTTGGTATATTAACTCAGAAGAGAAACCTGAAATCTAAACCCTCCTTCTCTCGGCATTCATTTTATCTATTAAACATGCTTTATTGTCACTTTGAGTAAATATAAATGTGTGAATTATCAACAGATATGCAGGAGAGATAATATAAAGGTAAGATTTATCATGAAGTATTGTAGCTAATTATTAGAAAGATGAAAATTCAGCAGATTCTACACTTCATAATGTAGAACAGATATTAATATGCTGTATGTTGTAGCAGGCACTCAAATATGTTTTTAAGAGTGATTGAATCTAAAAGGCATGTGAGTATTAAATGTGTTAGTCACTATTGGGCCCCTTATTCATTAAGTTAATTAAACTGGTTATGATCAGAATTTTACTATCAAAAGATGACACACGAGATAGTGTCTGGGGCTGAATATCATTTCAGCAGCACGTTTTTCTTGGCCCCTCACCTTTTCAATGTACAACTTTCATGTTTAGTCAATCACACACGCAGATATTATGTGTGTACCTACTATGCAGTATTCCATTCATGTTTGCGTTTCACATGTCTCTTGGTATTAGCCCTTTCTTTTTTATCTGTCAGTGCTGATAATATGATTTTGTGTTATATGCTCATTGAGGATAAAACCATGCCTATTTCTGTTGCTATGCATATCACTTTACAGTGTCCGAAATATATTAAATTCAAGCATTGGTTACTTATAAACCTTATTTCGACTGAATAACTTCCTGTATCTGGAGAGCAATAGATATTTTACATATATGGCATGAGCAGTATAGATTTTTAAATACATAATCATTAAAAATATACCTGGAAGGAAGTATCTTTGAGTAGAATAATAAATTACCAATCTTAAAATTTGCAGTATTTAAAAAATTTTCCTCAAAGAAGAATATAGCAACATTGCATTAGATGTACCCTTCAGAGAGTCTAAAATGCTCTAATGCCAGAAGTTTCATGTTACAGTCAAAATGTCCTAAGAATCAGAGAAGATTCATCCCCGCAAAAATATTCCAGAAAAAAAACACCGTGTGAATAGGGATCTTGTCTGAATTGTTCAAAATTAAATCTCCTGCATCTACAAAATTTCTTTAAACAAGCAAACAAAAAATGAATGTTTGCTGACAATGATAAAATAAATGAATGGATTAATTAATTAATTAATTAGTGGAAAATGCCAATCATGAATATAGATAGATATGGAAAAGACAAAAAACAAATAAACATCATTTCACATATATAAATTAAAGGATACACTGAACCTTTTCCATGTATTATCTTGCATAACAACTTATTTAAAGGCACTGGAAGCAATATGGTAATGAATTTAGGTGGCTGATCCAAAAAATATTTTCCCTCTAAATGTACTATTGCACCTTCTATATCTTACCATAACAACATATGCATAGCTCTATGCTAGTCTAACTATGGTGCCATTATCTGATTAATTCTTGACCTCTACCACTAGATTATGAGAATACTTACACCAGAAATCCTTTTTTTTTTTTTAAGTTATAAACTGTAGTCTCTGGAGTTCTAGTGCCTGGATTCAAATTGTACTCTGCTCCTGATTAGCTCTGTAACCCTGCTGAAGTAAGCTGTTTCATTTATCTAACCCTCACTGTGCTCTCCTCTAGAGTGGGCATAACATTAGCACATACGTCAGACGACTTAGCAAGATATATCATGACAAATAAGTGTCAAACTTTTAACTCAGTACTATAGTAAGCATCCAATAAAGTTGGCCATTATTATTATTATTCCAAGTACCATGGCTGTGTTTAGCACATAGTGGACACTAAAAATAGTTTTCTTAATTAAACAAGCAATTGAATGAAGGAATGAAGGAATGACATCAGACCTGAAATCCCAACCCAGGAATCATTAAAGGATCAGACACCAAAGACAATGATAGTGTTTCTTGAAGGTCTATATGTCACTGTGTCCTTATTCCTGGGAGAAGCATGGAAGGTCTTTGTTGCCTCTTTAGGTGGTGATTCTGAATTGGAAATCAGTATATCATAATTTTGCTTAATCTGTTCTTTGATACCTATTTCAGGACCAAAAAGGAATGTGTGGTCATGATAATGACAAGAAATATAAAATCTTGATCAAAGCAAGAGATGGACTATAGCTTCTTGGCAAGGAAAAGAGGGTAGAGTTGAGACTGGAGATTTAGTAACACACAGGTGGTTTGTGTAGGTGTCTTTGTTACTTGGTTTAGAATACAGCTGGGCTCCTGGGATGCAAAGACATAAATACCCTTGGGAGGGATTGCATAAGATTTAGCTAAGAAAATGTAAGTGCTTATTTATCATTTTGACAGGTTACGTTATTTTTTGAAGGAAATTATACATTGTCACTTGGTACCTGTAATCTAAATATGAATGATCGTAAATAATAAAAAAAATATTTGGTTTAAAGCACAGTTATTTCAAGTTCTAGAGAAGAATAGAATTAATTTTCTTACAATATAATCTCCTTGTTTTCTTTGTAAATATGTGTATGAGTTTATTGATTCATGACAAAATTGCCTACATTAGCTTCCAGTAAGTTGAACATCTAAGTCTATGGGGAATTTTAAGTACAGAGCAAACACCATAGCTCTCCAATGGTTATAAATTGTTATGGAATGTTGGTACTGTCTTGAGACTTTTGGTCCTCTGGCAAGCAATTAAGATTGGATTTTAAGAATAAATTGTGTCAAAGAAATTAGTACAAAAAGAGAAGTCATAACAGAATTAAAAAAGATGAATCATGGCAAGGGTTGGGAGGAGGGCTTTCATTAAACAATAAATACAAATGGTAGTTAAGAAACTTTAAAGACAAACCTACTTTTACTACTTACAGAATATGTTTCATAGATTCACCTGAGGATATAAAACTGATGAATTTCCCTCTGGGCTTATCCTTGAACAACAAAAAAGAAGTGAATTTCCATTCCCACAAGAGACACTGCAAAACCTTGTTATTTTTTCTTCACATCACAGTAAATTATCCTTTGATCTTAGCTGCGTAACATCCTTGTGCTTGTCATTAGTTCTTTTTAAAAAGTGCCTCTCCACACATGGGTAATTGAGTCTAAATATTTGGAGTCAGTTTTTCACATTTAAACTCTGTCAAAATGCCTCTAGATATTAGCAAATAAATTTCATCCTTGCTGAATTAGTGACAAAATCACTACCTTACTGTTATCACCTGGAAGCTCACAAAGATTCAGGCAGAAATTATTTTTAAGTAAGTAACAGCATTCAGGGCACAGAGTACTGATACAAGATAAGGCATGGGATGACATTTACTGGTTTCTACTGGTTTTCTTCTCAAGAGCTATGAAGTCAGTGAGATTCTGGTAAATGATGCTTGTCTCACACTGAGAGAATATATATTCCTTCAGACTACTGTTCCTCGTGTAGTGCTCATATCATTTAGACGGAAATTTCGGTTAAAAAACACCCTACATTATCTAGTGCATCTGGCACTTCTTTTTACTGTTGTTGTTGTTCTAATTCTTTTTTTTTTAAATTAATTAATTTATTTATTATTTATTTTTGGCTGTGTTGGGTCTTTCGTTTCTGTGCGAGGGCTTTCTCTAGTTGTGGCAAGCGGGGGCCACTCTTCATCGCGGTGCACGGGCCTCTCACTATCGCGGCCTCTCTTGTTGCGGACCACAGGCTCCAGATGCGCAGGCTCAGTAGTTGTGGCTCACGGGCCTAGCTGCTCCGCAGCATGTGGGATCTTCCCAGACCAGGGCTCGAACCCGTGTCCCCTGCATTAGCAGGCGGACTCTCAACCACTGCGCCACTAGGGAAGCCCCGGAAGCCCCTCTAATTCTTACTCCTATTCTTGTTCTTGTTATTTCGGGAAGAAAAGTGATTGTTTAATTATGTCAAGACATTTTTGAAATATGAGTTTTAGGAAACAAACCAGCAGTGAAATTGGAAGAATACAAAAATGGACCTTATATTTTACTTTCTTATATGAAAAAATTTATTATTACATTATAAATATTTGAATTTTTAATTATGATGCAGAATATCAATGGGTTATATAAAGTTTTAAAGTATTCAGTCATATAGGACACCATCTGAATTTTTGAATAATACTTAAGTAAAATAGAACTAGAATTATTTCAATTGTGGTATTTTAAAATCGAATCCACCATGGACAATATATTAGGATTTTAAAAATCTATTAAAAACTTACAAAATCAATTAAAAACTTGGCTACAGTAACAGATAAATCTCTTTCATCTTCATGGAATCTCTAATTTCTCATAAACAATCTGGAGCCCTTTACTGCTTTTCCTGTTTAGTTTCATATCTCACCTTTGGAGTATTGACACCTTATTTGGAGTCAGCAGATGTTCATTTGATTTTCCTTCCCTATCCAATTGCTCCATCTTCCTCCTTTATAATGTAAAGACCCAGCTCATTCTTCACTTGTCATATTATGTTATTCCTTGCCCTCTACTTCTCCCTATCTCTGAATTGCAGTACCCTAATTGTTTCCTGCCTAGCATGCTGCCCTAATTTTTAACAGCTTATTTTACTGTCCTGTTTCTTTGGAGCTAAATCCTTTTGTCCTTCATCCATCTTTTCATTTGTATGTGTAGGTGCATGCACACATTTATTTTGGGATCAAAAAATTGAAAAGAACATGAAATGGTTACAAGGACACAAGAAAATACAAGATGATGTGTACCTTTCCTCTACTTTTTTCCCCAACATTTCTCTAATTTTATTATTTAAATAAAGGCACTAAATTTATAGAGCTCTCAAAGTACAGTATCTTTAGAAATATTTAGAATATTAAAGAAAACTGAAGTGCAAAGAACAAAAGAATGTGCTTTTTAATTATTTTATAGTCCAGGAAATCACAGTGTCAAAAAATTAATGCACTGTGTTTTCTATTATTTCCTAAAGCAAACTCTGGCCAACTGAATTTAAAAGTCATTAAGGTCAATTTAAAGAGTTCAAGAGTAGGCTCTTCAAAAAAATTTATATAAATATTAACATAATTTTTATTTTATTAAATAAAATACTAAGTTTAAGAGTGATAAGGGACAAAGGGTAGTTAGAACTTAATTTAAATTTTAGAAACTTAGATATGACTGGGCCTAGTGGTTATTTGATTACAAATAGGAAACTTGACTCCTAGGCAGGACAATGAGTTA
Source organism: Balaenoptera ricei (assembly GCF_028023285.1). Lineage (NCBI taxonomy): Eukaryota > Metazoa > Chordata > Mammalia > Artiodactyla > Balaenopteridae > Balaenoptera > Balaenoptera ricei. The sequence continues at coordinate 83,320,651 of NC_082643.1, forward strand.
CACAAATTGCAAGAAAAGTTTACTAAAAAAATTTGGGCTTTAGAGATCCCTGACTCCAGATTGAGTTCTTTGGAATAAAGTATGTGGCTGGACTTCATTCCCCCATCTCTGTGATTCACATCCCAGAAAACAAACAAACACTAAGCAACGATAAAGTCAATGTGAATATTTTGTTTGGTTCCATATTAAATTTTACTATCTGGGTTGATATTTTTTGAGCAATGATCTACTTAATGAAGTCATTCTTAGTATACTGACACGATCATACCCAATATTCCAGATCATAGGTCTGTAAACTTTATCTATAGAGGACCAGGTAGTACGTATTTTAGGCTTTGCAAGCTATCTGATTTCTGTTGCAATTACTCACCAGGCCTTTGTGGCACTAAGGCAGCCATACACAATATCTAAACATAAGAGCATATTTGAGTTCCAATTAAATTTTATTTATGGACACCAAAATTTCAATTTCATATCATTTTCCTGTGTCACAAACTATTATTTTTGTTTTTTGTTTTTTTATCTTACCTTTAAAAATGTAAAAATAACTCTGAGCTTGTGGACCATAGAAAAATTGTTCGTTTGTCAGATTGGTCCAAAACACTGTTCTTTCCTGAGTGGGAAAATCATAATGTTAGTTAAACGTAGGAGCATGGTTGGAAAACTCAGCAGGGTCTTCTACTAAAAACATAATTAAAAAAAAAAAATCAGACTGATTTTGTTCTTAGAAGTATACAGAGTATGGATAAGGGAGACATACTCATTGAGAGTACATATTGTGTCAGACACTCTTTAAATACATTGCAGGCATGCAAGCAGATGTGGCTACCACATCTGTGAGCTGGGGATTGAGAATAATAAGGCTAGTAGGAAAGGGTTAACTAACTTATCCAGGAACACTCAACTATTAGGTAATTGAACTCAGGGTTCTGATCCAAGCCTATTGGATTCTGAAGCCTAGGTTCATTCCATTTACTATACTGAAATAAATTTAATGTTAAATAAAGAAAATATATGCAGTTTGATTCCTAAGTAATATATGATACTCCTTCAAAAAAGTCCGAGATCAATTAGTGCTGACAGCATTTCAGATATCATTATACAGAAAAGGCTGCTGAGAAATTCCCCTTGCAAAGAAGATAAAAGCTTAGGGGAAAGGATGAAAGTATAAGCTTAGCCAAATCTACTCAATAAAACTTGACTTGCCCTTTTATGTTTAAGCAGCTGAAGGCCACAGGGTGGTCTGAGTTCAAACCTGCTGCTTACCCCAAGTGAAAAGCGGTCTTTAGGAGTGAAGGAATCCTTTGCACGTCTACAAACCTTGTTTATGCAAGCAGAGAACTGCTCTTCTAGGAAACTGGCAAAAACTGACATTTTCTTAGTTTTGCTGGCTCTGCAAAACCTTGTGCACAGCTGTACTCAAACCCATTAGCTCAACCTTTCAGAAAATCCTTTCACAGAAATTGCTTAGAGGTACATAGGCTGGCAGTTGCTGTGTGTTTTGAGAGCTTTACCTGTCGGAAGCAGGCTCAGCATTCTTTTGCTTAATTGGTCTGTAGAGACTGGTCATTTTAGAGAAAGAAGTTCCACACCTCATAGAGAATGACATCTATCTCAGCCCATAATCAGCTAATTTAAAGAAAGGGAATACGAGTAACTCCAGTGGATGCTTACCCTCCGCTCTGTGTTGGGATGGGGCGAGAGGGCTGCAGAAAGCACATCAAGCAATGCAAGATTAAGGGGAAACTGGGACTAGAGAAGAACAGTTTTCAAAATACATGAAATCCATTACTTCAAAATCCAGGCATACAGTTACCTCTGAGCACATCAAAATACTAAAATTTAAAACTGAATATCTGATTTTGATTACAGACCACTGAACTGTTGTATTTCACATTTAATTAAGCATTATCTACCACGCAGGGTGATTTTCCTAAGATCAATGAATTTTAGCAGTGGAAAATGATCAAAAGGATAGAGAAAACGGGACCTTGAATCATAAAGATGTGCCACATAATGCTTGAGGGAACAGAGAAGGAAAATACACACTCACTTCCTGAGGCCCTGAGTCAGGTCCTTGTTAATGCACCTACTGACAATGTAACTTTGGGCAACCTACTTAACCTCTCAGGCTTCTATTTCTTTAACCTAAAAAATCAAACTCAACTGAATTGTCTTACATGACAAAATACAGTTAAAAATCCTCATCTCCAATCTTACCTGTCTACTTTCTAAACCAAGGTTTTAATTTGTCATGAGCTTGGTGAAGGTGCATCCGCAAGAGTTAATAGCCATGGATCAAACTACAGCTAGTCGTTGAATATGAAGAAAAAACAAAAAAAAGCCCAGGAAATTACATTAAATAATATATCCTTAATGCTTTAAATATAACATTTAAATCTTACTATTTGGAATTAAAAGTAAGAAATAGTCCTTAAATGCATTCTGGTGGCAAAAGAGTAAGAATATGTCAAGATGACTGATAAGCAATTACAATCTGAATATTACAAAAGGCTTTTATCATTCACCAAGTGGTTATTGAAAAGTCCAGAAACTATAATTCTATTTTATTTTATAGTGAACACTCTTTTGAAAAATAAACCCAATAAAAATTATAAACTTTTACAAAGAAAAGAAATATCAACAAGAACTGTCTGAAATATTTGACTGTTTTCTTCAAGTCTCATTTTAGAAAATATTATAAAAGCAAGTTAAAATACTAAAAGGATACTCAGAGAGATGTCTTTAAAAATAGAGCCAGAATTATTAAAAATTGAAATAACCAGATATGTTTATAAAATTGCATCATATAAGGGAATGATGATGACCATTTTTTCAGATGAATCATGTGGTAAAAACTAATGCAACATAATACAGCAAATATGAAATGGGAAAACTCAAGACATGCACTATTAAGCTAGACATTTGAGCATTTCAAAGGCATAATAGGTGCTTAGAAAAATATCTGGATTATTATTTAATTGGCATACAAAGTTTATTCTATTTCATCATGTGTATAAATAAGAATAGTTTACAATTAAAATAATATTCTATAGTTTGATATAAATTATGAGGAATATGTTTATATTTAAGTGATACAAAGTGGCCTGATGTTATCAGATACAAAATAATGTAATGGCAGTGTAAAATAAACAATGATTGTAAAGAAAAGGTTTTCATAGTCATTTAATAATTTTTAAATTAGTAGTGGAATATCTTATTAGTCTCGAGGTTTAGATTAACATATGAAAAATAAATAAGCAAAAAGTGTGCAAGACAAAGCTAAAACAGGCAAGGAAGACTTTATTCAAGGCTATTGTATTGGAGGGGCCAGGAGATCATAAGCCTTTTGAGTTTGCTAATTGGCCTTATACAAAGGAAAAGTAAACTTTCTTTTATCTTCATGACTGGAGGTCCTTTTACAGCTTGGACCAGGCAGCCACTGAAGCTAGGCCTTTACCCTCCCTCAGACTCAGGGAGATAGGGTGCCGTCTTCCTTGATTACATTTCAAAGGGAAGGCTCAGGTCCTTGAGAAAGTCCTGGGTTGTAAAACTGCCCAAAGGCTTTTAAAAAGTTTTAAATATCAAAAGGGCAGAGAAGAACTTTACAGTTACAAGTTTTCTAAAATAAATTCTCTAAGAAAAGGGAGGTCAGAGGTCTAGATGCAGGAAGAAGGTTCTCTAAAAGTTTAGTCAAGCTGAGAGGAATCTTAAGGTCTTCTTGGTGAGTCCAGATAGTAACAAAGTGTTAATTTTTTCCCCAGAATCCATTATTGCTATATCAATAGATACACCTTTAAGAACTACAGTAGACTGACAGCAACTCTGAGAGTCAGCAGGTGAGGCAGGGTGTTGTGGAGACTAGCCCAGGGTCAGCACAGTGACAGGTTCCAGAAGTGAGTTTTGATTAAGAAAGGCATCGATAGCTCAATAAATCAGAGGCAGACATGGCTAAGAAGGTAAAGATTAAAAGCAAAATTAATTAATTAATTAAAAGTAGTTTAGAGATAGTAGATTAGAGATAGACAAATGTGGAACTAGAAGGGCTGAAAGTTATAAGCAGATGATTCAATAATTGGCACACATCCTTGCAATGATTTTTATTTTTAAATAATAGCAGCTATTTCTAAAACCCCTATGTTCTTTGGGAGAACTCCACGGGCCACACGCATACATGTGGTTGCCCAAACCTTGAAAATCATCTACATACTGACAGAGGCATTTAATCTTGTAATGGCTGAAATGCCACTACTTTTGATAGATATGGGCCTCCCCAAAATTTCCTACCCCCAAAACTCTCTTAGAGAGTATGAGAGCTAGATTGAAAAAGAAGGTACCCTGTGTCACATAGTCCTACTTACCCAAAGGTTTATGCCATGTGAATTAATTTCCCAAACTGGCTGCACATCAGAATGGCATTGGGGGTTTGTAGTGATGTAAACTTGGCTCTACCTCAGATTCCTGAGCTACTATGATTTAGTGTGAGACCTGAGGGATAATGTATAGATAGATTGATAGATGATAGACGGATAATTTCAAATCTTCCGCCAAAAGTCAGCCAAGTCACATGCTGCAATCGAGAATTTAGGAAGCACTGAGGCAGACCTTCTAACTCCTCTGGTTCACAACAAAGGAACTGGCCAAGGCTAAGGACTGACTGCTAGAAGTAGATAATTCTTCCGTCCAGATCAAACTGTCAAGACAGCGAGGATTCTGACATTAAGTGAGTTCAGTATCACTGTGTTTTAACAGAGCCAATATGTGATGAATCATTAAGTGAACATCAGAAGTACTTGAAGAAGATGCTCAAGACATTATTATAGTCACTGTTCTGTCCTTCACCTTACCTGATCCTTGATCCTCCAACATCTCCTGTCAGATCCTTAATCCTTTATGCCCAAACCCAATTGATCTTCCAATAATGAATTAGACCAAAAGAAGAATAATAAACTGCAATGCACAAAAAGGTCAATCTATAAGTTGTAGCAGGAACAACAACAACAAAATGTTACTTTACACAAATACATTTATGTATAGGAAAAGCCAATCTAAAGAAAAGTAGGCTGGAGAAAGGATAAGGAACCAACTAGACTGTGGGTTGTTTTCCTCTTAATATGGAAAATAATGAATATGATATATCCCAAGTGAACAGAGTTTACTGAAAACATTTAAAGTTATTAATTTTATGTTATTATCAATTATTCTATAACTAACCTAAAGAAACTTCTAGAATCCTGGCAAACAATGTATACTATAACTATGCTAATCAAGCTATGATTTGTGAACCAGGCTCAGTCTACAATGAGAAATTGAATGTAAGTATTTTGCATTTTCTAGAAATGTGAAAGTGTTATATTATCTCTGTTGAAGCTAAAAATAAAAATCGGAGCTTATATTTTTTTATTTAATGTTTATAATGACACATACTTATAATATTTTATAAAAGTATTATACCATGATGGCTTAAAGACACACAAAAAAATGCTCTTTAACAGAGATGGTTTGAAAAGTACTGCTTTGAAGAATACTATGTAAAATGCTAGGAAGACACCAGGTTACATACAAAATAAACACATTTATTTCCTGCAGGATTCCTCAGACCTTTAAAATTGAAACGTACACTATGAATCTCCAGATGAAAGTTGAACAGACAGTTTTCCCCAATGTATTTGAGCATAGACTTTTTTCTTACACTTTATCTTATGATCTCATGAGACTGGGATTCCTCAGAACCCTTGGGAAATAGTTCTTTGAAAATAATTAATGGATGCATGGGAATTGTCATATTAGTCAGTACATAGAAATGAAGTTAGAATCTTCTAGAAATTCCCTGTTTCATTTTCTAGAGAGGGAATCAGTTACATACTTGGGGAAAAAAAGTTTCTATTTAGTTAACTAAGCAGTAAGATATAAAAATACAGAAGAGAAAAAACTGAATTTGACTACCCTATACCTTTACATTCCATGAATAAGGGCTTCTTGAAGACTTACTATGTGCTATTTTCTACTTTTAAGCCGCATTTATTCAAAGAGCAACAATTGAAGCAATGAAGCAATAAACATGTTTATATATTTTTCCTAAAGGAAACTGGGTAGCTAAAGAAAAATATTCTGAGCTTTACTTTGGAAACATTTTTATGTGCAAAATATTTGCAAATGTAGTTTCTTTGTCTTTTATAACTTTGAAGAGTCCTAGAAGATGATAAAGTATATATATATTTTTTTTTTCATAAAGAGGCTAGAAACAAATTGACTTCAATATATTTCACATGTATAATAGGATAGAAACAAAGACAATACATTATGTAAGAAAAGGCTGAGCAATACTATAGCCTATTAAATAAGGATATTTTCAGTGCTGCCTGAAGGGCCTGAAGGTATTTTTCATTTCAGAACAATTCTCTGATGCTTTAGCTTGCTTATTCATTTACCTCCCTGTTAACTCCCAGTGAACCAAATCACTCTGCATTTCTACCTCATGGCCCTAGCTCCTCAGAGAGCTTTCTGTGTACCATACCCATGCTTTTCTGAATGTCAAATCTCTGAAATGATGACACTCAACAACGAAGATATTAATTTTAAACTATAAGGTGCAGAGTCTTCAGAGTGTCTAAAAGGGTGTATGAAAAACTCTCTAATCATGAGATTTTGTGTATTGAATATGAGGAGACAAAGCAAACACAAATAAAAACAGGGAATTGGCAGTCAATGTCAAGACAATATATATTATACATTACAAAGGAACATTGTCATTGAGTCCATTTACTTCTAAGATTTAACTAACCCTGTGGATTAGACTACTTTGGGAATGTTTCATGGAAGAGGAATTTGAAATGAGAAATAAAAGATGAATAGGACCGAGAGAAAGAGTATTCTAAGGGAGAATATGTGATCAGGAATGGAGAAAAATGCACAGCATGTTCAAAGCATAGCAAGTGGTCCAGCATGGCTAGTTCAATGATATGGAAAATTTTTTTACCTAAAATCTAAGATTGACCAGGGTCTCATTATAAGCAACAATAAATATTAAGCTAGTGTGGTGTTATAAAGATGTTAAATGATTGGAAATTCCATGTCACTGAAGATTTTTAAATAATAGGTCAAGCAGAGTTTTAGGAAATTCAATCTGGCTACTATGTGAATATGGGGTTGAAGAGAAAGCTTTTAAGAGACCGTAGGAAAGTTTCTTTTTAAAAATCACACATCAGTTGATGAGACTAAACTATATTCTTGGCGATGGAATGAAACAGAAAGGTTATTATGGGAGAGGTGGCAATTATTTTTACTAATACCAACTAAAAATTATAATAGAATGAGGGTGAGGAGTCAGTGATTGAACAAAGTTAAATTTATTTCCAAAGCATCAATCCCACCCGAATAATAGAATCTCTGATGGAACTTTAAAAAAAAAATACTACAAAAGTATTCCTACTGATTGATATTTAGATATACAGACAAAGCTGTAAAGACGGAACAATATCTTATAAGTGTGGACTAGTTTATATGTAAGAGTGGATTGAAAGTGAGGAGAAAGTTCATAATAAAACTTTAATATTTAGGAGTCAACTGCAAACCGATTATGTTTGAAGATGTGACCATGGGTGGTAGAGCTAAATAATAAGGGCAAATTAAAAATTTCAAGGAAGCCTAGGCCTGAATCTGAATGTGCATTGAACGTGTGGGAACCGTGTAAGTTTATTCTGTAAAGGAAATAGAAAAAACTGCAAGAGGAGCTCTAGAATAATGTAATATGAAAACAAATCAAAATTGAGTCAAGCTAATATACAAAAGTAAAGACAGTGCAAAAATAAGACAGGAATCCATGGGTCAAAAGCAAAATAAAGCTTTAATAACTGAAACCAAATAATTCTCTGTCCCTGTGTTAAATAATAATGGGTCCAGTAATACTTTCTGGTCTGTGTTAAACAATTCTTGAATGAAGCATAATTTCCTGTTCTTTACTAAGCAATACTGAGAATAAGCAAAAACAACTCACATGCTTACTGCAAGAAATACCATTTCCTAGAAAGTCAGACACCAAAACAACTAAACATCTTACTTATCACGACTCTTTTCATGTCCTCATCTTGCTGTGCACATCAGTTCAAAAACTATTATGTCATAATAGAAATCCAGCTACTTTCCAGCCCTGTAAGATTCACCTCAAAATCACTCAACTCAAGCTCTTAAAATCCTGACTATACCATATCCCAATTTTCCATTTTGAGACATTAATAAGACCTTTGTCAAGCTAATGCTCTCCCTTGCTGCAATAAGTCTAAGTTATGTGTCATCAACAGGTCTTTCTGGTGGTCTTTTTTGGAGTACATAGTTCACATTTCTGGTGAAGAAGCAAGAAGAGGAAGAGCATTCATTCCTTCATTTAAGGACTGTTTATAGTGTGCCTAGTACATGTCAGGATGAAAAGAGAATGGCAAGACAACGTTTTTCCTCTCACAGACAGACACTGGGATTGGAAATTAACTATAACATAGTAAATAGATAAATAATCAAGATAGTGATTTTAAATGCTAGAAAAAATAAAATATGGTAATAAGATAGAATTACTTTTGGGGACTAATTTAGATTGGTATTATAGGAAGTCTTCTTCAGAGGGTGATGCATCAGGATAAGAAACAAGGTCCAGGGAGATTTTTAAAACGTTGCCAGATTTTCAGATTCCTAGTTCCATCATAAACTCCTAATACCAAGGAGAAGGAGTCGGAAGAAGAGGAGGAGGAGAATTGCAAAATGTATTACATTTAAACTGTGCCAACTCCTTTATGTCATTTTCCTTTTGTACTTTAAACAACCCTGGGAGGTGAATACTGTTAATATCCCCATTTTATAAAAGAGATAACTGAAGTTAGCAAAATTCAGTCATTAACCAAGTTACATAATTAGTGACTGGTAGAACTCAGACATTACCAGAGCTGCCTAATTAAAAAGGCTATACTCTTAACTTAGATGCTCTAATGCTAAACATTCATTGCCACATACAGAATTACTCTCCAGCCTATGATTATGTCTTCTATGCTAAACTCTTCTTCTATCCTTCCTACATTTTGTTGGATAGGTTAAAAAAACTCAAAATTTATTCAGCCGTTTGTTTTATTATTTAAGCAGTGGATAGAGAAAATCTATACAAATTGGGATCATTTTTAAAGGCCTCTCCTTCGTTAGAAGTTTTGTTGTCATACTTGCCTAACCAATCAAATATTTTAAAAAATTCTTCAACCATTTACTTTTTAAAATTGACACCAAAATGTAATTACCAGAGAATATGAAAGGCACTGATTCTATTGAAAAGATTCATTTTCCCTTCACAATGTGTGGTAGCCATAGGGTGATTGAAAACTTCTGTCAGTGATACTAGTAAACATATTCTGGAACACCCTTTCAGTTTGCTTTTTTCTTACACTGAAAGTTGACTATTTATGGCAACTCCTGCCTTTGGGGCTGTGTGCAGCAGTTGTGTTCATTGATTAAAAAAACTAAAGACATATCAAGACAGAGTGAAACACAAATAATGGTTTTCAAAGGCATCTGATGATGAGATTTCTTCAGGGCACACACAGTATCTTAAGCTTCTAAACTTCACATAAAAGATCTTCATATAATCTGAACCTCATTTAATTTTTAGAAGGTATAGTCACTCTTTGCAGGCTGCAATAAAAAATGGAGGTTTTCAAACTAAGTTGAACAAAGAAAGAATATCCTAAAAAGAATAAAGCAAAGATTTCATTTGGTTTTGCAAATACATATATTTTGACTAATTGCAGTTTTATCTAGCTCTGTAGGTGACTGAATTGCCTCATTATTAGAGGATAGTGAATAAAAATTTCTCATCTTGAGAAATCTCACTTCAAAACCAAGACATCCAACCTATCTATCCTAGTGCTTTATCTAAATCACAGACTTGAATTAAAAATTACTTTGTTGGTCTTATAGATCTTCTGTTACCATTGATTTTGGCACAATATTGCAATGTGTACTGATAGAACAAAGGTTCTCTGGATGTAACTTTATAACTTTTGTTCATTACTTCTTGGATAACGAAACTGAATCCAGAGAGATTAGTTAACTCATCTACGGTATATCTCTTACTTGACGGCAGATAGCAGTAAAAGTAGCAACCTACCACGCTAGTTTAATCTTATAAGCAATGTTGGGAAGCAGTTACTAGAGGGATAGTTACTTTAAAGTACTAAACAAATAATGACTTCAAGAAAACTGTAGTTTTCTTTATTTCAATATTAAACAAAATAATGACATTTGTGAGGAAAGGTAAATAATGCTTTCTAGAGTGTGGTCATTTTGTAGGATGCTCATACTTCTCATAACTTACATGGCTTATATGACAGCAATTGTAGCGATTTGGATTCTCGAGGAAGGAGACCTACTAAGTGCAGTGGGCAGGAAATTTACTGGAGGACACAACGGAAGAGAAGGGAGGAAGCAAAAGTGGGCAGAGAGAGAAGTTGTGTTTCGATACAGACTAAAAAGACTCAGTCAACTGGTGTTAAACAGCACTTGAAAGTAGCCCCCCATTGAGTTAAAATGTCCAGATATTTTATATCCCTGTTTCCACCTATTGGTCAATCCAGAAGGATGTCACTGTGAGAGAGGCAGATTTTTATGCTGGAGCATCCCTGAAGAGGCTAAGAGCTGAAGCTGTCTGCCACAGCACAAACAGCAACTGAAGCAACAAGTTCATCATCTAATGGGGATATCCTAGCCCATCCATCTTTTGTGCCACTCAGATCCACTTCTTTGTTCAAGGAGCAACTCCTTTATAATTCCGTTAAGTCTTTCTTTCTGGGAGAAACTTGGAAAAGGAAGGGTACTGGGATGGGCTACAAGTCCCAATTCTGCAGCTGATCTCTGAGCTACAACTTATATTTATCACCTCCTTCCTCCACTATCCATTCCAGATTCCCCTCTCCATCTGCTAACACCTGTTAGTCTTAGCTTACCTGTGGGGATGCCACTGAAGTCATCCTCAAGGTGTCTGAGCCCCTTGTCACCATATTCTTAAGGTTGCTTCACTTAAACATTTACCATGATGATCAGGTAAGTGAGTATCAAGAGAAACCAAAGCGGGTTACTTGTGTGTTAGCATACACTTCCCTGCCCTTCGTCACATAGCAGCAGCACTTATTTTCTCCCATCATCAGGCCGATTACTCCTCCCACAATAACTCTTCTTCATGCCTGCTGGTCTCTGTACATAAAGCAGCTACAGTGACCAGCTGGCAACCAGAGCTTATAGTTCAATGAGACTCTTGCTCCATTCTCAGACACAGGCATCCCTCCTTTGAGAATTTTATAGTTCTTTATGGAATGCTTTTTAATTCCAAATATATTCAAACCTTTGTCCTGCCCCTTTGTGCACCAAGTAGGTGATCAAGTGCACCACCAAAGTATATTTTGGAAAATATACTTTCACCAATGTCTTTCAAGGTTGTGCCTGAGTGAGCATGTAATGCACCTACTTTCCATTTTTCAGCTTGCACAGACTTACTGAGCTTACCTGTGTCTAAGGAACACTTGGCTTTTTTGTTCCTCTGTTAGTTGATCTTAACTGACGTTCCACAGAGCCGTGAGAGTGAGCGAAAAGAGAGGAGCTGGTGCAGTAACGTGGTTGATAGTGGTTTCAGGGCAATGTGCTCATGCTTTCGCTCTCTGGTCTTGCTTGTGCTACCTCAGATGTACTGGTTACATCCTATAATGGACTATTGCTTGCCCTGCCCAACCTTAATGACTTAATGAGCAGAAAGAATTCTGTTCATGATTAGAATTCCCAAATCACGGTCACTTGAAGCCCTGTGTTTGTGTGCTTCATCTATGCTAACTTTCAGAATATGCCAGGGGTTGTTTTTTAAAAGATGATATGGCCTTACTCCAGATCTCTGGTGTCTTGTATTGTTGTTTTGCCATAAACGCCACACATCTTTTTCCACCACTAATACGATTTTGGCAGATCACAAATCCCAAGTGGCAGGGCTGCTTACACCACAGCTTGGACTTTCTTGCTCTGTGTCTCATTAGAAACTGGCAGCCTCAATGTCACTGTAAACATGGCCTTGACCAGTATTACTTAGATGTCAAATACACTGCCTTTATAATGTAAAAAGTCATACACTGCATTATAGTTCCGTTGCAATTACAGGCAAAGATGTAATAATTTGTCTCATATTTTATATGTCATGTGTCAAGATGCCCTGAACCACAGAACCCCTAAAGAGGTAAATGGAGCGGTAACGTGATGTAGTGATTTTCATAGGGTTCATCCTCCACCCCCTGGAGTGGATGTATCAACCAAAGCCTCTGACATGCTAGGCATTTCTTTCTCCTGTAACCCAGTTAGCATGTCATCATTATAATGCGCCATTTAATGTTCTGCAGGATGTCTAGATGCTCTCAATACTTTTGAACAATATTATTATACATAATATATATTCTTGTCAGTTCCATGTGAATGTAAATTGTGCCTTATCATTTTTTTTAATGGTAGGGATGGAAAAGAATGCATTCACAAAATCAGTGTCTACATACCATGTCCTGGAGATCATGTAAATTTTCTCTAGCAAAGTTATCACATCTGGCATACTGAATAAAATTGGTGCTACTAAATTGAGTTTGTGCAAGGATAGTATCATCCAGGATTTGTGGTTCTACTGCAGGATCCATCCTAGTGAATTAAGTGGAGATATCACAGGGATCACCAACCTTGCTTCTAATGTACAATATAGTGATGATAGTTAATACTGTATTGTATACTTGGACTTGCTAAGAGCATAGATCTTAAATTGAATCTTCTCACCAACACAGGTACACACACACACACACACACACACAATGGTAACTATATAGAGGTAATGGATAAGTTATTTAGCTTAATTATGTTGATTTTTTTGTAATATATACATAAATCTAAACATCAAGTTGTACACCTTAAATATATACAAGTTCTGTATACCATAATTATCTCAATAAAGTTGTTTAAAAAAATAGAGGGGGGCTTCCCTGGTGGTGCAGTGGTTAAGAATCTGCCTGCCAATTCAGGGGACACGGGTTCGAGCCCTGGTCTGGGAAGATCCCACATGCCGCGGAGTGGCTGGGCCTGTGAGCCACAACTACTGAGCCTGCGCGTCTGGAGCTTGTGCTCCGCAACGGGAGAGGCCGCGACAGTTAGAGGCCCGCGATGAAGAGTGGCCCCCGCTCACCACAGCTGGAGAAAGCCCTTGCACAGAAACGAAGACCCAACACAGCCATAAATAAATAAATAAATAAATAAATAAATAAATAAATAAATTTATTAAAAAAAAAAAATAGAGAGAGGGAATTCCCTGGCGGTCTAGTGGTTAGGACCCTGCACTCTCACTGAGGGCCCAGGTTCAATCCCTGGTCAGGGAACTAAGATCCCACAAGCTGCACGGCACAGCCAAATAAAAGAAAAGAAAAGAAAGAAAGAAAGATAGAGAGAAAGAAAGAAAGAAAGGAAAAGAAAGAAAGAAAAAGAGTTCTCAGAAGTTGGCAAATGGCTATTATTATTGTAGTCACTTTAAAAAAAATTCCTGACCCACTTTGGTTTCTGTAATGATACACTGCTCACTTCTTGATCCATATCTTGGATGCATCTTCATTTTATTTTTCTTTCTTATCACTATCTTCCCTCTAAATGAGGGTGTGATGAGAGGGAGGAGGCATCATATTTTGCTCTTTCTCTCTCAGAGAGCTCAGATAGTTTCATAGCCTTGATTCTCCCCTCTATAAGAGAAATCTTCAAACTAGATTCTGAGCATCTTTGATTAACCACCCAGTATCTGATCTTGAAGACTGCTGTATCATTTGAAAACCATCATAGTTAAAGTTCTCCTTCTTCCACTATAGACGTTCTTGCTTTCCTAGGTCGGCCAAAGACACTACCATTCTTCCAGTCCTCCATTTCTGAAACCTGAAGTCATCTCTGAGTCCACCTGTTTCTCTTTCCAATTCTAGATAAATTTTGTGTATAATCTATCATTTTTAATTTTTTTCATCTCAGATTTATTTATATTTTCCTCTTATTCTCAAAGTCACAGCCATTTTTTAATCCCTCCATTAATTCTCTTTTGTGGACTATTGCAAAATTTTCCAAATGATTAATTTCCTGACCATCTCTTCTTGTTCCAATAGATTCTCTATGGTTGACTGGATAACTTTCTTAAAACACAGTTTAACACATGTTAAGCCATCATGTAAGAATATAAAAATCTCATTTATAATAAAATAAATTTTATACCCCCATCTGGCATTTGATACTCTTCATGGTCCATAATATAAATAATTCAAGTGTATCACCAGTTTTTCCCTTAAACACATTCTGTATTAGGTATTACCTAATGCAAACTCAACATGTCATATCTTTTCCATCACTTTGCTTCTTTCATGATGCCTTCTCTAAGTCAGCCTTTTAAAATAGCTTTTCCTTTGAGATACTATACCATCTAATGGTTAGCACACTAGGCATTATGTATTTGTTATTGTATCTCTGTTTTCTCATCTGTAAAAAATGAGGGAAATAACATTCATCTTACCAATGGAACAGTGTATGTTAATTGATACCTGCAGTGCCTTTAACATATTAAATACTGAAAAAAATTAACGTATTTACCCTTTCTTCTATCTTATACACTTCTACTCATGACAGCAAAGAAAATGATATAAATGACCAGAAAGTTAAGGATACAGAATACAAAATGTTAAAACAGGGAAAATAAGGGAAAAGAGGAGAAATATAATTATTGAATTCTGTATTAACTAAAATAAAATTTGCTTGCTCTTTATATTTTGTGCATACATTTTCTACACTAGTAAGACCAATAGATATGTATTGCTTAAGGATGAATGCATGCAGCTCTTTTATATTTAAATGTAGTTGGTATTTGCAACACAATGATGAATTAATCTGAAGTATCACAATCATTGAGTAAAATATGTTTTAGAAAGACAAATGATTTCAATAAGTCAAATGCAGTGTATGGATCAGTATGAATCCTAAGAATGAAATCATCTATAATATATTTCAGCTTCTTTTTAAGGATTCTCAGGTGATAATTTGTGGGAGGTAGCATCATCAGAAATTTAACAGTAGTCATTTATGTTAAAAGAAAGGATTTATGATAGGTATATTTTTATTCGTGAAATAAGATAAGTTGGAATTATCCATCATTACTGTCTAGAAGAGTTTGGTTTATTATAATTTATTTTATAGAGTATTCTGTAGGAAATAGAGTTAGCTAGCATACATTTTATTATTAGATTCACATCATTTTTATTCCATAAGTATCAGCTGCCAAAAATGTAATGTTATGAAAAAGAGACTTGGAATCTATTAAGAAAAATATTTTATTTTAATGTTTCCTACCTTTTTGTGGTTAAAGTCAAGTTTAAAATATAAATTTAGAAAACACAGTTCTGAACTATTTTCTTAATTGTCACAGGTCAGATCATTTAAAATATCAAATCAGAACTGTGGTTACAAATAACAATTGCTAGATGCAAACACAATGATCTTTTCTAGTGGCAATAATTTGCATAGTATGTGGATTTCATGATAACAAATATCAACATCATAGAGTGTTATCCATTCGCTCAATAATTAAAGCAGGCATTTTTGAGCACCTGTAATGTGCCTGAAGCTATGTTAGAAACTCTGACCAAAAAATTAAAAATAAATTAAAATAAGGACCTTTGACTATATGACTTATTCAAAGATATTTTACTTTAGGAGGCTGGAAAAATAAAAAACAAACAAATTACACACAGATGCAGATACACAGAAACACACACACACACATGCACTGTATATATGCTATAGTAAAGATAAATACATTATGAAAAGCACTGAGAACTCTTCTGGTTCTAATACGGGGTGAAATCTTCCAAAGACAGAAATTAGAGACGGTCATTCTGAACAGAAAAAATTTGATGTTCAAAGACAAAAAATGTGGAGGACCATAGGAAATTCTAGGAGATGCAAGATATTCCATATAGCTATAGCAAGTACTTGCCTTGGGGAATAAAGAAGGAAGGAAGCAGTGATAAGAAGATCTGGAATAGTCAGTGGTGGGAACAGATTTCGATGGTCCTCATTGCCATGGTGTTACTTGCAAATTTTATCATCAATATTGGAGATTATATTATGAAACTTATAAGATTATTCTGAGGATGAAATTGAGATAAAATATTTAATTTCTACCAGAAAGTTGGGTATGTGCCACTAATAGTTGTAAATGCTAGCACAATTTACAGTTGTAAACCAAACATGTTTTCTAATCAAAAGCAATGCAATTATCATTTAAGGAAAATGAGGATAAACTGTTAGTGATGAAAGCTGGGCATGGGGGTTGGTCAGGGAGACAAGTTTAAAAATTACTTATAAAGTTTTGATGAGAAACAATATAAAATAAATATGAAACTACCACAGCATAGATAAAGATGTTATATATTCAAGATGGGCCACAAGAATTGATAGAAACACAAAGAACAAATTACTCCCTTGAGGCTGAATCAATGACAGTGTTCTACAAACCTAAATATTTTTTATAGCAAAAGCAATATTATTTTATCAAGACCTTAAAATTATTCATTAAAACACTTAAATACATTATTATAGTAATACGAATACTATTACTTATATTACTCTTGGTAGAAGGTATTATGTTATTTAACGCCTGCAAAGACGCTGTGAAAGAGGATCTATTATTAACTCTATTCTAAAAATACAAAATTAGTGTTTAACAAGCTAGTAAGGATGGAACTAGAATTCAACCTCTAATTTGTTACATTTCAGAGCTTGAATTCTTAACTCCTATGTTGTTGCCTCTGCATTAGACTCCATTCAAATTTTTTATGATGAGTTTAAAATTCAAAGGTGAAAAAACTCAAATTCTAATTAATTTCTATTTGTTATTCATTGATCAGTACAACTCTAGTATTATCAAATCACATTATATTTCTACAGTCTACTTTTTTGGACACAAATACATTTTGAGAATATAGAAAGTCATCAAAAATGTCATCAAGTCAAAAGGATTTTTGTGTTTGCTTTTGGTCTATATATTGATAATTCCTTTTCTTGTGTCTTAATGTTGTTTCCTTCTGGACTTCTTGGACTAGTTTATGATTTCAGTATCATTGCTCTAGAGTTCATCATTTTTCTACTTTTAAAATTAGAGAGACCTCTAATCACTGCCATCCTTCAATAGGTGACCCTCCTTCTAACAGGCATTGCCCTCAAACTTTTCTGGCATCCTCATGGTGTCTTGGAGAAGCTGACAACTTTAGAAGCAGTTACATGCAGTGACCAGTCATGATTCATTTGGCTGGAAATTCTGGTGTCAGTTGCAATTAGGTACAAGAGGGCAAAAATTCTCTACTTTTACAGTTTGCATTTTGGTAGATTAACTAAAGAGCAAAGATGCCAATGAATGAGGTGACACATCTATTTTTATAATCATGTCAAATTAGAGAAATATAGGCCACTAATGTGTGATTTATAGAAGTATATTCTTAGGAATATTTTACCTCGAGGTTTCCTTGATTTCAGTTTGTTCATAGAGTACAGCATTTGCATATCTTATATAGATCCAGATATATCCTGATAGTATATTAATAGAATGTACTCTTAATACCTACTGAAAATACAATAGAAGTATCAAATAGGGAGAGCTACATGAGACAAGCTCACCCATTCTAGAGGAGGATAGATTGTTATATTTTGGCTCAACACAGAGTTCATGAAGTGGCTTCTAAGGGTTTGCATTTGTCATATGCTTACTCTGAGTGTCTTTGCTTCTCATCATATAGATCCTTGCATAGCAGCCCCTTACCCATGCACACACCACTCTGTCCAAGAAGCCTCCAGAGTCTCAAGATAGACAGAAAAGGGCTTTGAAAATGCAACTTATGGCACAGCAGATAACAAAATTCTTATTAAAATAAGGCACAGAAATAGTGATAATTGACATGCACTTTCATCATAATAGTCTACTATGAGACTATCTCCTTATGATGTCTTTATCTCTCTTTCTTCCTCCTTAGGATCTGGAATCAGTGACTCCCATGCAACAGTGGAACATGAAGGAATTGACAGTCCAACATCCTTCCCTGGAGGCTGAGAACAAGATAAGATGGAAAGTAGAGTTGAGTGGGGAATGGGAGAAGGCAATTCAAGAGTAGAACAGACTGGTGGATCTGAAAGGTAGGAGAAGAAATGTAGCACATAAATAGAGTAGATATCAGGAGATACAAAGGATCATGCATAGGCCTAATATCTACTGTGGATGAAAGCAGAATATATCACTCTCTCTCTTTCTTCTTCTCTCTCTCTCCCTCTCTCTCCTTCTTGCTCTCTCTCTTCTTTTCCTTAGAGGAAGTACAGAATTATGTATTAGATCATGAAAATTTAATATAAAACTGTGTTGCCAGTTTGACTACTTCTTAGTGACTTGGGTAAATATATAACCTCTCTTTGCCTCAGTTTTCTCATCCATAAAATGGGTAGAATGATAATCTCATACTCATAGGGTTGTTGCTGTGATTAAATGAGTTAATACTAGTTAAATATTTAGAACAATGCCTGGCAATTATAAGCATTATAAAAATTTAAATCATAATTATTATTTCACACATTTGTTTGTCCAGGTTTTAATTGTTATCCTCCCCTACATATTTGGAATTTCTGAGTATTTGTGACAAGTCCTCTCAAATCTCCTGCCTGGACGGTCATCCCAGGTAAGAAGCAATGCTGCCTAGGGCCTGGTAACTTTAAGGCAATTAACCACCAGAATGTTGGATTCCCTGGGACTATAAATCATGTGAAGATGTCCCCTTATGTTATGATTTTTAAGGCCCCAGAATCTGGCAGTCTTCTCTCTAACAACAATTTGCCTTTGTATCTGAAACTTCCATCATTAGACTGGGTGACCATTCTAATATTTTAACACACAGGATGACTATTTTTTTTTTTGAATTATTTATTTATTTATGGCTGTGTTGTGTCTTCATTTCTGTGCGAGGGCTTTCTCTAGTTGCGGCAAGCGGGGGCCACTCTTCATCGCGGTGCGCGGGCCTCTCACTATCGCGGCCTCTCTTGTTGTGGAGCACAGGCTCCAGACGCGCAGGCTCAGTAATTGTGGCTCACGGGCCCAGTTGCTCCGCGGCATGTGGGATCCTCCCAGACCAGGGCTCGAACCCGTGTCCCCTGCATTGGCAGGCAGATTCTCAACCACTGCGCCACCAGGGAAGCCCACAGGATGACTATTTAATTTTGCATCCAAACTGGAGCACTTTTGTGAGTAAAGGAGCATATTATGAATAACTGTACTGGGAAAATCAGTACATATGGTATGGTCACACTAGGATTAAATCTCTCTCCAGAGGTCCCTGTTAAAACACAAATATGGTACCTGTAAGGGGCAACCTAATTTGTTCACTTGTTCATGTAACTTATCAGATTGACTTGTCAGTGAGCAGAACCCAGAAGAAATAGAATTTAGAATAGGCAAGCCTTGGTCTGGTGTAGAGATGCTTGGTAAAAATACAGAGAAGTGAGTTTATGAAGAGGTAAGTTCAGTAAAGGTGCTCATGTGAGAGATCTTGAAATACAGGCTTCAATCAGGGATCAAAAAAAGAGGGAGGAAGGTAAGAGAATAATCTTGAGATAACAGAGTCTGAAGACCACCTCTGCCACTTCACAATTTAACCTAGAACAGATCCTGGATTTGGTTGGCAACTCTCTGACCAATCTGACTCTAAGGCCAGGCCTCACCTTAAATACACTTCCAGATTCATGAATCCTAGACTCAGTGTTTGAATGAGTTCTTTTCTAAGTGGGTTAACTAATTTGTATTTTATGCAACACATTTTAGGTCAGGTCTGAGGAACTCAAATTGCTTTCCTCATTTAAACTGCCTTCAGGCATGTACTCATATGTATTTCCTGATAAACTTATACCTCCCATAGCCTTATTTAAAGATCAAAAAAAATTGAAAAAAAGAAGAACTTGGTTTAAAATAATGATGAAGAAAAAAAAAAGGAAAGAGAGAGAAAGAGATGTTCCATTTATTTTACTTGAAACCGACAATATGAATACTAATCATCACAAATTAGGAAAATATGAAGTAAGATAAAGTGAGAAGAAGAGTAGAAATAGTAACAGAATTTTGCATATCTTTGGACAACTGGGCTTGTACCTCCTAAGAACTCTAAAAGAAAATTTCATCAGATCAGTTAAACAGACAAGGAAGACATTTTTCAAGATTACTGCAATCAGGGAGAGAGATTACATTCAGCTCCACTAAAGCAAAAGGCGGAGTGATTTTTAAAAGGTAGAGTGAGATAATGGAAGAGTACTGGAGGATATTAAATGGGAGGTTAGTCATTGTGCTTAGGCCATCTGTGTTTCCTAATTGTCACTTATTGAAGTTAAGCTCCTACCCTCCCACAGAACCTAGAGACAGGGAACCTTTCTTGATTACATTTCAAAGAGAAGGCTCCCAGGTCCTTGAGAAAGACATTTCTGGACTGCAGAAGATTTATATCTCAAAGAGGAAGAAAAAGAATTTATAATTGTAAGTTTTCTAAAACTCTAAGAAAAGCAAGGGCAAGAAGAAGCCTGCCTGAAGTTTAGTCAAGCCAAGGGGACTGTAAGATTATCTTGGTCAGACCTACTGGTAGTGTGTTTAAATATTACACTAAGTGTTTGTGGTTCCACATTGCCTTACCTTCCTTCTCTGATGAACCAGACAAACAGAAGGGTAAAAGGAATCAACAAATGCAAATAATCATACAATCACATACTCAAAGTACTATTTAATTTTTTTTTTTTTTCTGGCTGCATGGCATGTGGGATCTTAGTTCCCCCACCAGGAATCGAACCTGTGACCCCTGCAGAGGAAGCTTGGAGTCTTAACCACTGCACCACCAGGGAAGTCCCACTATTTAATATTTTTATATTATTTTAACTCTCTCCACATTTTGAGACCATCTCCTAAAATAGCTTCCCTTTATAAGTTTCCAGATCATCTTTTGCTCACCCTGCCTGTGTCTTCAACTCTAGCAGTATCCTCTATTTTTTATTACTTGGGTGGCTGTTTAAGAATGGATGTGAAAAATAAAGACACACTACAGTAAACCTCTCATGAGAAAACCATTTGTCAAGAAAACACAGCAGACACATATTTCACTGAAAGGACACAAACTAAAGCTTTCATAAGTTTTGAAAATAAACATTTATAATTAAAAGAAATGGTTACACTACAGAAAAAGTCCCTAATATAGATATCATTCACAAAGGAATCTCAAAGATAAATGAGCATGTTGTTCCATATCTGGGAAAATTTTACTCTAAATTAGATGATGATTTTAACTTTCAGATTTCAGACAAGGTTAGATCAGAACTGTCAACTGAAAATAAGTAAGTAAATAAATAAATACAAAAAAACCCACATACAACGTGAGAGCTGTGAGTTTCAGTTTTATCTGAGGACTTACTTAAGACTATGGCCTGGGAGACAGCCTCTTGGGTAGCTCTGAGGAACTGCTCCAAAGAGGTAAGGGGAGAGGTTGGTATATGTGTGCTTTTGGTGAAGTGGGTATTTGCAATCAAGCACACGTCTCAGTAGAAGGTTGCTTCTAGTCAGGAGAAGATGTCTCTGTTAATAATTTTAGTGCTTTTCTAGTTATGAGAAGATGCAAGAAACTGGGTTCATAATATTTTCTCCTGAAAATATCTAACTGAAGGCCTGTTCTGCCAGTTTTTCCAGAGGACCGAGTCCTTCATTCGTGATCTCTGCCCTGAACACATTTCAGGGTATATTGAAGGTCAGTGACTTCAGTGGCTAGTGACTTCATTCTTGCAGAACCAGATGGCAAGCGACAATTGTTTTGTTGTCAGAAATATATATTGAAAAAAAACATGAGGCACTCTGAACCCTAACTTTGTATTTTACATTAGTCATAATGCCTCAGTTTCACCTTTGGCTGTAAATAGTCATCTTTAATAAAATGACCTTGAAGTATTTTTAATCTGAAATTTGCAAAGCACCAGTGTAAGGCCTGGCATCTTATATTTTTATACAGAGAGATATCAAATATTCACTGAGTACCTATTATGTTCCCAGCACTGATACAGGACATTAGGGATATTAAATAATGACAAATCTCTACCTTATACTGATCTTTTCCTACAACCTTTTAACTGTGCTCAAAAAATGGCTAATGTTTACTTATCCAAGACATATTAAGTATTGAACTACAGGATTATATGTTGTGATAGATGCAGAAGGGAGTCAAATATGAAATGCTTCAGTGTAATGAGTTCCTATGATAAAAGGAGCATTGCATCTCTCCCTTTAGTTAATATATCATTTGTACCCAATCAATTACTGAGTTTCTAGTATATATCAGCCATGGTGCTAGGAGCTGGAGATATGAATATAATCCCTTCCTGACGAAATCCTTTAACCTGGAAACAAATAATTCAATATAATTTGATAAACATAACAGTAGACATATAGGGGAACATGGTCTTTACATGAAGAGTAGGGGTATCTATCTCAGAGTAGGGGTAGAAAAGTGTAAGAAAAAGTGTCCTGATTGGATAATTCCTTAACTAATTTTTCAAAGATGCTTATTATTTTTCTAGGTGACAGAAGAAAGCATAAGTAAAGGAATGAAAGTTTGGGACAGCATACCTTAGGAACAACATGAGTACAGGGTAAAGGTCTGCCTCTGTTCAGAGCTAAATAGCTGACACCTTCTATAGTGGATACTCAATTACTGTGTGATGAGCGAAGTCCTGCATGGATGAGTGAATAAATGAATGAGGTGACAGCATATGCAAAGAACTTGAAGCCATGTTCTGATGAGAAGATATAATTTGCTGGGCAGATTCTGGCAGGGATAAGGCTGGAGAGGAAGATAGGAAGCATACCACTGATACCGTGTGCCAAACCAAAGAGTACATTTAGTTTAGGATCTGCTGGAGAAGGAGGAGTCAGTATAGAAGAGGGGTATCTGAGTAGTCTGTTCTAAGGTGATTAGGTTTCAGATACATCCATAAAGTGGAGAAAGCCTTCTACAAAACTGTTGAGGATTTAGATTATTAATAATGTCATAAGGTTTCCAGAGGGCACAGCAAAAAGGGATAGGAGTGAGCATTAATGGTCAATGAACCAGGGCTAAATAAATCTGGTCAGTCAGGTGGTGAGATAAAGATACTGAACTGAAGTAAGGGAAGATGGTGCTTTCCTTTTCTTAATGACTTGGGGTACAAGGTAGAAGATCTGTTTGGGACTGACCTCAGATATCCCCAAAGTGATTCAATTCTTTAATGTTCAAGAATTAATAGTGTCAAGTCACAGAAGGTATTAAGTGCCAGAACGATGGACTTTGACTCAAATGTCTTTGAATAGGAAATATAGGGTCAGACTTTACAGGGCATTCAAGGAAGAGATAAGATAAACTCTTCTGGTAACAATAGCTAAGCTTCCTTGGCATTTACTACATGACATGCATTCACTTATCTTATGCATATTAATTCCTTTCATACTTGCCACAATGCTAGGGAACAGGTATTTTGATTTCTTCCATTTTACTGATTAGAAAATTTAGTACCAGCTGATAAGCAACTGGCTCAAGGTCATACAGGTAGTAAGTGAAGAGTCTGAAAACACTGTACTTTTGAATCCTGATCCTTGCCGCAAGTGGAAGAAACTTTAAACTACCTTTGTCTTTGTTAATGAAAACCCTGCAATATTAAAATTAAAAACAGAAGTTTCACTCCTTTGTATAAAAGCAAACTTTTCTTTTCTTCCTAAAGTCGAAGCCTGATATTTCCATTTACTGTGTAAGCTCTAAACCTTGGAAGACATTTTTTACTCTAATCATGTTTTTAACATCTAGATATACATTCCAAATGGTACATGCACACAACCTTTGTTTGCTTCATTGTTAAGATGAATGAATAATAAATAATAAATAATTCAAGCATTGGAAATGATGGCTGCTAATGGAGGACCTCAGAGTAGCAGTACAGGGCTGTTTACTAAACCATTCCTCACATACAATATGGGATACATTGTGTTTAGGAATTTACTCTCCTCTCTCACATATAGCAGTTGCTTGGGGTTCTGTCAGTGTATTATTACCAGCATTGCTGCAATAGCTGTAAGCAAAAAGTGCACCTAGCTTTGCAATAAATTTTCCATACTCACTGAGGAAGTCAGCAGTATAGTTGAACTCAGACTGGTGGTAAAAAGACCAGGTTTGTCAAATGTGACTATGACAGGCGGTGAAACTAGAGCAAAGCTGCAGCTCCTGGTACATGACATTTTCTAAAACAAAGAAAACCAAAAAAGATAGAGCATTTTAAGACAACACTGAAAATGACATCTGGCATTCACTGCATCCCCGGAGATTACCTTTGCTTCTCTTCTTTTCCTCCTCTTCCCCTTAGCTTTCTATTTCTATTCTCTTTCTTAGTGTGGCGCTTAACCCTTCAGTTTACATTTCAGTGCCATGTCGTGAAACCTGAAGAAGACACATATATACATATCTAAGATTTTTAAATAAAGCATCCGTGTCTCCTTGAAAAATCACTGTTCATTTTTTAGTTTCAATTTACTTATAATTTTGACATATTTTGTCAGGTTTTTCCGTTTATAATTAATAGACAGCCAAATTATAGATCTTTAATCTAAGTTTTTGCTCAGCACTTAAGCACTTTCTAAATCATGCCTCATGTTTTACTTTGTGATTTATTAACTAAGAGAAGACTAACTTTTTGAAACTGGAAAAAAATCTTTAGCATCCACTGACCTTCATTGTACTAAACAAGGCAAATTTCAGAAAATAATAAAGCAATCAATATCAGTTTTTTAATAAAGCAGCTAGTCAGTTTTCGTTTGTGAAAAATGCATTACCTTTTTCAGGGGTAGTAAAATTCAGATTGTATTTTAAGCTTCCATGTTTACAAAGGAAGTGTATTAGAAAGAAGTTGGACTAGTCTCATTCTTTCTCTTTGGAGAAGAGATGTACATTTGAAAGTGCTATAGTCCTACTGCATTTTCTTTGTTGTTCCAGTTATAGGATGAAAATGATATGAATATATTTTAAAAGTTAATAATTTTATATTTCTGTTATTTAATGCTGTTCACCATTAATTCTCATCCTCCTCTCCTCCTGGGCACAAGTGGGTATTACTTGTACCCATATTCTTGAGTATTGCCAAATATTTTCCTTTGAGCAATGATGTCTGCCTACAAGTTACAGCCCTCCCTCTTCCACTTTTGCAGTAATCATGGTAGTTGATAGAGAGTTGCCATACGGTTAAGTCAGTCCAGAATTCTGTGCCATAAAATGGAATTCAGCTGTCCTGGAGAGTCACTCAAACTTGACACGGCAAAGCATGAGCAAGAAATAAACTTTGGCTGTAATGCCACCGAGATTCTGGTATTGCTTGTTACCAAAACGTAACATAGCTTATTCTGAGAGAAAAAATAAAACATCCTGAACTCAATTAAATACTGCATAAAGATATAAAGTGTAACAGATACATCTCTTAAGGTAGTTGTATATGATTGGCATCAACAAACGAGCATATTAAAAATTATATACACGTGTATACTTGAAAAACACTTTAAGGTACAACCAATACTGATGAACATAACGTGTGAATATTCTTAAAAGGATGAAACTACAGAAGCAAATTGTACTCATTTGAGACTTAATGAACTAAAACACCTATGCGTGCATGCACACACACACACACACACACACAGTTTGTCACCACTGGTACTTAAACAAAGAAGGGTCACATCAACTTCAGTAAGTGGTGGTAGGAGAGAGAGAGAGAGAGAGGGAGAGGAGAGATATGAATGAGGCAGTATAAACACTGTGGAAAGGCTCCTGATCATATCCCTATACCTAGAAGTCACATTGGTATGGAAAACAAAATTCTGATGAATAGCCTCAAATCTGAAAATCAGCAATCTTCATGGATATCCTCATTACATCGTCTCTCCTGTAACTAGGTAATAGAAGAAACAGCTTTGTGGAAGAAACTGGTGAAACATGGAAAGTAAATAACTGGGACAACTCTCTGGTAAGTCAAAGCCCCAGTGCTATACATTGAGTTGTGTTATAAATCCAAAGCCATGAAATGCATATTGAAGCAGGATATACACAGTCCTAACTAAACAAATATATCATTGGCCTAAAGTATTTAACAAATCCTCAAAATCAAAAGCACATGTAAAGCAATTATACTCCAATAAAGATGTTTAAAAAAAAAAAATCAAAAGCACATCATTGATAATATAATGAAGGGTACACTGTAGCTGACAATAGAGAGCTTGTCCCGCATTCCGAAATTCAAAGCAAAATTCTAAACACCAAAATATATGATTGTTAAGATTTTGCCAAACATAAAAAAATTTGACATCCAGAGGGAAAAATAAGTAAAAAAGAAAGAAAAAGGAAGGTAGATGCACAATTTCTCCAAATTTTCTTTCTTTCTCTTCCTTCCTTCCTTCCTCCCTCCCTCCCTCCCTCTCTCCCTTTCTTTCTTTTCCTTTCTTTCTTTCTTTCTTTCTTGCTTGCTTGCTTTTTTCTTTCTTTCTTTGTTTCTTTCTTTCTCTTTCTTTCTTTCTTTCTTGCTTGCTTTTCTTTCTTTCTTTCTTTCTTTCTTTCTTTCTTTCTCTCTTTCTTTCTTTCCCTTTCTTTCTTTCTTTCTTTCTTTCTTTCTTTCTTTCTTTCTTTCTTTCTTTCTTTCTCTCTTTCTTTCTTTCCCTTTCTTTCTTTCTTTCTTTCTTTCTTTCTTTCTTTCTTTCTTTCCAATTACAAAAGATAACAGAAGAGTCAACAAAGAAGTCCAAGACAGTTACACCTTAAATGTTACCATTTAAATCAAAAGACAGACATTCTCAAATTTGAAAATAGTCAGGAATAGAAAACGTAGAAGTTCTTCTTTAAACACAACAATAAGCCTTAATTCTTGGTAGGAATTTAAAGTGGTTCAGCCACTTGGCAAAACAGTTTGACAGTTCCTCTAAATGGTAAACATGGAGTTACCATATGACCCAGCAATTCAGTTACTAGGTATGTACCTAAGAGAAATGAAAAAATATGTCTATACAAAAAACTAACACACAGATATTCACAACAGCCTTATTCAAATTAGATGAAATGTAGAGACAACCTAAATATCTGCTGATGAATGAATAAACAAAATTTAGTATATACATACAAAGGGTTATTATTTGGGAATAAAAAAGAATAAAGTATCAATAAATGCTATGTCATGGATGAACCTTGAAAACATTCTGCTAAGTGAAAGGAGCTAATCAAAAATTATAAATAATGTATTATGCTATTTGTGTGAAATTTCCATATTAGGCAAATGCATAGAGACAGAAAGTAGGTAAGTGGTTGCCTAGAGCTGGTGGTGTGTGGGAAGAGGAGTTGGAGTGAAGAATGAGAATGGGGAATGACTGATAGTATGTACAAGATTTCTTTGTGGGTTGTTGGAATACTCTATATAGTAGTGATGGTTGCACAACTCTGTGAATATACTAAAAACTACTGATCTGTCTGCACATTTTTTTAAATTTATTATTTATTTATTTATTTTTTGGCTGTGTTGGATCTTTGCTGCTGCGCGTGAGCTTTCTCTAGTTACGGCAAGTGGGG
Source organism: Balaenoptera ricei (assembly GCF_028023285.1). Taxonomy (NCBI): domain Eukaryota; kingdom Metazoa; phylum Chordata; class Mammalia; order Artiodactyla; family Balaenopteridae; genus Balaenoptera; species Balaenoptera ricei. Next base: position 83,348,391 of record NC_082643.1, read on the forward strand.
CTACCCTTCACTGCGGTGCATGGGCTTCTCATTGTGGGGGCTTCTCTTTTCGCTGAGCATGGGCTCTAGGCACGCAGGTTTCAGTAGTTGTGGCATGGGGGATCCGTAGTCGTGGCTCGTGGGCTCTAGAGGGCAGGCTCAGTAGTTGTGGCACGCGGGCTTAGTTGCTCTGAAACATGTGGGATCTTCCCAGACCAGGGATCGAACCTGTGTCCCCTGCATTGGCAGGTGGATTCTTAACCACTGTGCCACCAGGGAAGTCCCTAAAATTACATATATTTCTTATATAATTAATTGTTAAATTTAAGATGGTAACATAGTTTATAAGCTATAAGGCTATATGAAAAAGTTAGAATAAAACAACACAGTAGTACCTCTATCTGCATATAGAGACATTTCTAAAGTCAACTGAGTTGACATTACTTTTATATTTAGTAAATTTTTCATAACTGGAAGTTTACCAAAACAGGTGAATGGAATAATCAACCTAGTATATTTTAAATAACATTGCTTTTTAAACTATTTATTTTCTTGCCCTCACTTTCCCTCCGTTTTCTTCACTAATCAGCCCTCACTATTTTTCTATTCAGTTTGAATGGCCTAGCATTTAGAACTTAAACATAATTTATAACCTTTCTGGAGTAGCCATCTTACAATCATGTGGTGGCAATTAATCTGCAGATAATTAATGACCCTGGATGCATATAGCCTTAATTAAAAATGTTCTTTGGCATAGAGAAATGAGAGTAATAAGAAACAGAATTTCAATGAAGTTTTAAAAATGAGTATTTTAGACTGCTTGCAATGGTTCCTTCATGAAAAATAAAGGGAAAGCATCTAAAACCAAAGAGTAATATTGTAATAGACATATGTATTATATATTATATATGTATAATGAATGTATGTGTATACATATAATGTATGTATATACATGTGTGCAAACATCTATGCACATACATACATTCATATGCATTTGTATGCAACAAGAAGTTACATTTCAATTTTTTAATGTTGTAGAAGAATGAATGTATTCACAGAATTAAGTAGGTTTTTTAAACTGAGGGAGCTTCTCACTTTGGATTCCTGACCTAGCGTTTAATGGTAAATTGAAAAATAGGAAGAGGAAAATAGACCAGATTGCCACATACCCCCCAAAAGTATAATCCTAAGAGCTCATCCTTGATTTGCTTTGATAAAATTTATTTACAACTGTACTACAATTTCTCACAATGTCCACAGTTGTGGACAAAGAGCCCAGGATTTCTTGAGAAGTCAAGTGAGCCTATATTGGTTAAATGCTTACAATGGAAATAGATCAGACCTAGGTCCTTCTTTAAGTCCATGAAGAGAGAAAGTCAATCTTCTTTCTTGAAAAGTGCTTATATTCTTATATAAAGATACCCGAAAACACACACATATGTGTGAATGAAACAGAAAGAAACAATTCTAAACAGATCTGCTTCTGTAAGAGGATGATTTTTTTCTGATAATCCAAATTTTGCAACACAAAAGTAGTAGTTTTTCTTTAGTTGTCTAAACACAGTAGAGATAGTAATAAGAAGAAATTGATTTTTAAAAACTCAACAGAAATATTGACTACATTTAAGTTGGCATTTTTAATAGAAACTAAGATAAAAGTACATTTAAATTCTGCTAGTACAATTTTGAGTGTGGTAATATTTAAATATTTTGCATTATGGTTTAGTCAGGGCCAAATTCTTCTTTCCTGAAGTAGTGCCCTAGACAAATATTTAACCACCAAAAACAAAAATTAAGACAACAAAATGTTCTTTAGGCAATCTCTTACTTTATGATTGGGGAATAAATATTTCTATTTTGTAGAACACCCAATATAGCTTTAGAGGTGGCATCTATAATGTTATCAAACAGTAATAAACAGAAGTTCTTATTAACCCTACCTCTGCTCACATATATTCATTGTGATAATTACAAATATCAATAGAATAAATTGTAATATTGCAAGCTGTAACTTTTTACCTTTTCAAGACCAACATTTCAACAGAATCTTCAAATCAAATTCTATTGTGTTTACATTGCCCATGGATGATGAAAATACCCTTATTTCCAAGTCACTTATCCATATACAAATGTTTGTGCAGCAAGCTTCACTATCACAAGAAGCAATAAGATCACTGAATTTCTAACCTTTCAGCATGCTTCGGGACTCTCCCCGTCCTTAACAAAAAGCCTGAGGATCAATATTTCATTTACCTTCCTAAATTTGTAGATAATTTTATTATATGACACTTGTGTAGCAGTTCAAGAAGCAGTCACAAATACACTCACGTTTTTTAACCTGAATTGTAAGTTCTGTCAATAGATTACCTTTCTTTTCTATTTATATTCACCAGCATGCTTTGAATGTGACCTTCTCTTCCTGATCTCCATATAATGAGTTCTGAGTGTGTGTGTGTGTGTGTGTGTGTGTGTGGTGTTCTACTTTATATCTTAACATGTCAACTGTTTTATGGCAATCTGGTCTATTTTCCTCTTCCGGTTTTTCAATTTCCCATTAAATGCTAGGTCAGGAATCCAAAAAGAGTAGCCTTCCTCAAAAATGCTGGTGTTTTTAGCAAATTTAAGAAATCAATTTTGATTAGAGGCCCCAGTAAAAAACAGCCTCTTCTTATGCAGGTTATCAATTAAAACTGAAGACACATTAGCCTTGACTGCTAATAGAAGAATATTCTTCTATAGAAAAGCCTCTTTATATATTCATTAACTTGCTTTTTAATTCCTTAAAAAATTGATATTTTAAAATCTTTCAATGTGTCAGACACAGTTAAATTACAAGAGAATATGGCCTGGGGGGCTTTTTTCCATTCTGAGATGTGAGGGAGAAACCTTTTAACACGTGTCTCATGAAATTTGGCTCAGTAAGTCTGAGGTCTCTCAAGAGCCTGCAGTATTAATAGAAAGTAGAATATTGATGCCAAATGAGGCAGGGAGGGGAGAAAGAGGAGAACTGGTCCTTACACGCCTGTCAACTCTCATAATGGGAATAACAGCTTGATAATATGTGTGATCAGACAGCAAAATTTAAGAGTACTATGTACCTTTAATGATCATTTTAATTGAGTTGTTTTACATCATAATTCACTCACAAAGGTAAAGTATACAAGAGAAGATAAAAACAGATACATATTGTCCCCTTCAGTAGGTAAAGTGGAATAGAGGACTGACTTTCCCCACCCACTCCCCTGTACAATCATTAAGTTAAATGGCGCATATGTATCAACACCCTTGAGGAAGATCCATTTTTATGGAATGATCTTCATCTTGACCCACTCAGGAAAAAAATTGAATTCACTGTATTACCATTCACATTTCACATTTTATAGATTCAGGAACTAAAGGGCAATTATGTCAAGCAGCTTACAGCAACTGCTAGAAGTCTGACTAGAAATCAGGTCATTTTACCATGATTTATAATTTGGATTTATGAAGAGACAATATGTAGCATAAATACTCATATTATACTACAGATATATAAAATATGCTAACTGGCCATGGGTGAACTGCTTATCATGGTGTAGTACCACAGTGCAAATTTATAATCGTTCATGAACGGAAGCTATGTATTTATTTATTGTTCTGTCACAGTTTAGCTTTGGGGCTGGATCGGGAGAAGTACTGTTTAAAAGAGCTTTAGTTGTGCTGATGGGAAAGTCTAATCTTCATGAGACAGAGTGATTTTTCTACTTTTTTCTTTGTTATATGCCTAGAGCTTAGACTGATGCTTCCTCTATAGTTGGCACTCAATACATATTGATTAAATAAATGAGACACAGTCTGCATCATCAACTCATTCTATTTTGTTCTTGCTAGGATAACAAGCAACAGAGTAGAAAGCACGATCAATAGTGCTTATCTCTTTTCAGCAGTATCTTCCTCCCCCTCTCCTGTAGGACTGCCCTTGACACACTACCTCCCATCATCTTGCCCAGGGTTGTGCCTGAATATTAGCTTTGACTGCCAGACACAAGCTGAGGAAGAAATCAGACAGAAATGTATTTTTTTTTTAATCCCTTCCCCATTCCACCACACACTATTTTACCCCTGGAAATATCTTCAAAAGAGCAAAGTGGATATCACGGAGGAATTTTTTTTTTTTTAGTAAAATCTGCACATGGCTGAGTTGGAGGAGGTAATTGAGGGGATGTGATTGCCGGTTGATCTTAGAGTAGAATCTGGACAATCAGAGGCTCCTCACCCCCTTTTCTGTCTTTGGAATGTTTGTTCCATTTGCTTTCCCTACAATAGAAGATGCCCAAGGACACAGCCTTGAGATAGCAATGTGATGTTGAGACCATTTGGATGGTATATGTGACAGAACCCAGTTAAGTTCTCTATATAAACTTTAAGATTCTGGCAGGCGGGTGTGGCGATCTACTGGTCTTGCAGCCGCCCAAGACAAGCTTCATGTGTAAATTCCCTTGCTTATTAAACGTGCCACCTGCAATCTGGAGTGGTCTGCCTTCTTCTTCAGTTCTGCATCTAAGGGGTCCAGTTTGCAAACCAATAGGCTAATACATAAACTAGAAGAAAGAGAAAAAATACTAATAATACCAATAATTAGTATTAATTGCATGATACATTATACTAAACCCAGAATCATAAAAAGATTTCATACTAAACCCAAATAATCACATTTCTTTGTGAGAAGATTGTTTTGTCCCAAGATAACGTTAACAACAACAACAAAAATATAACCAAAAATATAGCCTATAGGAACAAAATAAAGCTCATGGTGAACAATCCAACTTATGACTCCAATATTCAAAATTCTATTTTCTAAGCATGTTCCCTTTTGGAATTTCATTATTGCTCTATAGTTTGTATTTATTTTTTATGATATTTTAATGTTACTTTCAACAATATATTATAGATCATTAAATCTAATAATAATCAGATGCCTAGAGTTAATTTTTGAAAAAACTTTTGGTAGTCATTATATTAAAACTTTATATGTATTATCTTCAAATAGAATAAACAAACATTTTGAGACATTATTCTCTGTAAAGGCACATCCTGTTTGCCCTAGTCAGAGAATCACGCACTAATGCAATTAAACGAGGCAGTTGTTACCTGACTCAATAGATGAAACACATACTGAGTGAACTTCAAAAACAGGTGGGCCAGTTTAATCAGTTTAAAGAACTCATCCAAAACCTTTTGCCAATCTTATCATTGTGTAGCTTTGCAATCTGCATCATTTTGGTACTGTAATAAAAGCAGTCTCTTGGGTGGTGAATCCATTAAAAGTTTATAAGTTTTGATGCAGGAGTTTAAAATTACAAAATGTTTCCCAACACTGGTTCTCTGTTAAACTAATTTAAAAAGGAAAAGGCATAGGCTGGGGATTCCACTTAGGTAGGAAAAAATGAATATAATAAAGATTGAGAATTGTCCACATATTTTTGAATGGATCAAAGGTAGATGGAATACTGGAGAGATGAAAACAGGAAATTAAAATAAGCAGGTATGAAATAGCTTTAGAGTGGCATTCAGGCTGGTGAAGATAGCATGTAACACGATGTTAGGTTACGAATGAGAATAAGCAGGACTGGACTTTCCCGTCTCTGGGCCTTCCCCTGATTTGCTCATCTCCTGCCACCACCCTGAGCTGCAGAATTAAGGTTCTGCTTAGTTTCTGAGTCAGGATGAACCTGGGCAGTGACTGCTTACATGGCCTCAGTCAAATCACATTACAGGGTTGATTGCAACACAGTCTTGCTGCTGTGGACCTAAAAGTGTTACTTTTGCAGATCCCCTGGCCATTGATGTACAGATTTTTCTTATGCAATTTGTCTTCTGCTTTGGTTAATGGGGCTAGTTTCTAGTGAATGGGGGTGGGGAGGGTTCCTGGGCATTCATTATTTCATTTATTTGGTAATTTTTAGAGCAAATATTAATGAGCAACTACTATGTGGTAGGCTCTATGCTAGGTGCTGAGAGATAATGATGAATAAGACACTGGCCTGGCCCTTAGGGAGATTAGGAGGGCAGATGTAAGGAAACAGCCATTTGTAATGCAGTGAGGGCATGACTACAGTAGGGTTAAGCATAAAATGCTTTGAGAACAACAAAAAAACAGGTATTTAATCAATCACATACATCAGAGGACACTTTCTAAAGGTTATAAGCTGAGACCTAGTGAAGGAGGGATTTTCCAGGAAAACAAGGAGAAATGATTTTGAGGGCTTTCCCAGGCAGAATTAAAGAATATGCAGAAATAGGTCAGACCTAAGAGAAATAATTTTATTCCTGGATTTGCTCCTCATTCAGGGTGGCTATGGATTATGACAAGAAGGCAAGTGAGACAAGAGAATAGTGGGAGCAAGGAAAGATGAGGCAGACCCATCACTGAGACTGTCAAAGAAAAAATAAATCCGGACTAAGATAAAGTAAGGATTTATTCCAAAAGACTATTGCAATAGGGAGAACACACTGATCTCAGCATCTGCAAACATCTCAAAAAAAAGGCTTTTATTTTATAAGGAAGGGTAAGTAGGGATGGGAGGAACTTGGAGGGGAAATTGGGCAGGTGGATAGGGGTCAGCAGACAGCCTGATTGGGGCAGTTCAGCAGGAAATGCTTCTCTCTGTGCTTAGGCAGTTCTTGGAATGAGCACGTTCTGCTCCTTAGTGCTTACTTGAAAGCCAGTGTTTGGGGGTGAGCCAAGTTCAGAGGCCTATGGGGAGGAGAGAGGCCTGCCTCAAGTTTGGTCAAGCCAAGACAGTGAGTAAGGAATAGACAATTGTGAACTTGGACAGGACTCAAGCAACCTGCCTGCCCAGTATTGGCCAGTCAGTCCTCCTTGGGGAGTGAGTCCTATTCTCTACCTTTGCAATAGGCAGCTGTCCAACTCAGAATGGACGGATGCCTCAGGCCCATCGTGCCACCACCCACAGGACTTTGATCATCTTGCTTCTGAGCTCTACAATAATTGGTTTGACAAGTTTGCATGCCCTTGTAACACAGTGCACTGGAAATTGTGATACCCCCAGTGGCAGCCTGCCTACTATACATCACCTGGCGTGACAGCTTCTTCCTTAAGCTCCAGGCCAGCCTTCAGTGCTAAATTACTAGCCTGACTTGAGTCATGTCAGGGAATTTCATGCTAAGATCAGTTTCTTATGCTTCTCTGTAACTCTCTATTATCAAATCACAGTATTCTGAGCAGTTCGGGGAGACTCTAGTGAGATTCTTTCCGGTTGCCAAAATTATTGCAAGATTAGCAATTATAACGGCAGAGAAGAAATTATTGTATGCATTGAAACATGATGATTTCGCATTTTATATATGCGTTTTGCATATTGGTCTAAATTATAGCTGAAAAGAAGATGCAGGAAAATGCATGTTATTTCAAAGTTACGTTTCTTTGTATTATGTCTGAAGGCAAAAGTACATTTAAATCTTCATTATTCAGGTATATATCTTGAGGTCACATTTTGCCCAAACCTCAGGCTATACCCCAAGACAAGATACTCAAATTCTGGTTAAGCATTCAACAAAACTTACAACTTGCAATTTTATTCTGAGGTTTTTTTGTTTTGTTTTGTTTTGTTTTTTTAAGAAGTAGCATTTTGCTAAAAGTCAGGTAACTTTTTTAAAGTCTAACTTATGTTTTATAATTTTAGCAAGTTTCATTCTGAATAGAAAAACAATGACAGAATAATAGGCCATATTTTTTAAAATTCCATTTTATTACTGCACACTGTAACTAAACTAGGTTAACAAAATATTGCCTAGCAGAGGGAAACTGCTTTAATGATCAAGTAAGAAAGAACTGTAATTAGCTCTGAAAAACTTTTACATTATTAATTTGCTTAGCAAACCACTTCTTCCTAGGGAAAAAAAATTTCTTCTCAGTCTTTCATACTTTTTATCCCTGCAATTAGGAGTTCTAGATATTCTGCCAATTCAGTTAAGCCTGATACACTGATATATTAGACAAATAAAAATGTGCAAACTAAATATCAATTTGTTGCAATTATGATTAAGAATAGCTGATATTTTTCTTGTCTTTTTATTAGAATCTTGCTCAGAGTGAAAAATAAAACTGAATTTAGCCTTTTTTTTTTTTTTTTTTTTTTACTTGAAGTTTGTGGAAACAGTTTTTGCAGAACATCCAGAAAGAAGAGTCATTTAAGGACAGAAGCTAGGACAGAAGCATGATTTCCAAGGGGAGAGACAAAGAAGAGGTCAGTTCTCAAGGGCAAGGGCAGGGCTGGGGACTAACCCAAAGGAGAGGAACAAGATAGGCAGACAGGGAAGGACAGGATATAACTGCTGCTACCTGCATCTCTACTGCAGCTGCTGTCTTTTTTTTAAAACTGCACCATCAGGATAAAATGATAGGAAGAATGAACAAACATGACTGGAGGTGCTGTTAATATCATTTCAAGTTGTAACATAAAAGGGGCTCATTTCTATGTGATCTTTATAAAGCCATTGCTCAATAGAAATATAATGCAAGCCATGTATGTAACTTTATATTGTCTAGTTGCCATATTTACCAAAATTAAAGACAAATACATTAATTTTAAGAATGTATTTTATTTAATCCAATATACCCAAAATGGATCATATATATCCATTATCTTTTCAGCATATAATAAAAATGATTAATGACATAGTATACATTTTTTTTTTCATAGTAAGTCTTCCAAAGCCTGTGTGTGTTTTGAACTTGAAGCACATCCCTATTTGGACCATCACATCTCCTTTGCTCAGTAAGCCACATAACCACAAAGAGAAATTATGGAAAGATTTCCCCACAGCTTTGCTCTACCTTGTGGGTCATTTCTGGGGTACTATTTAGTCAACTGCTAAGAAACAATGAAATGCGGAACTGAAATTTGCTAAGAAGTTACTAATTAGCAAACTAATTAGTTGACCCCAAATTATCTGGAGTACTCTACATTGTTTGATGACTGCCTTTTTTTTTTCTTTTTCTTTTTTTTAAATTAAGGAAATGTCTCATTGTATTTGCAAAGAAGCACTTTTCAAAACCTTTTATTTTTGCTCCCTGTAGATTCGGTTCCCACATGCTCTTAATTTCTTCTCAAGTTTAATTTTCTGCTAAACTATTTCAAAAAGATTCTAATACTATCTTTGCAACTGTCAATTATTTTGCATGAGGAAAAGAACTTGTTCATATGAATTTTTTCTTTGAGGGTGGTGGGATGTTTTTTTAAATTAATTTTTATTGGAAAATAGTTGATTTACAATGTTGTGGTAGTTTCTGTTGTACAGCAAATGGAATCAGTTATACATATACATATATCTACTCTGTTTTAGATTCTTTTCCCATACAGGTCATTACAGAGTATTGAGTAGAGTTCCCTGTGCTATACAATAGATTCTTATTAGTTATATATTTTATATATAGTAGTATGTATATGTCAATCCCAATCTCCCAATTTATCCCTCCCCCTTCCCCCTTGGTAACCATAAGTTTGCTTTCTACATGTGTGACTCTATTTCTGTAAATAAGTTCATTTGTACAATTTTTTTTAGATTCCACATATAAGCGATATCATGATATTTGTCTTTCTTGGTCTGACTTACTTCGCTCAGTATGACAATTTTGAGGTTGTTCAAACTATATGAATAACCCCATACACTGAGTTCTCCAATTTAGTTATACTGTAAGAATTTTATAATATGAAGGAATACTATGGTTTAGGACGTTACAGAACCTCTCTCTCCCCAAGAAAATCTGTACCTATTTTACAAGTTTGTCTTCAAAGGTAGCACATTGATATGTAATCGTAACCCAGATGATATTGGACAAGGAGTCATTGCATGATCCATTTTCTGCTGCTTCTTTGGGGTTTAATGATGAAGTAAAAAAAAAAGTGTTATTTTAGACATTGTTCTTCCCAATCAGGTATCCAGCTTCAGTTCAAAGTAGAGAATCTATCTGCCAAAAGACACTAATAATATTCCTCCTATTCTCACTGCAAGAGAACAAGAATTTGCCAGAGAGAATGCCACTGCCCAAAGAAGCACAAGAGCATAACAGGGATTTAGTTTGTTTCCTCCCCCCACCCAAATATTGTCTTTAATCCACCTGAAAAAGTATAGTGGTTGGTTCTGAGAGAGAGAGAGAGAGAGAGAGACCTGATTGAGCGCTGAGTATCAGAGCAGAATTACTGAATCAGAATCTCTTGAGATGGGGCTCTGCAATTTGCATTTTAAATAAGATTCCCAACTGATTCTTATGTGCTTTAATGTTTGAGAACCTGTAGCTAAAGAGAATATTCAGGGGCATTGTTCAGCCATTTTTTTGCAGGTCCAGAGAGGGGGGTTTAATTTAAGTAGGCAGATGTAATTTGCAGAACAGATTTGAGCGAACAAAGAGTGATAATTGATTCTGTGCTTACAGTACTTGAAGCACTTGCATAATCAAAGAGTAGAGAATTGAATGGAGACACCCTGGCACAGGGGTATGTGGAGCTTCCCAAAAGAATCGCCAAAGCCTTAAGGTAAATATTTTGGTCAATACAATATTACATTATAATATTGTTTTGCTTCCCACTATACCTCATTCCCTAAAATTATTAGTAACCAGAAAGAAGATCTTAATATGTAAATGGAACATGTGCCTGCTAAATCAGTACTTGCTGACATGAGAGAACAGTGCTTCTGCTGTTCAGGGAGCAAAGTATGGGAGGCCTAGGAAGTTTGAATACATTCCATATAAAGTCCTTCTCCGATTCTTACTGCCTATAGCATTTAAAACAAACTTTTCTAACACAGACATGCATCTTACACAATGAGTCCCAAACTATCTTCCCAGGTTTTCTCCTCATTATTCCTCTCATAAATCCTGTGTCTGCCTAACACCGCTGAGCTTGGCTAGTCCCGTACTGTATCTTTATGCCCTGTTTTCTTTACTTAAAGTCACCTTCTTTTTTAAGAAATGTAGGACATATTTTTAACAATGGTATAGATGCACAGAATTTAAAATCAAATAATCCCACAAAGATTTAAAGGGAAAAAGCAATCTCCTGTGATCCTCCCACATTTCCTGCTCACTGGAAGTAACCACTTTAAATAATTTTAGTTTTCTTCTTTTTGTATATCTCTATCTTAGAATAACATGACTATTTTTTTTTTTCACTTTTCTGCTGGAAAAATAATAATTCTGCTCTCCTTCCCAACCCTTATTCCTCTCCCATCCAACATACTTCTGCTTACCCATTTCCACAAAAATAATTATATCATAATTTGTGACTACATATTCTCTGTATTATGACTGTTCACAGGAGAGACAGGTACTGCACTGGGATAACATCTCTTTTCTTCCACAAGTAAAACCAAGTCACACCCCAGTAGTTCAATGGAAGTATAAACAACATATTCAAAACTATCAAGAATTATTAAGTTTATAATCTTGTAGATATTTCTAGAAACTCTGACCTGCTAAATAGGTTACTCATGAGGTTTGTTTGCACAACTTTCATGCCCCTAAATCCGTTTACCATCAACCTGGTGATTGCTTCCTTTGGTCCCTTTATTTCATCCCCCGATTCCATAATCTATGTGCTATCATTTTATATTCTCTCATTTTGTTGCACTTATCCCCCTGTAACTTCCTGAAAATAGAAAATGTTTTGATATCTTACCTGTCTGAAAATGTCTTTATCCTACCCTAATTTACTGACAGCTAAGGTGAGTATAGTATTCTAGGTTGGAAGTAATTCCCCCTTTGAATGTTGACTGCATTGCTTGTGTTACAACTTCTCACTGAGTTCCTATTATCAATTATTCTCCCAATCTCAGGTATCTCTAGTGTTCCTAAAATGAAATGCCTCTAATTTATCACCTCTAAAAAGTAAGTTTTCTGTCTGCATCAGAGTGGGGAAGATCAGTTGTGTGACTGAGGAGAATGGGGCAGGAAATTTGGCATTCTAATGCTTTCAAAGTGCTTTGGCCAGTCTTCCTGTTTTGAATACTACCTTTCTATACAGCCAGAGACACACCTTACCTATTGATCCAAAATGTGCAGGTTTTTCATTTGTTTCCTTCATTTATTTATTTATTTATTTATTTATTTATTTATGGTAATTTGTTTGGAGCAAAATGTGACCTTACTAGACTCTATGTGGTCTTTCTCTTATTCTCACTATGCATATTTATATTTATTGCAATATTAACACGTGTGTATTGCATAATATGTAGTATATGTACCATATTAACTGCCTAAAACCCAAAAGTAATATTTGAATCTTGAAACTCATCCATTGTCAAGGAATTCATATAAGTGATGTGAATGTGAAATTAGCACTACACAACTTAGGAACTTTGTAGGTTTCTATGTAAGAAATCAAGTTGCATCTTGGCTTCCTACTCAGAAGACTTATGTTTCAAAATTGTTCAGATATGCAAAATCAGTATTGCCTATCTCCCTGTTTTCTACCTACATAATTTTTGTTGTTTTCTTACCTTCTATTTTTTTAGTCTGTGTGTGTGTGTGTATGTGTTTGTGTGTGTGTACCCTTATTAACATAAAATGAGATCATTTCATTGCTGTTCTGGTGAGGTTTCTGGAGGAAGACTGATTTAAGCTCTATCAAAACAAACAAGAATGGTTTCTCTTTACAACAGAAGAAGAGCTAGCACCTGTTGGATATCTTTTGGGGTGAAAGCTATGAAAATATGCATTAATAAAATTGGATGTCTAAATAGGTAGATAGAATAACTCTCTTTTCTGTACTTTTCCCTCCACCATTAAAAAAATAGTACAAGTCACAAGTTAAAATAAATCCTTATTCTAATTTCCATTAAATATAGATATGAGTCTTTTCTCCATGAGTCTCTTTTCCTTGATTGTTGAACTAATATTTGGCTGCCCAGAGAGAGAACATAAGCAAGTAAATAGTGTACAAATACAATTTTGCTTCCCTCTAACTTATGTCTCTTTGTGGCTATATACTTTAAGTACAACAATAAAGAATAAACAGTGAAACACCTCATCTGTACCTATCTCTACCACTAAGGAAAGTGAATTAATAGCTTTTTGAAATTGTGAAGAATAAGTTCTCCAATGATTTTACTAGCAAAATACTATGATAGATGTTTTCTGAGTTTTCACACTTCCAATACCAAAAACTCTAGTGATAAATTAACAGCGTCCTCTTACTTCCCATGTCATATATATATGTATGTATATATATATATATGTGTGTATATATATATATACATACATATATATATATATTTGCAGTCATTTAACTTGGAACAAAACAAAATTTTATTATGAAAGTCATTATATATTCTAGATTATGCATGCATACTCCTCATGGTAAAACTAGTGATAACCCTGAAATTGTGTGAAGAATAAAAAAGCCCTGGTTTATATAGTTGTTTCATTATAATTTATGCCTAGCCAAATTTTTTGCTATCATGTGACATTTTTTCTACCTTATTCCACAGTTTATTCCATAATATATTGGTGGTTAATCAAAACCCTTATTACCATTTACACACTGTTTCTGTATACATAATGTGCTTAAATTATTGCTCAGATACTTTTAGCATAGTTTTGATAATATGATGTACAAAATTGTGCTTGTTCCTATATCTATTTTTATTGCTAATCCCAGGACTAGATTAGATTAAAATTATTTTTATATTGTTTATCACCATTGCCATGCTGGATAATGTCCATATGACAGCCATTTTTATACAGATTGGGTGGTTGTGAGGATTAATCTATAGCAGAGACTTGAAACTGCCTGGAAGATAGTAAGTTGATATATATTTATTAATGGTATTAAATGAACTTGGATAAATTGTACAAACTTTTATGTCTTTGGGAAAGTGATATTGAAGAAAGAGAAATGAGAAAAAGAAAATTACTGATAATATATATTTTGCTTCTGTAAGAGAGCAAAGGAAAGGTCAGGGATGGAATATTCCTCAAAAAGGTCAGATTGAAATCTTGACTAAAGTAGAATAATGGGAAAAACGCAAGAGTTTACAGAAGAAATTATTTAAATTCAGAATAGAGGAAATAATAGAGTTGCCCTTTTGTTTTTAATACCATTTATTCTGAAATACCATTTGACCTAAAAACTGATTTAAAAACGTTTTTTAAAGAGAAAATGATATTCAGAGAGGGCAGACAGCAGAAGCAAAAAGAACTATAATTCTGCAGTCTGTGGAAGGAAAACCACATTCACAGAAAGATAGACAAAATGAAAAGGCAGAGGACTTTGTACCAGATGAAAGAACAACATAAAACCTCAGAAAAACAACTGAATGAAGTGGAGACAGGCAGAAAAAGAATTCAAAATAATGATAGTGTAGATGATCCAGGACCTCAGAAAAAGAATGGAGGCAAAGATCGAGAAGATGCAAGAAATGTTTAACAAAGACATAGAAGAATTAAAGAACAAACACCTAGAAGAATTAAAGAACAAACAAACAGAAATGAACAATACAATAATTGAAATGAAAAATACACTAGAAGGAATCAATAGCAGAATAACTGAGGCAGAAGAATGGATAAGTGACCTGGAAGACAGAATTGTGGAATACACTGCCATGGAACAGAATAAAGAAAAAAGAATGAAAAGAAATGAAGACAGCCTAAGAAACCTCTAGGACAACATTAAATGAAACAACATTCATATTATAGGGGTACCAGAAGGAGAAGAGATAGAGAAAGGACCCGAGAAAATATTTGAAAGATTATAGTCGAAAACTTCCCTAACAAGGGAAAGGAAATAGCCACCCAAGTCCAGGAAGCACAGAGAGTTCCAGGCAGGATAAACCAAAGAGAAACATGCTGAGACACATAGTAATCAAATTGACAAAAATTAAAAAAAAGAAAAATTATTGAAAGCAACAGGGGAAAAACGACAAATAATATACAAGGGAACTCACATAAGGTTAACAGGTGATTTCTCAGCAGAAACTCTACAAGCCAGAAGTGAGTGGCATGACATATTTAAAGCGAGGAAAGGGAAGAAACTACAACCAAGATTACTCTACCCGGCAAGGACCTTATTCAGATTCAATGGAGAAATCAAAAGCTTTACAGACAAGCAAAAGCTAAGAGAATTCAGCACCACCAAACCAGCTCAACAACAAATGCTAAAGGAACTTCTCTAAGTGGGAAACACAAGAGAAGAAAAGGACATACAAAAACAAACCCACAACAATTAAGAAAACGGTAATAGGAACATACATATTGATAATTACCTTAAACGTGAATGGATTAAATGCTCCAGCCAAAAGACACAGGCTCACCGAATGGATACAAAAACAAGACCCATATACATGCTGTTTACAAGAGACCACTTCAGGCCTAGGGACACATACAGACTGAAAGTGAGGGGATTTGAAAAGATATTGCACGCAAATGGAAATCAAAAGAAAGCTGGAGTAACAATACTCCTATCACATAAAATAGACTTTAAAATAAAAAATGTTACAAGAGACAAGGAAGGACACTACATAATGATCAAGGGATCAATCCAAGAAGAAGATATAACAATTATAAATATATATTCACCCAACATAGGAGCACCTCAATATATAAGGCAACTGCTAACAGGTATAAAAGAGGATATCAACAGTAACACAAAAATAGTGGGGGACTTTAACACCTCACTTACACCAATGGACAAATCATCTAAACAGAAAATTAATAAGGAAATACAAGCTTTAAATGATACAATAGACCAGATAGATTTAAGTGATATTTATAGGACATTCCATCCAAAAACAGCAGATTACACTTTCTTCTCAAGTGCACACAGAATATTCTCCAGGAGAATAACATCTTGGGTCACAAATCAAGCCTCGGTAAATTTAAGAAAACTGAAATCATATCAAGCATCTTTTCCGACCACAAGGCTATGAGATTAGAAATCAGTTACACGGAAAAAAACGTAAAAAACACAAACACATGGAGGCTAAACAATACGTTACTAAATAACCAAAAGATCACTGAAGAAATCAAAGAAGAAATCAAAAAATTCCTAGAGACAAATTACAACGAAAACATGACAATCTAAAACCTATGGAATGCAAAAGCAGTTCTAAGAGGGTAGTTGATAGCAATACAAGCCTACCTCAAGAACCAAGAAAAATCTCAAATAAACAATCTAACCTTACACCTAAAGGAACTAGAGAAAGAAGAATAAACAAAAGCCAAAGTTAGTAGAAGGAAAGAAATCATGAAGATCAGAGCAGAAATTAATGAAATAGAAACAAAGGAAACAATAGCAAAGATCAATAAAACTAAAAGCTGGTTCTTTGAGAAGATAAACAAAATTGATAAACCTTTAGCCAGACTCGTCAAGAAAAAGAGGGAGAGGACTCAAATCAATAAAATTAGAAATGAAAAAGGAGAAGTTACAATAGACACCACAGAAATACAAAGCATCATAAGAGACTAGTACAAACAACTCTATGCCAATAAAATGGACAACCTGGACAAATTCTTAAAAAGGTATAACCTTCCAAGACTGAACCAGGAAGAAATAGAAAATATGAACAGATCAATCACAAGTAATGAAATTGAAACTGTGATTAAAAATCTTCCAACAAACAAAAGTCCAGGACCAGATGCTTCACAGGTGAATTCTATCAAACATTTAGAGAAGAGCTAACACCCATCCTTCTCAAAATCTTCCAAAAAATTGCAGAGGAAGGAATACTCCCAAACGCATTCTATGAGGCCACCATACCCTGATACCAAAACCAGACAGAGATACTACAAAAAAAGAAAATTACAGACCAATATCACTGATGAATATACATGCAAAAATCCTCAACAAAATACTAGCAAACAGAATCCAACAACACATTAAAAGGATCATACACCATGATCAAGTGGGATTTATCCTAGGGATGCAAGGATTCTTCAATATATGCAGATCAATCAATGTGACACACCATATTAACAAATTGAACAATAAAAACCATTTGATCATCTCAATAGATGCAGAAAAAGCTTTTGACAAAATTCAACACCCATTTATGATAAAAACTCTCCAGAAAGTGGGCATAGAGGGAACCTACCTCAACATAATAAAGGTCACATACAACAAACGCACAGCAAACACCATTCTCAATGGTGAAAAACTGAAAGCATTTCTTCTGTGATCAGGAAAAAGACAAGGATGCCCACTCTCACCATTATTATTCAACATAGTTTTAGAAGTCCTAGCCATGGCAATTAGAAAAGAAAAATAAATAAAAGGAATACAAATTGGAAAAGAAGTAAAACTGTCATGGCTTGCAGATGACATGATATTATACATAGAGAATCCTAAAGATACCACCAGAAAACTACTAGAGCTAATCAATGAATTTGGTAAAGTTGCAGGATACAAAATTAATGCATAGAAATCTCTTGTATTCCTATAAACAAAGAACGAAAGATCAGAATGAGAAATTAAGGAAACAATCCCATTCACCATTGCAGCAAAAAGAATACCTAGGAATAAACCTACTTAAGGAGGTAAAAGACCTGTACTCAGAAAACTATAAGACACTGATGAAAGAAATCAAAGATAACACAAACAGATGGAGAGATATACCATGTTCTTGGATTGGAAGAATCAATATTGTGAAAATGACTATACTACCCAAAGCAATCTACAGATTCAAAGCAATCCCTATCAAATTACCAACGGCATTTTTTTATAGAACCAGAACCAAAAATCTTAAAATCTGTATGGAGACACAAAAGACCCTGAATAACCAAGCAGTCTTCAGGGAAAAAAACAGAGCTTAAGGAATCAGAGTCCCTGACTTCAGATTATTCTACAAAGCTACAGTAATCAAGACAGTATGGTACTGGCACAAAAACAGAAATATAGATCAATGGAACAAGATAGAAAGCCCAGAGATAAACGCACGCACCTATGGTCAACTAATCTATGACAAAGGAGGCAAGGATATACAATGGAGAAATGACAGTCTCTTCAATAAGTGGTGCTGAGAAAACCTGACAGCTACATGTAAAAGAATGAAATTAGAACACTCCCTAACACCATACACAAAATAAACTCAAAATGGATTAAAGACCTAAATGTGAGACCGAACACTATAAAACTCTTAGAGGAAAACATAGGAAGAACACTCTTTGACATAAATCACAGCAAGATCTTTTTTTACCCACCTCCTAGAGTAATGGAAATAAAAACAAAAATAAACAAATGGGATGTAATGAAACATAAAAGCTTTTGCACAGCAAAGGAAACTATAAACAAAACAAAAAGACAACCCTCAGAATGGGAGAAAATATTTGCAAATGTATCAATGGACAAAGGATTAATCTCCAAAATATATAAACAGTTCATGCAGCTCAATATTAAAAATACAAACAACCCAATCAAAAAATGGGCAGAAGACCTAAACAGACATTTCTCCAAAGAAGCCATGCTGATTGCCAAGAAGCACATGAAAAGCTGCTCAACATCACTAATTATTAGAGAAATGCAAATCAAAACTACAATGAGGTATCACCTCGCACCAGTTAGAATGGGCATCATCAGAAAATCTACAAACAAACAAATGCTGGAGAGGGTGTGGAGAAAAGAGAACTCTCTTGCACTGTTGGTGGGAATGTAAATTGATACAGCCACTATGGAGAACAGTATGGAGGTTTCTTAAAAAACTAAAAATAGAATTACCATATGACCCAGCAATCCCACTACTGGGCATATACCCAGAGAAAACTATAATTCAAAAAGACTCATGCACCCCAATGTTCATTGCAGCACTATCTACAATAGCCAGGTCATGGAAGCAACCTAAATGCCCCTCGACGGACGAATGGATAAAGAAGATGTGGTACATATATACAATGGAATATTACTCAGCCATAAAAAGGGACATAATTGGGTCATTTGTAGAGACATGGATGGACCTAGAGACTGTCATACAGAGTGAAGTAAGTCAGAAAGAGAAAAACAAGTAACGTATATTAACGCACATATATGGAACCCAGAAAAATGGTACAGATGAACTGGTTTGCAGGGCAGAAATAGAGACACAGATGTAGAGAATAAACATATGGACACCAAGGGAGGAAAGTGGCAGGGTGGTGGGGGTGGGATGAATTGGGGGATTGGGATTGACATATATATACTATTATGTATAAAATAGATAACTAATAAGAACCTGCTGTATAAAAAAATAAATAAAATAAAATTGACAAATTCAAAAAAAAATAATATTCAGAAAAAAATTTAAAGGTAAGATGATGGAATTTTCAAACCTGAAATGTATAACAATATGAGATTGATCTGATGCATTAACTTGATGTTCAAAATCATTTTATTGAATACCTACCATATGGTAGTAGTTATACTAATCAAAGGATCAATTATTTACAATGAACTATTGTATCATGAGAGATTCTGGACATCCCTTTGTGATTTGCAACCTTGAGGCCAGCTTGTAGAGTTGTCATGGAGTTCCTTTTGCTCTCTTGCTCTCCCAGCTTTTGGTACTTCAATCCATCTCACCCCTTCCAGTTACCCTGACCAGCCTTTAGCAGACATTGCCTTGCCCTATTTAAAAGCTTATTTCAGAGGGACTTCTTTAATTCACCCTAGAAAAATATCCACAAAACTGGTTATACCATCTTTATTCACACAACCCCAAACTGTAAACACCCAAATATCCAACAGCAGAATGAAATAAACAAATATTTGTATATTCATACCATGGAATACTACTCAGCAATAAAAAGAAAACAAAATGACACCTGCTACCACATGGATGTTCAAAAACATGTTGAAAGGAAGAAGCCAGAGACAGAAGAATACATCATATTGTATGATAGCATTTATGTTAAGGTCAAGAAAAAGCAAAACTAAATTATGACAATGGGAATCAAAACAGTGGCCATGGTGATGGTGACGGTTTGGAGGTAAATGAAAAAGATGTGAGGAAAATTTCTGGAGTGATGAAAATATCTGTATCTTTTTCATGGTGCTTACATGGGTGTTCACAGTTGTCAAAAATTCATCAAACTGAACACTTATGATCTCTGTGTTTTAGTGTATATTGTTGACTTCAAACAGTATCTTGAAGACCACATCATAAACAATAGTTATGAAAGCCTACATTCCGATTTGAAAATACAAGGGTTTGATGATGGAAGTAATGGTTCTTAAGAATCAGAAGTCTTCCAAAGTAATATGGCATAGAGTTCATAATGACCAAAGTATTTGACAAGCCTTACAGACCTAACCCCCAGACAATCTATATAAATGAGGAATTAAATTAGGCGCGAGGAGGATTAAGCATTAGAGGAGGGTTGATGCGGAGGGAAAACTCACGCAGACAAGCAGAGAAAGCATAAATAGACTCCCTAGAATATGCTGAGTGCCCTAGAACGTGACGGAAGACAGATTATAAATTTAGGCATATATTCACAAGTCACATCTTTGCTCTCCAGTCATTTACAGAAAACAGATTCTGACCCCATCCCAGAATGGTTAAGCATATGGGGATTTATTAAAGGATACTGATAAGCTTTCAAAATATTTGGGATGCCTAAGGAACAGAACTTAGGCTGAGTTTTACTAATGACTTCCAAAGCCCACAATATACAACTGGGTCCGTAAGGGATCCACTGCTTCTGCCACAATCAGGTAATTGCCTGCCCAATCAGAAAGCTCCTGAAACATGAGCCAGATCCAGAACCTGCCATCTCTGCTTTCCTCTGAAGCAGCTAATGTTTCTCAGAAGTGAAATTGATTCAGCAAACCAAATCTCATCTAGATACTTCAAGGGAATCTAGAATACATTTTTGTTTTGTTTTGTCTTGTTTTAGCTTTATAGCCTTTGCAGTATAGGAAAGCACACAATAAGAAGTTTGAAGTACACGTTGAGTTAGCCAACCCAAATATATCATCACGCACACTCTTTTCTTCCCATACTTACACTGCAAAACAGCAATACAAAAACACAAAAATTCCCCTTTCTAACACAGCACAGCTATCCCAATAGAAACAGCATGCTCACCCTCTCCTAAATGCAAGGAACAAAACTCTTTTCAAGTACGGCATCCATTTCTGAGGGATACTATTCAATGGCAATCTCTTCCTGACATTGTGTGATCTATGGAGTAAATTATCATTTTAATTGTCATCAACATTCCCTGTAAAAGAACAGGATAGGAAGAGAAATAAAAGGAAATTGAATAGTATTTATAAATATACAGAAATAACAGGGAAAAGATAAAGTAGACAGAGCACTCTTTATTTCTACATCTAACATAGTCAGTATTTATAACATTCACTCAGGGATGGTGATAATGTAGAGTTTGGAATTCAGCAACCCTTGCAACTAAATTTTGCATTTGATTTTGGAATTTTGATTTTGTGGCTCTAAGAAATGAGATGTATTTTAGAACTGTCGTGGAAGCTCTCTGGTTCTTAGGGTATGACTTTAGTTGGAGTTAAAGTTCCTGAGCTTGTCATTTCTTCCTGTAAACTCTCCTATGACTCAAGAAATTCCAGCACAGTCTTTGTAGTCACTTGTATCGCCATACATTGAAGTGTCGCAGCCATTGGTCTCCCAAGGGACTTCATTCAGTTGACGCTTTAGCACAATCAACCACAGGTGATATCTTGACCGATTGTTATGCCGCTACATGCCACAGATTACTAGTACCTTGTTTCCTTTTGGCAAGAGTCTCCCCAATATGCTCAAGCCCAAGGGCATGACTAAACCAGTTCCTAAATTCCATCTTTTCAGGTCTATCTCCTGGGGTCACCCCACTTCCTCATACCTCTTCTGTATCAGTCAGCATCCAATCAAGAGACAGAAAGCACATAATAATTTGAACAAGATTATAAACTCTCCTAGGGGTTTAGTTACTCTGGAGAAAAGAGAACTCTAAAGAATTCAGCAATAGCATGTGGAGTGACCTGCCACACCCTTTACAGCTGAGGCAGAGCATGTAAAGAAGGAACAGATGTGGAGGACACCCTTACTTGCCTAAAACTGAGATGCAGACCTCCTTGCAGAAGGTTTAACCATGGCTCCCCAGGGTATGGAGAAATTTCTTTACATGCTTCACAGTGGAAATAGCTTAGAAGTTTCCCTCTAGAGTACTGGGAGAAGCTGCCTACAGGAAGGTGCCACGTATTTTGGTCAGCTTTACACTGCTGGCCAGCACATACTGTTGACTGCTCTGCACTGCAGAAGCATGCCAAGAGGAAGGTACTGGAACCATGAAGACTAGACCCTTTCATCCATGGTGTCCCTCTAGCGCCCTCTATTGACAAAGTTTAAAATCATGCTGTCTGGCAAAAACGTTTATCAGATTCAGCTCAATAATTACAGGTCCGGCGATGAAGTACAGACTTGGAGCTAAGAGGCAATATATTGATACTTGATCACTAACTAGATAGCAATGATGGAATATCCACGCCCTAGCTATGCACCGAGAATGTCAGCATTGGTTGGAAAAGATAACCATCTTTTCAAAACGCTAATGTTTGCCTCAGGCAAGTACTACAAGCCTCAAATACAGAGCTTCTTGTGTCATTAATTGCAAAAAGATATCATATAAATGGAATAGAAGTCAATATATTTCCTCTGATTTCTTCCGTAAAAAAAAATAGTTCACCATGCTATCTTCCAAATTAACATGTAAGAATTTTGATTTTGGAGATTCTTTAATAGCAAAGTTTCAGAAGAAGAAATGAGGCAGGAAATTCAAGGTCAAGTGTTGTATTTTCCTCTCCATATATAATATGTGGATATAATTCTTTTTTAACAATGTAGCATGTAACTAGATGGTCCCTATATTTTCCTGGAAAGTTCTGGAATAATTGCATTTTCTCAAATTAAAATATTGGGACAGCTTATTGAAGAGTTACTAATAAATTATAAAACTTTTAGTTTCCCTTATCAAAGAAGTATGAATTAACTCTGGGAAAATAGGGATGAGTTTGAATTATTGCATTCTAAATAGTCGAATTAAAATAAATATGTACTACATGCCTCAGTTCATCATGCTGTTTTTAAAACAGTTCATCAGCTGCTTTTAAAAAATATTTATTTCTGTATTGAGTTAAAGGCTGAATATTATGAAAAGTCTATCTATGGTTTATGTGGAAAAGGGTTAACTGTTTTCATTTGCCCTATGGGTTTCCATTCATTTGAAAGAATGTCCAACATTACTTCTGAGATCCCTATAATCTTTCAGTGGATGATAATAATCGTTAACATTTATTGAGTAAATATTGTGTGCCAGGCACTCTTATTAGAGCTTTCCACATATTAATGCATTTAATACTTACAAAAAATCAGTGAGATAAAAAATACATTATTATCATCTCTGTTTTATAGATGAGGAAACTTGCCAAAACCTGACTTCCAAAAGTCAGTGAGCTAGGTAATAGCAGAGAAATTCCATTAAGTCTGGTTCCAGAATTTGATATTTCTGCCATACGCTCTCCACAATAAAAAAAAAAAAAAAAAAAAAACTTACTGAAAAAATGAAGAACTTGGAAGTGTACTTCTATTTTGATCACAAATTCATTCTTCAGAATACTGAAGAATAGGATTAATGACCCCTTAAAACCCTAAGCACCATAAGGTTAGAAGGACAACATTTTGCAGAATGTGACAATATATCTTAGGCATATGAAAGTTATCTACTTTGTCTATTGGTAACTATTTTTGAGAATAAAAATTTTATGTGTAATATCTGGGGAGAAATCAGTGATTAATGTTTGTCATTGATAAACTGTCTAATTGCAAACTCCTGATTTATCAGCTGCTGATTCTGTTAAATTCCTTTCATTGTTTGCATACAGAAGAATATTTTCCATCTGTCTGACTGATTTAAAGTGGGATTCCAGAAACCAGTGTTGGGGGCTTAGGAAATTAATTTAAGAAATCCTTTTATTTCCCTTTGGATTTTGAAACAGATGGAAAATACAGGTTCCCTACCAGTAACGAAATATATATAAAATACTAATATTTGTCTTGAAGGTAGATGGACTTTGAATAAGAGTACTTAAAGATACTGAACTGAGCATGCTCTGTTTATTCTCCCAAACGTACTCCCATGATTATTCACTCCTCTCCTGGGGAGGAGTAACTACGGGATTAGAGTAGACGTGGAAGTATTCTTGCAATATTTTAACTCTTGCAGTGTACATTTCCTTCCTCAACAGAAACCTGATGATCAGACTATAAGCCTGGGATGGTAAGGGGAAGAGCCAAGATTCTTTGTGTCTAAGAGTTAGATTTTGCTGTGAGTCTGTAGGAAATTATGTCTCATTAGTGATGTGCAGTACTGAGGACCGGCAATGCTCAGTTCAAGGAGAGCCGAGAAAAATCAGTGCTTTCCAAGAATGTCTTTGCTCAGTGGGGAAGGAAGAGATCTTAGTACAAACCTGTTTTTATGGCCCCAAATGACAGATATATCTAGGCCAAATATGAGATCTGTGTGATCCAAAGGATAAAGCTGCCCACAGGCAGCTTATTTGGAGAACATTCAAGACAGCAAATCACTACTGTCAGTATGCCTAGACTCTCTGCCCTTGGAACCTCGTAGCCAGAAGCTTGGGATATAAGTGCCTCACTAAGTTCAGAACAAATAAAAGAGATGCTTGAGAATATTGGGAACAAATGAAAGTTTCTGTTAGAATTTATTCAGATTTGATGTGAGATTTTGAATGTCACCGACTTCAGGCTATTTAGACCTAACTACAGTATTGAAATCCGAACGTACCCCTAGCATCCACAAGGGAACATGGCTGGATAAGTTGGCAACAATTTCCCCAGTGCAGAAAGGAGCAGTACAGAAAGGAGTGAAGAACCAGTTTATACCAATAATGTTATATGAAGACAGATATTACCAATTCTGCTCATTGTTTCATGATGTTTAGAGTGTCTGTTGGGTTCTGTTCTGTGAGTGAGGGAGCTAAAATATCAAGAATGACTATCATTCTTGGAACACATGCTTTCTTACTGTTTCTCTGCATTGCAGCCTATTCAAGTAAATGATGCAATTTCTTAATCGAATCAAGAATTTTAGGGGTGGTAAAATACTATTCTCTTTTTCACATTGACTTTTAATTAATCCTGTGTCTATACTATCACACACATAGGTAAAGGAATTGGGAAATTTCAACACAAATTTATAAGGTAGAAGTTGAACATTTTCAGTATATATAATTTGAGCTTTTACTTCCTCCTATTTCCTTCCTACATGGAAGGTTACTAATTAATTACAGTAGTCTCCCCTTATATGTGATTTTACTTTCCGAGGTTTCAGTTACTGAGGTCAACTGCAGCCCAAGAAAATATTAAATGGAAAATTCCAGAAATAAACAATTCATAAGTTTTAAATTGCACGCCGCTCTGAGTAGTGTGACGAAATCTCTTGCTGTCGCACCCCGTCCCATCGGGATATGAATCAGCCCTTTGTCCATCATGTCCTGCCTGTCTGTCAATTAGTAGCATCTTGGTTATCAGATTGACCGTGGAGGTACTACAATGCTTGTGTTCCAGTCACCCTTATTTTACTTAATAATGGCCCCAAAGCACAAAAGTAGTGGTTCTGGCAATTGGAATATGCCAAAGAGAAGCCATAAAAAGCTTCCTTTAAGCGAAAAGGTGAAAGTTCTCAAGTTAATAAGAAAAGAAAAAAATTGTATGCTGAGGTTGCTAAGATGTATGGTAAGAAAAAAATCTTCTATCCGGGAAATTGTGAAAAAGGAAAAATTAATTTGTGCTAGTTTTGTTGTATCTCAAAGTGCAAAAGTTACAACCACAGTGCATGATAAGTGCTTAGTTAAAATGGAAAAGGTATTAAGTTTGTACAATAAGATACTTTGAGAGAGAACACATTCATATAACTTTTATTAGTGTATTATTATAATTGATATATTTTATTATTAGTTATTGTTGTTAATCTCTTACTGTACCTAATTTATAAAGTAAACTTTGTCACAGGTATGTATGTATAGGAAAAAACATAGTATATAGGGTTTGGTACCACCTGCAGTTTTAGGCATCCACTGGGGGTCTTGGAACATAACCACCACAGGTAAGGGGGAACTACTACAACCTCATTCCAAGAGATATTTTCCTGGTCACACTAATTTTTTAACTTGTTTTCCTTGCTCTCAGGTGTATGCCCTTCTTAATCTCCAAGGGAAGCATGCTTATTATAGTCATGGGAGAGATGTGTGTCTAAAGCATTCAGGGTCTAAAGCATTCGGTCTGAATTATGGGCTTCTGGATAGCAATAGCAATTGGTGAAAAGTCTAGTGTAATCATTGTTGGAGAAGAGTTCTGGCACTCTAGATTTTTCCTTCAGTATAGTTATACTTCTTCCAGGTCAGTTTTCCTTTTCGATACTCCCCATGTGAGATTCAGACACAATAGTAAAATAAATTCTTTTAACTCTTGAAGATACTAAAGCGAGCATGTGCAAATCTAGGGACAAGCAGTAATTAGGGTATAGTGGGGAAATGCAGTCTAAGCCCATTAATAAAAATACAATTTCTTAGTTAATATTGCTCATCTATATGAAATATTTTAAATGGCCACACATTATAGTTGTCAAAGAAAAACTAAACGATAAAATTATTATTGTTTTAAAAATAGTATTTGTATTTCAGGATCTCAAGCACCTTATTTGGATTGCTTGTTGTTCTTCAGAATTTGGAAAAAGGTTATTGATTATTAACAGATGGTCAGGTACTAAATGTCATGTTCAAGCTCAAGGGGAAAGACAGGAATCTAAAATAATGCCATTTCTTTAAAGCTGAAGTTGACAGCCATGAATCTATTGATATATCAATAGATATATAAAAAAAAGTAAAAAGCTCCAGTAAAAAGCTGGAGTAGCTGAAGGGAAATTTCTCAGCTACATCATAGTTGAAATATCTTTCCTTTCTGTCTTAGGTGTTGACATTTCTGAACATTTAAATAGTGATGTGCAAGACCAACAAAGTACAAGTCTACAGCTTCCCAGTGCAGATGGGTATGTGGTTCAAGCAGGAAGACAAATTTTCTACCTGTTAAAAGCATGGTCTCTGGAATAAAACCACCTGGACATAAAGACCTGGCTGTTCTATTCAGTAGCTGTAAGACTTTGGGAAAGTTCATCAATCCCCTATACTTCAGTCTCTTCACATATAGAATAGGTATACTAATGGTTCTTACTGAATAGCTATATTTTGAGCATTAAATGAAATACTATATGTATAATATAAGCTAGAATTGTGTTCAGCAGAGCATGATAGAGATCTAGAATAACAGTGACTTAAAATAAGCAAACACACAATAAAGCTCATTTATCTTTCATGTAGAAGTTTGGGATCATTTGGAATCAAGCAGTCCAGTGCTGATGTGGCAGTTCTGCTTTGTAAAGTACTTGGACACCCAGGCTTTTCCCATGGATCATGAACAAATCATGATCCAACACATTTACCCCTTCTCCTTCCTTTGTGTCTACATTCCAGGTTACAGGAAGGAACAACACATGAGAGAAGGGGACGAAGGGTTCACAACTGCTGTCTTTTAAGGAAGGTTCTTAAAAAATTCCATGTGAGTTCTGCCCAACCATATCCCACTGGCCCAAATTTGCTCACAAAGTACACTTGTCTGTAAGAAAACTGGACAATGTGATCCTTGTCTGGTTGTTTATGTGCACAGCTAAATATCAGGAGTTCAAATACCATGAACTGCTGCCATACAATAGCTCCCAGCACATAAAAAGTCCTTAGTAAGTGTTAAATTCTTGTAGAATAGGTATAAATGACCAACCCACTTTATTTTAAACTAATATGTAGTGATTTAAGCTGTTTAATTTGGTCCATTTTGCTAGTAACACTAATAAAACTTGCTAAATAATGGAAAGAAAACCTTTCTTCCTCCTTCCCTCCCTCCCTCTCTCTCTCTTTCCTTCCTTCTTCCTTCCTTCCTTTCTTTCTTTCTTTCTTTCTTTCTTTCTTTCTTTCTTTCTTTTCTTTCCTTTCTTTCTTTCTTTTCTTTCTCTTTCTTTCTTTCTTTCTTTTCTTTCTTTCTCCTTCCTTCCTTCCTTCCTTTCTTTCTTTCTTTCTTTCTTTCTTTCTTTCTTTCTTTCTTTCTTTCTTTCTTTCTTTCTTTCTTTCTCTCCTCCCTCCCTCCCTCCCTTCCTTCCTTCCTCCTGCCTGCCTTATAGATATTTAACAGAGAGGAGTTTCCTTCTACCTTCAGTGATGAACACATCCTTAATTTTAGTACTGACAAGATGTTTGGGAAGGTAGAATCTATTACAGTAATAAATAGATGTATTTGTGGGAAATTGCATTACATTCTTGAAGTCAGACTCCAAAGAAAAAGGACTGAAAGTATATTCAATCAGACTTTTCAAGGAGACCATGATGAGCAGAACTATATCTTAGTATAAGGATCTAGGTAGTCATTATTGCAGAAAATTGAGTTTAGAAGAATAGTCTATTAAAATGAATACTAATTTCCCCAGGTGCATATATCCGCATATCTCCTTGTATCTATGACAATGGTCTGTAACCTAAACTAATATAATACCCTTCCATCAGAGTGCTATCCTTTTCATAAGAATTTAATAATCATATTTTATTACCCAGAATACTTTGGCCTTTATATTTCACATTGCAGATTCAAATGACCGACCCTCACTTGATGACTATTTATTATCCTCAACCACTGCTGAGGAGGACAGAAAGAGGATGTGATTAATGCTTTAGTCATGAACTGTCAAATAGCAAAGAGAAGCACAGTGCTTGTAAAGCAAACTGTTATCCCTATCTCAGGCTTTCCATTATTTATGTACAATATTGGTATTCTGTTACCTTATTGTTATTCAGAATTATTAAATGTTGTCAATGGTGAAAGACAATGAAACCAAGCTATGATACAGTTGTGGACGTTGTTAAGTATGTAGCTCAGCATATATGCCTCCCATATTGTGGGATGGTATAAAGAATAGAAAGAGAAAGAAACGCAGTAAAACAGAACACAAAAAGCTTGCTAGCAGTGACTAATTTTCCAAAATTCAAATTTGAAAGTCAAGGGATTTTATTTAAAAAATTTAGCAAACAAGTCTTCTGCTGCTAGAAAATGGAAGAAAGAAAAATTTTCTAAAATGTTATCACACAAAATTAGAGGCTTCTTATAAGAAAAGAAAATAGAAGCAGCAGATTTCTGCATTTCTACATAGTATTCCCTAAACTTTCAAGAACACATTTTGGGCAAAATCTGCTTCCCTAACTAAGGATATAGATACCATAAGAATAAACCATAACACTTTCATGTCATGGGATAAATAACATTGACCAGACAATTTAACCCAATATCAAAAGGACAAAAAAGAAGAACATCTACTAGGATGCCAACTGAAATCTAGATTCCAGTCATGAAAATTTTATCAGACAAGCAGAATCAGACATGACTAAGGCCAAGCAATATCCTATAAAAGTTAGATATTTTAATATTGCCCTTAGATATTCCAAATTAATCAAAATATAGTGAGTTAACTTTTGTGAAACCAAATGCTTACCCAAACAAAAATAAACAGAGAACCAGGTGTACATTCCCTTCTAATATATATTTGACCAAGAAATAAAACATTTCAAGACTATGAAGATAAATGGTATGCTTTTAAAATGAATTTTGATATTTTGCTTACTTAGTACAAATGTGTTTAGGTACACAATTGCATCAGGATCAATGTGGGTAATATTTTAAAAAAAAATCGATTGATAATCCCCAAGCCAGATCAAATTAATTATTTTTTCTGGGGGATAAGCCATTAAATGTAGATTTTAATAAGTTTTCAAGGATATTCTCATGTTTATCAAAGTCTAAGAATTTTCTATACTGTGGTATATTTCACTGTCACCTTATACTATATAATTATAATTAAATTCCTACTCTTCATTACAGATCATTACCATTCATAGTTGTCATTTATATTAGAGTGTTATTGCTACAGTAATACTGCATAAAAAATCACCTCAAATGTCAGTGGCTTATCAAAACAAAACTATTTACTTATACATGTACCCATGACTGGTGCAAACTTGTTTCAAAATATGGGTCAATTGAGTTTGGTTCCAGACTTCAGGTCAGGTTGAAGTGTGTCCCATGCACCCATTCTGGGGCCGTGCTGTAGTGACAGCAGATGTCTGGAACATGTCTGGAGAGCACAGAATCTCAAGAATAAGTGTGTGTGCACATACTCATTGAGTGACTCTTCTTGCTTCAAAAACTGGGTTTTTTGTGTGTTCCCTCAGAGTTCTGCAGCTGTTGTTCTAGTTACCAATTAGATCTGTCTCCATATTTTTTCTTGCTGTCTTCTTTTTCCCCCAGTTGTTAAATCAAATGTGATCTCCTCAGAGAAACCTCCCCTGACAAACTCCACCCTGCCAACTCACAATAATATCTTCTATAATTCTATGGCTTATAATGCTCTGAACTTTTCCTATTTATTCTCATCTTAATCTTTCTACTTTATTTCTTTCCATTTGCTTTCCTTTTTCCAGCTTCTTGTGGCAGAGATGTAGATAATTGATTTTAAAACTGTCTCCTTTTTTCTCCTAATCTATAGACTTTGAGGTATAAAAATACCCTCTAAGCACCACTTTAATTGCATCCACAAATTTTGTTTGTTTTGTTTTCACTAACACTTTGGCATTACAACACTTTCTGATTTTTATTTTTTGACTCATAGGTATTTAGAATACAGTGGTCTAATGTTGAATACTTGGGAAATTTCCAGTTATCTTTTATAGTTTTATGGCCATTGGGTTCAGATTACAATCCCTGTAATATAGATTTTAATTATTTGAAACTTATTTAAACTCATTTTATGGTCCACACTGTAGTTTATTTCAATGAATATTTCCTGTGCATTCAAAATATATATCCTGTACTTGTTGAATATGATTCTCCATAAATACCAATTAGGTAAAATTAGATAGCTTTAATCTTCTATGTGCTTAATAATTTTGTCTACTTATTTGGTAATTTACTGAGAAATTAGTGTTAAAATCATCAATATTTAATTTTTGTTACATGTATTTTAAAGCTATGCTATGGGATGTATACACATTTAGGACTATTATGTCTTCCTGATGAATTTAACCTTTTGTCATTATAAAACATCTCTATCTTTGGTAATATCTGCCTTATTAGGTATTAATGTAAGTTATGCCATAATCATTATTTTTTGCACACCATTTTTCATCCTTTAACTTTCAATTTTTCTGTGCCAGCAAAATTAAATTTTGTCTCTTGTTAAAATCATAAAGTTTGATAATTTTATTAATATTCATTTTGGAAATCTCTGTCTTTTAAAGGTAATGTTTAGTGCATTTGAATTTAATTTAATTATGGCATGATTGGCATTGTCTACCATTTTGCAATTAATTTTCTCTATATACCCTCTGCAATTTTATCTTTTCCTATCTTTGCATGGATTAATCAAGTTTTTATTTACTACTTTTTTAGTAGTCCATTTTAATCTTATATGAGATTTTTAGCCATTCATTTTTGTATTACATTTTTAGCGGTGCTGAAAGGATTGCAATACAGATTCTTATCACAACCTATCATAAGTTAATATTAGATCATTCTGTATACAGTCTAAGAATCTTATAAGATTTATAACAATACAAGAAATAAGAGCATACAGGCAATCCTTGCTTTGTACATCTCTGCTATGTAAGAATTTCTGTTACCATGATTTAAATAGCACTAGGCCCCAACTTACAGTTTAAATTTTAGATACTGCAGCATATTAACTGTGAGCAAACAGTAAACTTAGCTAGCTCCTCAGTCCTCAAAGACTATGTAAATAATAAATGTGCTTCATGATCAGTACCCACTGCACATCTGTTTTTTGGTTCACGCACAGTCAGGAAAGCATGAGATTGGGTTGCTTCTTTGTCTTCCAGCGATAAAACCATGTGTCATTTTACAAAATGGATGACCAAAAAGAGGGAACTGAGTAATAAAGTTGAAAGTACAGCAAAAATTCAAAAGTCACAATGTTGCAATTAAATTTGAATAAAACAGAATGAAGTTATATCGATAGAAGAAATAGCTCAACATGGGAATGTAGACACTGACACAATTTGAGAGACATTCAATGTGCAGCCAGAGAAACTCAGTGAAGGTGAATTATTCACATAAATGAGGGAAGTTAAATAAATGTTGTGACAAAAAGGATAAAGATGTCCTAGAGTAAGTGACAAAACTTTAAAGAAATTTTGGAGATATTTCATGACATTTACTGTGCAAGGGGAAAGTATAGAAAACCTACACATACTTAGAAAGTATTATGGAATTTAAAAAGACAGAAAGATGTTCACACAATTTCCTAAGTCATATGACAAGAAGGCAAGACTTTGAACAATTGTTCAAACTATATTCATACTTCTTAACAAAACAATGATTATTGTTTTAAATCACAATGTACTAAATAAATAATAGGGATTTTTTTCATTTCTTATATATTTGGATTTAAGGTCACCTTGCAGTCTCAGCTTGCAAAATTAGGACTGCCTTTGATTTTTTCTAATAGCATCCCTCACCCTTACCATTCTGTGCTATTGTTTTCATATATTTTACTTCTAGGTATATTATATAGGCTAGAGTGCATTGCTATTATTTTTTAAAATATTTAATACTATTTAAAAAATTATAACAGTATTTTATATTCAGTCACATATTTGCTATTTGGAGTTCTCTTTATTTTTTTTTCTTGAGATCTCAACTTCTACCTTGATTATTTTCCTTTAACCTTTAAACATACATTTTTTCTATAATAATGAAAAATAATTAGTGCCTCAACTTTTGTCAAAAATTATATATTTATTTCTACTAAAATTCTGAAGGAAATTTTGACTGAATAAGGATTTCTAAGTTGACTTTTTTTTCTCTTTTAGCACTTTAAAGATGCCATTTCTTGTCTTCCGTCCTTCACTGCATTTGATGAGATGAGAGTTAGTGTTTATAATATTTTTCCCTTGAATATAATATGAATTTTTTTGGAAGAGGTTTCTTAGAAGATTTTTTCCTTGTTTTTATTTTTTAGTTTTTTTTGCAATTTAACCATGTGCCCAGGTGCGATTTCCATATTTATCCTTCTTGGACTTTAATAAGCCTCTTGGATCTGTGGGTCTACATCTTTTATTAATTTAGAAAAACAAGCTAAATGGCCATTATCTCTTCAAATATTTATTCTGATCAATTCAGAATATTTCCTCTGTTCATTCTTCACAGTCCATTGTCCAATGCCTGAAAATAGTTGCTTTTTATATTTTGCCCAGTGTTACAAGTGTTTATGTGGGGTATGTCTAATATTAACTATTCCATCATGGCCAGAAATAGTGTATATTTTAATGGGTTTATTTTCCTGCTCCCCTACCGGAGTAAAGAGTTCATCTATGTTGTTTTTATCTATTTTATGGCATCAATATAAGTGAACATATTCACTGAAGGAAAAGTGATTTTTCGTCAATGTGAATTTTCTTCAATGTAAGTGATTACTTGAAGACATCGTTTTATGATCCTATCATCAGACGATTCAAGGTATCATCAGTACATGTATTGGAAAATATATTAAAATTCTCTAAATCCCAGGGCTGAAATTCAGTTAGTACACACTGATACATATATGATCTTTAAAAATCCTACTTGCATTTAATGTACTTTCCCCTTCATACTGTTTATGTAAGAACAATGAATTCAGTGTGTTTGTATTAATTTATTTATTCCCTATTTCTAACTTTTAATAAAGGAACATATTTTTAAATAGTATAAGCCTTTAGTTTACATTTAAGTTAATTTTATTATATTTGTTCATTAGTCATTCACAGCAAAATAAATTCCAATTAACTAATTCTAGTTTTCTATTTTATATCAATTATTTTTAGCCCCATAAAACTTTTTGTTATATAGCACTTACAATTTTCAGTCAAAGGTTTTTTTAGGTAAGTTTAGGCTTTTTGTTTATTTCCTAGGCTTAGGAAAAACACTTTACCATTTTATTGCAAGTTAAATTAAGAACTATAAAACTACATATTTTTAATTGCAAATTTGAGAAAATTTTTACTAAAACTTAGAAAAATATAATTATTAAGTTTAACTGCTGAAAAGATAACAATTAAAGCATTGTAGCTGGGTATTAATAAAATAAATATACAAAATGATATATTTTCATTTTCTCCATACTATACTATAAAATTTCCAATTGCTTTAATAGTCACTATTCCTTTCATTGTTAGTTTCAAAGCACTCCAAATTTTCCCATGCTAGTTCTGATTTATTTGTTCATTCTTAAGTTGCAAGTAACTTTACATTTGTCTTTATGGCCGATAATAGTTTATTTTATTTATTTATTTATTTATTTATTAAAGAAAAATGAAGTTTCTTTCTCATTCACAGATTGGTTCTAAATTAAGAGTCTACGTTGGCTGCCAGCTCTACTCCCCACAGTTATTCAGGAACCCATGTTCCTACCAATGCCTTGATCCACCTTCACCAAGGGCATTGTTGTTATCTGCACAAATTCACCTCCCCTCACGAGTTTTAACTCATGGAAAGGGGAAAAAGAGGAGAGAGAGAAAGTTCACTGCCTTAAGGCTTAGGCCTGAAGTGACACGTTATCACTTTCATTTACATTTCACTACCCAGAAATTAGTCACATGGCTAGACTTCACTGCAAGGGAAATGTCCACAGTAAATGTGGTCTACCCATATGCCCAAGAAGAAGAGAAGATATTTAGGGAGACTTCTACCAGTCCCCACTATAGAAATGAGGGGCTTCTGTGAGATCAGGTGAGTAGGTTTTAGCTTGGATGGGCCCCTCATTTCTATTGCCAGTTTCATTCTCTTTGGCTCTTCCTACGGCCTGTTCCAAAAATGAATGTAGTAGAGAGCGCAGAGCATTTGAATGCAGACATCCCAGACCCATTTTTATTAACTGAGCTTTTGAACCAGTCATTTAGCTTCTCTAAGTTTCTGTTTCTTCATTTATGAAACTGGGAGAAAATTTCCTATCCCACGAGCTCTTACGAAGGTAGACAGAGATAACTGATGCAATTATACTTTTAACATCTTTATTGGAGTATAATTGCTTTACAATGTTGTGTTAGTTTCTGCTGTATAACAAAATGAATCAGCTATATGTATACATACATCCCCATATCTCCTCCCTCTTGCATCTCCCTCTCACCCTCCCTATCCTCCCCTCTAGGTAGTCACAAAGCACCGATCTACCTGTGCTATGCAGCTGCTTCCCACTAGCTATCTATTTTACATTTGGTAGTGTGTATATGTCCATGCTACTCTCTCACTTTGTCTCAGCTTACCCTTCCCCCTCCCCTTGTCCTCAAGTCCATTCTGTACGTCTGCATCTTTATGCCTCTCCTGCCCCTAGACTCATCACAACCATTTTCTTTTCTTTTTTTTTTTAGACTGCATATATATGTGTTAGTATATGGTACTTGTTTTTCTCTTTCTGACTTACTTCACTCTGTATGACAGACTCTAGGTCCATCACCTCACTACAGACAACTAAATTTCGTTTCTTTATATGGCTGAGTAATATTCCATTGTATATATGTGCTACATCTTCTTTATCCATTCATCTGTCAATGGCCACGTCAGTTGCTTCCATGTCCTGGCTATTGTAAATAGTCCTGCAGTGAACATTGTGGTATATGACTCTTTTTGAATTATGGTTTTCTCAGGGTATATGCCCAGTAGTGGGATTGCTGCATCATATGGTAGTTCTATTTGTAGTTTTTTAAGGAACATCCATAGTGGTCTCCCTAGTGGCTGTATCAATTTACATTCCCACCAACAGTGCAAGAGGGTTCCCTTTTCTCCACACCCTCTCCAGCATTTATTGTTTGTAGATTTTTTGATGATGACCATTCTGACTGGAGTGAGGTGATACCTCATTGTAGTTTTGATTTGCATTTCCCTAATGATTAGTGAGGTTGAGCTTCCTTTCATGTGTTTGTTGGCAATCTGTATATCTTCTTTGGAGAAACGTCTGTTTAAGTCTTCTGCCCATTTTTGGATTGGGTTGATTGTTTTTTTTATTGGTTTTTTTTTTATTATTATAAGAAATAGCAGAGATCTTCCTAGGTAGTGTCAGTATTCTTTTATTTTTTTTATTTTTTTTTATTTTTGGCTGTGTTGGGTCTACGTTTCTGTGCGAGGGCTTTCTCCAGTTGCGGCAAGCGGAAGCCACTCTTCATCGCAGTGCGCGGGCCTCTTACTGTCACGGCCTCTCCATTGCGGAGCACAGGCTCCAGACGCGCAAGCTCAGTAGTTGTGGCTCACGGGCTTAGTTGCCCCGCGGCATGTGGGATCTTCCCAGACCAGGGCTCGAACCCGTGTCCCCTGCATTGGCAGGCAGATTCTTAACCACTGCGCCACCAGGGAAGCCCAAGGGTTGATTGTTTTTTTGATATTCAGATGCATGAGCTGCTTGTATATTTTGGAGATTAATCCTTTGTCAGTTGCTTCGTTTGCAAATATTTTTCTCCCATTCTGAGGGTTGTCTTTCATCTTGTTTATGGTTTCCTTTGTCGTGCAAAAGCTTTTATGTTTCACGAGGTCCCATTTGTTTACTTTGTTTTTATTTCCATTTCTCTAGGAGGTGGGTCAAAAAGGATCTTTCTGTGATTTATGTCATAGAGTGTTCTGCCTATGTTTTCCTCTAAGAGTTTTATAATGTCTGGCCTTACATTTAGGTCTTTAATCCATTTTGAGTTTATTTTTGTGTATGGTGTTAGGAAGGCTTCTAATTTCATTCTTTTACATGTAGCTGTCCAGTTTTCTCAGCACCACTTATTGAAGAGGCTGTCTTTTCTCCATTCTATACTCTTGCCTCCTTTATGAAAGATAAGGTGACCACATGTGCATGTGTTTATCTCTGGGCTTTCTATCTTGTTCGATTGATCTATATTTCTATTGTTGTGCCAGTACCATACTGTCTGGATTACTGTAGCTTTGTAGTATAGTCTGAAGTCAGGGAGCCTGATTCCTCCAGCTCCGTTTTTCTTTCTCAAGATTGCTTTGGCTACTCGGGGTCTTTTGTGTCTCCATACAGATTTTAGGTTTTTTTGTTCTAGTTCTGTGAAAAATGCCATTGGTAGTTTGATAGGGGTTGCATTGAATCTGTAGATTGCTTTCGGTAGTATAGTCATTTTCACAATGTTGATTCTTCCAATCCAAGAACATGGTGTATCTTTCCATCTGTTTGTATCATCTTTGATTCTTTCATCATCTTATAGTTTTCTGCATACAGGTCTTTTGTCTCCTTAGGTAGGTTTATTCCTAGGTATTTTCTTCTTTTTGTTGCAGTGGTAAATTGGGAGTGTTTCCTTAATTTCTCTTTCAGATTTTTTGTCATTAGTGTATAGGAATGCAAGAGATTTCTGTGCATTAATTTTGTATCCTGATACTTTACCAGATTCATTGATTAGCTCTAGTAGTTTTCTGGTAGCATCTTTAGGATTCTCTATGTATAGTATCATGTCATTTGCAAACAGTGACAGTTTTACTTCTTCTTTTCCGATTTGGATTCCTTTTATTTCTTTTTCTTCTCTGACTGCTGTGGCTAACACTTCCATAACTATGTTGAATACTAGTGGCGAGAGTGGGCAACCTTGTCTTGTTCCTGATCTTAGAGGAAACAGTTTCAGTTTCTCACCATTGAGAACGATGTTGGCTGTGGGTTTGTCATATATGGCCTTTATTATGTTGAGGTAGGTTCCCTCTATGCCTACTTTCTGGAGAGTTTTTATCATAAATGGGTGTTGAATTTTGTCGAAAGCTTTTTCTGCATCTATTGAGATGATCATATGGTATTTATCCTTCAGTTTGTTGATGGTGTATCACATTGATTGATTTGCATATATTGAAGAATACTTGCATTCCTGGGAAAAAGCCCACTTAATTGTAGTGTATGATCCTTTTAATGTGCTGTTGGATTCTGTTTGCTAGTGTTTTATTGAGGATTTTTGCATCTATGTTCATCAGTGATATTGGCCTGTAGTTTTCTTTTTTTGTGACATCTTTGTCTGGTTTTGGTATCAGGGTGATTACGGCCTCGTATAATGAGTTTGGGAGTG
Organism: Balaenoptera ricei; assembly: GCF_028023285.1. NCBI lineage: Eukaryota > Metazoa > Chordata > Mammalia > Artiodactyla > Balaenopteridae > Balaenoptera > Balaenoptera ricei. Next base: position 83,386,553 of record NC_082643.1, read on the forward strand.
TTCTTCCCTCTGCTATGTTTTGCAAGAGTTTGAGAAGGATAGGTGTTAGCTCTTCTCTAAATATTTGATAGATTTCGCCTGTGAAGCCATCTGGTCCTGGGCTTTTGTTTGTTTGAAGGTTATTAATCACAGTTTCAGTTCCGTTGCTTGTGACTGGTCTGTTTACATTTTCTATTTCTTCCTGGTTCAGTCATGGAGGGTTGTACCTTTGTAAGAATTTGTCCATTTCTTCCAGGTTGTCCATTTTATTGGCATATAGTTGCTTGTAGTAATCTCTCATGATCCTTTGTATTTCTGTGGTGTCAGTTGTTACTTCTCCTTTTTCATTTCTAATTCTGTTGATTTGAGTCTTCTCCCTTTTTTTCTTGATGGGTCTGCCTAAACGTTTATCAATTTTGTTTATCTTCTCAAAGAACCAGCTTTTAGTTTTACTTATCTTTTATCTTGTCTATTGTTTTCTTTGTTTCTATTTCATTTATTTCTGCTCTGATCTTTATGATTTCTTTCCTTCTGCTAACTTTGGGGTTCTTTTGTCCTTTTACCTCTAATTGCTTTAGGTGTAAGGTTAGGTTGTTTATTTGAGATGTTTCTTGTTTCTTGATGTAGGATTGTGTTTCTATAAACTTCCCTCTTAGAACTGCTTTTGCTGCATCCCATAGGTTTTGGGTCATCGTGTTTTCATGGCATTTGTTTCTAGGTATTTTTTGATTTCCTCTTTGATTTCTTCAGTGATCTCTTTGTTATTTAGTAGCATATTGTTTAGCCTCCATGTGTTTATATTTTTTATAGTTTTTTTTCCTGTAATTGATATCTAGTCTCATAGTGTTGTGGTCGGAAAAGATACTTGATACGATTTCAATTTTCTTAAATTTACCAAGGCTTGATTTGTGACCCAAGATATGATCTATCCTGGAGAATGTTCCATGAGCACTTGAGAAGAAATTGTACTCTCTTGTTTTTGGATGGAATGTCTTATAAATATCAGTCAAAACCATCTTGTCTAATGTGTCATTTGAAGCTTGTGTTTCCTTATTGATTTTCATTTTGGATGATCTGTCCATTGGTGAAAGTGGGGTGTTAAAGCCCCCTACTATTATTGTGTTACTGTCAATTTCTCCTTTATGGCTCTTAGCATTTGCCTTATGTATTGAGGTTCTCCTATGTTGGGTGCATAAATATTTACAATTGTTATATCTTCTTCTTGGATTGATCCCTTGATCATTATGTAGTGTCCTTTTTTGTCTCTTGTAATAGTCTTATTTTAAAATCTATTTTGTCTGATAGGAGAATTGCTACTCCAGCTTTCTTTTGATTTCCATTTGCATGGAATATGTTTTTCCATCCCCTCGCTTTCAGTGTGTATGTGTCCCTAGGTCTGAAGTGGGTCTCTTGTAGACAGCATATATATGGGTCTTGTTTTAGTATCCATTCAGCCAGTCTGTGTCTTTTGGTTGGAGCATTTAGTCCATTTACATTTAAGGTAATTATCAATATGTATGTTCCTATTACCATTTTCTTAATTGTTTTGGGTTTTTGTAGGTCTTTTCCTTCTCTTGAGTTTCCTACCTAGAGAAGTTCCTTCAGCATTTGTTGTAAAGCTTGCACTGAATTCTCTTAACTTTTGCTTGTCCGTAAAGGTTTTAATTTCTCCGTTGAATCTCAATGAGATCCTTGCTTCGTAGAGTAATCTTCATTGTGGGTTTTCTCCTTTCATTACTTTAAATATGTCCTGCCACTCCCTTCTGGCTTGCAGAGTTTCTGCTGAAAGATCAGGTCTTAAACTTATGGGGATTCCCTTGTATGTGATTGTTGCATTTCCCTTGCTGCTTTTAATATTTTTCTTTTTATTTAATTTTTGATAGTTTGATTAATATGTGTCTTGGTGTGTTTCTCCTTGGATTTATCCTGTATGGGACTCTCTGCGCTTCCTGGACTTGATTGACTATTTCCTTTCCCATATTAGGGAAGTTTTCAACTGTATCTCTTCAAATATTTTCTCAGTCCTTTTTTTTTTCTCTTCTACTTTTGGGACCCCTATAATTCGAATAGTGGTGTATTTAATGTTGTCCCAGTGGTCTCTGAGAGTGTCCTCAATTCTTTTCATTCTTTTTTCTTTACTCTGCTCTGTGGTAGTTATTTCCACTATTTTATCTTCCAGGTCACTTATCCATTCCTCTGCCTCAGTTATTCTGCTATTGATTCCTTCTAGAGAATTTTTAATTTCATTTTTTTTGTTCTTCCTCACTGTTTGTTTGTTCTTTAGTTCTTCTAGGTCCTTGTTAAATGTTTCTTGTATTTTTTCCATTCTATTTCCACAATTTTGGATCATTTTTATTATCATTACTCTGAATTCTTTTTCAGGTAGATTGCCTATTTCCTCTTCATTTGTTTGATCTGGTGGGTTTTTACTTTGCTCCTTCATCTGCTGCATATTTCTCTGTCTTCTCATATTGTTTAACTTACTGTGTTTGAGGTCTCCTTTTCACAGGCTGCAGGTTCATAGTTCCCATTGTTGTTGGTGTCTGCCCCCAGTGGGTGAGGTTGGTTCAGTGGCTTGAGTAGGCTTCTTGGTGCAAGGAACTAGAGCCTGTTTTCTGGTGGGTGGGGCTGGATCTTGTCTTTCTGGTGGGCAGGGCAGTGTCCGGTGGTGTGTTTTGGGGTGTCTGTGAACTTAGTTTGATTTTAGGCAGCATCTCTGCTAATGGGTGGGGTTCTGTTCCTGTCTTGCTAATTGTTTGGCTAGGGGTGTCCAGCACTGGAACTTGCTGGCCATTGAGTGGAGCTGGGTCTTTGCATTGAGACTGAGATCTCTGGGAGAGCTCTCTCTGATTGATATTACGTGGGGCTGGGAGGTCTCTGGTGGTCCTGAACTTGTTTCTCCCACCTCAGAGGCTCAGGCCTGACACCAGGCTAGAGCTCCAAGACCCTGTCAGCCACACAGCTCAGAAGAAAAGAGAGAAAAAGAGAAAGAAAATAAAAATAAATGTTTTAAAAAATTATTAAAATTAAAAAAAAAATAAAGAAAGCAGAGAGCAGCCAAACCAATAAACAAATCCACTATTGATAACAAGAGCTAAAAACTAAGCTAAGATAAACATAAAAATCAGAGACAAATCAGTTGCAAACAGCAAACCCCAAGTCTACAGTTGCTCCCCAAATCCACTGCCTCAATTTGGGGAACATATGTTGTCTTTTCAGGTATTCCACAGATGCAGCATACATCAAGTTGATTGTGGGCATTTAATCTGCTGCTCAGGCTGCGTGGAGAAATTTCCCTTTCTCTTCTTAGTTCACACAGCTCCTGTGTTCAGTTTGGTTTTGGTCCCACCTCTGTGTGTAGATCATCCTCAGGCATCTGTTACCCACCCTGATAGGAGTGGGTTAAAGCAGCAGCTGATTAGGGTGCTCTTGCTCACTCAGGCTGGGGGGAGGGAGGGGTATGGTAGTCATAATTGGTATGCAGGGTGAGCCTCTGGCAGCAGAGGCCGGTGTGTTGTTGCACCAGCCTGAGGTACGCCATGTGTTCTCCCAGGGAACTTGTCCCTGGATCACAAGACCCTGGCAGTGGCGGGCTGCACAGGCTCCTGGCAGCAGGGGGGAGGGGTGTGGAGAGTGACCTGTGCTTGCACACAGGGTTCTTGGTGGCAGCAGCAGCAGCAGTGTTAGCATTTCATGCCTGTCTCTGTGGTCTGAACTGATAGCTGCAGCTCATGCCCGTTTCTGGAGCTCGCTTAGGCTGTGCTCTGCTTTCTGTAGGCACACAGAAAAGTGATCCCCTCTCCTCGCACACCCCGAAACAATGGTCTCTTGCCTCTTAGGCAGGTCCAGACTTTTTCCCAGACTCCCTCCCAGCTAGCTGTGGCGCACTAGTCCCCCTCAGGCTGTGTTCACACAGCCAACTCCAGTCCTCTCCCTGGGATCTGACCTCTGAAGCTGAGCCTCAGTTCCCAGCTCCCACACACCCCGGCAGGTGAGCAGACAAGCCTCTCAGACTGTTGAGTGCTGATTGGCACTGATCCTCTGTTCAGGAATCTCTCCACTTTGCCCTCTGCACTCTCCTCCATTGCTGCACCCTCCTCTGTGGCTCTGATGCTTCCCGCCCGCCCACCCCCCATCTCCGCTGGTGAATGGGGTTCCTAGTGTGTGGAAACTTTTCCTCCTTCACAGTTCCCTCCCCAAGGTGCTGGTCCCATCCTTATTTTTTGTCTCTGTTTTTTCTTTTTTCTTTTTCCCTACCCAGGTATGTGGGGCTTTTCTTGCCTTTTGGGAAGTCTGAGGTTTTCTGCCAGCATTTAGTAGGTGTTCTGTAGGAGTTGTTCCAAAGGTAGATGTATTTGTGGGGAGGAAGGTGATCTCCATGTCTTACTCCTCCACCGTCTTGAAGGTCCCCACCCCCAGTTTATTTTTATTTTATGTTATTTATTTATTTTGTTAGTTTGTTATTAATTATTTATTTATTGGCTGCACCATGTGGCTTGCAGGCTCTTAGTTCCCTGACCAGGGATTGAACTCACGCCCTCAGCAGTGAAAGCTCGGAGCCCTAACCACTGGACTGCCAGGGAGTTCCCCACATTTGTCTTTATGATTATAAAACTATTGTGTTGTTGAAAAAGACAAACAAATATTAAACAGTCCAGAAAGAATGAGAAAAGGAGAGGAAAATAGCATTTGTCTCTTCCATTTTATTGGTCCTTAGTATCCTTTTTTTAATCTCTATTTTTAGCAAGTTTTGATATCAATTTATACTAAATTGATAAACAGAAAAGCTGCATTTTTTTTTTCTTTTCTAAAAGTGTCCTAGAAAACTATCTTCTCTTGTAGGTTTGAAAGTGCTCATCTGCCTTCAAATGGTATCTGTTATCTTGTAAGTATATCCATAGTTGTCTAAAAATATCTTCTAACTTTTTACTGAGAAAAGTCAACTAAACTCAGCAATTTCTTACTTGCATAATAGGTGCTCAGTAACAAATTAAAGTAATGATTTTGTAGTTTAGTAATTATCTCAGTAAATTTCATGAACTTATTATTCTTACCTTTAACATAATATAAAGCCAGAAACACTTTACTACCATTTTGTGCAATTAACACATATGTCAATAATTTCTGTACAATATATTCTGTAATTCAGACTTTTCATCACTTTAACACGAGTTCCCTTTTCTCTTCTCCTACTCAGCTTTCTTGGAAACATTACTGAGCCTTCCAGTAAATAAATGTGGTAGTATCTATTTTGGACTTTCTGAATGTAATTGCAACAGCTGTGTTTTATTTCTGGGAGGGATTCATTTTTCAGCTGATAAAATTGTAGGGAAGATGATGAGATAAGTAGAAAGTAAGTAAAAGCTCCAACTCAAGGATGGGAAACATTTTGCTCTTGATCCCTAAAGATGATGATAAAGAAAATTTGTTTTACTCCTTATGGATGGAATTTTAGGATAGAAACTGTAATAAAGGTATTCAATGATAACTTTCTTTATGCATATTATTGACTTCAAATTATTGAAATTATTTCAGTAACCATCTCCTAGCCATGATATTCAGGGATATATGTATTCCTGTAGCTTTATATCTTTTTATCAATTTTGTGTATTTTGGGACAATAAACTATGACTTGTATGTAACTCTAATAACTCAAAATAGTATGGAATGTATAGATTGAATAATTAAACACAAAGAATTTATGAATATTATTCTCCAGAAGCAAAATAAATTATGTGCTAGAAAATATTCCCACATCTACTTTGTGCCTTTCATAGCTGTTTATTTTTATTATGGGATTTCTAATTCCTTAACCATATTTTCTCCTAGAAAAATTTTTGGAACACAATTATTTATGTTTAATTTTTAATTTTTCAAACTGGTCATAAAAATATTTACAGTTTCATACGATCTTTTGGAAACTTGTCATCTCATAATCAATAGGTGGATCCTATGTTCCTTCCTCTTGAGCCTGGGCCAACCTTTCTGATACTCCATTAAGAGTCTTGCAGAAGCAAATTATATAACTTCCAAGGCTAGGTCATTAAAGTCAATAGAGTTCCCATCTGTCTCTCTCTCTCTCTTGGAATAATGACCCTCAGAATACAGCCACCATACTCCAAAGAACTCTAAGCTGCTGGGATTGGAAAAAAGCCCCACACCTTCAGCCACATCTGAGATCCCAGCTAATAGCCAACACCAACTTACCAGCCTGGTGAGCAAATCATCTTGGAAGTGGATTTTCCAATCCTCAGCTAAGTTGCCTCAGCTGATGCTACGTGGAACAGACAGACCTTTTCCTTTATTGTGTTCAAATTGCAGATTTGTGAGCAAATAATTAATGGCTGTTGTTTTAAGTCACTAAGCATTGAGGTGGTTTGCTCTTAAGCAACAGATAACCAGAATCATTAAAACAAGAAAAATAAAAGTTGCTAACTTTCAGCAAGATATGCAAATAAAGCTGTAGAAATAAATTCAAAAGATGTTTTGACTCCCCCCAGCAGTACATGAAATCTCAGCCTTACCTTTGAGAATCTGCTCATCTCCCATCATTTTTATGAACAATCCACCAACTACCTGGTTGATATGTAATAAATATGAGACATGAGATGCTTTCTATGAAGTTTTAAGTATCAAACTCTGTAAGTCAACAACAAAAATTGTGGCATGACTAAAATTTGCAAAAATAAAGCTGACAATATTGAACTTTACCTGAGCCCTGTGCTCCTGTAAAACAGGTATGGTCACAAAATCTGCCCCTCCCCAATATATTTTCCATACAAAAGATTTTACTACAAAAAATTACCCTCCTCATATCACTTAGATAAGACATTCATAAATGACCCTCTTGTTTATCTGTGGCAAGGCCAGACACAGACCCTCCAAATAGTCATCCTGTGTCCCATAAATGATTAACTAAACTTTTTGATTCCACCAACTGTTCTGGACAAAATTCTTGCAGTGGAACTTGAACAACCCTTACTCAAAAATACCCTTCTGAAAATCTGCTGATAGCAAGGAAAGCTATTCTCGTATCAACTATCCAATTATGCCACTCTCACTCCCCCACATCCAGTTCTTTCTAGATTTGTTTAGAAAACAAATCTCTTCATAAAAAAAACAAATCTCCTCATAAAATAAAAACATTTTTCTGCCTCACCTTTGATACTCCTGTAGATCTTCAGGTAAGCTGCAGCTTTCTCTTCATTGCAATAGTTCCTTTCCCCTATTATAATAATCTTTTTGAATAAATTCTGTCCTTTACCTACATCAGGATTTGTTTTTACCTGATAGAGCCAATAGTGATAATTTGAGAATCCTCTACTCCTACATCAAGAAACATCAAAAAACTATCAATTCTATCCAATACCACATTCTATTTGATTCTATCTGAAGTAGATGATGAGCTTCTTGTGAGCAGGAAAGTTGATATTTTTATCCCTCTAACTGAATTTTGTGATCAATAATTTCAAATTGAACAATTCTTATGAAATTGAGGAATGAAAAATAGGTAGAAAAGATAAATGTGGAAGTTCTGTACATTTTCTCTATACCACTAATCTGTAAAGATCTTTTCCATGGTTAAAACTGCTTTGTGCATTCAGTAATTTGTCCTGAAAAAAAAAACAACAACCCAAAAGCATGAAAGCAAGATTACATTGTGTGCCAAGAATAACCTGTGAGGAGCCAAATATCCTAATCAGAAAAAAATAATTAATGCTTTGAATAATTTCTGTGGTATTTGAAATCTGCCAAAGCATAATTAACTCCTCTGAGAGAACACCTAATAAAAGACCAATATCCCCTGACAGGTGGGTCGGGGATGTCTCACATTACTATACAACAGGAAGCAGCTCAACATAGAAATTGTGCTACCCACTACCCACTAGACAAGATTTGAACCCAGGTCCTGAAGCCACTACTTGCTAAATGTTTGAGATCAGTAGAGCAGTGAATTTCCCAATCATTTCATGCAACAATTAATTTGCATGATCAGAAATATACATATTCATTTCAAATGAATTCAAACACACACAATTCAATTTGTGCAGTGGCATACACAATTTAATGTTTACCTGTTTTCTGAGAAAAAAAAAGAAAAAATTAAAATCTCCTCAAAACCCTGATTTTTAATGTTTGCCAATGTCTGTGATGTAAATACTCCTACCAGTGCCAGGTTAAAATTACCAACTAGAGACCGACTGGACCCAGCACACCACTCAATATATATGTGCATTTATATATGTGTGTGGGTGTGTATACATGTACTTCTACATACCTATGTATTTACATCTACTCACATATATATTCAGTGTATACATTCTATGTATTATATATTTTGCACCTATGTGCATTATGTGTGTGTTTTGTATATACTACAGATCAGTAAAAGAAGAAAAATCTTTCTAAAGTTGGAAATACAGTGATAGATTTTGAGTAAAGGTTAAGCATGACATTAAGACGCAGAACCTCAAGGAACTAACAGCCTTTAAGAAAACTTAGAAAACATCTAATAATAAAAGGTTTGTAATCCCCATACTTCTGTAATACTTATCAATATATATACATTAATACTGAAAATACATATTGAAATACTCTAGTATTTGTATTTCTAAATACATAGAAGCATTAGTTTGATCTCTTGCTCAAATGTCTCACAGATTTCATGTTTTGTATAAATTCATTGTGAAACTTTCTATTATTTTGGTATGGATTATTGTAGTAAATTTAACTGCATATGATGACAACATAATCAGATAGTGATAAAAATGGCTTATTTGCATTTGCTTTCAAGAAAAATACATGCAGAGCTTACAAAAGCCAGCAACAGGTTGTGGCCAATAGAGCTTTACTGCATGTAATTAAGCCAGTGTCATGTTACTATAGTCAAGCGCTTGAAAAATTGAGTGGACCTTTCTTTTTTTTTTCTTTTTTAAGAGGAGGAAATCGATAAGTCTTTGGAAGGAAAATGGTAATCTGTACTATAATAAAACATATTTATCCAAATGATTGATTTTAAATGGATTTACAAAGAATGGCTATAATTCCACTGTACAAAACCTGAGTAGAAGATGTTTATAGAATTAAAATGGCTCATAAAAAAGTAGCACTTACCATGCAAAAATCAAGTAAACATTTCCTTCTATTCTCTCTATTCAAATAAATTAGGAAAATCTGATTACATCTTTTTTTCCCTTTCAAATCTAAGTACACTTTCAAAGGACCAAGAGTTGAAATCAATCTCCACTCCAAAGAGGAAAAAAAGTGATCTAAAATAAAGTAATTTCAATCACAAAGGCACAGGGAGAAAGTCGGAGTAAACAGGGGAAGTTCTTCAGAGACTACCTTTTGGAAGAAATGATCACTGAGCATACTCAAGTGAATGGCAAAGAAAATGTCCCTTTGCAAGGTTCTTTTTGGCATATTTATATTTTAAAGCAGTGAAATGGGGCAGATCATGTTAGAGTCCTATTAATGTGTAGCTCTTACTGTTTCATTTTATTTAATTTTCTTCTTTAAGGTGTTTGTGTATTGATAAATAAAAGATTATTTTAAAAGTGCATCACCAAAAGGAGAAAAATTTGAATAGAAAAAGAATACTTGAGTGCATCTGTGAAGGCTGTGGGGTTTTTGTTTGTTTTAACCTGATATTGTGAGAATGTCCCAATATAAAATTGATTGCATAAAAAGGGGACATGCCACATCATATAGGTAATAATCCCTGAAAAATCATTTTGGATGACTAGGACTCAAGTCTTAAGAAATGTCACTCTCTGCTTCCTCTCCAGCCCTCTACTTCTTTAACATTGTTGGGTTTCTACTGGGAAGCCATCTTTTCCCTTTCATTCAAGTAGCAGCAATGAGTTTTGAGCTATCTGGAATTAGGGCCCTTAGTAAACCAAATCAGAATGACATGGACTGCTCAGTATATCTTGTGGCTTCCTTGAAACTCCCTAGATCAACTATTTCAGACTTTATTGGGATTGGACTTGGGAACCTCTCATTTTAACAAATGCTTCAATGATTTTATGTATATTAATGTTTGAAAACCTCTAACCCAGAGGAAGATTGAAGTTACCTGTCCTGTGCTCATTACAACTTTGTGGGAATGCTTCATTAACCTTCTTCCAAAAACTGGCTTTAATACTAGCAAAATCATTTAATTAATACAAAATATGACATAGATGGAAGAATGTGTTTTCATGCCATTTTAACTTGGACATAATTAATATTTAATTTTCTTTCCCATTGAAATGCTTAATGAAAATTGGTCATTTGCTAGAATGTAACATAAGAAAATTAGTGAATAACATAAGTGTCAGAATGCCTAGGTTTTAATCTTGACTTGAGCACTAATTAGCCTTTTTACCTTAGGCAATTCACTTAAATTTCCTCTTATTTAAAAATTAATTTTTATTATATAAATCATACATGAGTATGTTATCCTCTTGAAAAGGAAAATTCAAATATTATATATGAAGCTAAATTTCCTTTTGACAACCCCCCTCAATTTCAGTTTCTTCCCGAATTAGCAGTTATTACTTTGGTTTATATCTATCCAGATAAATATACATGGATATATAGATAAATAGATAGATATTGATATAGGTAAAGATAAAAATAAGAATATATATGTATATGTACAAATGCATAGTAGCATTGTATGCTTTAGTTTATAGAGGGCATGTTACTGTACATTTTGTTTATAACTTGATTCTTTTATTGAATACTACATCTTCCACATTTTTCTATATTAATCCGTTGGAAGCATACTTATCCTCCTTAACTGCTGTATAACATGGATAACATATAAGTTATTTATCCATTTCATTATTTACAGCATATAAGGTATTTCTTTATATTTTTCTTTGTTTTGTTTTTACTTTTAGTTATCATTATTATTAAAATTAATGTTTCATATAATGTTTTTGTGTGAACTTCCTTGTTAACGTATATAAATGCTTCTCCAGAGTATATATCTCATCTAGAGTTACTGGGTCAAAGAGTATATGCATTTATTTTTTCCCAAATTTACTGAGGTATAATTAATGTATAACACTGTATAAGTTTAAGGTGCAATGTGTCAATCTGATAGACTTATATATTGCTAAATGATTACCACAGTAATGTTAGCACCTCCATCATCCTCACATAATTATGATTCCTTTTTTTGTTAAGAACAGTTAAGATCTTCTCTCTTAGCAACATTTAAGTACATAATATAGTACTGTTAACTATAATCACTATGCTGTACATTAGATCATCAGAATTTATTCATCTTTTAACTGGAAGTTTGTATCCTTTAACCAATATATTTCTCCATTTCTCTAAACCTCCAAGCCCCTGGCAACCACCATCTACACCCTGCTTCTATAAATTGAGCTTTTTTTATATTCCACATATAAGCAAGATCACACAGTATTTGTCTTTCTCTGTCTAACTTATTTTACCTAGCATAACGCCTTCAGGGTCCATCCATGTTGTCCCAAACAGCAGGGTTTCCTTATTTCTCATGGCTGAATAATATTCCACATGTACTACATCACAACTTCTTTATATATTCATTCATTGATAGACACTTAGGTTGTTTCCATGTCTTAGCTCTTGTGAAAAATTTTGTGATGAATGAGAGGGCACATATCTTTTCATTATCCTGTTTTAATTTTCTTTGACTATATACCCAGAAGTGGGAATGCTGGATCATACGGTAATCTATTTTTGTTTTTCTGAGGAAGCTCCTTACTGTTTTCCATAGTGGTTGTACTAATTTACACTCCAAGTAGTGCACAAAGGTTCCCTTTTCTTCACATGCTCACCAACACTTGTTATTTCTTGTCTTCTTGATGACGGCCTTTCTAACAGGTGTGATATATCTCATTATGGTCTTGATTCGCATTTCTCTGATGACTGGTGACATTCAGCATCTTTCATGTATGAGTTGGCCATCCATATGTCTTCTTTGAACGTATATCTGTTCAGTTCTCCTGCCCATTTTTTAATCAGATTGTTTTTTTGCCATTTAGTTGTATGAGTTTCTTATATATTTTGGATATTAACCCCTTATTAGATATATGATTTGCAAATATTTTCTTCCATTATGTAGTTGCCTTTTTATTTTGTTAATTGTTTCTTTTTCTGTACAGAGCTTTTTAATTTGATATAGTTCCACTCATTTATTTTTGCTTTAGTTGCTTGTGCTTTTGGTGTCATGTTTTCTTCTAGGAGTTTTACAGTTTCAGGTCCTATGATTAAGTATTTAATCCATTTTTGAGTTAACTTTCATAAGTGGTTTAAGATAGGGATCCAAGTTTATTCTTCTAAGGGTGATTATCCAGTTTCCCCAAAACCATTTAGTTTAGAGACTATCTTTTTCCCAATTAGTATTCTTGATTTCTTTGTCAGTATTAGTTGACCATATGTTTAAGGGTTTATTTCTGGGCTCTGAATTCTGTTCCATTTTTCCATGTGTATATTTTTATACTAGTACCACTTTGTTTTGGTTACTATAGCTTGGTAGCAATCAGGATGTCTGAAATCAGGAAGTGTGATGCCTCTGGTTTTGTTCTTCTTTAAGATGGCTTTGGAGATTTGGGGACTTTTGTGGTTCCCTAAGAATTTTAGGATTGCTTTTGCTATTTCTGTGAAAAATGCAATTGAAATTTTAATACAGTTTGCATTGAATCTATAGATTTACTTTAAGTATTTCAGTTTAGGTAGTATGGACATTTTGACAATATTAATGTCTTCAATTTATGAACACAGGATATCTTCCAACTACTTACGTCTTCTTTAATGTCTTTCATCAAATTCTTACAGTTTTCAATGCACAGATCTTTCATCTCCTTGGTTAAATTTATTTCTAAGTACTTTACGGTGTTGATGCTATTGTGAATAGATTGTTTTCTTTATCTTTTCCAGATGTTTCATTGTTAGTGTATAGAAATGTAGTTGATTTATGTGTGTTGATTTTGTATCCAGCAACTTTACTGAATCTGTTGATTTTCTATAAATAAGATCTCATCATATCCAAACAAAAATAATTTTACTTCTTCCTAAATAAAAAGTATCAAATTGCCTTCCAATGTTTCCTTACCTAATTAAGCTCCCAGAATCTTCACTGTATGACTACACCACTCAAGCCTGTTCATGGATCAGCAGTAAAAATGATTCCCAAACAATCAAACAACCCTCATTCAGAAATTTCACTGGTAGTTCCTGAATTTTTGTGGGATTAATTTTCAATTCACTGGCATGCATATGTCTTACCTTGGTAAGTATTGTACCTGTGACTTCATACTTTCTATATCTAATTTTAAGTACTATGTCATTAAGTCAGTGGCCCAAAATGGTATCTTTTAAAATTGGGAAATATATATTTATGGTCCTTATGGGCTAAATAATAAGAGAGTTGGAGAGTTCATATATGTCTAAGGCAACAAGCACAAGGTATAAGCTATCTCTGACAGATGAAAACAAAATCATTTAGGATATTTTCAATCTGGCTAAATGTAGGAGAAAAACATAACTTCTCTGTTCACTAGCTGCATTCCAATTGCATTAAACTGAATTCATTGACTACAATAAAGAGACCACATTTGGAATAATAGCAAGTTATTCCTACTATATTTATTCCTCCATCTGCCATTTATTTGCACTGGTCAAAGTAGAGAATTAAAAGTGATGTGATACCACAGAAGCTGGGAGGAGAGAAAAGCCAGCAGAAGGTAAAGCTTCCTAATGCGACTCCTGCTCCTTCCCTCCTTTCTGCAAAGGCCTGCTGGGTGTCCCCTGACTTCTGAGGTGTGGACAGAGGGAAGAGACAATTCAGATTCTGCAGCAGCGGTTAAAGCCAAGAAAAGCTTCTGGAGCTCCTAAGCACTCCCGGGAACACGAGATTCAAATCTCTGTTTAAATCCTGGTTTCACCAAGGATTGTGTAACCTTGAGCAAAGTTGTTTAGTGGCTTTCGGGTGTTGAATGTCCACTGTGTTCCAGGAGCTTTGTGTTTATTATTTCATTTAATTCTCACAGTAACCCTGCGAGGTAGGTCATTCTTTCCCCGTTCTGCACAAAACCTAGGAGGCACTGTGCACGGGGAAACGTTCTTGGGCCTGAGATTTAGACTGTCTCCACTTGAATCCTTATGTGTCACCTTGGGCAAGTTAAATCCTTTGTGTTTCACAAGCCTTTTTATAGGTAAAATTTGGATAATCCACCTACTTTCAAGGCTTGTTGTGAGGACAAATGAAGGAGGGCGTGATGTGTTTTTTTTAAACAACAAAAGTGGATGTGATAGGAATCACCTTTTCAGCATTATTTGAAATTTTGAGTGTGGCATTAATCCAATCATGTCATTATTTCTATTCTTACAAGCCTCACTCAAGATTCAGAGTTCATTCAAAGTGTGCTTTTTGTGGTTAAGTCATGTAATTAACCACCAACAAAGCTGAGGAGGTAAGAGCAAGTTTCTGTCTCATATTCTAAGGCAGCTGGGGCACACACCTGCATATAGAATTCCAAAAGGAAGAATGATGTGTTTTAAAAAGAAGAATGGAGGCTTTTGGTCATAAAGGAAACAATGCCAACTACCAATATCTACTTTTCATGGGGTTCTCTTTGCTCAAACATTTGTGACATATTGATTACACATCTATTTTTGTAATTTAAAGCCTATGTTGCATCATCCAGCATATCTGTATTTTGAAGACTACTAAGGAGAGAAGGGGATGTGTACAGCTAAGGCTTAATCTCTGTTCGATTTTTACTGGGGAGGAAAAAATGGAATGGACTCCAATCATTTAGAAAATAATCTTTTTGAAGAACCATTTCACATCAAATTTTCACTTATAGCTACTGAATATTTAACCTGTCTACAAGTAAAGGTAGCAATAATATGCTGTCACTTCAGAAACTAGAGAGATGAAATTCGTTAACTCTAAAGCTAGAAAAAGAACAAATTTTTTAGAGCGCCCACCCATCTGGACCCATGGGTGGCAAGAATGTTGGTGTCCTTCATATGATATTGGTCCTATATCCTTCTATCCGTTTTACACATCTGCATTTTTATGCCAAATTTTAAAAAGTGTGTATAGTTATTTATTTCTGAAGAATACGATTTTGTGCCAGCAGTCAATTTCTACCTTTCCTTGTGAGTTCAAAAACTGGAAATTATTTCATTCGAATATACTGAAAAGATCCTTAAGATCAAGAAAAATACACCAACTATATTTGCTACATAAATTAAGCATATTGAAAACCTATAAACCAAATATTTTTATAATAATAAAGATTCCTGTAAGTAATTCAACGTATGAGTCTGATTTGAGGAAAAAGCTCCTCCTTATTTCTTTGTAAAGATATATATTGCAGCTATAAATAAAAATAAACGTTTTATTAAATACACAGTACATTGTGGAAAAATTATGAAACTGAGATAAGCCAAATTTTTAAAAACTACAATCTTGAGTAATATTCTAAATGTTTAACATCCTGTAAGGTATGGATCCTGTCAGGCATAATGGACACTGTCTATAAATAACATTATACAAATGTGATCTGGCTAGAGCCAGCCATGCCCAAAATATTATCTTCCAGGCATTAATTGCTTCTAAATTTTGGGTGCAAATCTTATGAGACCTGGGGATCTTAGGTTATTTTGAGTATGATACTCTTTTAGAATATGTTTAAAAGCCCTCAAATATGTTTTTTTACAGAGTTTCTTTACACGTTTTTGTACAGAGAGATTCTAAGGGCTATAAAACACTAAATAGGGGCTTCCCTGGTGGCGCAGTGGTTGAGAATCTGCCTGCCAATGCAGGGGACACGGGTTCGAGCCCTGGTCTGGGAAGATCCCACATGCCGCGGAGCAACTAAGCCCGTGAGCCACAACTACTGAGCCTGCGCGTCTGGAACCTGTGCTCCACAACAAGAGAGGCCGCGATAGTGAGAGGCCCGCGCACCGCGATGTAGAGTGGCCCCCGCTTGCCACAACTAGAGAAAGCCCTCGCACAGAAACAGAAACGAAGACCCAACACAGCCAAAAATTAAAATAAATAAATAAATAAATAAATAAATAAATAAATAAATAAATAATTTAAAAAAACACTAAATAAAGATTATAAAAAATGTAACAACTTATTTTATCTTTCATGTATGTAACATATAGATATATAAATCACAAAGGAATCTATTAATGTTTCTATTATAATATCAGATTATAATAAATAAAATAGTAAAATAATGGAATTATTTAACCACTACTTCATTCTTGAAATTTTAATTCTTTCAAAAATTTTGCTCTTACAAACACTGTTTTATGAATATCTTTGTATAGACATATTCACATACTTATACACGTGTTTTCCTAAGGACACTTCACCACAGTAAATTTGCTTTGTTAAAGAGCATTAAGTTCTCTATTCTGAATTGAGTTAGTTGCAGCTACATCAACACACATAATGCTTTCATTTCTTTCATAGTCTATTTCCAAATATCCCTTCAGAAATATTGTACCATTTACTGTCATCATAGGAAAAAAAAAGTTTGCCATTTATCCAAACGCTTGCTTCATTAGTGATGTTACTGGTGCCTTATATGGATTCTCACTGAGTCTGTCAGATGCATACATCACACAGCTGCTAAGAATGTTAGCTGCTAAGGGCTCTTAACCACCACCTTCTCTGGCAGGAACTGCCTCACCCCAAAATAACGATAACACTCTTTCTGGGATAGTTAGGCCAATGACTGACTGAACTGAGGGGGTGCTTAAAAAATAGTTTCAGCTCTCTTGCTTAAGGTGAGGGTAGGACTGTAGCACAGTTTATGCAGCAGAGCTTCCCTTGAAACCAGGCTGAAGCTAGTCTCCAGCCGAGATCACTTACTTCCTTAGCTTCTTTCTCCTGTCCTTCCCTGCTTCCCTAATCCTCTTTTTATGAGAGAACGTCCTTAACAAATCATTTCCTTCAACAACTTCTGTCTCAAGCTCTGAGGAACTTAACCTCAGACAGCTGTTGCCAGGAAGAGTCCTAAGAAGTAGCCTCCAACAATGGAATTCTGGAAATGGACCACCCGATGGCTATATGGCCATGAAGACCGCATCACTGATGGTAAGTGGATTATCAATAGTCCTTGGAAAGTTGTAGCAGTGGGACTTCCAAGATTTTTAACTGTGGTGAATGGAGATGGGAAGCAGGGATAATATAATCTGGTATATGTTTGTTAACATTTAAGAGTTAAAGGAAAATAGTAACCAAAAGGGCTATGAAATTGGGTGGCTATTGTTAAGTAACATTGATGCATGAAGCAATCTATTAATAAGGGAAATTCAAGATCCAGAGAGCCTCTTAGGCAACATTTAAGGAGGCACTCATCTATAGACAGAATTGAAGACCTAAGTGTAAGTAAGAGCATAACTTCAAATAAGGCTGAATTCTCAGAGGAGGGCAATTTCCTAAGCCAAAGTCAGAGCCCTGATAGGGAAGAGGTAGGATATTTAATTAGATGACCTTGAACATTTCAAATAGGATTGACCCTACTCTCCATCACTCCCAGTTATACATTTGGGTAATTTGAGTTCCCTGTTCCTATAACTTTAGGCTCTGTAGTTTTAATGTTTCTGGGTACTAAAAGGAGAGGCTTTCTCCAGAGTACATAGTTAGAGTTTCACTAAATTTGAAGATATGACTGCTTCCTGGTCATTTGGTCCACCTTGTGCAGCAGACACAGAAAGGAATTATCATATTGGCAGGAGTACTCAAAACTTAACATTTGAAGTGGTGGCATTGCTGCTACATGATGGAGAAAGGGTGAAATATCTTGGCACTCAAGTAATCCATTAGCACACTTTTTGGTACTCCTATGTACAGTATTAAGTGTAAATGGGGCATTATAGGGGGAAAAAGGCCTGTTTAGGGGATGGTAAACTGGAGTTCAGACACCTCATGTATAGATATCTGTTACATACAAGGCAAGCCTTCAGACAGTAGAAGTTACAAATCTTGAGTGTGTAGTGGAGGAGACCACAGTCTGATGCTCTGGTCAACAGTCCAAGTTGAACTTTCAGCCAACAGCATCAATTGATAGGCATGCGAATAAACCATATTGGATGACCAGCCTTGTTATGTCTTCAGATGACGGCAACCTCAGCCAACATCTTACTGAAACTGGATGAGATCCTACAAGTGAAACAGATCCAAGCAAACCCTTTGCAAATTATTGATCAAAATATTGTGGACTAAATAAACTGCTTGGTTTAAACTGCTCTTTTGGAGTAATCTGTTATATAGGATTAGGAACTGGAATTGCAAAATAAATATGTAAGAGATGGTATAGGAAGATAAAAGAAAGAAAGATTTTCTCTGCCAAAAACAATATTATTCCAAATTTATAAATAGGAGATTGAGATGAAATTAACACACATGTGTCCAGGCACACACACACTCACACACACAAGTGGCAGTCAATATTCTAGGCTAGTAGTTTTTAAACATTAATATGTGTAAGAATCACTTGAGCATCTGTGAAACTGATAGACTCCCAAAACCAATCTTCACAAAGTCTGAAGTAGTTGAATCAGACAAGTCCTAGAAGACTACAAGACTCTCAGACCCACTAGCTGATTCTGATATTATTTGGACAAAAACTCCTCTATAGCATGTCTGGTCTCAAACCCCATCTTCCACATGTTTATGATATTGATTTCTATCAACTCAAAAAATATAAGGATACTGTTTGAGTACTTAATAAGGGTCCCAATAAGATCAGAACTCTATATTGCTGCCACTTGAATAAAAGGGAACGAATGGCTTATTGGTAGAACTCAAACAATTTTAAAGGAGTGGGGTGAGGTAAGGGAGAGGCAGAAAACAAACTTACCTCTTAAGAATGGATAAGCCTAACTGATCTCGATTTTTCAGGATCTTTTTAATGCAGCCTATCCCCTTTTTGTCAGATCAATTTTAAATTGGAAACTTCTCATATAATTAGATTTTTTAAAAACCTGTGCAGGAGCATTGAAGTGTTTTTTTTCTTTCTTTGTTTTTTGAACTTTTCTCCTTTTTGAAGACAAGCATGATTTTTAGTCTTTTATTTATTAATTCTTAGGCACTTTTATAAAATAATAAAACAATGATGACCATATATTAACAAGACTATATCATGACCTATCCCATTCTAATTCTTTAAAATAAAAATATGTGAACCAAAGGATCTTGCAAGGGAACGTTTCCTTGGCCATTTATTGAATACTCAATGATCATGTTTTCTGAAAAGTAGTCTTTATTTTTTTTTTTTCTTCTTTGGGGTAGAGGTTAATTTCAGTTAATGTCAGGTATTAGTCCTTTGAAAGTGTACCTAGCTTTGTCCAATTTTCATATAAACACAGAGCTCATGATTTTTATTGCTTGTATTTATACTAATAAACATGTATGGATAGGGTTCTAACATAAGACAGGTAAAGTGCTTTAATATATTTTAAATGAAGTCTTTTACATTAATATTTGAAGAAGTATTTAAAACTGAATGGGAAATAATAAGTTTTTCTTAATAATTATAGGTTCTTCTTAATTACAATGACTTCGTATACATTATAACTGATTTTGTTATCAGGAAACTTTCAAAGTTAATATACAGATGAAAAGACAGAAAGGACTTTAAGCTAACTAGTATGTGAACATTTAAAAGAATGTGATTATCTTGCATCAACAGTCCAGTCTAACAAACATAATTATTTATTGGGAATTAGAAATAAGTGTTTGGTGCTGAATCTGAAACAATCACATAATTTAAACCTAATTTAAAACAATCTTTAAAAAATGAGTCGCCTGAGGCTTGTTTTGTGAACTTCAATGTATCCAATTTTGAAGGCTTCAGAGTCAGCCTGAGTCTTCATGGGATCATCAGGTCCATTATTTTGATGTTTTTTTGATGTCTATACAATCGTCAACAGAATTAAATAATCCATTCAGGAGATTTGGGCTTTGGGAATTAACCTGAAGGATGTGGATAGATGAATAAAGAATGAAAGTCTCATGGCTTTTTAGGTTTAACTTCTCAGGACAAGACAATCTATTAATGACCAATAGTGAAATAGGTGTGCCTAATACCCATGTCTGTAAAGATCTTATATATGATAATATTGGGTTATTCGTAAAATATTGGTTTTATAACCTGAATGTGAATACTTGAAAAGAATCTGCATTAGTCAGGGTTCTTCAGAGAAACAGAACCAGTAGGATATACATATGTAGAGAAGGAAAAAGATTTATTGTATAGAATCGACTTATATGGTCATGAAGGTTAAGAAATTCTATAATCTTCCATCTGCAAGTTGGAGGCCCAAGAAAGCCAATGGTGTAGTTCAAACCTAAGTCCAAAGGCCTGAGAACAAAGGGAACCGATGTGTAAGTCCCAGTCAGAGTCTGAAAGGTCAAGAACCAGGAGAGCTATTGGGATAAATCTTGGTCCTACTGCAAGAGACCCATGTTCCAGCTCAAAGACGTTCAGGCAGAGAGCAAATGCTTACTTCCTCATCCTTTTTGTTCTATTCACTCCCTCAACAGGTTGAATGATGCTCACAGACAATAGGGAGGGCATTTGCTTTATTCAGCCTACAAATTCAAATGCTAATCCCATCTGGAAACAACCTCACAGACACACCTAGAAATAATGTTAGCCAAATATCTGGGCACCCCATGTCCCAGTCAAGTTGACATAAAATTAACCCTCACAAGGCCACCCCTTTGTCAAACTGATACTCATATACATGTCCTTAAACCATATTTAATCTCCAAATAAAGACGATAACAAGATCATAATTCTACTTAACATGATATCAACACAACTATTCTGCATACAACAAAAATCAATCTAACCCTTCCTCAGTATGGGAGGTAAAGTCCATAAGAGATGTTTTCACTTCTGAATATACTTTAACTTAAATACTATGATATAAAGTAAGTATATATTATATTACATGATAAGGGAGAAAGAAGGGAAAGAAAATAGACATTTGCCACACACACACACACAGACAAACATATGCATAGTAAAATAAGGAGGAAATATTCATGACGATTACAGTCCTTTTATCTGTAACTGGTCACATGGTCTTAGCTGGTATTTATAATAACATTCATCCACTACTTATTCTGTATTACCTTTGCCTTCAACAAACACCTCAGCTGGTTATGGTTCTTTACCTGGTAGAGTGAGTCAAATCTTCATTCTTGAAGAGTTCAAGTTATTAGTAGTAGTGCCTGGATTGGGTAGTTGTAATTTTCCATTCACTTTAATCAGAGGGTATGGTAATATCAGAGACACCTTAAGGGATCTCCTGTATTCTAGAATACTCTTTATTTTGTCCATTGTGGAGTAGTAGTCCAATTTTCCCTTGGTAGTCAACACCAGTTACCCCAGCCAACAATGAAATGGCCTTATTTGCTTGTTGATTCAGAAGCATGCAGACTTCCAAGTGATCAGAGGGCAGTCTTAACGTAGAGTTCAATGGGATTATTGTATCACCTGGTGTAAGCATTCCTCCCTCTTGAACTAAGACATCTAGGCACCGCAGAGAATACGGTCATGGGAAAAGGAAGCAAAAATTTTGCTGGTGGGTCACAAGGGGTAATAGTGAGTGGGTACCACTCTCATTTCCACTCCTTGATTCCTAACCCTGTGAATTCTGGCTATGGGAGAAACAATACCTTATATTCAATGCTTATTCAGAGCATATATAGCCTTCTGAAGAATCTTGCCCCAGCCCTGCTGGGTGTTGCCACTTGGCAGGCACTACAACTGAGTATTCAAAAGGCCATTCCACTCCTCTATCAAACCAGATGCTTTGGGATAGTGGGAAAAATGATAAGAACAGTGTCTTCCATGAGCATGGGCTCACTGTTACACTCCTTTCACTGTGAAGTGAATTCCTTGAACAGAAGTAATGTGAAATACCATGACTAGATAAGGCAATCTGTAAGTCCACAGATGATAGTTTTGGCAGAACTACTGTGTATATGGAAAGAAATTCCATACCTGGAGTAAGTGTCTATTTCAGTAAGAACAAAACACTGCCTTTTCCATGATGGAAGCAGTCCAATGTAATCTACCTTCCACCAGGTAGCTGGTTGATCATCCTGGGTAATGGTACCATACTGGGGGCTCAGTGTTGGTTTCTGATGCCGGCAGATTGGGCACTCAGCAGTGGCCATAGCCAGGTCACCTTCAGTGAGTGGAAGTCCTTGTCACTGACTACATGCATAACCTACTTCTCTGCCACCATTACCACTTTGTGCCTGAGCCCACGGGGCAATGACAGGGTGGCTTGGAGAAGGAAGGTGACTAGCATCCTCAAAACAGGTCATCCTATCACATGATTTCCCAATCATGTTTCTTCTAATTCCCTGACCATCCAGCCAAACCACTGGCCACAGCTCACAAATCAGTATATAATCGAATATCCGGCTATTTCACCTTCCAAGCAAATTGAACAACCAGATACACTGCTAGCATGTCTGCCCATTGGGAAGATTTTATTTCAACACTGCCTTTCAGGGATGTCCCAGAGAGGGGCTGTAATGCCATATCTATTAACTTTAGGGCAGTGCCTACACATTGTGTAGAACCTTCTGTAAACGACGCCTGAGTCTTCTTTCCCTCTGTCAGCTGATACTAGAGAACTTCCCATGAGGACAAAGGTGCAGGTTGGGAGACAAAAGCAGTGTAGCAGGAATGGGGACCATTTGGGCCACTTCTTTATATAATTTATATGTACCTTCAAGGTCTGCTTGGGCCTAAACATGTATGTACCACTTCCATTTGATGATGGACTGTTTCTGTGCATGCCCACATTTATGGCTTGATAGGTCGGATAATATCCAGCTCATGATGGGCAGCTCAGGTTGCATGGTAACATGGTGGCACATGGTTAAGTGTTCAGTCTCTACTGAGGCCTGGTAGCAGGCCAAGACCTGTTTCTCAAAAGGAGAGTAGTTGTCTGTGGAGGATACCAGGGATTTACCCAAAACTCTAAGGGCCTGTGCTCTGATTCATGTACAGAGCCTGCAAAAGGCTCCAAAGAGAATTGCTCTCTGCCACTGACTCTTCAAGCACCATTGCATCTGCTAAATCCTATAGCACAAGTGGCAGTGACACTTACACAGCAGCCTGGCTCTATATCAGAGCCTTCTGTTGTTCTCGATCCCACTCAAATTTAGCAGCTTTTCAGGACTCCCAGTAAATGAGCTAAGGTAATACACCCAAATAGACTACGTTGCTTCCAATATCTAAAGAGGTCCACTAGGTGTTATACATCTATTTTAGCTGTATTAGGGGCCCGGTGCACCTACTTATCCTTCAGCTTAGAAGGGACATCTCAACATGACCCACACTACTCAACTTCCTACTGGGTAGGAAGACCTTGAAATTTAGTCAGGTGTATTTCCCACCCTCTCACATGTAAATGTCTTACCAGTAAGTCTAGAATAGTTGTTATTCTTTCTCATTCGAGCCAGTCAGAATAACGTTATCAATGCAAGGGACTTCTTGTCAAAGGGAAAGGTGATCAAGATCCCTGCGGACTAAATTATGACATAGGGCTGAAGGGTTGATATATACCTAAAGTAGGACCAGGAAGATGGCCTTGTAAGCTGACAGCAAACTCATTCTGATGGATCTTATTGATAAGAATGGGGAAAAAGACATTTACCAGATAAATAGCTACTTCCTAGGTACCAGAGGATATGTTAATTCATTCAAAATAAAAACCACTTCTGTTGCAGCAGCAGCAATCGGAATCACCACCTGTTTAAGCTGGTGATAATCCAGTTATTCTCCAAATCAATCAATCATCTTCTACACAGTTGATTCCCTACAGAGTTCAATGGTAATGAGGTGGGAATCACCACCTCTGCCTCTTTCAAGTCCTTGATGGTGGCACTAATCTTTGCAATACCTTTGGGATGCAGTATTGCTCCAGGTTTACTATTTTCCTAGATATAAGCAGTTCTAACAGCTTCCACTTGTTCTTACCCTCCATAATCTCCCTCACTCCACAGATCAGGTAACAAATGGGATTCCGTCAGCTAATGAGTGTATCTATTCCAATTATGCATTCTGGAACTGGGGAAATTACATCAGGATGGGTTCAGAAAACCACTGGGCCCAGTGTGAGAGGGACCTGAGCAAAAACTCCATTCAGAACCTGACTTTCATAAGCCCCTATTCTGACTGTGGACCACAATGAAGTTTTTGGTCTCCTAGAATCTCAGTTCAGAGCCAGTGTCCGGTAGTCCCTAAAAGGTCTGAATATTTCCTTTTCCTCAATATACAATTACTCTGGCGAAAGGCCATAGGTCCCTTTGGGGAAAGCTGGGAGAAAGATTAGCAGTATACATTTTTGGAAGTATACCAGGGTCCTTCCTCAAAGGAACCCAGTCTTCCCTTCATTCAAGTGGTTTTTTTTTTTTTTTTTTAAATTAATTAATTAATTTATTATTTATTTATGGCTGTGTTGGGTCTTCATTTCTGTGCGAGGGCTTTCTCCAGTTGCGGCAAGTGGGGGCCACTCTTCATCGCGGTGCGCGGGCCTCTCACCATCGCGGCCTCTCTTGTTGCGGAGCACAGGCTCCAGACGCGCAGGCTCAGTAACTGTGGCTCACGGGCCTAGTTGCTCCGCGGCATGTGGGATCCTCCCATACCAGGGCTCGAACCCGTGTACCCTGCATTGGCAGGCAGATTCTCAACCACTGCGCCACCAGGGAAGCCCTCAAGTGGTTTTTGAATCTGCAAATTGGCTCAAGACCAAGAATTGATTGAAGGGTTGTGACTCTGTTTTTATGATTCAGGTTAGACTTCTTTTCACTAGACCTAGAACTTGTCTGTTTTTACAGAAAAGTCAGATTTTAGTAGGTTTCTTACCTATTTTACTTATAGGTACACCATGAACAACTAGCCAATTCCATAGGTAGGTAGAAGTCAGTCTACTCTGAATGCTGCTTTGACTACTGCCCATCATGGTAACCATGCTCACCTTGTCTTTGGTGGTTGAGGGCCCAACTTGGTCCCTGCCACCCCCAGATCCAATTACTTTCATTGCATTTAAGTTTACCAATTTAGTGCCTGCTGTTCCTCCTGTAAGTTCTAGCCAACAGAGAAGAGTGACCACAGAGCTCTTCAGGGATGCCTGGACAACACTCAAAAATTAATTTCTCACAATATTAGTGAAAGGTGTGTCTTCTGGATCTTCCCTATGTGGATGAGTATGTCTTAAATGACAAACCCACTCTTACATTCCAATCTAACATTCCAGCCTCTGAATTCTTTCCTTTACATTAAACCATGGCGGGTCTGGCATCTCCAACTTGTTCTCTTTTCTTTTTGTCAAATTTTGGTCCATATTTCAGCCAATCAACCAACCAAACTGTTTAACCCTTTTCTAACCCCCTGAGCTGCAACATTAAATGTGGAGTCCCTGTTTAGCAAGTCTGTATCAGTAAATTTGGCCTGATCCAACTTTGTGTTCCTTCCACTATTATTCCACACCCTTATTATCTATTCCCACACATTTTCCAGATTGCTTTCTATATAAATTAGTTCTTTTGGAGTCTAGCACATCTCCTTATATGTTATACTTTGTACCTCACTTTAGGGGCCTACTGGGTTTTGAGTTTGTTATAGGTCTAAAAGCAAAGGGGGTGATGGGAGAGGGTCTTCAGGAGAATCAGCTTTTCTTACAAATGCTTTAGGTGAAAACATTACAGTTTCCTCAGGCAATACAGAGTTAATCCCCTCAGATGAGGATGGAAAGGCCAATAGTACTGGGGCTAAGAAGGCCAGTTCCACTGGCAAAGAATACTCAACAATATTTACGGCCTCAATATCCCCAGCTTCCTTAGGGTCATGTCTCCATCCTAACTTACAGAATCCCATTCTTTCCCAATCGATGCCCTCACATTAGTAGTAAAGACTCCCGGAGGCTGGGACCTCAACTTACATTTTAATTATGAGTCTTTACTGGGTTTGATTCTCAGCAATCTCAGCCATGCAGCTACAAGAAATAAGGGTCTCCTTCAGGGCACATTCATTAAGGTTATTTATTTGGTACTTGGCTGGGAATTCAAATCCCTGAGCTTATCCTTTTCCTTTATCACTTTGTCCAGCAATATTAGGAAAAACCAGCCAACCCCATTACATTAGTTAGTTTTCCAAAAATGATTAAAAGTATCATATACATAGTCACCCAGCTTCTTGTTTCTTATAAGTGGTTGATTAGGAGTATCAGAGGCAGATATTTTGTGTATCTCTATTGCCAGTTCACATCATGGACTACCAGTGCTTCTTTATTACTGTAAATAGAATTCTTAGCATCTTTAAATCGAATTCGATCTTCAATTCCAAAAACTCCAGAACCAATTCCAAAAATGTATCTTTAAAATTATGTTCTTCTAGAACTATTCTTGGTCCCCAAATCAATATTAGCCAGGGTTCTTCAGAGAAAAACCAATAGCATATATCTACATCTACACCTATATCTATCTATATATATCTCCTATAGCTATCTATCTATCCATCTATCTATGTAGAGAGAGAGTGAAAGAGAGAGATTTTTTCATAAGGAATTGGCTCATATGAATATGAATACGAAGGCTACAAACTAGAGGGCCAAGAAAAAAGATGGTGTAGGTCCAGTCCAGTCCTGAAGGCCTGAGAACCAGCAGAGTCAATGATGTAAGTCTCAGACAGAGTCCAAAGCCTCAAGAGCCAGAGGAGCCAAAGGTTTAAGTCTCAGTCTAAGTGCAGGAGAAGGTCCCAGTTCAAGCAGTCAGAAAGAGGGGAAATTCTTCCTTCCTTTTTGTTCTAGTCAAGCTCTCAACAGATTGTGATGCCCACCCACACTGAGAAGAGCAATCTGCTTTATTCAGTCTACCAATTAAAATACTAATTTCATCTGGAAACACTCTAACAGACATACCCAGAAATAATGCTTAACCAAGTACCTGGACACCTCTTGTCCTTGTTAAGTTGACACATATAATTAACCATCTTAGAATTCTCTGAAAAAGTTCTTGATAATGCAGCCTAACTTAATCATGTACTTGAGATAATTAAGAAATAAGAGGTCCTGGATTTCCTTTAGGAAAATATAACTAAATGCTTAATTACATTAAAACTAAAATTTTTTAATTAAAATTTAAGTAAAACTTAATTAAATTAAAACTTAAATGCTTAAATAATTTCACACTAAAAACGCCAAAGATTTTTGTGCCATATTTCTTCATAATATCAATGGAAATTCTCTAATTATATATTATTTGGCTTGCAAATATTCATGATTTTTGATTCATTGCTTTCTTCCTCATCTTCTTAACTTTGGGCCCTTTAAAAACTCATCATCATCTTTAGCATGAAGAAGGTGCATAAAAAAAAGAAAATCTCAAGTTAACTAATATTGATGTGTTTTTGAAGATGAGGTGATTTTAAATGTCTTCTATAACTGGTAGATTACATATCTATGCCTTCCTTCTTCTCAGAGTTATCTCAATTATATTAATTAATTATATATTTTTAAACACGGCAAAACTTCATCAGAGCAGGAAAAATTGAACTACCTCAGAGATGGATGCAACTTTATTTAAATTATATTAATAAAATATAAACACTAGTGGCCACTGATGTCCAGCAGGCCAAGTCATTACTAAGGCTGCTTTACTTGTGTTATACATTATGTTGGTAGACTGTCAACCACAGCTTCCATAAAGTTCATCTAAATAATAGGGTAATAGTACCACACAAAACTGTAATTCGAAAAGATACACTCACCCTTATGTTCATAACAGCACTATTTACAATAGCCAGGACGTGGAAACACCCTAAATGTCCATCGACAGACGAATGGATAAAGAAGATGTGATATATATATACAATGGAAAATATTATATAAGTTGTAAGTCAGAAAGAGAAAGACAAATACTATAATGATATCACTTACATGTGGAATCTAAAATACGACACAAATGAACATATCTACAAAACAGAAACAGACTCATAGACGTAAAGAATAGACTTGTGGTTGCCAAGGGGAAGAGGGAATGAAGGAGGGAAGGATTGGGGGTTTGGAATTAGCAGATGCAAACTATTAAATATAGGATGGATAAATATAGGATGGATAAAGTAGGTCCTACTGTATAGCACAGGGAACTATATTCAGCATCCTGTGATAAACCATAATGGAAAAGAATATGAAAAAGAATATATGTATATGTATAACTGAATCACATTCATGTATGTACAGCAGAAATTAATGCAACATTGTAAATCAACTATACTTTAATAAAATATTTTAAAAACTAATAGGGTAACAGTAATAATACAGTGAATTTTGCTAATCATTTTAATATTGTATATATATAAATATTCATTTATAATATACCAATATTAATCAGAATAGTGTATTCATTAGTGTGCAAATACATAGAACAAGGGATGGTCATCAAATTAAATGTCCTTAGATTTGTGTATTTAAATTTCTCTTCAAGAATATTGGGCTAAATCTTCATTTGTATGAATCTCCTAAATTTTCTTGATTGTGATTTAAAAATTGTTGAATATATAAAATTCTACATGTAAGTTGGAGAGATCTAATTATATGTGGTTTTAAATGTTTTATGATTATCACATACCCTTATAATTTACAGATATAAGGAATGATTAAAACACAGAATGCTGAATACCAATTAAATCTGACAATTTTGTGTAGAAATTTCTTCATTTAATTTTTTCCTCATTTTCTACATTATTTTTAGGTAAGATTTAGTTGAATATTTGTTTCAGTAGCTTTTATTTAGAAAACAATTATATTGGAAAATCATTTTCAAAGTATACATGTTCCTAGAGACAATGAACATAGTCACTGTGTTGGAACCAAGATTTGTGCCTCCCCGGATCTGCTCAGTTCCACCAGTGGCCCAAGGCACAGCCACTCTCTGGCTTCCTGGAATGGCTGGAAGGACCCTAGCGATGGCTTATACTCTCACAGCAACTGTCCCCTCCTCGTAAAGTCCAGGCCACCTTTTGTACAGATTTAAGCAGTTGTATACTCCTAGAGACTTGCAAAGAAAGACTGCTAGCCCAGCACAACAGCGGCATTGTACCTGCTGGAACTACAACTCCCCAGTGGTACCCATAGAGCCAGGTAACACAGCCTAGAAATGTGGGAGAGTCATTGCCTCCTTGGCTAGTCTTTGCCCAATAAAAGACATAAGTCAGGCAGAAGCCATTAGATAAATTGTTTGCTCTTCCTCCCCCCAAGGATTGTTGCAAGACGGATTAGTATCTTATTGACATCTCTAGAGATATTTCACATGACCCAGCTCCCAACTTTATTTGTTGCAAAGCTGTGACGGGCTCTGTAACTCTTGTATTTGCTCTTTCACCATGCTTCACTTCCTTTTTGCTTTGACTCTCAATTCCCAGGAAGTCTAATAAAGTGTTAACTCACAAGTTTTATCTCAGACTCTATTTTCTAGGAACTCAGTGTAAGCATCCTTCTATTGGGAAATGCTGTTCATTCCTTCATCTCCCAAATGAGAAGCACTACTTTATTTTTTTTTAAGTTTTTTTTTTAATGTGGACCTTTTTAAAGTCTTTATTGAATTTGTTACAGTATTGCTTCTGTTTTATGTTTTGTTTTTTTGGCCGCGAGGCATGTGTGATCTTAGCTCCCTGACCAGGGATTGAACCTGCACCCCCTGCGTTGGAAGGCGAAGTCTAACCCATGGACTGCCATGGAAATCCCCAAGAAGAACTACTTTATAGAGTTGTATTCCCTACGTTGATTTCAGTAAAAATAATAATTTGATAATAAATTTATGTGGACTTAACTATGAAGATTTTTTCTTTCTAATTACATAATAACTAGGAAGCAAGAGCTTAAAATTACAGCATATTTAATGTATTTCTATTCAAATCACATATACAATAATGATGATGTAAATAGCAATGCATTAGATACTCTGGTAGGAGTATATGACTGTGAGAACTCAAGAAATGTACATCTACATAAGGAGAGATAAAACTGTTTTACATGAAGTAATTATTGAACAATTAAACATTAAACTTTGAGATACTAGCTATAAGTATTTTGAGGATTAAGATAAAGTAGTGATCACTTAGCTCACAGGAAATGACATAAAAGGGAGCAGAATGGTTAAAACCTTTCTACGTTAGTAGTTGAAAAGCAACCGGAATGAGAATAGTCAAACCCCTTTGCCTCTAATGATAAGAGGCGTGCCCAAGAAAGGATGAATTAAAGTTAATAGGAAACAATAGCTCACATACAAGAATCACTTAAGTATGTGAAGTAACTATGATCATTTAACTAAAATAGAGAAAATTTAAATTCTAATAAAGGAGCTTAGATAAGATAAATTCTTCAAACCATTGTGTAATGTGATATATAATTCCTTACTGATTCTGAAATATCTCAAATTGATTTATACTTAATTCTGACATCAATTATTATAATACCCTTGGATTCTCTGGTTTTTATTCAAAACATCTAATTAGACTTAAGCAATAAAAATATATGATTAATTTTTTTTGAATTTTATTTTATTTTTTTTTATATAGCAGGTTCTTATTAGTTATCTATTTTATATATATGAGTTTATATATGTCAATCCCAATCTCCCAATTCATCCCACCACCAACCCCGACCCCCCACCCTGATCTTCCCCCTTGTTGTCTATACATTTGTTCTTTACATCTGTGTCTCTGTTTCTGCCTTGCAAAGCACTTCATCTGTACCATTTTTCTAGATTTCACATAAATGCATTAATATACGATATTTGTTTTTCTCTTTCTGACTTACTTCACTCTGTATGACAGTCTCTAGGTCCACCCATGTCTCTACAAATGACCCAATTTCGTTCCTTCTTATAGCTGAGTAATATTCCACTGTATATATGTACCACAACTTCTTTATCCATTTGTCTGTCGATGGGCATTTAGGTTGCTTCCATGACCTGGCTATTGTAAATAGTGCTGCAATGAACATTGGGGTGCATGTGTCTTTTTGAATTATGGTTTTCTCTGGGTATATGCCCAGTAGTGGGATTGCTGGGTGATATGGTAATTCTATTTGTAGTTTTTTAAGGAACCTCCATACTGTTCTCCATAGTGGCTGTATCAATTTACATTCCCACCAACAGTGCAAGAGGGTTCCCTTTTCTCCACACCCTCTCCAGCATTTGTTGTTTGTAGATTTTCTGATGATGCCCATTCTAACTGGTGTGAGGTGATACTTTACTGTAGTTTTGATTTGCATTTCTGTAATAACTAGGGATGTTGAGCAGCTTTTCATGTGCCTCTTGGCCATCTGTATGTCTTCTCTGGAGAGATGTCTAGTTAGGTCTTCTGCCCATTTTTTGATTGGGTTGTTTGTTTTTTTAATATTGAGCCACACGAGATGTTTATATATTTTCGAGATTAATCCTTTCTCTGTTGATTCATTTGAAAATATTTTCTCCAAATCTGAGGGTTGTCTTTTCATCCTGTTTGTAGTTTCCTTTGTTTTACAAAAGCTTTTATGTTTCATTACATCCCATTTGTTTATCTTTGTTTTTATTTCCATTACTCTAGGTGGTGGGTAAAAAAAGATCTTGCTGTGATTTATGTCAAAGAGTGTTCTTCCTCCAAGAGTTTTATAGTATTCAGTCTTACATTTAGGTCTTTAATCCATTTTGAGTTTATTTTTGTGTATGGTGTTAGGGAGTGTTCTTATTGCATTCTTTTCTAGCTGTTGAGTTTTCCCAGCACCACTTATTGAAGAGACTGTCTTTTCTCCATTGTATATCCTTGCCTCCTTTGTCATAGATTAGTTGACCATAGGTATGTGGGTTTTTATCTCTGGGCTTTCTATCCTGTTCCATTGATCTATATTTCTGTTTTTGTGCCAGTACCATATTGTCTTGATTGCCAATGGTAATTTGATAGGGATTGCATTGAATCTGTAGATTGCTTTGGGTAGTATAGTCATTTTCACAATATTAATTCTTCCAATCCAAGAATGTGGTGGATCTCTCCATCTTTTTGTGTCATCTTTGATTTCTTTCATCAGTTTCCTATAGTTTTCTGAATACAGGTCTTTTGTCTCCTTAGGTATTTTATTCTTTTTGTTGCAGTGGTGAATGGGGTTGTTTCCTTAATTTCTCCTTCTGATCTTTTGTTAGTGTATAGGAATGCAAGAGATTTCTGTGCATTAATTTTGTATCCTGCAACTTTTTACCAGATTCATTGATTAGCTCTAACAGTTTTCTGATGGCATCTTTAGGATTCTCTATGTATAGTATCATGTCTTCTTCAAACAGTGACAGTTTTCCTTCTTCTTTTCCAATTTGTATGCCTCATTTCTTTTTCTTCTCTGACTGCTGTGGCTAGGACTTCCAAAACTATGTTGAATAATCGTGGTGAGAGTGGATATCCTTGTCTTTTTCCTGATCTTAGAGGAAATGCTTTTAGTTTTCACCAATGAGAATGATATTGGCTGTGGGTTTGTCATATATGGCTTTTATTATGTTGAGGTAAGTTCCCTCTATGCCCACTTCCTGGAGAGTTTGTATCAAAAATGGGTGTTGAATTGTGTCTGAAGCATTTCCTGCATCTACTGAGATGATCATATGGTTTTTATTCTTCAGTTTGTTAATATGGTGTATCACATTGATTGATTTACATATATTGAAGAATCCTAGCATCCCTGGGATAAATCCCACTTGATGATGGTGTATGATCCTTTTAATGTGTTGTTGGATTCTGTTTGCTGTAGTATTTTGTTGAGGATTTTTGCATCTATATTCATCAATGATATTGGTCTGTAATTTTCTTTTTTTGTAGTATCTCTGTCTGGTTTTGGTATCAGGGTGATGGTGGCCTCGTAGAATGAATTTGGGAGTGTTTCTTCCTCTGCAATTTTTTGGAAGAGTTTGAGAAGGATGGGTGTTAGCTCTTCTCTAAATATTTGATAGAATTCACCTGTGAAGCCATCTGGTCCTGGACTCTTGCTTGTTTGAAGATTTTTAATCACACTTTATATTTCATTACTTGTGATTGGTCTGTTCATATTTTCTATTTCTTCCTGGTTCAGTCTTGGAAGGTTATACCTTTCTAAGAATTTGTCCATTTCTTCCAGGTTGTCCATTTTATTGGCCTAGAGTTGTTTGTAGTAGTGTCTTATGATGCTTTGTATTTCTGTGTTGTCCAGTGCAACTTCTCCTTTTCCATTTCTAATTTTATTGATTTGAGCCCTCTCCCTCTTTTTCTTCATGAGTCTGGCTAAAGTTTTACCAATTTTGTTTGTTATCTCAAAGAACCAGCTTTTAGTTTTATTGATCTTCCTATTGTTTTCTTTGTTTCTATTTCATTTATTTCTGCTCTAATCTTTATGATTTCTTTCCTTCTACTAACTTGGGTTTTGTTTGTTCTTCTTTCACTAGTTCCTTTAGGTTGAGTTTACATTGTTTATTTGAGATTTTTCATGTTTTTTGAGGTAGAATTTTATTGCTAAAATCTTCCCTCTTAGAACTGTTTTTGCTTCATCCCATAGGTATTGGATCATTGTGTTTTCATTGTCATTTGTCTCAAAGCAACTTTTTGATTTCCTCTTTGATTTCATCAGTGATCTCTTGGTTATTTAGTAAAGTATTGTTTAGCCTCCATGTGTTTGTATTTTTTTCATTTTATTCCCTGTAATTTATTTCTTGTCTCATAGCATTATGGTCAGAAAAGATGCTTGATATGATTTCAATTTTCTTAAATTAACCAAGGCTTCATTTGTGACCCAAGATGTGATCTATCCTGGAGAATGTTCTGTGTGCACTTGAGAAGAAAGTGTAATCTGCTGTTTTTAGATGGGATGTCTTATAAATATCAGTTAAACCTATCTGGTCTATTGTGTCATTTAAAGCTTGTGTTTCCTTATAATTTTCTGTCTGGCTGATCGGTCCATTGGTGTAAGTGAGGTGCTAAATTCCCCCAGTATTATTATGTTACTGTCGATTTCTTCTTTTGTAGCTGGTAGCATTTGCCTTATGAATTGAGGTGCTCCTATGTTGGGTGCATATATATTTATCATTGTTATATCTTCCTCTTGGATTGATCCCTTGATCATTATGTAGTGTCCTTCCTTGTTTCTTATAACATTCTTTATTTTAAAGTCTATTTTATCTGACATGAGTATTGCTACTCCAGCTTTCTTTTGATTTCCATTTGCATGGAATATTTTTCCATCCCCTCACTTTCAGTCTGTATGTGTCCCCAGATCTGAAGTGGGTCTCTTGTAGACAGTATATATATGGGTCTTGATTTTGTATCCATTCAGCGAGCCTGTGTCTTTTGGTTGGAACATATAATCCATTCACATTTAAGGTAATTATTGATATGTTTCTATTACCATTTTCTTAATTGTTTTGGGTTTGTTTTTGTAGGTCCTTTTCTTCTGTTGAGTTTCCCACTTAGAGAAGTTCCTTTAGTATTTGTTGTAGAGCTGGTTTTGTGGTGCTGAATTCTCTTAAGCTTTTGCTTGTCTGTAAAGCTTTTGATTTCTCTGTCAAATCTGAACGAGATCCTTGCTGGGTAGAGTCATCTTGGTTGTAGGTTCTTCCCTTTCATCACTTTAAATATGTTGTGCCACTCCCTTCTGGCTTGTAGAGTTTCTGCTGAGAAACCAGTTGTTAACCTTATGGGAGTTCCTTTGTATGTTATTTGTCATTTTCTCTTGTTGTTTTTAATAATTTTTCTTTGTCTTTAATTTTTGTCAATTTGATTACTATGTGTCTTAGCATGTTTCTCCTTGGTTTTATCCTGTCTGGGACTCTCTGTTCGTCCTGGACTTGGGTGTCTATTTCCTTTCGACTTGGGTGGCTATTTCCTTTCCCATGTTAGGGAAGTTTTTGACTATAATCTCTTCAAATATTTTCTCGGGTCCCTTCTCTCTCTCTTCTCCTTCTGGGACCCCTATAATGTGAAAGTTGTTGCGTTTAATGTTGTCCCAGAGGTCTCTTAGGCTGTCTTCATTTCTTTTCATTCTTTTTTCTTTATTCTGTTCCACAGCAGTGAATTCCACCATTCTGTCTTCCAGGTCACTTATCCGATCTTCTGTCCCAGTTATTCTGCTATTGATTCCTCCTAGTGTAGTTTTCATTTCAATTATTGCATTGTTCATTTCTGTTTGTTTGTTCTTTAATTCTTCCAGGTGTTTGTTAAACATTTCTTGCATCTTCTTGATCTTAGCCTCCATTCTTTTTCTGAGGTCCTGGATCATTTTCATTATCATTATTCTGAATTCTTTTTCTGGAAGGTTGCCTATCTCCACTTCACTTGGTTGTTTTTCTGGGGTTTTATCTTATTCCTTCATCTGGTACATAGTCCTCTGCCTTTTCACTTTGTCTGTCTTTCTGTGAATGTGGTTTTCTTTCCACAGGCTGCAGAATTGTAGTTCTTCTTGCTTCTGCTTTCTGCCCTCTGGTGGATGAGGCTATCTAAGAGGCTTGTGCAAGCTTCCTGATGGAGTGACTGGTGATGGGTAGAGCTGGGTGTTGCAGAACTCAGTAAAACTTTAATCTGCTTGTCCGCTGATGGTTGGGGTTGGGCTCCCTTCATGTTTGTTGTGTGGCCTGAGGTGACCCAGTACTGGAGCCTACCCTGTCTTTGATGGGGTTAATGGTGGACTCTGGTATGGCTTATGCCAGGGAGTACTTCCCAGAACTTCTGCTGCCAGTGTCCTTGTCCCACAGTGAGCCACAACCACCCCTCGCCTCTGCAGGAGACCCTCCAACACTAGCAGGTAGGTCTGCTTCAGTCTCCCCTTGGGTCACTGCTCCTTCTCCTGGGGCCCGATGCACACACTACTTTGTGTGTGCCCACCAAGAGTGGAGTCTGTTTCCCCCAATTCTGTCGAAGTCCTGCAATCAAATGCCACCAGCCTTCACAGTCTGATTTTCTGGGAATTCCTCCTCTCTTTGCCAGACCCTAAGGTTGGGAAGCCTGACATGGGGCTCTGAATCTTCACTCCAGTGGGTGGACTTCTGTGGTATAATTGTTCTCCAGTTTGTGAGTCACCCACCCACAAACTGGAGAACAATTATATTATGGGATTTGATTTTATTGTGATTGCACCCCTCCTATCGTCTCATTGCAGCTTCTCCTTTGTCCTTGGATGTGGGGTATCTTTTTTGGTGAGTTCCAGTGCCTTCCTGTAGATGATTGTTCAGCAGTTGTGATTCCAGTGCTCTCATAAGAGGGAGTGAGCGCATGTCCTTCTACTCTGCCATCTTGAACCAATCTTCTCTAATATTTTTCATTAATAATAATTATAGTACCATTATTTGTATCTCTATTATAGGTTTTTATTTAACCTAATAATTCAAAAAGTTAAATTCTTTTTTTTTTTTTTTAAAGCACTTTTCTTTTTTTTTTTTTTTTTTTTTTTATAGCTACTTTATTTATTTATTTTATTTTATTTTTGGCTGTGTTGGGTCTTCGGTTCATGCGAGGGCTTTCTCTAGCTGAGGCAAGTGGGGGCCACTCTTCATCGCGGTGCAGGGACCGCTCTTCATCGCGGTGCATGGGCCTTTCACTATCGCGGCCCCTCCCGTCGCGGGGCACAGGCTCCAGACGCGCAGGCTCAGTAGTTGTGGCTCACGGGCCCAGCTGCTCCGTGGCATGTGGGATCTTCCCAGACCAGGGCTCGAACCCGTGTCCCCTGCATTAGCAGGCAGATTCTCAACCACTGCGCCACCAGGGAAGCCCCAAAAAGTTAAATTCTTAAATTAAATATACCCATTTAAAATACTATTATTCTTAACAAATGAAACTGAAGATGAGAAAAGTCAACTACTGTTTACATAAAAAGGTCAAAGTTAGCTTCTATTTTCAGATTTATTTAATTTCAAAGCCCAAGCATTTCATCAACACTGTGATACTAGCCAGAGTTTCATATTATGCCAAACTATACTACTCCTAACATGATAAAAATTAATGTTCTTAAATGAACTAAACAAGTATCTTTAAGTGATATAAGAGAGATTAGCAATTTTTAGTGTGTAACATATATGTATTTTTTCAATTTAATGCAGGTAGTAACTATTCATTGTATTTACATATTTACAAAATATTATAAAGTGAAATACCTCTCTTATTTGCCATATTACACAAAGGTTTCATACAGGCAAGACAAAGTATATGGAAAAACATTTATTTCACTCCTTGGTATTAGAAGTCCACACATATCCACAACATTTAAAATTCTCGATACAAAGTATTAAACATTGACAAAGATGTAATGAAAAGGTGCTCTAATATTCTCTGCTGGGAAACCCCCAAGCCCATGAAATGCAACAAAAAGACCAAATATCATTGGTAAATCTTCTCATGTTGTCCTTTCTGAACATCTATCATTTCTGTTATAATAACCATTTCTACCTTACTTTTTGCATCTTCAGACACAGGGGTGGTAAGTGCTCAGCCAGGACTAGCGCTGGTACACTTCACTAGTCTTTTCCCTAAACCCAAACTCTCCTCAAAATTGCTCATTTTGAATGTGCCATCTGTCTCCTAGGACCCTGACTGATACAGGACAATATTTTATAAAAGAAAAGGTAGCCTCAGTGGGTTAGTTTCAACATAGCCAGATGAATGATAAACTCAGGAGCAAATAAACTTGGTAAC
The DNA here is from genome assembly GCF_028023285.1 of Balaenoptera ricei. Classification (NCBI taxonomy): domain Eukaryota; kingdom Metazoa; phylum Chordata; class Mammalia; order Artiodactyla; family Balaenopteridae; genus Balaenoptera; species Balaenoptera ricei. The sequence goes on from NC_082643.1 coordinate 83,424,244, forward strand.
ATTTCAGGTATTATTAAGTATCAAGAAGAGAATAAAATGTTAAAAAAGGGATAAGCAGTAACTCAATTTGTTGGAACTTACTCTAAATGAGGTAGTCAAGGAAGGTCTTTCTGAGTGACATATGGAAAGAATGCTACCTTCTGAGGAGGAAAGAGTTATCAGAAGATCTGGGCCAAAAGTATTCTAGACAAAGGAAATGACAAATGCCTTCCAAATAATTAATAATCTGGAAATCTAACAGCAGTTGAAAGATCAGAGAGGCAGAAAGTTAGTGAGAAAGAAAGCAGAAGAAGATAAGGTCAGAGGCTTAAACAGAAGCATATCAGGCAGGTTTATGTTGACCATAATAAAGAGTTTAGAATTTTAAGAGTAATGGGAAACTATTAAAGGTATTTACTTAAGGAAGGATGTGCTCTGATCAGCATTTTAAACAGATAGCTGGCTGCTATTTGGAGAAAGGATTGAGAGAGGGAACGCTCAGAATTACAAAGATAAGGTATGGCGCTACTCCTGTAGTACAAGTGAGAGATGATGGTAGAAATAGATTGATGGTGATGGAGTAAGGAATTTAAACTTTATTTTGATAGTAGAGCCACAGAACTTTCTGATTACAATATACATGGTGATAAGAAATAAAGAATTGATCACCTGAATATGTGATGGTGCCATTCTCAGAACATAAAAGATTATAAAAAAATCATATTTGATGAAAGAGAAGTAGTTAGGAGTTACATTTTGGTAATGCTAATTTTTACAAAATCAGACTAGAGTAGATATAAGAAATCAATAGTGTGTTTTTGCTATATCTGAAAGAATTTCTTATTATTGGAAGTAAAAGAAATTTCAGAGGAAATCTATTTAGAGCTTTTAAATGGACTAAAGTTAAGACTGAAATAAATACCAGTATGTTGCAATTGAGTCAGACTCTACATCCCTCCAGCAATTTTGGCAACCATACCACATGTGTTACTTAGGGTACATTATCCTGGTTTAAGGAGGTCCTAGAAGGGAGCCTACAGTAAGCATCACTACAGCTTCCTTCTAATGAAGGGAATCTGTAAGACAAAAAGCACAGGTAAGGTGTAGAAGCCACAGCCAACAAGGAAAAGAAGTTTTCAGCTTAGAGACAAATTATCTGATATGATAATAATTCTCCAGCTTCCTTCCAATAACCCCTCCTCAGGTTTCCAGTTGGCTGAACTACACAATAAAACTATAGTAAACTTTCTGTTCAGATTTTCTTTGGGCTTCAAAGATTCAAACTCCCACTACTAATCCTAATCCATCACTTTGCTTGTTTTCATTTAGAATCCTTTCCCTACTGATGCCAAAATTGTCCAGCTGTTTTCTCTTTTTAAAAAAAAATTAATTTTAAATTGGGGTATAGGTGATTTACAATGTTGTGTTAGTTTCAGGTGTACAGCAAAGTGATTTAGTTATATATGTACATATATCTATTCTTTTTCAGATTCTTTTCCTATATAGGTTATTACAGAGTATTGAGTAGAGTTCCCTGGATAGTACATCCTTGTTGATTATCTATTTTATATGTAGTACTGTGTATATGTTAATCCCAACCTCTTAATTTATCCCTCCTAGTGTTTTCAATTTTGTTCTTTGCACCTTAGGTTTCAGATAACCCTTGTATTCAGACCTGTTCTTACCTGCATCTTTAGACTGAATCTATCAGCTGGAGATCAGTCCAATGCACTCTTACATCCAGACTCAGAACAAGCTCATTTGGAGGGAAAGGTAGGTTATAATACATCAGCCAGCTCTAACCTTCTATAATTCTGTGATCTGAGCTACTGCCTCTAGCATGCTATATATTATAACTAAGCTTTCTGCTATTGTTTTTTACTCCTACCAATGAAGTTCACTATATATTTCTGGTAAGGAAAAGTTACTTTAAATCCACACACTAAAACTCTCTGTTCTTGGTGGAGATGTAAAATTCTGGCCTCAACTGAAATATAATTTTATATCTGTGAGAATTTTGACCTTGGTGATGTGTTTCTATTAATTCCAGACAGTGACAAGACCCAAAGTTCGTTTTACTCCAATGTCAGAGATTATCCTGAACAAAACAACTTGCACATTACAAAGCAAGAATCAAAATAATATTTGCATTATGCAACCTCTGGTGCCAGGATCTTATTTTCTTTTTCACGTGGAATATAAAAATGAATCTCAAAAGACTGATCTCCACGACCATGTATACACTGGATATGTGAACATAGACCCAATCCCAAAGATCACTAATCAGTCACAGCTTAGCATTTTATCAATATCAGGAGAAATTTCTTAGTACCTGAATATATGCTTCCATTTGCCAAGATTAATACATCACACTGTTCTTGCTAATATTCCACAGGGATGTAGAAAACAGGAAGGTAGTTTTTCAGAGAAAAAGGAAAGGAAAGGAAAAAAGAAGCAAATAGAGAGTTTAAAACATGGGAGACAAAGGTGAAATAAGACAAGCAAAGATAAAATAAAAAAAACTGAAGGATCCCTGAATCCTAAAGGAAAAATTCATATATTCTCTTTCACACTGAGATTGAATTCTATGACTTTTTCATACTGTGTGTTGTCTTTATCTCCTAATTCTCACATAAAATATTTCAGGGTGACAAATTGCTTCTTTGAGGAACATTTTTAACATGTGTGTGACGTTCAGATATAGGCAAGGTTGATTTTAGGAAATATTGGGATGTAAGAGAAATGTGTGTGAGACAAATTCTTGCCTCTCCTTCCTAAGCTCTTCCCCCTGCATGCCTGTACTTTTTCATTTCCTCCTCACCTATTGCCTTCACCACTATTCTCCTGCTTCAGTCTCAATACACAAGTCACTTAATACCCTCAAGCAGGGACACATGGGGAATCCATAACATTACATACAAAATGTGAAAGCACACATGTGAATGCTGTGGCAACGTGCCACTCAGATCTGCTGTGGGGACTGTACTTTACCAAAGGCTCCAGCTGTTGTACCTTTGGATTCCCCCACTTCATTCCCACTGAGGTAGTGCTTGCCACAGGTTTCTGAGCCAATGATTGAGCACAATAAGAATACTTAAGCAGGGACTTCCCTGGTGGCACAGTGGTTAAGAATCCGCCTGCCAATGCAGGGGACACGGGTTTGAGCGCTGGTCCGGGAAGATCCCACATGCCGCGGAGCAACTAAGCCTGTGCACCACAACTACTGAGCCTGCGCTCTAGAGCCCACAAGCTACAACTGCTGAGCCTGCATGCCAAAACTACTGAAGCCCATGGGCCTATAGCCCGTGCTCTGCAAGAGAAGCCACAGCAATGAGAAGCCTGTGCACCATACTGAAGAGTAGTCCCTACTCGCCGCAACTAGAGAAAGCCTGCATGCAGCAACAAAGACCCAATGCAGCAAAAAATTAAAAAAAAAAAAAAAAAGATAATTAAGCAGATTCATTACCATGAGATATAGGCATTTTCCAACAGGAGACTGTGCCTCAAGGAGTCTTTTTTAGTTTGGTCAAACCTTTGTTGAAACCATGCTGCATCCAAGAATCTTCCTCCCCAACCTTCCTTCACTCCTTCTCTCCTTTCACAGGTGTCAGACCAGTGTTACGGTATATAAACACTCTACTCTTCTTTCCCTGCTCCCTCCTACAGTAAACATCTTTAATGTCTCATTCTGTCTAGGTACATGCTATTTGGTGGTCCTAAACTAATTCAAAGGCAGTAAGATTCTTGGAAAAACAGATGGCAAACTAAAGATGTTTGACATGGTCATCCCTTGTCTGGAAGAAAAAGAAGACTCAATCCTGAATGTAGGAGGGCCACCAATAGAACATGATGCAAGATGGCATCCTGAGTGCTAAAGAGTTCTCTTGAAGCTAACCCTTGTAGGCACAATGATTCAGGCATTTTCAATAATTGTGTGTTGGGGGGAGGTTGGCAAGACGTAAAAAAATAGCAATATTGGCTGGTTACTAAGTTGAATTAACTCACTGAAGAAGGGTAGTAAGAAACTCATTGTGGTTAATAAGCAGTTGAAGTCTGACTGTGAGAGCCGAAAGACTAGTCAGGAGCAGAAACAGCTGAGCATCAGATTGAAAAGCTGATAGAATCGCAGACATCCAGAAGCATTTTAATGCTCATCCAAAGCAGATCTGTTATGTTAAAGTCAGGGCCGTGGGTGGGAAAACCTGGGGTCCTAATACATGGCATGGGTCTATCTGTATAGAGCCCCTGAGGATAATTGCACATTCCCTTGAACCTTCCCAGAAGTACCCCATCATTCTCTAATAAGTCTTAGCAGTACATTCTGCTGAAAAGACCTCCCTCCCTCAGAAGCTGAATCCACCAAAACTAGAGCCAATTCCAGCATAACCTGGCTAGCGGCATGTTGGTCCTGGTAAAGGGGGAAAGAGATTATAGACAAAAGGAGAAGTAGGAATTAGTTAACATGTAATTGCAGGGACCAAAGCAGTTACCTTGGGATTGGAGTTTAATGTTTGATCAAAGGGACCAGAATGTAAAACTGGATAAACAAGAACAACTTGACTTGGGGTATTTAATCAGGGTAGAAACCCTAGATGCTGGTACAAACTCACCACCACTGCTACTCCTCCTCACCTCATATCACTTAGAGGTGAGGAGAAGTAGCATTGTCCAAGATCTTCTGGCAGTCAAGAGAAGGAAAGAGGCCAAAAGAAGAGATCGTGATAAAATGGCATATAATGTGAGGCCAGAAGAGCCATCAGATGATTATGTTTTACAGGATAGGCCCAAAGAGCACACCCTTCACTGGGGCCATTAGCAATGTGTTTATGAGGAGGACACCCGCATCACAAAGAGCTTCCAGTGGTGACTGCCCTCTGCAAGTCAGGTATGAAAGTGAGAGACCCAGTCACAAAATGGAGCTCACTAATATCCACTGTGAATGATAGGTCCTGAATTAATAGAGGACAGGTGACAACACTTAATCTTCAGAAGACTGGAGGCTGTAATTATTGTAATGAGCAAACTGGAGGGAAAATGAAGCGATATGACTCATGAGGGCTTTTGGAGATGTTATAGAGTATGCCACACTCAGAGACAAAATAGGTTGGCCATCAATAAGGGTGCTACTTTACATATGAAATCAAATAAAATTGAGAATGAAGGAGCAGGATGCTGAGGCAGTTGCCCCAATAAAAAACTACAATCCTTTGCTCGGTGGCTGGACCTGAGCCATTGTTCTGATCTGGATTCCAACGACTGAAGGAGTGGTTGGATCCCTGAAAGCAAGGAGCCTGCAATACCATAACAGTTAAATACAGAAAGTGGCTTCATCCATCTGTTCCAGTAAAATTGAACATTGAGGAGAGGGAAATACCCAGACATATCAAGGATTACATACACAGGACCAGAGCTGACATTAATAAGCCAAGACTCACAATATCATCATATCTTCTGTTAGAATGGGGACTAAGAGGTGCCAGATTAGTAAATGGATTTCTGGATAAAGTCTGTTTCAAACTGGAATCTCTGGTCTTTTAGGCCCACCCAAAGCATATAATTGAATTGATATACTGAGAAATTGAAGTTACCTGAGCACTGGCAACATGGAATGTGGAATGAGCTATCATAGTGAGGAATACCAAATAGAAACCTCTGAACTGTGCTGCCTTCCTCTAGCCAAAATAATAAATGAAAAGTCATATTTCATTCTATAGATGATGGCACTGATTTGTGCCACCATTAAATGCCTAATAAAGGCGGGGTTGATTCTATCTATCATATTTTGGTTCGTTCTCCCATTCTGACTCCTGAAAAACTCAGATGACTCTTGGAGAAAAACTTTAGACCACCATGATCTCAACCATGTTGTATCCATAATTGTAGCTATTGTGTCAGATGTGTGCTTGTTATGCAACATATTAGGGAACAATTTCTTCTCCATTACAAAGGTGGATCAGAAGCACTTTGCCTTCAGATGGGAGTGGACAAGAATATTCATTTCCATTTTTTTTTCAGGTAATATTAACTCCAGTGGTACCTGTCATAATGTGGCCTAAATTGATCTGAACAACTTGAATATACCACAGAACATCATGCTCATCTCCTGTCATCTGATCCGTTCTTGGTGAATGGTCTTGAGGGTTCTGAACTAGAACCAAGGTAATATATAATGTATTTTTAGCTGGAGAGAATCATTATTTTTCCATGATTAAAAAAATTATCAAAATATTCCATTTCTCAAAAATGATCTAGGATAGCTGATATAAATCAGGTGTTCTCCAAAACTTTTGTTCAACTCTTCAGTTAAAAAAAAAAAAAAAAACTAAATAAGTAAAAGAGAAATCAAGATAATAAAAAACAGATTGGAAACAAAATAGCAAGTTATAGTCAATGTATTGCTAGCATTTATATCATCAGTACTATAAATATACCACATGTTAATATGTCTACTAAATGAGTATCTCATTAATATCCTTAATTTTACTGTGATAGCCTATTGTAACTTATACTATTAAGTCAAATTTATAGGGAGTTGTTGGTTTGCACACTGGCCCTTGTACACAGAGGGCTAAGAGAGACTGAAGAAAGAGGCAGGTCACACCAGATTCACAGGTGGCAGGTTCAATAAGCAAGGGAACTTACATATAAGACTTGCCTTTGGCAGCCACAAGATGGCTAGATCTCCACTCCTACCCTCTAGAAACTTAAAAGTTTATCTAGAGGCCTTAACTGTTCAGTCACATACAGCATTCCGATGGTCTCAACAATACTGTAGTCTCTCATGGCTAAAACCTTGAAACAGCAACTAGTGTGGAGACGGTGGGCAGAATGTACATTCCAATGACAGGGGAGAAGGTGAGGAGCCTTTGATTGCCCACATCCAGCTCTAGGGTCAACTGGAGGTCGCATCCCCTCAATGACCTCCTCCAACAGGAATGTCATTGTTCAGGAAAATTGGAGGATCTGTATTGTATGTGTGTATATCTGTCTATCTTCTATCAGTCTATCATTTATCTATCAGCTCTTATTAATATCAATATAAAGCAGTTTTATTTCAAAAGTAAAGTAAAAGGAATGAAATTGGATCATTTGTAGAGATGTGGATGAACCCAGAGACTATCATACAGAGTGAAGTAAGACAGAAAGAGAAAAACAAATATCAGATATTAACACATATATGTGGAATCTAGAAAAATGGTACAGATGAACCTATTTGCAAAGCAGAACTAGAGACACAGATGTACAGAACAAATGTATGGACACCAAGGGGGGAAAGCAGGGGGTGGGATGAATTGGAAGATTGGGAATGACATATATACACTACTATGTATAAAATAGATAACTAATGAGGACCTAGTGTATAGCACAGGGAATACTACTCAGTGCTCTGTGGTGATCTAAATGGGAAGGAAATCCAAAAAAGAGGGGATATGTGTATACGTATAGCTGATTCACTTTGTTGTATAGTAGAAACTAACACAACATTGTAAAGCAACTATACCCCAATAAAAATAAACAACAACAACAAAAAAACAAAAGTAAAAAAAAAATGTTTTAATGTTTTTGGAAAAGCATAAGCCTAAAGTGCTATGATGTAAATATATACCCACGGTGGAAATATTTGGTAAAAATGGTTAATAGGAGAAATGGGGATATATGTATATGTATAGCTGATTTACTTTGTTATAAAGCAGAAACTAACACACCATTGTAAAGCAATTATACTCCAATAAAGATGTGAATAAATAAATAAATAAATAAGGATCCAGGTCAGAAAAAAAAAAAAAAAAGGCTAATATTTATTGAGGGTTTTTAAATGTTACAAGCACTATTCTCAGTGTTCTATACATATTGATGGATTTACTCTTCACAAAAAACTTATGAGGTAAATAATATTATTGTATTAATCGGGGTACTGGCAGAAAAAAGTTGCCACATTCAAGGTGAATAATTTGTAGAATACATATTAAAGGGAAGGGGGCTATTTAAAAAAACATGAGTGTAGTAAAACCATAGAGGATGGTGCTGTACACTGGAGGTTTATGACGGTGGGTTACATAATTGGGAAATGTCTGGAAGCTAAAATTGATAAGGTCTTGGTGATGTCTTAGATATTGTGGATGAGTGAAAGAAAATTGTTCCCAAATGTTTGGCTTATGCAATTGGAGGGATGGACATCCCATTTGCTTGAGGCAATGCTAGATAATAATCAGATTCAAGAAATTTTTGATTTGAGGCAAGGGAGGGGAGAGATATTAACAGCCAGTCATACATAAAGTTTGGAGATCATAGAAATCCAGGTCAGAGATATAATTTTTGGGTTCCAACATGCATTTAAAAATGGGGAAAAGTTAAAAGAAGATTTAAGCATATACCCTATGCTATTCCAAGCCAAAAAAGGAAATATACTCTTAAGATTTTTAAAAAAAAGATACTTCAACTAATCATTGAAGTTGACTTTAAAATTATGATTAAGATTTAGCAATACACAATTTAAAATTTGACACATTGGTAGAAATAACGGTTCTTATAGCTGTGGAAATTACAACAGCATTTGAGAAATGATTAGACTATAGAATAACAAATATTCCAGCTCTTCATGATATAAAATGAAATGTATCATCACTTTGGTTTCATGACTTTTTCCCACTAGTTTCAATCACTTTTTTATATAGATAGAGATAAATTGTCTATTTCTTTAAAGAGTGGATGACTTTGTTCTGTGCTAGTGGTTATTTATGTAACCCACTGGAATTTCTTAATTCAGCGTAAGTGCAAGCGTTTCAGATATATATCCAATGTGATAAAGAAATTGACACTGAGATTGTCACTGAGATGCTCCAAGATTGATGATCCTTCTTAAACATAAGATATTACCAATTCAGGGTCACCCAAAAGGAAATCAAGGAACTGTCAAAAGTATCAGACTACTTTTCTCAGACATTATAGGAGTTTTGCTATAGTTAGGTTTTTATTCTGTATGTAAAAATAAAATGAAACATATATAATGTTTTTTTTAAGTAGCTAAACTTAATGATAATACTTAAAAAAGAAATTATATCTTTTCATTCTTCCTCCTACATTTAAAGTGAAAACTCTCAATAGAATGTTTTTAAAAAAATTAATGCACTTTAGTTTTTTAGGGACTATATTAAAGCTGAACAATTTATAATAAAATAATGCCTATTACTTGGTAGACTCAATTTCTAAAAAAAGGTTTATCTTTCCATTGCTGTAAATATTTGCAATGTATCTGTTAGGTTTAAAAATATTTTAAAATATTTACATCATTAAACAAAATTAAAAATTCAATAGATATTTAGTAGACTTACAAAATATTTAATATAAATATATGTACATATGTGTGTATGTATACATGTATGTATATATATTAATTTGAGGTCAGAAATAAACTGGATTTATTCATTCAAAATTTAATACATGGGTTATTTATGCATATCCATGCTATAAGTAAATAAATTGTTTTTAATCCTCTTATGAGGAGATGCTAAATTCTTTTTGGCTTCACTTATTTTCAGCCAATAGAAATAATATATTGTGCATGCACGTGTGTGTGATATTTCCCAAGTAGGGTGGAGTTAAATTCATTCGAAGAAGTATTTGAAGAATTCACAACATAATACAGTGTGTTTCACCACACTGAGTATGTCACATGCTCAAAGAGGCCCTTTCAGGTTATTTATAACTACATTATTGATAAATTTTAAGTGCAGAGTAAATGATAAAAAAAAAAAGGCCAGTCCTAGACATTTGCAAGGCCCTCCTTAAGATTTCTATGAAATAGAATAGTGCCTTGGAATATTGTTTTAATTACAAGGCAATTGTGTCTTTCATCAGCAAGAACTTACAAAAATGTTCTAGCTGTTACATTATTAATGCTGCCACTTGGATGTGCTAAATTGTATCCTAGTGATTTAGAATTTCTGGACCTCCCAAATTTGTTAACATACTACTTTATTTGAGGAGGTGTTAGCTGTGGAAACACCTAATCTGCTAGACTGAAGAGCAGATGGCTACAATCAGATTATTTTGTTTTTTTGATGGAGAGATATCCCAAGAAATATTCTGATAATTTGGGTCCAGCCATGTTTGCCGATTTTATTATTTAATAAGTACTTTGAGAATATTTAAATGAAAATTTAATAAAAATGGTTTTTCTTGGAAATAATGAAACCATGAGTTTATATTTTTCATTCTTTTATTACAAAACTAATTTCTTAACAGCCATTTTATACCAAGCAATTGAATAGGTAAGGAGTACTCAATGTTCTACCAACAGACCAGGCTTCTACGCTTGTAATGTTAACTAAAAGAATTGCATACATAAGATTTTAAGCAAGCAAAAGGAATTGCTACCAATAATCTTTAATACATCCAAGGCTCTCAGATTACTATGACTGCAGACTCAAAGCTCCCCTTACCTTATTTTAGAAATGGAGGAGTATTATATGCATCAGTACAACATGGTATTTCACTTATCATGATATATTTACCTGGATTTTGAATGATAGTTTAAAAACATTAAGAATAATATTTATCTCAATAACAGCTGTTTCTCAACTTACATTCACATTTGAACCTCACCATCTCAATAACAGCTCTGTGCCATGCCCTATTTAATGAAAAGGAAACTAACACTATTAAAAGAAGAGTGAGAGTGGTCCTCCTAAGATTCAATTTCTTATAAATGTTAAAGCCAAAACATGAAATGGAGTCCACTAGTCCTTGATCCTGGATTTTTTAAATATAGCACAAAGAGAATTTTCTATTAATAGCCATAAAATTTAAAATCTATTCTTGTTTGATTAATCATGTTCTGTTTAATTGTATAGACCATAGTTTCTTAAGCTATACAACAGTTGTGTTTATATACTTAGAAATACTGTTACATGAGATTAAATTTTTGAACCACTTAAATATAGGTATATACGTTTGTGTGATTAAACTTTTGAATAAAATAAGCTTGTATTACTGAAGGTGGAAAAGTGTTGAATGTGTATACCATAATTAAACTTACTCAACTGCATCATCTTCACTTACCCATTAAGTATTATTTATCTAACTCCAGTAGCTTGGCATAGATGCCACGAAGTGTTTTATTCATGTAGTAAATATCCCACTGTATATATTCATTTTTGTGGTTTATAAATGCAGTGAATTTTCTCCTTTTTTTTGAGGGAGTTTTCTGTTTGAGGCAGACCCCAATTACAGGTATCAAAATTACTATTTTTCCCAAGAGTGGATGGACTGGTCAGTTTTGCTTCTTTCTTGGGTCTTAGCCTGCTTTGTATTTGGGACAAACAGTTAAATCCTATTTAATCTATAAAGACAGCTACCCTCTCTCTCATCAATATCTGGTGTTCTTGAAGAAATGTAGGGTCTGTTGTGGAGAATTGAGGGTGGAATAATGAATTCAAGTGGCCTGGCACTATAATATACTTTGCAATATACTTGGGTAAGTGATTCAGGTCTCCTTCTTCCTCTTCCTTTTCCTCTTCCTCTCCTTCCCCTTCTGAGACAGGAGGGAAAAGGGCAGGACACAACTGCTAGATAAATGAAGAAGGGGCACATCTGTTAGGATGCAATGAAAACCGGCTGGGGCCTGCTGAACCCAAGGTGGCTTCAAGAATAGAGGATAGTCTGGTCATTGACCTTTAGTTCATTTTACTTTCATTATTATACTAAAAATCACTCCCCCTTACGCCATGACAGATCTGGGGTGGACCGTAAAAGGCCAAAAAGTGGGCAGAGGCCCAATTCCTGGGAATCTCCACCCTTCCCTGAAATAGCAAAAATATTCCTCCCACTTGTTATCATATGAGATTACGCAGCCCATAAAAACCAACCCCATGTCATAGGGCCACTCTCACTTTCCGAGACAGTCGGCATTCTGCCAATGGAATGTGTGTCTCTCTGAATAAACTTGTTTTCATTTTCCTTTGGCTTGCTCTTGAACTCTTTCCTGCACGAAACCAAGGACCCTCACTTGGCAGCCCACCCCAGGGACTCACACAGGTCCCTGGCCATGATATCTTCCTCTCTTGTAACACTTCCCCTTCCTTCTCCTCCCCCTCCCTGGCCCTCCTCCTTCCTCTTCCTCTTTTTTCTTCTTCTCCTCCCCTTCCCCTTCTCTCCTCTTCCTTTCTCCTCTCCCTCCTCCTCCTCCTCCTTCTTCTTCTTCCTCTTCTTCTTCTCTTTTTCCTTCTCCTCCTTCTTCTTCTCCCCCAAAATTCCAGACCACAGGATAAGTTAAAAATTGCTGTAAACAGATTGAATGGGATCTGTTGATGTTTTGAAAGGACAATGAACTCTGATTCTTATTGATTGCCTCTTGTCCATTCTCCTCTTCTCTCCTACAACTCCCCTTCTTCCTTTGCCACCTCCCTACTATTTTGTCTCCTTTGTTACCCTGTATCTTTTGTATTTGGATGTTGTTGCCATCCTAACAGAAAGGGATTGAAGAGATGACCTTCACAAATCACTATCAGTCCTAGGATACTGTGACACATGTCAGAAAATGTGTGAGATGAGTAACTGTCAAGTAAAAAGAAGAGTAACTTTTTATATATTGTGTTTTGAAGACACAATAATTTCTTTTTAAGGTCTCTTTGTTTGATATTTATTGTTACTAAAGCCTCATGTTCTTATCTCCAAAATCATCTATAAGATCACGATTAATGATTCATGTGTACTAAGATAAGAGAAATTATTTAGTAAAATTTGATACCAATCCTAGTAGGTTTGGATTTTGCAGGGATTGTTGGAGGTCAAGTGACTTTTCTCTACACATCATTTTTATTTTTACCACTTATAACCAATATTTACATATGTTGTCCTTATGGTACATGTACGTCTGTTTACATGAAAGTTTTAGATCTATCTAAGTGATACTGAAGAAGCAGCATGCATATATTTTTCATCTTATGGAAGTCAGCTATAAGTGAATTAAAAGTCAGAGAAAGCACAGAGGAAGAGAAAGAGAATGAAACAGTAAGTATAAACCAGGAATTTAAATAGTTCATGCTACTTGCCATTCTGCTTAATGAGTAGGTGCCTTCTAATGAAGGTGATATAGTAGAGATTAACCTGCTATTTCTTCAGCCAGTTTCAATACCCAATTTCCACTATCAACAGTGAATTGAGTAGTGTCTGAAGATAATTTATCTTCTTCTTACTTCTTGGCCCTCAAATACAAGCAAGTCAACTGCCTCATTCAGTGTTCAAATAGAAAAATAGTAAGGAAAAAGTGGCTGTGTCGATTTATTTAAGAATTACTACTGAAATGCCCAAATGGATGTCTTGCAAAGATTTCCAAAAGTTATTTTCACTTATAGAGATTCTGCCTTAGGTTGTCTATAGATAGAAACGTCCACTAGAATGCAACTCCATTTATTCCTTAATGTCCCTGATGTCTTTATTGATTTTGTTGGTTTTGTTTTGGTTTTTTTTAGACTATAAGTCATTTGAAACAGAGGCTATATTTTCTTTACCTTTATTAGTTCTACAAAACAATAGTATCATGAACACAGTTTGTTCTCAACAAAAATTTATAGATTAACTTTTTAAATGAGTGGATAGTGTTATCAGTGGATTCAAATATTTATCTTGCAAGCTGTTGTGAGGACACATAATATTTTATTTTTTCATAGAAAAATATCAGGGATAAAAATGGAAAATCGAAGTGAATTTTATGTATATATTGCAGTAGCATATATTATAACATATAGAAATACTATAACATTATTATATGGGAAACATATAGAATATGTATTTCTTGTAGTTAAAATAGTCTAAGTACATATTTAGTGTGGGTATCTATAGCATACAAATCATGTTTCCCTGACTCCATAACTTGGATTATAGGAATATCAACTCTATTGTCTGGGTCAAATAAAAAGTGACTTTCTTGTCAGTGTCTCCCAAATTCTACCTTGTTTCCTCACTCAGCTCTTTTGCTTTCATTTTTGGGACTTCCTATATAGAGGGCCACAAGCTGGGGAATAGAGTAGTGGAAACTGAGGGGGGGCTCTAAGACCAATATTATGTAAGAGGATACCAAGCCTGGCAGTACTGCTTCTCCAGTTGTACACCAGCTGTCACCACCCAACCCCCTAAGCAGCAAGACCACTGCCATGGTTATCACTGCAGTGTTCCTTGAATAATAATGCTTCTCTCATGCAAATACAACATCTTATCAATAGTAAGCCTGAAATGAATAAATAAATATTTTGTTATGAATGCAGATCATATATCGAAAACATTTGGGAACTAACTTTAAAATTAAACTTTTATAGGTAAAAATATATCATTTCTGTAATATTTTCTAATATTTTAAAATCCAAATTTTGTCATTGATAACATATTCTATTGCTGAAGCTACTATAATAACTTTTGTTACAATGGTCCAATGAACATTTCAAATATACCAGATTCTTATAAAAAGTAAAACTCATTCTCACCACACAATATTAAAATGTTAATATTGCACATGTTTTGGTACAATCTTAAAATTAATCCAGCATCTGCACTCATTGTTTTGTCCTTTGCTCTGTCTTCACTGAAAAATTGCTTTTCCTTCTCTCCATAACTCATTCCTCCTCATGAGTTTGTATTCCACCTGCCTCTTCAGGACTCTTATTGGGTAAGAAAGATAACAGCAGGCCTGAAATCCATAACTTCTCCTGTGGATACTAGTGAATAGAAATGCTTAATGTTGAAAGACTGAAAGGAGAATTTTTGGTAGAAAGTTATAAGCTGATTCTACAATTTATACAGAAGGGAACAGGATCTAAAATGGTCAAACTAATTTTGAAAACAAAAGAATAAAATTAAGGACTCACACTACCTGCTTTCAAGACTCACTGAACAGCTACAATAACCAAGAGACTGTGGTATTAAAAAATATAGACTCAAAGATTACTGGAAAATATTAGGGTATCAAGAAATAGATGCACATATGCATGGTCAATTGATTTTTAAGAAAGGGGAAAAGACAATTCAATGAAGAAATAAATAGTGCTGGAAAAAATGGTGCTGGAACAAATGATGCTGAAACAATTAGATATCTATATTAAAGAAATAAAAAATCTTGATCTACACCCATGTCATAATGAATAACTCAAAATGGATCTTAGATCTAAATGTAAAATTAAAAACTATAAAACTTTAAGAAGAAATATTTATGACTTTGGATTAGGCAAAAAATTTTTTAGCTTTTTGGGGGAGATGGAACTGTTCTATACATCTTTCTATATATCTCATGTTTCATGTAAGTAATAACTCTACTGTTTACAGGTTGAATTGTATAATATGTAAATGATACCTCAATTAAAAATAAATGTCAGATTGGAACCAAGATGGCAGAGTAGAAGGATGTGCTCTCACTCTCTCTCGTGAGAACACCAGAATCACAACTAGCTGCTGGACAATCATCGACAGGAAGACACTGGAACTCACCAAAAAAGATACCCCACATCCAAAGACAAAGGAGAGGCCACAATGAGATGGTAGGAGGGATGCAATCACAGTAAAATCAAATCCCATAACTGCTGGATGGGTGACTCACAGACTGGAGAACACTTATACCACAGAAGTCCACCCACTGGAGTGAAGGTTCAGAGCCCCACATCAGGCTTTCCAAACCTGGGGGTCTGGAAACAGGAGAAGGAATTCCTAGAGAATCAGACTTTGAAGCCTAGTGGGATTTGATTGCAGGACTTTGACAGAACTGGGGGAAACAGAGACTCCACCCTTGGAGGGCACACACAAAGTAGTGTGTGCATTGGGACCCAGGGGAAGGAGCAGTGACCACAGGGGAGACTGAACCAGACCTACCTGCTAGTGTTTGAGGGTCTCCTGCAGAGGTGGGGGTGGCTGTAGCTCACCGTGGGGACAAGGACACTGGGAGCAGAAGTTCTGGGAAGTACTCCTTGGCATGAGCCCTCCCAGAGTCCGCCAATAGCCTCACCAAAGAGCCCAGGTAGGCTCCAGTGTTGGATTGCCTCAGGCCAAAACAAACAACCAACAGGGAGGGAACCCAGCCCCACCCATCAACAGTCAAACGGATTAAAGTTTTACTGAGCTCCACCCAGCAGAGCAACAGTCAGCTCTACCCACCTCCAGAGCCTCCCATCAAGCCTCTTAGATAGCCTCATCCACCAGAGGGCAGACAGCAGAAGCAAGAAGAACTACAGTCCTGCAGCCTGCGGAACAAAAACCACATTCACAGAAAGATAGACAAGATGAAAAAGCAGAGGGCTATGTACCAGATGAAGGAACAAGAAAAAACCCCAGAAAAACAACTAAATGAAGTGGAGATAGGCAACCTTCCAGAAAAAGAATTTAGAATAATGATAGTGAAGATGATCCAGAACCTCAGAAAAAGAATGGAGGCAAAGATCGAGAAGATGAAAGAAATGTTTAACAAAGACCTAGAAGAATTAAAGAACAAACAAACAGAGATGAACAATACAACAACTGAAATGAAAACTACACTAGGAGGAATCAATAGCAGAATAACAGAGGCAGAAGATCGGATAAGTGACCTGGAAGACAGAATGGTGGAATTCACTGCTGTGGAACAGAATAAAGAAAAAAGAATGAAAAGAAATGAAGACAGCCTAAGAGACCTCTGGGACTACATTAAACACAACAACATTCGCATTATAGGGGTCCCAGAAGGAGAAGAGAGAGAGAAAGGACCAGAGAAAATATTTGAAGAGATTATAATCGAAAACTTCCCTAACATGGGAAAGGAAATAGCCACCCAAGTCCAGGAAGTGCAGAGAGTGCCATACAGGATAAACCCAAGGAGAAACACGCCGAGACAAACAGTAATCAAATTGGCAAAAATTAAAGACAAAGAAAAATTATTAAAAGCAGCAAGGCAAAAATGACAAATAACATACAAGGGAACTCCCATAAGGTTAACATCTGATTTCTCAGCAGAAACTCTACAAGCCAGAAGGGAGTGGCATAATATACTTAAAGTGATGAAAGGGAAGAACCTACAACCAAGATTACTCTACCTGGCAAGGATCTCTTTCAGATTCAATGGAGAAATCAAAAGCTTTACAGACAAGCAAAAGCTAAGAGAATTCAGCACCACCAAACCAGCTCTACAGCAAATGCTAAAGGAACTTCTCTAAGTGGAAAACACAAGAGAAGAAAAGGACTTACAAAAACAAACCCAAAACAATTAAGATAATGGTCATAGCAACACACATATCGATAATTACCCTAAACGTGAATGGATTAAATGCTCCAACCAAAAGACACAGGCTTGCTGAATGGATACAAAAACAAGACCCATATACATGCAGTCTACAAGAGACCCACTTCAGACCTAGGGACACATTCAGACTGAAAGTGAGGGGATGGAAAAAGATATTCCATGCAAATAGAAATCAAAAGAAAGCTGGAGTAGCAGTTCTCCTATCAGATAAAATGGACTTTAAAATAAAGAATGTTACAAGAGACAAGGAAGGACAGTACATAATCATCAGGGGATCAATCCAAGAGGAAGATATAACAATTATAAATATATATGCACCCAACATAGGAGCACCTCAAAACATAAGGCAACTGCTAACAGCTATAAAAAAGGAATCGACAGTAACACAATAATAGTGGGGGAATTTATCACCTCACTTACACCAATGGATAGATCATCCAAAATGAAAATAAATAAGGAAACAGAAGCTTTAAATGACAAAATAGATCAGACAGATTTAATTGACATTTATAGGACATTCCATCCAAAAACAGCAGATTACACGTTCTTCTCAAGTGCACAGGGAACATTCTCCAGGATAGATCACATCTTGGGTCACAAATCAAGCCTCAGTAAATTTAAGAAAATTGAAATCATATCAAGCATCTTTTCGGACCACAGCGCTATGAGATTAGAAATGAATTACAGGGAAAAAAACGTAAAAAGCACAAACACATGGAGGCTAAACAATACGTTACTAAATAACCAAGAGATCACTGAAGAAATCAAAGAGGAAATCAAAAAATACCTACAGACAGATGACAATGAAAACACGATGATCCAAAACTTACGGAATGCAGCAAAAGCAGTTCTAAGAGGGAGGTTTATAGCTATACAAGCTTACATTAAGAAATAAGAAAAATCCCAAATAAAAAATCTAAACTTACACCTAAAGGAACTAGAGAAAAAAGAACAAACAAAACCCAAAGTTATCAGAAGGAAAGAAATCACAGAGATCAGATAAGAAATAAATGAAATAGAAACAAAGAAAACAATAGCAAAGATCAATAAAACTAAAAGCTGGTTCTTTGAGAAGATAAACAAAATTGATAAACCATTAGTCAGACTCATCAAGAAAAAGAGGGTGAGGACTCAAATCAATAAAATTAGAAATGAAAAAGGAGAAATCACAACTGACACTGCAGAAATACACAGCATTCTAAGAGACTACTACAAGCAACTCTATGCCAATAAAATGGACAACCTGGAAGAAATGGACAAATTCTTAGAAAGGTATAACCTTCCAAGACTGAACCAGGAAGAAACAGAAAATATGAAGAGACCAATCACAAGTACTGAAATTGAAACTGTGATTAAAAATCTTCCAACAAACAAAAGTCCAGGACCAGATAGCTTCACAGGTGAATTCTATCAAACATTTAGAGAAGAGCTAACACCCATCCTTCTGAAAATCTTCGAAAAAACTGCAGAGGAAGGAACACTCCCAAACTCATTCTACAAGGCCACCATCACCCTGATACCAAAACCAGACAAAGGTACTACAAAAAAAGAAAATTGCAGACCAATATCACTAATGAATATAGATGCAAAAATCCTCAACAAAATACTAGCAAACAGAATCCAACAACACATTAAAAGGATCATACACCATGATCAAGTGGGATTTATCCCAGGGATGCAAGGATTCTTCAGTATACGCAAATCAATCAATGTGATACACCATATTAACAAATTGAAGAATAAAAACCATATGATCATCTCAATAGATGCAGAAAAAGCTTTTGACAAAATTCAACACCCATTTATGAGAAAAACTCTCCAGAAAGTGGGCATAGAGGGAACCTACCTCAACATAATAAAGGCCATATACAACGAACCCACAGCAAACGTCATTCTCAATGGTGAAAAACTGAAAGCATTTCCTCCAAGATCAGGAACAAGACAAGGATGTCCACTCTCACCACTACTATTCAACACAGTTTGGGAAGTCCTAGCCATGGCAATCAGAGAAGAAAAAGAAATAAAAGAATATAAATTGGAAAAGAAGAAGTAAAACTGTCACTGTTTGCAGATGACATGATACTATACATAGGTAATCCTAAATATGCCACCAGAAAGCTACTAGAGCTAATCAATGAATTTGGTAAAGTTGCAGGATACAAAATGCACAGAAATCTCTTGCATTCCTATACACTAACAATGAACGATCAGAAAGAGAAATTAAGGAAACAATCCCATTCACCATTGCAACAAAAAGAATAAAATACCTAGGACTAAACCTACCTAAGAAGGTAAAAGACCTGTGAAAGAAATCAAAGATGACAGAAACAGATGGAGAGATAAACCATGTTCTTGGATTGGAAGAATCAATATTGTGAAAATGACTATACTACCCAAAGCAATCTATAGATTCAATGCGATCCCTATCAAACTACCAATGGCATTTTTTACAGAACTAGAACAAAAAATCTTAAAATTTGTATGGAGACACAAAAGACCCGAAATAGCCAAGGCAATATTGAGGGAAAAAAATGGAGCTTGAGGAATCAGACTCCTTGACTTCAGACTATTCTCCAAAGCTATAGTAATCAAGACAGTATGGTACTGGCACAAAAACAGAAATATAGATCAATGTAACAAGATAGAAAGCACAGAGGTAAACCCATGCACCTATGGTCAACTAATCTATGACAAATGAGGCAAGGATATACAATGGAGAAAAGACAGCCTCTTCAATAAGTGGTGCTGGGAAAACTGGACAGCTACATGTAAGAGAATGAAATTAGAACACTCCCTAACACCATACACAAAAATAAACTCAAAATGGTTTAAAGACCTAAATGTAAGACCAGACACTATAAAACTCGTAGAGGAAAACATAGGAAGAACACTCTCTGACATAAATCACAGCAAGATCTTTTTTGATCCACCTCCTAGAGTAATGGAAATAAAAACAAAAATAAACAAATGGGACCTAATGAAACTTAAAAGCTTTTGCACAGCAAAGGAAACCATAAACAAGACAAAAAGACAACCCTCAGAATGGGAGAAAATATTTGCAACCAAATCAACGGACAAAGGACTAATCTCCAAAATATATAAACAGCTCATGCAGCTCAATATTAAAAAAACAAACAACCCAATCCAAAAATGGGCAGAAGACCTAAATAAACATTTTTCCAAAGAAGACATACAGATGGTCAAGAAACACATGAAAAGATGCTCAACATCACTAATAATTAGAGAAATGCAAATCAAAACTACAATGAGGTATCACCTCACACCAGTTAGAATGGGCATCATCAGAAAATCTACAAACAACAAATGCTGGAGAGGGTGTGGAGAACAGGGAACCCTCTTGCACTGTTGGTGGGAATGTAAATTGATACAGCCACTATGGAGAACAGTATGGAGGTTCCTTAAAAAACTAAAAATAGAATTACCATATGATCCAGCAATCCCACTACTGGGCATATACCCAGAGGAAACCATAATTCAAAAAGACACATGCACCCCAGTGTTCATTGCAGCACTATTTACACTAGCCAGGTCATGGAAGCAACCTAAATGCCCATCAACAGATGAATGTATAAAGAAGATGTGGTACATATATACAATGGAATATTACTCAGCCATAAAAAGGAACGAAATTGGGTCATTTGTTGAGATGTGGACGGATCTAGAGACTGTCATACAGAGTGAAGTAAGTCAGAAAGAGAAAAACAAATATCGTATATTAATGCATATATGTGGAACCTAGAATAATGGTACAGATGAACTGGTTTGCAGGGCAGAAATTGAGACACAGATGTAGAGAACAAACGTATGGACACGAAGTGGGGAAAGCGGTGGTGTGGTGAGGGTGGTAGTGTGATGAATTGGGAGATTGGGATTGACATGTATACACTGATGTGTATAAAATTGATGACTAATAAGAACCTGCTGTATAAAAAAATAAGTTAAATAAAATTCAAAAATAAATAAATAAAAATAAATGTCATATAGTTGTAATCATAATAGGAAAAAAAAATTAAATACTATAAATCACCTAAATACCCGTAAACATGAAAATGGGTATGAAAATGATAGAATTATAATATATATTCATTAAAAAGCATACTCTTCAACAATAAAAATTGATGAACTACATATATGAGAGAGTAGTAAATCTGGTCCTAATGTTGATCTAATCAACCAGATTAAAAAAGATGTGGACAGTTAAGGGTTTATTACTTCCCTTGGATGAACATTTGTTGAATTTATTATTTCCTTGCAGAAATATCATTAACAGTGTTCCTACTGAAAGAAGCGCTATGATGTACCATCAACCAGAGTTCTTGAGTAAGCCCTAGAACTAAGTCGGATGTAATTAAACTTAGCTTTTGTGACAACATAAACTCGTTGTTAAAAAAAAAGTTTGAATTCCTCTTTATCATTACTCTAAGGCACAACCTCAGTTCTTTCTAATGGACAAGCTAATTAGGTTGCAGGAAGAATTAAAATAAAGCAAAAAAAAATTTAAAAGACCAAAATAAACATCTTTGAAATAAATAATTGTAAATAGTATTTCCCTATAATTATTATTTTCCGTCATTAGTAGTGACAATGGTAACATTAATATGTAAATTCTGCTAAACAGTGAATGTTTGTGTCCCTTCAAAATTCTTATGTTGATGGGTTTCCCTGGTGGCGCAGTGGTTGAGAATCTGCCTGCTAATGCAGGGGGCACGGGTTCGGACCCTGGCCTGGGAAGATCCCACATGCTGCAGAGCAGCTAGGCCCGTGAGCCACAAGTACTGAGCCTGCGCGTCTGGAGCCTGTGCTCCGCAAAAAGAGAGGCCGCGATAGTGAGAGGCCCGCGCACCGTGATGAAGAGTGGCCCCCGCTTGCCACAACTAGAGAAAGCCCTCACACAGAAACGAAGACCCAACACAGCCATAAATAAAAAAAAAAAAAAAAAAAATTCTTATGTTGAAATCCTAACCCCCAAAGTGATGGTATTAGGAAGTGGGGCCTTTGGGAGGTGATTAGGTCAAAAGGGTGGAGCCTTTAATGGAATTGTAACAGAGAACAAACCTGACTCCATATTGTATCTATTCCTTTAGCTCTAACCTTTGTGATCTGTTGCCTGTGTGCTTAGTCATGCTGGCTCTGCACCTTTGTATAACAATTTTGCCTATAGCCTGAAATACACATGATTGCTCATTTTCAACACTCTGCCTCTCAGGCTTGACCTTTAAAGGTATAACACTTTTCCATTCATATAGAGAGAAAATGTTGCAGAACAAAGATAATATTTGTGTCATTAGAGGTTTATAGGAACATCCTGACCACACCTACCTAGCTGTAAGAACAAAGGATTATCACTTCCAGGATCTGGCTGGTACCAAGAAGTTTGCAATACCCAGCCACACCTCCTCCACTTTTAGTATAAAAGATGCTTGAGTTCTAACTCAGTAAGATGGTTCTTTGGGACACTTGTCCACCATCTTCTTGGTTTGCTGGCTTTGCGAATAAAGTTCCTATTCCTTGCCCCAACAACTTGTCTCTTAATTTATTGGCCTCTCATGCAGCAAGCAGTACTAACTTGGACTCGGTGACAGGATTACTGTTCTTATAAAAGAGGCTTCAGAGAGAACCTTATCCCTTCTGCCATGTGAGTTTACAGCACAAAACCAATTCTCTGTGTACCAGAAAGTGGACTCTCAGCAGACACTGAACCTGCCAGTACCTTGTTCTTGGACTTCCCAGGATCAGCCTCCAGAACCATGAGGGATACATTTCTGTTGTTTGTAAGCCACCCAGTCTATGTTATTTTGTCATAGCAGCCCACACTGACTAAGACAAATTCTAATGTGTTAAACAAATAGCACTTACACTAAATGGACCCTCTGCCATATTTACAATGGTATTTATTTCTTATCATAAATTGCTGCTTTATTGCATGTGGTAGATTGACAACTTGTTCCATACATTAAATATATAAAGGATCATCCTTTCATCTATAGAGCTCCACACAGAAAGGATTAATTCTAAATAAAAACAAATGAGAAATTAAAGTTAATGTAACTAGTAATTAAATAACTAGTAACAATAAATAGCAACTGTTTTTTTCTTGGCCTAATACTGTTTATTCTGGACATTTTAGATAATGCAGAAGTCACAGGGTTTCTAACTGGGGCACAACAGGTAGCTCTGTGCAGCTCCTGTTTCCCAGCATTCCAGCTTTACCATATGGTCAGAAGTACATCAGGGCCATTTAAAGCACATCCTCTAGCCATCCTTCCTGTGGAGGGCTCACCACAGCCCTTCAGGCAACAAATGACTAAGGGGCCTGCTGTTTCATGTCTTCACATGCCCCCAGCACAGCAGATGTGCAATGCACAAAGCGTTGTTATAAAACTAGAGAACTGGCTGCTTTCCAAGTCTTCAAATTTACTCCTCAGGCTGTATCATTTATGGAAACTGACTCTTATTTATGTCTGGGAGGTGCTAGCAACTCTCTGTGGGATGTACCCATAGGAATAGCATAGGAGAGGTAGTGAGAGAGGCAGAACAATTACATATGTATGGAAAAGTATAAAGAAAGGGACAATTTTCTATGCAAATGTCAGCAATCCCTTTATTTTATCCAATACTTCACAACTAGTCAGTGTCAGATGAAGGTTTACTGATTATAAATATACTGCTCTTTCCAATATACCATAATCTTTCTTATCTAAAGATATTTCTGTTAACAATTATCATTACTATTACTTGCGTCAAACCCTCTCCAAACATGAGCTTTCAAAGGCCATGCTTTCCTGAGTCAGTTTGACTTCAGATATTCATGTGAGTACATAAAATTGTAAGTTCTCAAGGGAAAAGGTAAGTTTTAGAAGCACCCAGAAAGTCAAGGGTCACCTGGAATTTCCAAAGTGTCTTTCTCTCCCTAAAATTGTTTACATTTATCCAGCAAAAATAGGTTACCCATTGTATTTGACATTGAAAAATACAGAGATAAAAGAAGGATATATTTTTGCTCTCAATAGTTGATATGCTTAGAGAAGAAAGATAAATGAATACTGACAATAAAATCTGGCCACTTCTAAGACTGAGGTAAGCCCAGAGTGCATATAAATTGGAACTAACCTAGATTAGAAAGATCCAGTAAACATTCTGGAGGAAATCATATCTGATTTCCTCTCTCTCATCTCCACTATCAAATAAAATATAAAGTTCTACTAAAATATTCAGGCAGCTCCTTCTTTCCATCTCCACTCCCAACATCCTAGTTCAACTCATCATTGTTTCTTATCTGAAGTCTGTAATAACCTCCTAATCAGTCTCCGTACGTTCACTCTTGCATATTTGCAGAGTATCTGTTCTCCAGGCAACATCTCAAATAAAGTTTTAAAATTTTATACCTGATCATGTCACGCATTTGCTTAAAAGCATATAGAAAATTTTCCTCTGATCATGGAGTAAATAACAACCTTATATTATTTTTTATCATGGCTTATAAATCTCACATAATTATGCCCTGGTTTATATCCCTAGTCTAAGTTCATGCTACTCTTTCTCCCTATTAAATTTTTTTTTGAGGCACTCAGCCTTCTGTACATTTCTTTAATGCTCAAAGTTCTAGTTTCATCTTTGCAGTATCTAGCTTCTCTCGTAGTGCTTTTTCTAAAGCCTTCCCATTTTGAATTTGCTTCTCAGTCATCAAGTTTCATATTAAATACTATTTATTCCTAGATTCCTGTTTTGAACTTTCCCAAAGTGCTAAGGCACTTTGCTATACAATTTCTTGGTATTCTGTTATGTTGCCTTATTTTAATAATGCTTATTGTATTTTTATATTTATTTTATAATTATTGGTTTAATAAATGATGGCTTTATAAAGTTGATATATAATAAGAGCTATATTCCTCCTTATTGTGGACATTCTAGCAAAGTCAACATATATTAAACCAATAATTATAAAATAAACATAAACAATATAATATAAATACATATTATATAATAAATATTATATATAACACCTATGTTTTTCTTTGCTGTGTCACCAACACTTACTATGGTGCTTCATATATTCACAGCAAATATTTATCAAGTAAATGAATGATCTGTATTCTAAAAATTGAACTAAATTGGTGAAAAGGGAAAGAAAGGTGTTCAGGCAGAATAAAAGGCTTATATCAATATTTCTGAAGCTTAATACATATAGTCATCTACAGATAGATTCCAGAAGGCATATCTGAAGGCAAGATGGTAAAAATGTAGATCTGAAGTGTTAGCAAAGGGCTCATTAATGAAGGACATTTTGTTCCATGCTAAGGAATTTGTATTTTATTCCAAAGTCAATGAAGACTTAATGACAGGTTTTATGACTTGGTTAGTTTTGTGTTTTAGATACTAAGGTACTAAGTGTATTAGAAACTAGCAAGCTTTGAGCCATTGACTATTATTAGAAACCAAAAGGCAGTGGATAGCAAAGGAAAGTAGAAAGTCCAAGATTACCCATGCCCTTCTGAATTAGAATCTCTAGCTCATTTCTTCTTTCATGGATTTAAGCATTCCAAAGTGATCTAATTATAAAACAATAAGTTTTATGTTTGAAATATATATATAAACAAACTTCCTTTGACCCTAAATACTCATAATCTACAGTCCAATTTATCTCCTCCAATTAATAGTCAATTTCTTGAAATGTATTCACATATTTTAATCTTGCATTCACCCTTCAAATGATTTCAGTATGATTTCTAATTATCACTAATGAAAATGCAGCTGTCAAGATATTAACATCACCCTTGTAATGAACCCAATGAATTTTTTTTAATCCCTTATCTTACTTAACCTTGCAGAGCCTTCTGAAATTCTCAGAATCTTCACCATTGGAAATGCAAATGAAAAGTATTTTGCAAAGACAATTAAGGTTGAGTCATTCTGAATGAAGCCACCCAAAGAAACAAAAAATTTCAAGAAGCTGGGAAAGGTCAGTAGTGTCCATGGCTATATATGTCAAATAATGACTAAAAAATTTGGCTAATAATATGCCATTGTTGAACAATGCAAGTTAGAATCAGGGAAGCACTGGAAGAGGTAAGTGGGAGATGAGCAGGTAAATACACGCATTTTGGAAGCTCAGCTCTAAAAGGAAAGTTGATATGGGTAAGAGCTAGGTATTGAGAACTAGAGTTGATGAAAGTATTTATTATAACTATTGTTATAATTATTATTTCTGTTATTATGTCTTATTCAACCAAGAAAGAAAGATAAGATAGAAGATAAAGAAATTCCTTGAGAAACAGAATCCAATAGAGTCAGAAGCCACTATATATAGTAACAGGTCTTTAATATAGATATAGTAACAGGTCTTTAATAGGAGGAGGAGTTTTGCTTCCACTGAATTCTAAGCAAGGAAACATGGCTATAGACATGGATAGAATTTTACTGTGTAGAGAAGTAATGTGTAGTTTCTCAATATGCTAATTTTGAAGAAAAGCTGAACACTGATATATGTTCTGAGCTATGTGTTGGATTTGAATTATAAGGATAAGGGTAAAAGCTAGAGATTGTTGTGGGGAAAGGGAATTTATTAGGAACACATGAAAATTTCAAGGCAATACTGTGATCTCATTATAGTTCAAAGTGTATTCTTGTGTTTTTAATAGTAGTACACTCAGCATTTTGTGTGCAAAAGTGAAGTCATATGATAGTGTTAAGGTTCATGTTTTCTGCACAGAAATAATAATAGAGAAAGTATGGTGTCTTAGTCTATCCAGGATGTTATAGCAGAACACCATAGACTAGGTAGCTTATAAGCAACACAAATTTACTTTTCAGTCTAGAGGCTGGGAAGTCCAAGATCAAGGCATCAGCAGATATATGTTGTCTGATGACGTCCCACTTCCTTGTTCATAGACAACTGTGTTATTGCTGTGCTCTCAATGGTGCAAAGGGAGAGGGAGATCTCTAGGGTCTTTTTATAAGGGCACTAATCCCATTCATGAGGGCTCCACCTACATGATTTTATCACCCCCCAAAGCCCCCACCTTCAAAAACCATCTCATTAGACATTAGGATTTAATCATATGAATGTTGGGGGACATAAACATTGAGTCTATAATATGGCTTATATGTTGGAAATGAGTAGATGGGATAAAGAAGGAGGAGAATAAAAGGGCTCATTTTTTTCAAAGAAAAAATAAGGAAAAAGAAATGTTAATTTGGTCTGAAATCAGGGATTATAGGGAAAGAGTGGGTTGGAAAAGGGAAAATATGGGAACTTATCAAGAGTTAGATACTGAAGTATGTAATATCTAAATTTAGCAATTTCTAGAGATAATAAGGTAAGAGCTATTTTTAGATATTGACAACTAAAAAATGTCACTAACCATCTGGTTCTACAAGAATTAAGTCACTAGCCACTGCAGTCACTGACCTTTAACACACCCTGAAAGGAGTTCAGGAATGAGGAGAGATCAGGAATGAGGCACTCTGTGCTCTAGGAAAAGTGGTAGAACAGGCCTTCAAATAGTTTGATATTTTCAGGAGAAAATTTTATGAATCCAATTTCTTGCATCTTCTCATACCTTGAAAAACACTAAAATCATTAACAGAGACATCTGTTCCTTGTGACTAGCAGCAACCTTCTCATGACTAGCAGCAACCTTCTACTGAGATATATGCTTGATTGCATGTAACCCCTTCATGAAAGGACATAAGCACTGACCTCCCCTCCCTGCCCTGGCCTTGTACATCTATGAAATTGTTCCTCAGAGCTATCTGAGAAGCTGTCTCTTGGGCTATAGTCCTCAATAAGTCACAAATAAAACTGAACTCACAGCCCTCATGTTGTGTGTTTTCTTTTCAGTTGAAAATATTTTAACAAATTATGTTGAAATTAAGGTCAATCAATTCCTATATTTTATAGAAAGTTGTATATCTCTGCTGCAGAGGTTTGATATTTTATAAATGTTATAAATATACAAGAACTTGTCATTTGGTAACATGGCCAAATGTTTTGATAACACTCATTTGGTAACACTTGCTAAATTTTGTAATAAGCACTTTTGGTGGTAATTATCTCAAAATAGTGAAAATGCACACTTAATGAAAAGTTTAGGACTGAATTTCTATTCAACAAAGTTAGTAATAAACATGTCAATTAAGCAAGTATTTGTCAACATTTACCATCCACTATAGAAACTGTAATGATGTCGCTGACAAGATAAAAATAGGATGATGCATATCTGTTGAAAAAGCATCAGGAATATTTCAAAAGTTAGCAATTTGAAAACAAAGATTATAAACAAGTCTACCTACAAAAGTTATATCAATAGGTTTTTTTGGTAAAGATATGATTGATATGTAAAAAAGTTATATATCACCTCCAAAAGTTTAAGTTGTGTTTATCTATGACTGTTATGCATGACTTTTCATTCAACTCAAATGACTCTTCTTCTAAACTAATTTTGCTCAGTATCAATTCCAAGTCTTCTGGTGTATATAAAAAAAGTGAACTGATAGATATTAATATGTAGAATCTGTTAACAGAAGAAAGTCAAATGCATCAGAAGATTGTTAAATAATGCATTGGGTATCATCAGTTACTTTAAATAGGAATTAAATTTTTTGTTTAATTCATAAATTAAAACAAAGCTTTTACTTTTATTCAACATAGTTTTGGAAGTCCTAGTCACAGCAATCACCGGAGATAAAGAAATAAAAGACATCCAAATTGGAAAAGAAGTAGTAAAACTGTCATGTTTGCAAATGACATGATACTATACATAGAGAATCCTAAAGATGCTACCAGAAAAATAATAGAGCTCATCAGTGAATTCGATACAGTTGCAGGATACAAAATTAATACACAGAAATCTCTTGCATTCCTATACACTAAAAACAGAAGATCAGAAAGAGAAATTAATGAAAAAACCCACTTACCATCACATCAAAAAGAATAAAATATCTAGGAATAAACCTACCTAAGGAGGCAAAAGACCTGTACACAGAAAACTATAAGACACTGATGAAAGAAATCAAAGACGACACAAACAAATGGAGAGATATACCATGTTCTTGGATTGGAAGAATCAACATTGTGAAAATGACTATACTACCCAAAGCAATCTACAGATTCCATGTAATCCTTATCAAATTACCAATGGCATTTTTCACAGAATTAGAACAAAAAAATTTACAATTTATATGGAAACACAAAAGACCCCTAATAGCCAAAGCAATCTTGAGAAAGAAAAATGGAGCTGGAGCAATCAGGCTCCCTGATTTCAGACTATGCTACAAAGCTACAGTAATCAAGACAATACGGTACTGGCACAAAAACAGAAATATAGATCAATGGAACAGGATAGAAAGCCTAGAGATAAACCCACGCGCTTATGGACACCTAATCTGTGACAAAGGTGGCAAGAATATACAATGGAGAAAAGACAGCCTCTTCAATAAGTGGTTCTGGGAAAACTGGACAGCTACATGCAAAAGAATGAAATTAGAACACTCCCTAACACCATACACAAAAATAAACTCAAAATGGATTAAAGACCTAAATGTAAGGCCAGACACTATAAAACTCTTAGAGGAAAACATAGGCAGAACACTCTTCGACATAAATCTCAGCAAGATCTTTTTGATCCACTTTCTAGAGTAATGAAAATAAAAACAAAAATAAACAAATGGGACATAATTAAACTTAAAAGCTTTTACACAGCAAAGGAAACCATAAACAAAACAAAAAGACAACCCACAGAATGCGAGAAAATATTTGCAAATGAAGTGACCAACAAGGGATTAATCTCCAAAATATACAAACAGCTCATGCAACTCTATATCAAAGAAACAAACAACCCAATCAAAAAATGGGTAGAAGATCTAAATAGACATTTCTCCAAAGAGCATATACAAATGGCCAAAAAGCATGTGAAAATATGCTCACATCACTAATTATCAGAGAAACGCAAATCAAACCTACAATGAGGTATCACCTCACACTGGTCAGAATTGCCATCATCAAAAAGTCTACGAACAGTAAATGCTGGAGAGGGTGTAGAGAAAAGGTAACCCTCCTGCACTGTTGGTGGGAATGTAAATTGATACAACCACTATGGAAAACAGTATGGAGGATCCTTAAAAAACTAAAAATAGAACTACTATATGATCCAGCAATCCCACTCCTGAGCATACATGTGGAGAAAACCATAATTTGAAAAGATACATGCACTCCAATATTCATTGCAACACTATTTATAATAGCCAAGACATGGAAGCAACATAAATGTCCATTGACAGGTGAATGGATAAAGAAGATGTGGTACATATATACAATGGAATATTACTCGGTCATCAAAAGGAACGAAATTGGGGTCATTCGTAGAGATGTGGATGGACCTAGGGTCTGTCATACAGAGTGAAGTAAATCAGACAGAGAAAGACAAATATGATATGATGTCACTCATGTGGAATCTAATTTTTAAAAATGACACAAATGAACTTATTTACAAAACAGAAACAGACTTACAGATGTTGCAAACAAACTTATGGCTACCAATGAGGAAACATGGGGAGGAAGGATAAATCAGGAGCTTGGGATTAACATATAAACACTATATTATATAAGATTGATAACCAACAAGAATCTACTGTATAGCACAGGGAACTCTACTCAATATTTCTCTATATGAGAAAAGAATCTAAAAAAAGAATGAATGTATGTATATGTACATGTATAACTGAATCACTTTGCTGTACACCTGAAACTAACACAACTTTGCAATTTTGTAAATCAACTATACTCCAATAAAAAAGAAAACAAAACAAAAACCAAAGCTTTTAAGAATTCATTCTCTCAAAAGTGAGACAACTGAAATTGTAAAAGTTGTTAAAATTCAGTTTCCCAGGTCAACATTGAAAATAAAATTACTTGGTTTTGCAAATTACTATGAATATAAATTTGAAGCATAGTATCACAGTAAAACAATATTCTTACTAAATTATCTGTGGAGCAAGAATGTACTTGAGTTGGTTTTGATGAAAATATAATTCAGAATTAAAATCCACAGTTGTCAAATTTTACAAATGTTGTTATACACTCACAAAATAAGCTATGTGTAGTATATATATTGTATATGATATATACAAATCCAATATAGAAAGCAAAAAATAATAATAATAATTCAGCATGGCAATATGCAACTTCTCTCTTACTGTTTATCAATTAAAAATGTTTAGCCTTTGAGGAACTATTTAGCAAATCAACATAAGTGCCCCACTGTTAAATTAAAGATTTTGTAAATGACTCTTTTAAAGTGTGATTACATTTCCAAAAGTAGTTGGGGATTGTTAATCATAGCAATAATGAATGAAATACTAACAACAGCAAAGCAGTTCTCAGAAAATTGGGATTATTTTAAATAACTCATGCAAAATAGAAAGACTTAGAAATCTACTTATCAAGGGAGGATTTAAACAAATTAAATAATGACATGAATCAAATTGTATTCAGTTTTTAACTTTGAACTATTACAAACTATTTTTTAAGTACCTTAACTTGTGGAAACAGTCCTCTGATGGATTTTCTGTTTCCAAGTTGACAAATTTACACTTTATACCACATTGAAAAATATATTCTTTAGAAAACTATTTGTGACTTAGTATTAGAAATAGATACATATACACCAGAATTTTTTTCTTCTTATGTTAATCCTGAGAAATCAACATAAATAAGATTTTTATTTAAGATATGTGTATATGTTTTTACTTTTAGAAATTTTAAAAAAATTTATTTTAGAATATAATTATCTTTAGTTTTTTCAATATACTGTGACCAGTTTGGCATTTAAGAAATAAACATTCAAAAATTATACATTTTAAGTGCTTTTACTGTTTTTCATAGTCCATAGTGTCTCTGTTTGGACAATAAAACATATTGTCACACCACTCATTGTTGATACTAAAAATATTGTATCAAAGTATAAGATTTAGGCAGGATCAAACATTCTGGAACAAAACAGATGGAGCCTGGTACAAACTTGGGACACCAGGAAAGAGCAGATTTTTCTGTAGTTGACCTGTCAACAGAGACTTGCTGTTGTAGCATTATTGAGTGTTGGCAGGCTGTCCAAGGGATGTTAGATCTCTATCACATATTCTGAGAGGACTCAGACCCAACAAAATGGAAAGAAATTTTTATATTATCAACAATGTATCGAGAATGTCATCACTCAATTTTAGTAGGAACGATAAACTCTTGCTGCATGAACAAAGGAATAAATAAATGAATTGCAGAATCAACTCAGTTTGATAACTGACTAGATGTTATCTGAGCAGAAATTAGGACAATTGTGAAAGCATTAGCAGAGAATAGCAGTTATAAGGGGTTATCAGTTTGAGAATTGGGGGTATTTTATGTTAGCTATGTATTCATATTGTCTTGGGGAGGGATTTTAAGGTCCTTAAATGAAAGAATATGGGAAATACTTGAAAAATTATGTGTAGATTATAGAAGTACAAGAGATAGAAATTTAGATGAAACTTAGGTAGAGAAAATTGATGCCATAGAAGTGAGAAAAATTGAGGGAGAAGAGCAACTGAAACCAGCTTAGGCTGGTATGTGAAATATATAATAAACTGCCTACCTATACCACACAAATCCACATAGTCTCTCCCCATGGGTGTAACAACTTGTAAATAAATCATATCACTTATAAACTAGTTCATATTACTGTTAAATTAATTAATTATTTAATATATATGGCATTTATTTATTTCACACTGGCATGCATTATTTGGCCAGTTAAACTGAACTTCAACAACAAAATGTTCCCAATAGTTAGACCTCATTCACCTGCATAAATATGTATCATAAAAAACATGATTTTGTAAAACATAGAAAATATAGGATAAAGCTATAATGAATTAACATTTTGTTGGAAAACAAATCACTAATATTTGGTGATTAAAAATTCAAATAAAAAATTCACATTTAAATATTGATTAAAAATTCTTACTTTGAAAATTTCAAGAATGTAGAAATTTCTGCATCCTAATAAAATGCTCTTTAGTGTTCTCAGAAAATATGTATTTGCTCTATTTCAGAGATCCAGAATGAAAGAAAACCATTCCCTGTGGTTATGTGAAAAATAATTTAAAGTCTTGCAAACAAGTTGTAGAAGTACGGAAGAAAAATACATTTGCATATGTTGTTTGAGCTAAACATGATATTGTGCATTAATAGAAGATACTTAATATATAATATAAGATTGTTGTCGTCAGTTCAGTTTGAGGACACAATAAAACTAGCTTACATTTGGTCCATTTATGCTTTCATTTTCTCCCATAAATGTGAGGTGGTTGGTATTCATTTCCATATTTTTTTAGACTTCATTATTTTCAGACTCAGCAATATCACCCAAAATCTAACCATCAAGAGTTATGAATTTAATCAGTATTTTCTCTGCCAAAATTATCACTGAACACTTGAAAATGCACCATGAAAAGATCATAAATATTGTATCACTGATTTATATGAAATCAACAAATAATTGTTAAATACCCGCTATGCAAAAGAGACTTAAGTGGTTATTTTTAGAAAAAGATGTATGTAGCAAACACACTTTACCCTGGAATGCTGAAAACATTACCTTTGGGATTAAGAAACAGAGATGCCTCCTCTCACCACTTCTATTAAACCTTTTCTAGAGGCATTAGGATTGGAAAGGATGAAATAAATCTGCCATTATTTGCAAATCTGTCATTATTTGCAAATGCCACCTTGACTTGGCCATTTAAAACTTTTCCATGGGCTTCTTAAAAAAAAAAGAAAAGAAAAAGATTTATGTGAAAGTTATTTTTATGGAGTTTAAAATTTAAGGAAATAATGAGCAAAGTAAAATTAATAATATTTGTTCAATAGAATTTCAAAGGAACAAGAAAGATATTTTTTCAAGAGAAATGAATAAAATAAAATGACTGGTTAGGTGTTCAGGAGTATAGATATGGGAGAATTTGCTACAGTCACTGGTGGTTTAAAAGTATGCTTTAGAACTTATACATTTATCAACATTCTATTCTAACTTGTACTGAAAATACTGCCATCAACTGGGGATGCACACTTAAAGCAAATGGCAAAAATCTAATGTATATTTTATGTAATATTTACAATTCTGGAAAGTAAGTATTATTATTACAAATAATGAAAGGGGAAAATGGAACATAAATGACTTTACCAAGATCACTGCCCTTCAGTAACTAATCTGAGAATAGAAACCAGATTTGTCTGATTTCAAAGCTTATGTTCTCTTTCTTATACTATGATCTCTGTTTAAGACTTTCTTTTCTTAATTAAAGTTACCTTTTTACTCTCACACTTATTAAGAAAGGAACTAGAAGGCCCTGAAAATTAAGATTTGGAAATCATATTGATAAAGTCACTCAAGGTTTTATAAATATATATTTTTTATTATTTTTCATGAATATTATAAATGGCATTATTTTGGGAGTTTACTCTATATGGTCTATTACAATACTTAAAGCTTTCATAACTAATCTAAGATTTTTCAGCATGTAGGTAATATTTCGGTAATTTGTGTTTATTTATTGGCTTATAATTCACTGATAGTAAATCAAATTATTATCTGTTTAATTGTTCTGTCAGATTCTTCCTACTTAAGCAAATAGTGTAGACCAAATTCAAGGGAGAAGGTTTAACAAAAAATATCTGTAACCATTCTAATCCAAACTCCCTCCCACCTAATTCAATCCAAAAGTAATATGTTCTATTTGGTGATCACTTCATGAATAACTTACTTTTTATCTATTCCCAGGCTACAATCTGGATGAATACAGGAAAAGCAAAGCTTACTTAGTTTCACTCTTCCAGAAAGAGACTATTAAAATCTAGAATTTGAAAAACGCATGAAGAGAACATCATCAGAGGGCCTGTAAGCACCATTCTATAAGGGATTGAATGGTAATCACAGAAACTTGATCAATCTCATTCTGGATCTGGTAGGAAACAAAATGACACAGACCTTTGATACCATCATTTCTTTGAGCATTTTGCAACATTGTTTTTATTAGAACACAAGGGCCAAGGTTGTCCAATCCTTCTGCTATTTTGGATTGAAGATATAGCGGGAATATTCATGCTATTTTTTCTTCTCTAACACACATCATATTTGCCAAATTATGTAAAAGAAAATGTACACTGATATGTAGTGTATGTATTTTGAAATCATTTTAGTAAATAGAGTAATACATGTACATTTTGATTAAAAGTATCTTATTGGTTTTTTTTTTTCAGTATAAAATGCAAAACCAGATGAGCAGGCCTCATTTCCCATAAAAATGTTCTGATTATATTAAAGTTCACAGGATGTTGTTCTTTTTAATATTTTAATTATAGCTAACTTTAGAGAATGATAATCTAATGATGCTTTGTATTATGTCCATTTTTGTATTGGTTTATGTTTGATATAATGCCAGTGTGAAACCCTATTGTCAGAGTATTTAATTATGAAAGTATGTAATTTTCAAGAATATAGTACATATCAACAATTCATAATACCTTTATTAAAATACCAAGAAAAACCAGTGTTATGTTTTCATGCCCACAATAGTGAGATATATTTTTATCTGAAAACTCCATTTATTATTTCTTCTTCCTAATTTTTATGGGGTTATATCAATACATATGTAACTTTCAAAGTGGTAGAATTATACTTTTAATACCTAGGATTAATATTTCTCACTGATAACTCTTTGGAAAGTTAAGTATAGTGATAATGCCTACTTTAATCCCCATCTTTGATCTAAAATACAAGTGGAATGCATCAAATATACAAACCAAAGAAAACAGAAAAATACTACACTTTCAATAGTTCCTCAGCTGGCAATTAAAATGGAATATTAAACATTTTCTCTAAATACATTCCCAGGTGGCAGGCCTTTGCCCAACATTGTGCTAATAATCTTATCCTTTTCTTGCATGCTAATATCACACTCTCACAGCTGGATGCAAAGCCATATAATCTTGCAAACAGGTCTTTGGTTTAAATCAGTTATTCAGAATCAGACAATAGAGTCAAGTAATATGATTGAAAAATAGTAAATCTCTAGCTTTCATTATCTGCTTATCTTTATAATCATTTATCTTTGCAATATTCCTTAGCTTTCCCTCTGTAAAAGTTGATATCCTGAAATAAGCCAATTCCAGAGGATCAGGGAACTATAAATTTACGAAAAGACACCCTAGCTCCTACCTACCACTTTGCTTCCCAAGAACTAAGATTTTATGTCTTTCATAGATACATAGATACATTTCTGTGTCTATGTATCTATGAAATAGATAGATACATTTTCTGTTCTGCATAACAGATACATTTCTGTAGACACATTTCTGCTCTGCATAACTACTTATGACATATGGATATTTCTTTTAATGGGGCTATGCCCACAATAAATAGATGTTCAAATATTGCAAGAGTATATGAACATATATTAAAATTTCAATGACACTCTAATGAATCATAGTTATAAACCATACAGCTTAGAACTATGTTGTTAATAATTCTTCTAATAGGCTAGATAGATATCAAAGTTATTGCATTCCCGAATTTCTAAATTCTAAAAGTAGGATAATATCTTCTTCAATTCCTATTTTGATATAGTAACTAAAAACAGGCATTTAATGTCTTTTAACCTTAAACTATATCAAGGAAGTCTATGAAATTGTCCCTACTCTTTAACTTAGTATCTTCTTCACCCAACTGTAACCCAAGTTGTATTCCTTAAGCTAGGTTTTGAGATTAGTGAACTCACTATTGTCTCACTTATTCATAGTTCTTATGGTTTTATAGACTGAATTTTTTTCCTCTTAGGCTTTTTTATTTCTTGCCTTAGAATTCTGATCATTTTTCTTGATTTCTTTATAAGGACTACTTCCTAACAGGTTTAAAACATGGTTATCTTTTATTGAGTTATTTTTGATATTATACTTTTAAGATACTAGAACCATAATTATAAGAAGTATTTCACATGTGCCCACTCTATAGTGTTATCCAAGAACAAGTTAGCTTTGTTCTTTCAATTGCCCTTTTTCATCGTGACCAATTTTTAGATTGACTTTTTGCGTAGGGTGAGTCATGATAATTTTGTCTTCCTAAATAACCTACTGGTATTCCTTAATTAAAATATTTAGCTTGCAAATAATAACCCAGAGACCATAATCATATAAACTGTTCATCAATAGTTGATTGGCAGCCACTAGCTTTAATCCCAATATAACCCAAAGTATAACCCCTGAGTGTAATACATGATGGAATAAATATCCTCCATTAACTGCTTTCCTTACTTCCCTTCTTAAAATTTTATAGCTAATTCTCAGGAAAACCTTAAAAATGTTGTTTATGTTGTGTCTCATGCTTTAGGCAAAGTGAAAAACTGTATTATAAAATTTGTGTTCTAGAAATATGACTCACAACACATAGAAATGCTAGTAAACTATAACAAAATATATTAAAAAGAAATGTGGTTATGCTTACAAGTCAATGATAAATCTCCATGTTCCCAAAGTTAAAGAGAAGCCACAGTCCAGAGGAATGGGTACAATAAAATATTGAGCTTGCTCTAAAAAGAAGCATGGGTGTTAATACTTACACACGAACAAGAAACAAGTTATCAGAGGCAGGTGACAGTACAATAGGGTAATTAGATTAGGCTTATTGAAACAATGACATTTGATCAAATATTAGATGATGAAAAAATTATCAAGAAGACATCTTAAGGAAAAAATATTACGGACAGAAGGAAATCATATGCAAAGGTTGATATAAGATGGAGATAAAGTTATAAAAATATAAGGGTTGAGGAGATTATACATAAGATAAGGAAAGACATTGTAAACACTGATAAATTACATCCCCAGCAAGAGATACCAAGCTTCTTCCTTCTTACAGTTTTAGGTGGGGGAAAAAGTTTCTTTTAGGAATTAACATTCTGATACACTATTACATGATATTTAAAGTACAATTTATTTCACTAACATGACTTAGTAATTCTCAGATAAAATTAATTTTTAATAATGTCACAGGCAGAGAGGAACTTTTGGTATAGTGGAAAAAACAATGATAAAAACTGGGAAAAAATTATAAGGATTATAAAAACAGCCCCTAAAAACAATTATAAACTGGGGAAAAAAACCTAAAAATGGAAGCTGTGAGCATGTGCAGAGGAGAGAAAAAAAGGGCCCACTAAAAGAAACAAAACTATCCTTCAAAAAATGAAGTACAATAAAAACATGCCCAGAAATATGAAGAGAATACCAAGAGAATTTGCTACTAGCATATACGTCTTGCAAGAAATTCTTAAGGAAGTCCTTCAGGCTTAAATAAAATGATACCAGACGTCAATTCAAATCCACAGGAAAAAATAAAAGTGACCCCAAATTGTGATAAAAGTAAAATAATGTCTAATTTTTTTCTCTTAGCTTTTTACAGTTATAAGATGGTATAAAACAATTATTATAACACTGAATTGTTGAGTTAATATATAGATGTAATATATATGAAAATCATAAGACAAAGTAGGGGAGAGGAACGTGAACTGTATTGGAACAAACTTTCTATATTTTATAAGAATTGGCTTAGTATCAATAAATATCAATACACACATGCACACACATGCTTGTACATACTATATACACAAGCAAGAAAAAAAGATAATATTAGATACTATTCTTATGACATTTAATTTTAATTTCTGACATATTGAAGACTAAATATAAAAATAATAACTTTAAACTATTTATTAGTTGAAATGCTTCTTAATGACTTTAAGATAGGAAAACAACCTGATTAAAATTTTAAACACATTTTTTATTGAATTCTTCCTATTTGCCATTAATTCTTCTAGGTGCTAAGGATAAAATAGTGAACATTACTGACAAATATCCCTCTGTCCTGTAGATTACATTTTCATGGGTTTAACAGTATTTACACAAGTGCATAAAGAAAATGCTAATAAAATTGTCCACAGCAAAATGAAACATTTAAATGATAAAGATAGTGTAAACAAATAGAAAGATTGAAAAATGATATATGGCATGGACGTAGCAAAAAAGGATTTAACTTTGGAATGATAACTCATCAACATATCCATAAGAATAAGAAAACATGACAAAATAAAAATGGAAAAGCCTGTAGAGAGAAATCTTGAATAACCAATAAGCAAATGAAAGATTCTCAAGCTAATCATTAAGTTTAAAAAAGGTTATTTAAAACAATCTTGAAACATAATTTCACGTCTATAGGATTATACAATGTAAAAAGTTGGCTAACATGAAGGTGTTGGTGGAAAGTGGAAAAACAGAACACAATACGTGGCTATAAGAGCATAATTTGAGAAGTAATTGGTAATAAAGTTAAGAATAAGAAACCGTATGCTCAGTAATTTACCCTAAACAAATTCTTGTACATGTGCAGAAGGAATTGTGGCCATTAGTGTCCATGGCAGCATTTGTGTATAATTATGAACACACTAAAACAGCCTAAAAGTTCAATTTGTTGGTAGAAGAAAAATAAATGTGGTTAATTCATACAAAGGAATATTATGCAATAATGGATTAATGAACTAGAGGTAAATGAAGTAGTACTTCTCAAAAACATCATGTTAAAAGAGCAAGGAATGTTTTTTAAAGGTAAATGCCATTATTTAACTTTTGTAAATATGCAACACCGATCCTGCATATTGCTTTGTATGCATATGTGAGCAGTTATACATAAATATCAAATTTTAAATATAAAATATCTAAATATTCACACCAACTTGAAGTTACTCATGAGAGGATGGGAGAAGTAAGCTATGGGGACTCGGCCATGAGCTGTGCTCTTCACAATTAAAAAAAAAAGCTGTATAGTCTGAAGTCAGGGAGCCTGATTCCTCCAGATCCATTTTTCTTTCTCAAGATTGCTTTGGCTATTCGGGGTCTTTTGTGTTTCCATACAAATTGTGCAATTTTTTGTTCTAGTTCTGTGAAAAATGCCAGTGGTAGTTTGATAGGGATTGCATTGAATCTGTAGATTGCTTTGGGTAGTATAGTCATTTTCACAACGTTTATCTTCCAATCCAAGAACACGGTATATCTCTCCATCTGTTTGTATCATCTTTAATTTCTTTCCTCAGTGCCTTATAGTTTTCTGCATACAGGTCTTTTGTCTCCTTAGGTAGGTTTATTCCTGGGTATTTTATTCTTTATGTTGCAATGGTAAATGGGAGTGTTTCCTTAATTTCTCTTTCAGATTTTTCATCATTAGTGAATAGGAATGCAGAAGATTTCTGTGCATTAATTTTATATCCTGCTACTTTACCAAATTCATTGATTAGCTCTTGTAGTTTTCTGGTAGCATCTTTGGGATTCTCTATGTATATTATCATGTCATTCTCAAACAGTGACAGTTTTACTTCTTTTCTGATTTGGATTCCTATTATTCCTTTTTCTTCTCCGATTGCTGTGGCTAAAACTTCCAAAACTATGTTGAATAATAGTGGTGAGAGTGGGCAACCTTGTCTTGTTTGTGATCTTAGTGGGAATGGTTTCAGTTTTTCACCATTGAGAATGATATTGGCTGTGGGTTTGTCATATATGGCCTTTATTATGTTGATGTAAATTCCCTCTATGCCTACTTTCTGGAGAGTTTTTATCATAAATGGGTGTTGAATTTTGTCAAAAGTTTTTCTGCATCTATTGAGATGATCATATGTTACCAAGCTACAGTAATCAAGACAATATGGTATTGGCACAAAAACAGAAATATAGATCAATGGAACAGGATAGAAAGCCCAGAGATAAACCCACGCACATATGGACACCTAATCTGTGACAAAGGTGGCAAGAATATACAATGGAGAAAAGACAGCCTCTTCAATAAGTGGTGCTGGGAAAACTGGATAGCTACATGTAGAAGAATGAAATTAGAACACTCCCTAATGCCATACACAAAAATAAACTCAAAATGGATTAAAGACCTAAATGTAAGGCCAGACACTATAAAACTCTTAGAGGAAAACATAGGCAGAACACTCTATGACATACATCACAACAAGATCCTTTTTTGACCCACCACCTAGAGAAATGGAAATAAAAACAAAAATAAACAGATGGGACCTAACGAAACTTAAAAGCTTTTGCACAACAAAGGACAAGACAAAAAGACAACCCTCAGAATGGGAGAAAATTTTTGCAAACGAAGCAACTGACAAAGGATTAATCTACAAAATATACAGGCAGCTCATGCAGCTCAATATCAGAAAAACAAACAACCGAATCCAAAAATGGGCAGAAAACCTAAATTTCTCCAAAGAAGATATACAGATTGCCAACAAACACATGAAAGGATGCTCAACATCACTAATCATTAAAGAAATGCAAATCAAAACTACAATGAGGTATCACCTCACACAGGTCAGAATGGCCATCATCAAAAAATCTAGAAACAATAAATGCTGGAGAGGGTGTGGAGAAAAGGGAACCCCCTTGAACTGTTGGTGGGAATGTAAATTGATATAGCCACTGTGGAGAACAGTATGGAGGTTCCTTAAAAAACTAAAATTAGAACTACCATACAACCCAGCAAACCCACTACTGGGCATATACCCTGAGAAAACCATAATTCAAAAAGAGTCACATACCACAATGTTCATTGCAGCTCTATTTACAAGAGCCAGGACATGGAAACAACCTAAGTGTCCACTGACAGTTGAATGGATAAAGAAGATGTGGCACATATATACAATGGAATATTACTCAGCCATAAACAGAAATGAAATTGAGTTATTTGTAGT
This sequence comes from Balaenoptera ricei, assembly GCF_028023285.1. Lineage (NCBI taxonomy): Eukaryota > Metazoa > Chordata > Mammalia > Artiodactyla > Balaenopteridae > Balaenoptera > Balaenoptera ricei. The sequence goes on from NC_082643.1 coordinate 83,466,323, forward strand.
GAGATGGATGGACTTAGAGACTGTCACACAGAGTGAAGTAAGTCAGAAAGAGAAAAACAGATACCTTATGCTAACACATACATATGGAATGTAAAAAAAAAAAAAAAAAGTGGTTCCGAAGAACCTAGGGGCAGGACAGGAATAAAGACGCAGACGTAGAGAATGGACTTGAGGACACGGGGAGGGGGAAGGGTAAGCTGGGACAAAATGAGACAGTGGCATGGACATATATACACTACCAAATGTGAAATAGATAGCTAGTGGGAAGCAGTCGCATAGCACAGGGAGATCCGCTCAGTGCTTTGTGACCACCTAGAGGGGTAGGATAAGGAGGGTGGGAGGGAGACGAAAGAGGGAGGAGATATGGGACATATGTTTATGTATAGCTGATTCACTTTGTTATAAAGCAGAAACTAATACACCACTGTAAAGAAATTATACTCCAATAAAGATGTTTAAAATAAATAATAAATAAAGTCCATCTACTGGTTAAAAAAAAAAAAGCTGTAAAATTAATAAGTCAAATTGTCAATATCTTTCAAAGCTGTGTGGCCAAAATACTTATTTTATATTATTTCATGTAGTTTTATGTGTTTTTGAATAATGGTATAACAATTTTAATGTTAAAATCAGTTTAAAATTAAGTTAACTTTCAATTTAAATCTTAAAACTATGATTTGGAATGTCACAGTTAATAAAAATAATGATATATGAAAATAAAGTGTAAAAAATCAGTTAAGAAGCTTTCTCTCTAAACACTTCCACTGTCGTCCCCCCAGTGTATGTCAATGTTTATTTAAAGATCAGTTACTCTGTACTCCACAGAAACCAGAGGTAAAAGAAAAATCATCTTGTATTTCTGTTTAAAGGTCCACTAATTAGCAGCTAGGGATCTGAGAAACTTTAATCAAAATACATAGAGAGGACTTCCCTGGTGGCACAGTGGTTAAGAATCTGCCTGCCAATGCAGGCGACACGGGTTTAATTCCTGGTCTGGGAAGATCCCACATGCTGCGGAGCAACTAGGCCCATGCACCACAGCTACTGAGCCTGCTCTCTAGAGCCCGTGAGCCACAACTACTGAGCCTGCCTGCCACAGCTACTGAAGCCTGCGTGCCTAGAGCCTGTGCTCCACAACAAGAGAAGCCACCTCAAAGAGAAGCCCACGCACCGCAATGAAGAGTAGCCCCTGCTCGCCGCAAGTAGAGAAAGTCCGCGTGCAGCAACGAAGACCCAATGCAACCAAAAATAAATAAATAAAAATTAAAAAATTAAATTAAAAAAATATATAAAGAGACATCAACAATTAAAGAACAATCATAAAAGAAAATAAACCATTTTCAAAACTAGGCCAATATGAGAGTAGATATATGATTTTTAAAAATCTAATTTACATGTAGTGTTTTTACCCCTCTTAAAACCAGCTAGAAGCCGAATAAAAAACCTTTGCAGCTGTTTTAACTTGTGTGAACCAAATCCCTTGAAATCAGCTCAACCTCCAGAGATGGGGAATGAATGAACAACTTATAACTGCTTATGAATATCTACACAGACATACATACATATGCAGATACATGCATATATGCACATGTGAATGTAATATTAATTTTACCAAGAAACAATGCTTTAGTAAGTTCTTTAAGTTTCTAATATAGGACTTTGGTAAACATAAGTGTTACTTCTTATTCAAAAACTCATTCTCAACTTTTTTGTGCTTTTGACCCTGTGTGCTTAACCCAAAATACTTTGTATCAGCCAACACTGCTTTTGTAAAATATAGCATTTGGTGTGTCATTGTAACCACATTATTTTTTATTTAGTGTTGCTTAATTATTTTGATGAATACAAAAGTAAAATTCTCTTAGTCTATACTACAGTAAAATTCTAAGTGTCTGATTGTAACAAGCATGCCAAAAATTTAGTTAATTATAGTGAACAATCACACAAATATTTTGTAATAACATATACATGAAAAATATAGTCTCCAAAATTTCCCATATAAGAAAATTGAGGTTAAGTAGGGTTCCAAGAATAATAAATGTTGATTGCTTCTTCTAGTAATACTAGGGCTTATGAAATGTTTATATATTCTGTAAGTACAGAGAAATCTAGTAGAAAAAATCAGGGCAAATAGAAAATAAGGACTAATATAAGATTTTAATCCAGTGTTATTGTTTAGTATACTTTAAATATTTTAATGTGGCATTCTTTGGAGAACACATTTCACGCTACTTTTTTAGGGAATATAATTTAGCATTTTTTGGTGACAATAGTGTTTCTTAACGTTAGAAAACACCATGGGGAAGCCATTCTATTCTGCGCCTTTCTGAAGTCTATTACAAGGGAAACATGTCACAAAAAAGAATTTAGTTGAGAGTCTCTAGCTGTAGGTGCTTTCAGGATCTGCCTCAGTTTTTGAGCCATGGCACACAACAGAATGACTGTACCCTTCCAATGACTGAACATCATGGTGATACAAGGATTCAGCATTTAAGACTACATGAAACTGTTTGAAAGACATCTAAGCGTTAGAGTTCTCTGTTGGGCTAGTCAGGGTTTTTCTCAAGGCTGTACCACTGTCTGGGGCTCTTCCTAGCCAATCTTCTTTCCTTCATACTCTCCTTTCACAGATGTCAGACCTGTATTCCAGTCAGAAGTCTTTCCCTGCCTACTCCTGCACTCTGTATCCTTTATCTTTCACAGGTATTGTCCCAATAAATCTTAATAAATCTCTTGTTCTTAGTACATATTTGTGTTTGTTCCTTAGAAAACCCAAATGACAAACGTAAGATTAAAGCAACTAAATTTTAAATGAATTTTCTACATAATTAGCTAAAATTTATCTTAGGTCCCCAAGTATTTTAATAAAATTTTGAGCAATTTTCTTAGAAAAAAATCAATGAATATAATAGTTGGCATATAATATGCTTAATAATAGTATATTGACAAATAACTATTGAATTAATGTTCTGCTTTCTTCAAAAGAAACTACTAAGACAACTTACCTATTAATGACTGTTATCTATGACTAATCATAGTATTAGATGGCAACACAGTACTTGCCTCTTAGTCCACTTCATCACCAACTTTTTTTTTTTTTTTTTTAATTTATTATTTATTTATTATTATTATTATTATTTTTTTATTTTTGGCTGTGTTGGGTCTTCGTTTCTGTGCGAGGGTTTCCTCCAGTTGTGGCAAGTGGGGGCCACTCTTCATCGCGGCGCGCGGGCCTCTCACTATCGCGGCCTCTCTTGCTGCGGAGCACAGGCTCCAGACGCGCAGGCTCAGTAGTTGTGGCTCACGGGCCCAGTTGCTCCGCGGCATGTGGGATCTTCCCAGACCAGGGCTCGAACCCGTGTCCCCTGCATTGGCAGGCAGATTCTCAACCACTGCGCCACCAGGGAAGCCCCATCACCAACTTTTGACTGGATAAAAATATCCAATTGATTTTGCTCTCTTTGAGTCACTATAAATTCTATAATTCTTAAAATAATACAAAAATTTATGAGCAATTTTTATGTTAATAAATTTAATAAATTAGATGAAATAGACAAATTTTTTGAAAGATAGAAACTACAAAAACTCACTCAAGAAGAAATAACTTGAATGGCCTAATATCTATTTATTAGATATTAGATATTAAATTTGAAAAAATAAAACTAAACAGAAAGAAAACTCCAGACCCTGATGGCTTCATTGATAAATTATACTAAATATATAAGGAATAATTTCAGTTGTAAGCAAATTCTTGCAAATAGATTAAAAAGGAAATAGAGAATACTCCTAACTGATTCTATGAGGCCAGCATTATCCTCATAATAAAACCAGGTGGAAAAAAGAACTTACAAGAAAAGAAATCTACAGATCACTATCTCTTGTGAGAATGGATGCAAAAATTCTGAATAATATTTCCTCAACTTGGATCCAACAATATATAAAATGTCAATTTAACATTTAAAAATTAAAAAGGGGCACACAAAAAAATTGAAGGTGATAAATCTGTTTATTTTCCTCATTGCACTGATGCTTTCACAGAATATACACGTGTCAAAATATATCGAATTGTACATTTTAAACATATGCAGTTTATTGTATGTTAATTAAATCTTAATAAGTCTGTTAAAAAATAAAATGGTTCTATTAAGGCACTAGGTTTCAGGATAGATTGTTACACAGCAATGAGTAACTAGAACAGTGTGATAATACCCAAGCTCCCTTTGGGTTGGGTAGCTTTGAGACTAAGCTCTTCACTGGCTTTTGGAGATCCTAAGTGGTAACTTGGTTGATAAGGAATCCTTTTGCCCTTTTGAATATGTGTCAGTTAAGCTTTAGTAAAGCCCCAGCCAGTTAAGCTCTGGTAAAGTAGGTTCCCTGTAGGACAAGCCTTGTTAAGGAAAGCCATAGGCATATTTCAAAATGGTTACTGTTTCCCAACCTCTGCTGGAAGTGCCAGGGAATTTTCCTCTGTTAGAGTTAGAATCTGGTAGAGCTCCTGGAGGTAAAACTCAAGAAAGTATTTGGTATTCCCAAAGACTGGACCCCCTTGGAATTTTTATTGCTCACATCAGTACACATTGAGCCTCCAGCAATTCCTCAACTACAATATAAAATGGTTTTACCAATACTGGTCCAGATACAGGCTTTGCTTCTGGACTTCTGCTCCCAGTAAGTTGTGATTCTGTTTCTGTCTGTCTTTCTCTCCAGTTTTCAGAGGAGGCAGCAGTTTGCCCTGGGTTTTCAATTCTTTGATATATGTACTAAGAGTTTTTGATTTTCAGTTCACTTATCTTTTTACTTGTAGGGACAGGAGTAACAAATTTTAAGCTCTTTACATGTCAGAACGGAAACCAAGAGTCTAACGTACTTCATAAAATACTTCATCCAACAGCAGATTATGCCAACTTCTCACACTCTCACATGGAACTTTTACCAAGATAGAGCACATTCTGGGCCATAAAACATACCTTAATGTATTAAAAATAATAGAAATCATACAAAATTAATTCTCAGATTATAATGGAAATAAGGGGGTTCATAACTACTAGACCTGCCTTACAAGAAATGCTAAAGGGAATTCTTCAAGTTGAAATGAAAGGGTGATAATAAGATGAAAACATATACAGATATAAAACTCACTAATAAAGAGAAATATGCAGTCAAATTCAGAATACCCTAATACAGTAGTGTTGGTGTGTAAAACACTTTTACCTCTAGTATAAAAGTTGAAAAACAGGGACTTCCCTGGTAGCCCAGTGGTTAAGACTCTGCACTTCCAGGGCAGGGGGTGCAGGTTTGATCCCTGATTGGGGAACTAAGATCCCACATGCACATAGCGTGGCCAAAAAAATAAAAATTATAAAAAAAATTAAAATTATAAAAAGGTTGAAAAACAATATTAAAAATAACTATAATAATGATAATTTTTTAAATAATGCACAATATAAAAAAATGTAAGGTGTGACACAATAGCATAAAATGTGCAAGGAGGAGAAGGAAAACTCTAGAGTTTTTTTGTCCAATTGAAGCTAAGTTGTTATCAGTTTAAAATTGACTGTTCTATACATACAATGTTTTATGTAAGCCTCATGGTAAAAACAAAAGAAAAACCTATAGTAGTTACATAAAAGATATATAAAAAAGGAATTAAAGCATACCATTACCAAAAATAAATTACAAAGGAAGAGAGTAAGCGAGGAAGAATGGAACAAAGGAACTTTTTAGAAAACAGAGAACAATTAATGAAATGGCAATAGTAAGTCCTTACCTATCAATAACTAGTTTAAATGAAAAGGAATCAAATTTTCCAATCAAAGATACAAAGTTGCTGAATGAAAACAACAACAACAAAAAAACCCAAGCTCCAACTACATGCTGCCTACAAGAGATTCACTTTCACTCTAAGGACACACATAAGTTGAAAGTGAGGCAATGGAAAAATATATTCTAGGCAAATTGTAATCAAAAGAGAACAGGGGAGGCTATACTTACATTGGATAAGATAGACTTTCAGTCAAAATCAGTCACAAGAGAGACAAAAAAAGTCACTAAATAGTAATAAAGGAATCAATTCAATAAGAGGATATAAGAACTGTAAATATATAGGCACCCAGCACTGGAGCACTTAAATATTTAAAGCAAATATTAACAGACTTAAAGGGGGAAATGGACAGCAATAAAATAATAGTAGGAATATTAAATATGCCACTTTCAACATTGGATAGGCCATCAAGACAGAAAATTAATAAAGAAACAGTTGATCTTTATATGGCTATGCTCAGGTACTAAGATAACTTCCTTTTTTATTAATGTACAATTAATGAAAACAGGTATTAAAGAGTTTGCCTATTTTGTTGCCTTGAATATTTACTGTGTCATTTAATTTAGACATGTCACTTAACTTCTTCAAATCTACTTTTCTCACCTCCAAAAATCTTTGAAATTTTTATTCTAAAACAAAGCCCTTCTAGTGCTTGGAACTTCAAATTAAACCATAAAATAAAATAAAATAAAATAAAAATTAAAAAAAAAAACACCTCATTTCAAAACCTAGCAGCTTTAAAAAATAGACTAAAGAAAATCCTCAAAAGGAGCAGTTAGGACCCAAACAATCATATTTAGCTGCCAAGAACACATGTATGCTCTTTGATGATGTGCTATTTCACAAGGAAACAGTATACCTTGTTTGCCTGGAAAAAATAATTTAGTGAGGTATTTGAAGTGATGGAAGTAATCTGAATGAGAACTTAAATTTAAAAGAAAAATTTGCTAAATTGCTCAGCATACTGAAGAGGAGAATACTTTGGAATGATACAGAAAAATAGTAGGGGGAAGCCTAGGAATTTAAGGGCTAGTTATTGCCAGAATGATAACAAAAAGAACTGCCATACTAGCACAAGAAAGAGGGAAATTAAGGGTGAGAGATGACATTTTTTTGGTTAAAAATTGTTCTCTGTGAAACATGAATCATCTATGTAATACATAAAAACATATGAGGTTATACCAATGAGGTGTTTTTTGTTGTTGTTCTTGCACAGCTGCTTTATTTTATTTTTATCATTTTAAAATATAGCAGTGTGTACATGTCAATCCCAAACTCCCTAACTATCCCTTCCCTCCACCCTTCCCCCCCACCCCCATAAACATAAGTCCATTCTCTAAGTCTGTGAGTCTGTTTCTGTTTTGTAAATACATTCATTTTTATCAATTCTTTTTATATTCTGTATATAAGTGATATCATACGATATTTATCTTTCTCTGTCTGACTTACTTCACTCAGTATGACAATCTCTAGGTCCATCCATGTTACTGCAAATGGCATTATTGATGAAAAAAGTGGATGATATACATTTGACAAAGTCATTTCCTGAGTTTCGCCAATATATATCCAACTATCCAAATAACTTCGTGAATATTTTAGTCTTTAAGGAATTTGATAGCCTTATTGAGAATATATAGCAACTGTATGAAAATGCCCAAGGATACTTTTAAAGACCATACAAAGGTTGGGAATGAAAGTATTACAAACAGTGCATAAGGGTAGAGGATAAGTATAGCAAAGAAATTATCAGAGTGGGATTCAAGGAACAAAAGCTTTTTAAGAGCCAAAGTGAATAGACAGACGTGCTTGGATTTTGGTGATAAAATGCTGGGGCCTAATAAAGGGAAGGCTGCTAGAAATGTTTCATAAGTATTTGTTTCTGAAAAATATTTCTACTGGACTTAAAATTTGTGGGCTGTGTTAACAGTAGGATTCTAAGCATCGCCAGTCATGTGAACAGACAGGACCCAACTTTAATCAGGTTATGTGGAAGGGATGCTCTAAAGATGCATTGAGGCACAAATTCAAATGACATAACACAACTGTGTGCTATAAGATAGCAACAGCTGCAGCCAGGCCTCCTGGCAGTTACTTATGCTTCCTGTCAAGCAACTCTATCAGACAAATTTGATTTGTTGCAGTTAAATGATGGTGTCAGAAAGAAAGCAAAGGTGGCTCTTGAGCTAACAAGGCTAAAGGCAACGTTCATTCAGAGGCAAAGCTGATTTTTTTCCTCTTCTTAGTCGCTCCCTTTCATATAAATTTCTTTAAATTTTCAGCCCTTGTGACATCCACATCTCTTCTCTATTTAGATTTCTGTTATGAATAAAAATTACTTATTATTGAGCACTAATCATTGCTGCCCCACTTTTTCAATTGGTCTACCTTGAACATTGTTTTTGAAATGTTTTTGAATTCAAACCACCTATGGTTTGAATTCTCCTGTGGTCTGATTAGTCCAAACAACAGTTTGTAAGGCATGTTTCAGAAGAGTGTGAATTGAAGTGTCCTCTCCTGTAGTGAAATAAAACATTTTGTGTTTTACACTTTACATGATCTATAACAATTGTTGATGTTTTTTCTAAGTATTTGAAAATATAGCACCTTAAAGATTCTGCAACTGACATGTCAAAATATAAAGAGATGTAATATCTACACATTTATATTGCATAATTTGCTATATTGTACATATCTACAATATATTGTACTGTATATTGTACTATATCTACAGCAGTCAAGCAGATGCGTTTGCATGGGATGTCTCAGGGGTCCACAGTCTGGGCCAGTGTTTGTCCATTAAAGACTTTTAGGACAGTGCTATGTTTAATCAATGGTAGCTCTGCCTCCAAAAGTATCTTTACCAGTTCTCAGCGAAGCATCTGGAGTGACAGTTTCAAAACTTAAGTCAGAAAAATTTATTCCTCTACTCAGGACCTCAGAACCAATGAGATTATTGGTCCATTAGAAACAGTACCAAAACTTGAGCAATACCTCTGATTCCAGGGTTAAGAACCTGGCTCTGGTGAGAGACTGCCATATTTCAACTCTCCCACCATCACTTACTGGATTTCACTTAGTCTTTAGGGCAAAGAACTTAACCTTTCTAAGTCTCAGTCACCTTTTCTACAAAACTGAGAAATAATAGTATTCACTTCATAGATTCAGGTTGAAGAGTAATCAAATTAATTTATGTAAAATGTTTAGGACCTGCCACATTGTAAGTATTTCAATGAATGCTAGTTGCTGTTACTTTTTAGATAAACAAGCACTTAATGCGTTACATTGCTAAGACTCTTGCCTTGCTATGATACAGATATAAGATATATTGTATATGATTATCTCTGCCTATAAATTAATGATGCTCATTTCCAACATGTGAACTTATATAATTCTTATGAAGGTCAGTCAAACCTGCATATATATTTGTTGATTGATACTAGCAACTACAACATTGCTGACAGACAAGGGAAGTATAATTGTTATACTTATGTCATGGTGTTATCTCCTCAAAGGAAATGTGGTCATAAGAATCAAACTCAGCATTAAAACAAAGACAATTATTTATATAAGTATTGTCTAAAAAGCCAATGGTAGTGCAGCAGTATGTTTAATCTTCTCCACAAATAAGAAGAATAAGGCTTTCAACAGCATAATTTTATTCCAAGGACAATAATACATGCAGTATTTTCTTAGGCTACACAGCTAAACATGACATTGTTTCAAATAAAATTTTTACTACTACCGTGTATTTAAAAGGTTACAAGACTTTTGAGGGTGTTATTATTTATTCACTTTTTATATAATGAATATATCAAATAAATATGTGATTTGTAAATTGTTTCCAAAATTGATTGATTTCAGAGGGCAGTTAATGAGTATTTTAGAACTTGTGTTCACTGTACTGCTTGACTAATGAAGATGTCTCTTTGAAGCCAAACTTGGATTAGAGAGATTGGCTATTTTATGACTTTTATACATCTTGCTATAGACTTGCAGTCTAGTGCCGCAGTGCCCCTCATGGAGGGGCAAGGCACTGCTTCATGCACAGTTCTATTTAAGTGGTTCTTGAAAGGTGACCCTCACTGGCATTAACTCTTTTAATTGTCTTTGGCCTATGCAACTATTGCACAAGGTTGCAATTCTATAAACAGGTATTCTCATCATGATTGCCAGTGAATACCCCTGTGATTATAACATCCGGCTTAATAGGTCAGTGCCCTGAAGCAGCATTCACTCTGTCTGTGAGAAACACAACATATAGGGTTTCAATTGCTCAAACTATTACCTCATTGAGCTTAACTATTTGTCGTTGAGTATAACAAGGAAATGTCTTGAATCAACTGTGGGTAAAATTCTGGAAAAATAAAAGCTTAGTTTAAAGGCCCAGGAATATTCTGGAAGATTTTCTATTAGAGTCAGTTGAAGCACAGCTGATATACTTTCTGTTATACACAGTATTTCAAATTAACAGACATTCCAGCTTTTTCAACAACCATAAAAGATCCAATGACACATAAAAACCTAGATTGAAGTGCCACTGATTCCTACTATTTATAAAGTGTAGCTTAGATGCTTAGAATCAATAAGAATGATTCTTCTCATCTCTAGGGCACACAGACTTCAGTATTTTATATTCAATATAAGGAAACACATATTCTTAAGCTACAAAATATATATACATTTTACATACATATATTTAATATACAATACAGGATATCACTTATAATCTCATGTTTTAATGTCCAATAGTTTTCTCCTTTTATCCTGCTCCTGGTTTCTTTTATACTTTTGGTCTATGTTAAAGATATTGAAGCAAACTTATTTATGAGAGCACATTGAAATGAAAGGAGTCTAAAGATTGCATGAAGTGGACATACATAAATTTGTCAGTTCCTATAAAATACCTACTTTGATCTGTAAAGTTTATATACAGGAGGAAACCTGGTAAAGGAAAAATACCTTAGACTTTGAATGAGGCAAGTATGGGATCATATTCTTTTATTTGGAATCTTTGTGACCTAAGGTAATTTACTTAACCTGTCTGTAGACCTCAGTCATTGTGGGCTACTTTTCAGAAGGGGATTTAACTTTGGGTGAGGCAGCTCCCTTCAGATATGGGCAATTCCTGAGGAAAGAGATGACCCCAATCTTCAGCAGGCAGCCCTCCCAGCAGTGGAAGGAACAATGAATGCCTGAAGGGAGATCTAAGCAGGGCACCACTGTACCCAGGACTGTCAACTATTTTGCTAATTCTTTTCTATTTTCAAAACCAAATTTTCGACCCCAAACAGTAATCCTCTCCTCTCTATATCTTATAGATCACGTACAAAAATTCTCCCCCTTTATTGTCATTATTTTACACTGCTTTTTAATCATTGACTTCTTGCATGAATAATATAGTAACATAGAGAAGCAGTGGTTTAGCAGTTGAGTGTGGGATTTGGAGATAGACTATTTGAATTTATGCCTTAGTTCTGCCAATTATTCATGAGAAG